>NC_059355.1:43685015-44427515 GCF_019703515.2 Myxocyprinus asiaticus
ACTGCAGAGTTCCAAACCTCCTCTAGCATTAACATCAGCACAAAAACTGTGCGCCGGGAGCTTCATGGCATGGGTTTCCATGGTTGAGCAGCTGTATGCAAGCCTTACATCACCAAGCACAATGCCAAGTGTCGGATGGAGTGGTGTAAAGCGCGCCGCCACTGGACTCTGGAGCAGTGGAAACATGTTTTGTGGTGTGACGAATCACGCTTCTCTATCTGGCAGTCTGATGGACAAGTCTGGGTTTGGCGAATGCCAGGAGAACGTTTCCTGCCTGACTGCATTGTGCCAACTGTAAAGTTTGGTGGAGGAGGGATAATGCTATGGGGGTTTTTTTCTGGGGTTGGCCTAGGCCCCTTAGATCCACTGAAGGGAAATGTTAATGCTTCAGCTTACCAAGACATTTTGGAAAATTCTATGCTTCCAACTTTGTGGAAACAGTTTGGGGAAGTCCCTTTTTTGTTCCAGCATGACTGTGCCCCAGTGCACAAAGCAAGGTCCATAAAGGCATGGTTGGATGAGTTTGGTGTGGAAGAACTTGACTGGCCCGCACAGAGCCCTGACCTCAACCCTATCGAACACCTTTGGGATGAACTAGAACGGAGATTGCGAGCCAGGCCCTCTTGTCCAACATCAGTGTCTGACCTCACTAATGCTCTTCTGGAAGAATGGGCAAAAATTCCAACAGACACACTCCAAAATCTTGTAGAAAGCCCTCCCAGAAGAGTGGAAGCTGTTATAGCTGCAAAGGGGGACCAACTCAATATTAATGCCTATGGATTTAGAATGGGATATCATAAAAGCTCCTGTAGGTGTAATGTGTAGGTGTCCCAATACTTTTATCCATATAGTGTACACTACTGGTCAAAAGTTTTGAAACACTAATTTTTTATTATAATTTTTTTTTTTTTTTCCCACATTTAGAATAATAGTAAAGTCATCAAAACTATGGAATAACATAAATAGAATTATGGGAATTATATTGTGACTAAACTAAATCCAAAATAAATCAAAACTGTGTTATATCTTCAAAGTAGTCACTTTTTCTCAACCAACTTCTTGAGGTATCACCCTGGGATGATTTTTAAACAGTATTGAAGGAGTTCCCATCTATGTTGGGCACTTATTGGCTGCTTTTCTTTATTATTTGGTCCAAGTCATCAATTTCAAAAACTATTTTTTTTTTAATTACATTTTAGTTTTATAATGAAATAAATTAATATGGTGGCACAATTTTATTTTTTTATTTTTTTTGTCTACAAAACTAATTTAAAACATTTAAGCATACGCCTTCAGATCAAAAGATTTTTAAGATTGTGAGAAACATTTCAGTCAAGTGTTTCAACTTTTGACCGGTAGTGTGTGTGTGTGTGTGTGTGTGTGTGTGTGTATATATATATATATATACATATACATATATATATATATATATATATATATATATATATATATATACATATACATATATATACACACACACACTGTATATATATTGTCTATATTAACATTTTAATACATGTAAAATGCCACACATGGACTTTCATGAACCTTTTTGAGTGATCATTCAAATAAATCACTGAGTTTTTAATACATTTATTGAAACTGATGGTTTCATGGAACTTAATAGAACAGTTCCCTTAGGACTGTGCAACACACTACACAAGCACTGAGGTGAGAAAAAAGAAAAAAAAAACCTTTAACATTCCTAATATAAACAGATGTCGCTTAAGATCGGCTAATTGGAAACATGAAAGTATGTGTGTAGCTCCTTCCAACACCCAAACCCAGGTTTTTAGACCTGTTTATTGCTAGACAATCCCCTATAGTAACTGATTACAGATTGTATTTATCCATTAAATCTCATTTATCTTTTACTATGAAAAAAAAAAAGATGGTTTATGTTTGAATATCAGTTTTCACAACAGTAGCTTCGTCTTTGCATCGACTGACAAACTCCTACAAACTACACTGTATTTGCAAACATAGTTATGTTTACATTTAAATATACAGTAAATTACACAATATTGACTTATTTAATTACAAAAAAAAAAGACAATGTGCTCAATCCATTCACAAGGCTGTTGGCAGATTTTGGACATGACACTGGGCCGAATTACTACTTTTACTAATCGGACAACTGGGCACAACAATTGGCCGATAATGTTAAAATGGCTAATAATAATAATAATAATATTGGTCTATCACTGTATTTTACTAAAGGCATATGCATCTCTTGAGTACAGATGCTATATAGAAATTTGGAGCATCCCTATTAAAAACTGATAATTACTTTTATGATACTACCGATAACGGATATGATGGCCAATATTTTAAATCTTTAAAAATTCACACACACACACACACACACACACACACACACAAAAAAAATTGTAAACAAAATATGTGCTCTATCTATTGACAAGGCTGTTGGCAGATTTTGGAAATGACAAAGCGAAAGGACCACTTCTGATCATCCGCCAATCAGACACGATTATCAGCCGATAATGTCAAAAGGGACAAATATAAGACAATTAATTGCGAACAAACAAATAGGCGTGCATATTACCAACCTCCAATATCAGTCTAATCAAACCTTGTCGATAACTTAAAAAAAGTAATACTGCCCGTTATGGTCACGAGATATCATGATTTCCATTTCTAAAGGCAAATTAACATTATGGTTTCAATCCTTTGCATATGTCTCTCTTACCTCCTCTAATCTTTACTGGGCAACAGCAAGGCTTGGCTTATCCAATCACAAGCCTAATGAACTGAATTAGGTAAACTGGTGATTAGAGGGAATCAAAGCACACCCCTTCTGCTCTCCTGTGGACTGAAGCTTAGCAATGCCGCTGAGTCATACTCTGAGCCTGATCCCCACCATTACACTACAGTCTGTCCTCAACTCACTAACATTAGTGCTGCTGCCACTGAGAAAAATGAGAGGACACCAATTTTCCTCATAATCTATTCGGTGTGGAATAAGTAAGCTCATAATGCTTTGGTATACTCATTGTTATTCATATCACATGCACATGTAACACAAATGGATATTTTGGGCGAACCGTCAGCAATATCTCAACAACAAGACCTGAGTGACTTGTTATCTCTCAATTCTTCCCGTATGCCAGTGTGTGTTAAATTAGGAGACATCTGTCATTGTACAAGCAGAAATAAAAAAAGACAGTGATTTCAAAGTTGTATTTGCAACCTGTTTTTCTTCGGTTCTATCTGAATATACTGTAGATACAGATAATTTTGCAATAGGAACAGATTTAGATACAGATAATGGCTTCACTGCACACCCCTAGTGTAAGGAGTAATATGTAAAATTCTTCTTTATTTCTTGGGTCACTAATGGAAAAAAAAAGCAAATTAATTGGTGAATTGTGCACAATCAGAGCAAAAATGTGTATCAAAAATGAGACTTGATTCATTTTGATTTCATGTTTACTTTAAAATCAACTTCTATCCACAGTGTGATAAAAAGATCCGAATGTTTCCAAAGGGTAAACTCCACTGGGAAGCTTCAATATTTTGCTCAAGCATTCAAAGTAAGAATATGTTATGCTATAAGCAGAATAACACCAATGAGAACTTGGTAAGCCATCCCCTTCTGGTCCTTAACTCCAACATTTCCTGTGGAGGAGACATAAACGGAGCCCTCCTTCCCCAAACAACCCTCTTCCATCACAGGAAATGAAGTGGTCTGTTTAATCATGTTATAGGAGTTGGCCGGTCAATTGGAGTGGGAAGGGCATATCTTGAGTCCAGTCAGGAAACCAGAAAGAACAGCCATTTCCTGTTTTGCCAAGTTCCCTTTAGATTTCGTAGTGGTCAGTGCTGCAAAACATCAGCACTATGGGCTATCTATCTATCAGACAGACTGAAATAACCCCTTTAAAATCCCTCATTCCAAAACAATGACTATTATTTTTCGCCGACTGGTGTGACTCAATGATTGTTAAAGAAATATTTAGATAAGGTTGTCTGTAGAAAATCACTTCATGTTGTTGATATCCAGTTAAAAAGTGACAATGATTGTATTTGGCATTTTTCTCATTTAATAGTTGTTTTTTTCATTTTTCCATTACATATTATACGATCAGCATAACAACTTGAGTGCAAAGTTTAATTGTAAAAAAATTACAATCATCTGGTATGTCCATAGAGTGCATTTTCATGCACACCGATTTGCTAATAACGTGTAAAAACAGCTTATTCAAGAAATTCGACAATGCAAGAAAACCATGTTTACATGAGATTTGAAATCATCAGGTTATTCTCTGCTTTTGACATATAAAATGTAAAGATGCATGCACACAACATACTGGACATGCTGGTAAAAACACGGAATGCAATGCGAAATCAAGGTAATGTGCAAAATCGGTTTTTGCTTGAACTATTTATGACATAACCCTGGTAAGGAAAAGCAGGGTAAATTAAAACTGTGCATGCAAATGCGTTTAATGTCACATATTTGCTTACATTTAATTGAGCAAGAAATAGTGCAGATTCTTAAATAGAGTATTTCTTATTATTCATTTTGCATCATAATATTCCTTAATTTTTTTTTTTAATGCTACAACTATATTTCCAGGTTTAAAATATATTTTGAATCTCAGATTTTCAATGTGGACTTTTTAAACCCACTGCACATAACTGTGTTAAGACTCAAAATAACAGCAACAACGGGTGTCGGAATTTAGTTGTATTTGACGGTAAAACTGATAGATCATCCCAAAAAAAGACAGAAAGAGAGAAGGAAAGACAAATAAAAAATATATGCGTTCTGGGTCACTGACACAGCTATCAGTAATCAGCTTTGGGTTTCACAATAAGACAGAAATTCTAAACTAATCCAAACCTCAAGGTCTGGAAATAGTGAAAACTAAATTTGCTAAGACAAGCTGTATAAACACAGGTTTCAGAAAGGGAACAAGAATCAATACCAACCTGTTTGCTGTCTACTTCAATGTCTGCTATGTAGTTCTCAAACACAGTGGGCACATAGACTTCTGGAAACTGGTCTTTACTGAACACTATAAGTAGACAGGTCTTCCCACAGGCTCCATCACCCACGATCACCAGCTTTTTCCGTATGGCTGCCATGCCTGGACAAAAAACAAACTTACTTCAGCAAATGTCTTCATCTAATGAAAATCCCTCTTAAAAGTGCAGTTCATTGAGTCATTTTTTACTCAACCTCATATTGCTTCAAACCTGTATGCTATTTGTGTGTGTGAAACACAAAAGGAGAAATTTTAAAGAATCTTTGCGCAGCTCTCTCCATACAATAAGGGTGCTTTCCAGAGTTCGTTTCCTCCCCCCTCCCCCTGCTGGTCTGTGTTCACATCATATTTTTTGGGTCCGAACCGCGGTCTGATTACGTCATCAACGTGAGTACAAGCGGCAGCTGTTTACCACTGTAACTAGGCAACAACTCAAGAAGACATCAGCTTTGCTGTGTTATTAAAGTATTCATGATGTGAAGAATATTAGCGTATGTCTGCTGTGAGCCCGCGGATGCATTGCAAGAGATGTGAAGAATGTGAGCTGCTCTCTAAAGGTGATTTATTTGGACACAAGCTGGTATAAGAAATTAATCAAACCATAATAATTGCAATCAGGAGCCTGCAAAGACATGAATTATACATCATCAATAGCGGTTCACTTCCACGATAGTGTTCATATTAGCAGCGAACCGCACTGGAGTTCACATGATCCGTACCCCAGAGCACCTTTTCAAGTGGTCTCGGGTGCACACTTTGACGTCATTCGAACTCAGGTGCGCACCAAAAGTGCTAGTGTGAAAGCATTCTAACAGTTTATAGTGACTATGGCTATCAAGCTTCTAAAAGGAATATGAAACAACATAAAAATAGTCCATTGTAAGTTGTGCGCTATATTCCAAGTCTTCTGAAGCCATATGATAGCTTTGTATGTGCGACTAATTTTCTTTTAATCCTTATTCAGTGATAATCTTCTCCGCCGAAGCATTCAGGTTTCTGTAGACAGCATTTTGCAGTGACAAAACTGAGGACTTTGACATGCTTTAATGCAAAATGCAACAATACAGATATTAATTCTGATTGAAAGAAAAGGAAAATCAATATAACATTGAAACTAGAGGAGTCCAAACACTTGTAAACTGCATGCATGATTTCATGCGCAATAATTACTGCTGTTCGTGAGAGCCTAAATCCATAATTACTTCAGCAGACAGGCCATTACTGTAGCTATAACAGCAGCCTTTGAAGAACCTTTTTTCATTTATTTTTATGGCATGGCTTCCAATTTATCATCCAACACAAAACTAATTCCTGTAGTGGTCATTTTAAAATGACAGATTGTGTTAAATGCACAAGTATTTTACCCCTTTTTTCTAATTTGGCTTTGATCAGTTGGATTCGATTTTTTGCTCTCTGCTTTGCGACTAGGACATTACAAAATTCATACTGTCTTGGACCAATATTATTGCTTCATTCAGCCATTTGTTGTCCACCATAAAAGAATAACATACTTCAGACCTCATATGCAAACCCCCTGAATTAAAGCCAGACAGTGACAACATGTGTACGCACACATGATATGAACATCTGTCTAACGCAAAACCGATATGAAACTTCCCTTGAGGACAAAACCATCATGGGCTTCAAAACACACAACAATGCACACAAGGATTCTAAACCCAAACACATCTGTCATCATACTTGCAACAGCTAATTAATTATTAACAAGTTTGTACAGTCAAATTGCATGAAAAAACTTAACCACTGTCTTTGGCCTTTGCTAATGAAACCCTACCTGAATCTGCTGAAATACCTGGAATATTTTTTTCCAGAAATGCTCCAGGTTCAATAGAAGTTAAGCTCAGTAGACAGCATTGATGGCATAATGCTGATTACCACAAAAAAATAATTTCGACATCCCTCGTTTATTAAAAAGAAAAGCAAAAATCGCAGTTTCATTAAGTAAGGCATATACAATGGAAGTGAATGGGGCCAGTCCATCCATATACATTAAAATGTACACCATTTCAAAAGTATAGCCACAAGGTGTAAACATTTCATGTGTTAATATGATTTTTGTGTAATAAAATTACTTGCTTAACTTATCTGTGTTAAGTTATATCCAATATTATTTTAGTAAAACTGATATATAGATCTATCTCTCTCTCTCTCTTTATATACACTACCGGTCAAAAGTTTTGAAACACTCATTCTTTATTATAATTTTTTTTTCTTCACATTTTAGAATAATAGTAAAGTTATCAAAACTATGGAATAACATAAATGGAACTATGGGAATTATGTTGTGACTAAACAAAATCCAAAATAAATCATAACTGTGTTATATTTTAGCATCTTCAAAGTTGTCACCCTTTGCCTAGAATTTGCAGACATGTACTCTTGACATTTTCTCAACCAACTTCTTGAGGTATCACCCTGGGATGCTTTTTAAACAGTATTAAAGGAGTTCCCATCTATGTTGGGCACTTATTGGCTGCTTTTCTTTATTATTTGGTCCAAGTCATCAATTAAAAAAAAAAAAAAAAAAAAAAAAAAAAAAAAAAATTTATTACATTTTAGTTTTATAATAAAATAAATTAATATGTTGGCACAATTATATTTGTCTACAAAACTAATTTCAAACATTTAAGCATACGCCTTCAGATCAAAAGACTTTTAAGATCATGAGAAACATTTCAGTCAAGTGTTTCAAAACTTTTGACCGGTAGTGTGTGTGTGTGTGTATATGTATGTGTATGTGTATATATATTATATATATATATATATATTTATTAGAGGTAGACCTATATATCAGTTTTACTGATTAATCAGTGCCGATAGTTGCTTTTTGGCACTATCGGTTATCGTCAAAAATCAATGCAAATAGTTGCAGATATTTTTTTCCACTCATTTTTTAAATTCCATATCAATTACCTCATCTGGTGAAATATACACATAAAAACTCTTCATCTGACGAATATATAGGCTATAAAAAGCTTAATTTGGTAATTATTTACATATAGAGCATTGTAACGCAGCCAAGTCTCTGTCATGTCAAAATAAGAGTCCTCTGTGTATTTTGGGCTTGTTTACAGTTAAGCACCAAATCTAAAAAGAATTCTGGTTATTATTGGGATTTTGGTTGCACAATAAATTGCTTTTGGGATTTTATTAATTTTGGACTCTTGTAGTCTCAATGTTTGTGCTTATCTTAGAATTTTTCTTACATTCTATAAATCGGTTTTAAAAACTATCGGCCTATTCTACCATGCACCTTAGTTATCGGTATCAGCAAAATCCATTAGCGGTCAATCTCTAATATATATATATATAACATACTGTATAACTTCTTTGTCATTGATAATGTAACGAAGCTAACCCTAGTAATCCGATTAACGCCGTAATGCAGGTAAATCTCTGGTTTTACTGCACTAAAATCATATTATAACACATACTGTAGATTGTTTACATCTTGTGCATATACTTTTGAAACAGTGTGTATTTTAAAGGAATATTCCGGGTTCAATACAAGTTAAGCTCAAATCAACAGCATTTGCAGCATAATGTTTATTACCACAAAAATGTATTTCGACTCATCCCTCCTTTTCTTTAAAAAAATAAAAAATAAATATCGAGGCACTTGCAGGTTACAGTGAGGCACTTACAATGGAAGCGAATGGGGCCAATTTTTGGAGGGTTTAAACGCAGAAATGTGAAACTTGTAATTTTATAAAAGCACTTGCATTAATTCTTCTCTTAAAACTTGCGTATTATTTGAGCTGTAAAGTTGTTTAAATTTTCATTTTTCGTTTTGGGTTTTGTTGACTACATCATCATGGTAACAAAGTTGTAAAATTGGCTACAACTTTACACAGAAAAGGTTAGTAAGTGATTTTATCACAATAAAATCATGTTTACACGTATATTGTTTTGTGGCTATATTTTTTTTTTAAAGTAAGTATTTTAGCGTTAAAAATTGGCACCATTCACTTCCATTGTAAGTGCCTCACTGTAACCTCGATTTTTGCTTTTTTTTTTTTTTTTTTTTTTTTAAGAAAAGGAGGGACGAGTCTAAATACATTTTTGTCGTAATCAACATTATGCCACAAATGCTGTCGATTTGAGCTTAACTTGTACCGAACCCGGAACATTCCTTTAATGTTTATGGACTGGCCCAGTTCACAACCATTGTTAGTGCCTCACCATTACAGTAATTTTTGCTCTTTTTTTTTTTTTTTTTTTTATATATATATAAACAAGGGATTATTTTTTTTTATTATTAAGCTTGACTTTTATTGAACGCAGAACACTACTCTTATATAAATGTTACGTTCGTTCATGTTTAAAAAACATCTGCTCAAAATAAAGTAGTGAAATTATTTCAAATTCACCCCTTTTTCACTTAATTGTGATACTGGGATAAACAACAAAAGTTTCATCTTTAAAAATAGCGAGGTTTATGATAAATCCAGTACAATAAGACATGAAAATGTACTGCAAAGTAGAAATGACTCTCATATTGTTGGGAAAGGTGAAAGAGTTTATTATAATCTTAGTGGCATCTCCAAGAAACGTGTATTATCACCTCGATCTGTAAAGCATTTGCTCGCCGACATCAATTTCCGCAACATACCCTCTTATGGGAGCCATTGGCAGTGTGATAATTCTTTGGAAGGAGAGGTGAGGTATTTGCCTGTATCTGTATGTGGGTGTTGAGAGAGATTTGTCCTGCATCCATGATGAATAAGTGCCAATTGGTAAGCACAGCTGTGCGTATACTTCTAAACACCACCTGCACATCCATTCTTGCTCGGTAATCTGACAACACACACACACACTTACACACTTCTCCACTGTCTGGCCTCCTGCACCAAGACCACTTATCAACAGGCCTCCATCAGATTGTGCTTGGAGCAGAAAGAACTTTATTTTTAGAACAGCCCTCTCCTCGTCTGGGCGTAGGTTTGTCTCTCACACAAAGCTCCATCCACCCACAGGAAACGCAGGGTTTTATTTTCAACGACCAGAGAGGGGGAAGCACAGGGAAGTCTTTGAAAAATAACCGGAGAAAAGAGGGGATTTTGTCGCCGTTTAAGTCTGGTTGGTATTGCAACTAAACTGGGACAATGGTTGTTAACCTGATAGAACAAATCAGTCAAGTCTGTATACCCAATCTGATACTATACAGCGATCATATTGGCAAACAGAGATTTTTTTGAGGCAAACCAAAGTTTTAATTTCTACCATGCTTATGGGCTTTCAACACACACACACACACACACACACACACACACACACACACACACACACACACAAAGGTTTTTAGTCCATAGTTTTCATGAAATAAGTTAAATAACAGGTCAATTTGAACAAATCCTTAGATCTTTCGACCCTTCTTGACTCAGTACATTTACATACACTTTAAAAGTTCAGATTTCTGCCGGAATTCATCTTTTTGAAATGTTACGTAAACGCTTTAGTCTGACAATTTTTATCAAATTTTTTTATATATATTTTTTTAAATGTTGCAAATTTATGCAGCTAATGAAAATCCCTGAAATTACCCCATTTCTTTTGAGACAAAATACTAATTTTGTATTCATTTGTATCATTTTCAGTTTTGTTTAAGGTCATAAGTTCAAACATTTTTCAATAACTTTCCAATAAGTGAAAGGATAGTATTTGGGGTAAAAAGCCCGCCTGTTGCAGGGGTTAAACACATTGTTTTTCTGAAGTGGGGTTAATTGATTTGTTACGAAAACTGTTCAAAGTGGGCTCACATTGACTCATCCAATCACAAGAGAGATTGGTTTGTTTATAGAATACTTGAGATGTAATAAAATGGCAAACGTGTTTGAAGTTAACAGGAAATGGTTGACTTTTTCTGAAGTAGCTATTTTGAGTAAGCATCCTCTTAATTGGTTACTCAAAAAAACCATCTTGCTGTCTCAAAATTATTTGCATTAGCTGACAAATTGTGCCCTATAACTATTGCCCCGGTATCTACACGATATCACTTTAAAGCCCCTAGGAGCCTTTTACCTCACCACCTTTTTTTAAACGGAATTTTAATCCGTTATTATTTCTTTTCACACAAATTATGTTGCTCCTTGATACATTTTGTGACCAGAAAAAAGCTACATTTCCTTTAGGGGTTCCTTTAGCCCCGTTGTACCTTACACGTTATTCGGACCACAAACGGCTTCTGCACTGTGCGAGTGCTCTGAAAGACAGTGGTGTTGCACGCCACGTATTAAGCTTGCCGTATTTGAGGTCCTGTCTACAAATATTCCATTATGCATTGTCATGTATACTTGGACAGACAGATGAAGAATGCAACACCACTAATAATCATATTTTGAACACTATTTTTTTTTTTTACTATAATCTTTCTGACAATAGGGGTCAGGAGCTTCATTATTAAAAATATTACACAATACTGCAGCAAAAGCTATGAGAATGATATTAGGAAATCATATATCAAAATCTTTGCTGTGATGTTAAAAGAGAAACTAAGATGGAAGGATGCCATTGATGCTCGGGAGTATTTTTATTTGAAAGCAAAACAAAAAGAATGCAACAAATCTCAGCTGATAACGGGAACTTCCTTGTGCGCATTATAGCTCTCTTACACCGCAGCGTCCGACATGAGTGGAATTCCCTACTGTTTTCCATTTTCCTGTAACTAGCACTTTAACTGAACTTGCGGCTCAAAAACATTTTAAAATGAGTCATATTAAAAATGTCCTTTCAATTATCGACAAAAGAAAAGCACATGAATAGAGAAAAGCAGGTAATTCTGGTTATAGAAGCAAATAGAAAACACTCCGGGTTCAATACAAGTTAAGCTCAGTCGACAGCATTTGTGGCATAATGTTGATTACCACAAAAATTGACTTCAACTTTTCCCTCCTTTTATTTAAAAAAATAAAATAAAAAAAAATAAAAAAACAAGTTACAGTGAGACACTTACAATGGAACTGAATAGTTCACCCAAAAATGAAAATTCTCTCATTATTTAATATTTACTCACCCTCATTCCATCCCAGATGTGTATGACTTTCTTTCTTCTGCTGAACACAAACAAAGATTCAACTCTGTTGGTCCCTACAACACAAGTGAATGGTGACCAAAACTTTGAAGCTCCAAAAAGGACATAAATGCAGCATAAAATATATGACTCCAGTGGTTCAATCCATGTCTTCAGAAGCGATCTAATCGGTTTTGGGCGAGAACAGACCGCATGAGGGTGAGCAAATGATGAGAGAATTTTCAAAAGTTCATGTCATCTAACTACAATAGATGGCAGGGTTTTTTTCACTAAAGCAACTGGAGTTCCACCATCGAACCTTTAATGAAAGAAAACCCATTACATATGTTTAATACATTTTAAGCCTTAATCTCAAACATTCAGTCTTCGATGATTAGTTTAGCAGCATTAAACAGTTTAGCAGCATTAATCTGTCTCGACAACAACTTCATATCTTAATATCTTTTGCAATGCAAACTGCACTGAATTATCAGAAAAATAAAACAATGAACAGAAGGTGGAAACCTACTTAGGTAATTTAGGTGGCGATCAGTCTTTATAATTTCCAGTCAATTTTAATAGCCAATTAATTCTACTTATGGAAGGCGTTGTACAGTAACTCACACAACTACCACTTGGCCTGTAATGCCAAAATAAAAGGACTGTGACAGCTTTGTCCTGCAGTCCAAACAACACTTTCTGATTTGTGTATAATTGTTATACATGTACTTTTTAAGACCTCATATTAATTGAGAGACTACATGGGATATTTGTATGTCTGAAAATTCATGTCACACAGCATGATTTTTTTTTAATTTATTTTTTTAGTTCCAATACTGCATGACTTTCTTTATTTGGTGATTCACAAACAGAGATGAATGACAGCCTCAGTCACCATCCACGGTCATACTATGGACAAAAAATGCAATAATAGTCATCTGGATTTGGAACAACAGGAGTATGAGTAAATGACGACAGAATTTTCATTTATGGGTGAACTGCAAAAAAGCTAAACGTTAAAAAAAACTTATGGTAAATTGGTAATGATTAAAAAAAAATAATAATAAATAAAAAATAATAAATGGTGACCAGTCATGATGTTAAAGAAAAAGTTCACACACAAATTAAAATTCTCTGATCATTTACTCACCCTCATGCCATCCCAGATAAGTATGACTTACTTTCTTCTGCTGAACACAAACAAAGAGTTTTAGAAAAACATCTCAGCTCTCTTGGTCCATTCAATGCAAGTGAAAGGTGGCCAGAACTTTGAAGCTCCAAAAACACATAAAGGCAGCATAAAAGCAATCCATGGTTAAATCCAGGTCTTCAGAAGTGATATGATAGGTGTGGGTGAGAAACAGATCAATATTTAAGTCCTTTTTTACTATAAATTCTCCTCCCTGCCCAGTAGGTGGCGATATGCATGAAGAATGCAAA
The DNA here is from genome assembly GCF_019703515.2 of Myxocyprinus asiaticus. NCBI lineage: Eukaryota > Metazoa > Chordata > Actinopteri > Cypriniformes > Catostomidae > Myxocyprinus > Myxocyprinus asiaticus. Next base: position 43,698,498 of record NC_059355.1, read on the forward strand.
TACCCAAAAACAAAAGCAGAGGAATGTGAAAGTGAAACTGGATATTCATGGTAAAAAAAGGACTTAAATATTGATCTGTTTCTCACCGACACCTGTCATATCGCTTCTGAAGACGTGAATTTAAACACTGGAGTCTTATGGATTACTTTTAGGCTGCTTTTATGTGCCTTTTTGAGCTTCAGAGTTCTGGCCACCGTTCACTTGCATTGAATGGACCAACAGAGTGGGATATATTTGTCTAAAAATCACATTTATTTTCAGCAGAAGAAAGTAAGTCATACATATCTGGGACGGCATGAGGGTGACTAAATGATGAGAGAATTTTCATTTATAGGTAAATTATTCCTTTAATTTCTGTGTTGTCAACTACCCTTATAGGCCCATCATACAAGCCTTTTTATTTGCCATGAGGTAGGATTATACGTGTCTACATCGAAGCATGTCATGTTCTTAGAATCAATAAACAGTATTTCCGCTCATATCAAACAATATACAGAAAACGTGAGTTTAAAAGCCCTCGGCTGCATGCCTCCCAAGACCACTAGTTTACCTGAATTCAGGGTTATGAGTGTAAAATGGCCTACAACACCTCTAAGATTAAGGAGCAGGCCTTATCGACCATTTAAAGCATTTGGCTTCTGTGAAACACAGCTTTTGGCCCAAGGCAAAATTTCAGATTGCTGTTTTGAATGCGTGACAGTGGTATAGATAAGCCAACGTGTCATCTTGAATTTGGTGGAACAACAGGTTAGTCGCTAGGCTGGGTATGGGGGAAAGTTTTCAACGCATCTGCCGACTACAACGCCCTGAAGCTACTGAAGGGAAACTGTTCATGTACAGAGCACGACTCAAAATGCATATCAAACGTTTACTTCAGCACAATGATTCAGTGTATCGAAGAATAATCGAATCCCGAGCGGAGCTTTGCACTTCACATTGTGTTTCTGTAACACAATTTTCTGTCACAACATTCTACATGGGAAACCCAAGGGGACGTTCACACTGAACGCGTTATTTGTTCGTCGGGGCGCGTTTTCAATTGTTTTTCTATGTAATCATGCGCTATTTTTATTTTATTTTTATATTTATCGTCATTTCTGCGTTTTTTAGACGCCGTGACAAAAACTATCGGAAATAAATTTACCTTTTAAAAACTCGAGACTCCTGCGTTCTGTTCTATCCGTTGCGTCTAGTTCTGTTTTTTTGTTTTATTTACAAGAACGTGTTCGGTGTGAACGCCCCTTAGAAATGAATCAAACATAATCGAATACTGCGGAGCGTTGCGATTCGCAATTGTGTTTTTATTTAACACTTGTATTTATGTCTGTCTTTCTTTAACACTAAATGTTGACCCTCACTGTTGTGCTTCTGCTTTTTCTTTTTTTAACCGTAAATTTGACAAATCGCGAATGATTAAAACATCAACGGTCACACGTTAAGAAAAACTACCAATTTTCTTGTTCTTTTAACTATTGCGGATCGCGGTTCACCAGCCACCACCTACTTTTCCCACACCGCCTCTGCAAAGAAAAACTTGTTTTCTACCAACATTCCTCAAGTCCGACATTTCAAATGGCATGTAAAGTATAAAAACATAAATACCTTATTTTCTCGCGCGGTTTAGATTCCCTGTGGTCCCGGCGATCGTGTGTCTAAGTTTTAGGCGCAATGTGGAGAAATTCCCCAGGATTATTGCTAAAAGACGAGGGTTGACTCAAAGAGGACCCGCCCGCTGTAATGGGGATTACACTCGACCGCTGCGCTGCTGAATGTTGACTGGTTGAGGAGGCGCTTCAGTGGGTGAGGATCACTGCGGTCCCTCCCACCGTCGCCTCCGATGAAGATGACATCATTCGGTTAGCTGTAGAGAGAGACTGTCATACGCCACAGCCACATGAATTAATGCGCTATTTAGCGTGGTTTGCAATAAACCCTGCTGTAATGAGTGGGAAAAGTCCATGAATTTCGTCACTATGTATGGAAATGTATGGATAGTCATTTCAGAAGGAATGATGTTGTGCTAGTTTTAAATGTTACTGATAATAGTCAATGGATTATGCACAGTGTTTACAAATAATTGTTTCTGAGAATATTGAGTAAATATTGTGTACATTTTTTGTTAATTTAATACTTTGATTAACATAAAATTTAATAAAATAAAAAAGTAAAACATATTTATAAAAATCATTCAAATTAAATATTATGTATGGTAAATAATAAAAAATAAAATTTCATTTTAATTATTTTTATTTATTAGAATTAAATGACCAAATATTTAATAAAATATTACTTTGTATTTATTAATAATACAAATATTTGGGGCCTGGGTAGCTCAGCGAGTATTGACGCTGACTACCACCCCTGGAGTCACGAGTTCGAATCCAGGGCGTGCTGAGTGACTCTAACCAGGTCTCCTAAGCAACCAAATTGGCCTGGTTGCTAGGGAGGGTACAGACACATGGGGTAACCTCCTCTTGGTCGCCATAAATTGGTTCTCGCTCTCGGTGGGGCACATGGTAAGTTGTGCATGGATGCCGCGGAGAATAGCGTGAAGCCTCCACAAGCACTAGGTCTCTGCGGTAACACACTCAACAAGCCATGTGATATGATGCGCAGATTGATGGTCTCAGACGCGGAGGCAACTGAGATTCATCCTCCGCTACCCGGATTGAGGCGAGTCACTATGCCACCACAAGGACTTAAGAGCGCTTTGGGTATTGGGCATGCCAAATTGGGGAGAAATAATAATACAAATATTTTTATTTAGATATATTTATTTAATTTGATTTCATTTTATGTATGTACCATTTGCGATAAAATAAGCATTGTATTGACAATTATCCACCCTACTCTCTAGATATCAGCATTGGCCTTTGACAAACCCATATCAGTTAACCACTATTTAGAACTTTCTCATAATTCACTTAACATCTAGCCTATTAAAATAGCCAACCTCAACATTTAAAACTTGATGTTTTAATATTTTTATTTTAAGTAAAAATTAGTTATGAAACACATTCAAAAAACAAATACTTGTTTGGAAAATATGGAAGAGCTACAAATAGTAGGTGTATCTAATCAAGGATGGCAAAAATTTATGTTTCAAGGTTTATTTTGCAGAGTGAATGGCAGTGAGATCTGGTTACCATCTGGAACAGCATATAAAAGACATTTATAGAATGTGATAAAATATAATGAAACTAACACCTAACACATCCAAAAATAGAACTAATTAAAATCGCACCAAAAGTAATGACAGAAGAGCCATTGTAAAAAGGATAGATTTATTTAGAATTAGTCACATAATAATTTTCAAAGAGTAATCCTTTGACAGTTAATCATCATTTGAAAGGCAGAACTCATTATGTATCCAGTATACACTACACAGTCACAACACTGACATCAAGTAAAGGAGATAAAGTACATTCAAGGTGTACAAAAAGACCAAAATGACTGATGAAACGAAGTTCGGGTTTCTCAGGTTCAGGTCTGGATCTAAATGGTTGTTGGAATTTAGATTCCTCACTGACAAAAGGTTTGAGACCAGATAAGGTTTTATCTACAGCAAAGAAATTGGTCATTCAGCCACTATGATTAAATCTACAGCAGTGCAAGCAATCAGTTCAGTTGGGTATAGAACGCCTGCTATACCCATCAATGTTTTATCCGAAATTAAACCCAGATAATGCTGTCTTTTTAATCATTTATACTGTACATTGCACATGATTTTAGGGGTGTAGGGAAAATGATCCTGGTTCAACTACGTCTACAGAAGCAGGGTTGATACTAGTTTATATTTCTAAGGAGCTTAAAGTAAACATGAAATGGCATTCAGAACCCACTTCCGAAATGTTACATATTTTATAGTGAAAGGGGATATTTTTTTTTTTTCTCCCCTTTTCTCACCAATTTGGCATGCCCAATTCCCAATGTGATCTAGGTCCTCGTGGTGGCATAGTGACTCGCCTCAATCCGAGTGGCGGAGGACGAATCTCAGTTGCCTCTGCATCTGAGACCATCAATCGGCGCATCTTATGACGCGGCTTGTTGAGCGCATTACCGCAGAGACCTAGTGCATGTGGAGGCCCACGCTAGTCTCCGCGGCATCCACGAACAACTCACCACGTGCCCCACCGAGACTGAGAACCACATTATAGCGACCACGAGGAGGTTAACCCAATGTGACTCTACCCAACCTAGCAACCAGGCCAATTGGTTGCTTAGGAAGCCTGACTGGATTCACTCAGTACGCCCTGGATTCGAACTTGCAACTTCAGGTGTGGTAGTCAGCGTCTTTTACTTGCTGAGCTACCCAGGTCGCAGTGAAAGGGGATATAAAAAAAAAGGAACGTAGGGCGGACCTCAATTTTATTAATCGGCAAATTGATGTGCACAAATTAATCATGCACAATCGTTGGGTACAATTTTGTCACCATTTACTCACCCCCTTGTTGTTTCAAACCTGTATGAATTTTCATTCTTCCCAGGGACATAAAAAGATAATTTTTTAAAGATTGTACTGGTTGCACTTTTCCATGCATTCCCATTACAAATTATAGTGACTGGAGCTTTAAAGCTTAAAAAAAGGTTGCAAAAGCACCATAAAATATAAGGGTCAATCTATAATTAGCAGTACATTTGGCATTTGATAGTGAGAAGAAAAAAATGTAAAAGTTTCCCTCAATACCCAAATATCTTCTTATAAAGCTACTTTAAAATTCAATATATTTGCTATTGGGCAAACTCAGGGTAGCCTCATTTTGGATATTTTTCTTAAAAAGAATGATGTTACTAGCCTAATTTGTCAACAAATTAAGTAATTTTTGTACTCTTTTGGAAAATACCAAGAATTAACATAGCAACCAAAAATTGGATTATGTGACCACTCACCAAAAGCAACAATTATGAAAAAATGAGCAAGCAATAATATTTCACATGTTAAAATTATGACAATGCTCATTTTTATTTATTTCATCTAAACATTGTTTTAAAGTTATTTTGCTGAACATAATTTTAAAATGTTCCAAATGACTTCTAAGCTAATGTTCAATAACTCCTTCAAATGTTATTTTACAAATTGTATATTTTTAAATGTAACATTTTTAAACAACTCTTAATATCTGTAGAATGTGCTAAAAGTGTAATCTATGTTACATACTGTCCACTATTTTACCATTACTAAGAAACATTGTTGACAGGTAACATTGTTGACATTTTTTAACATTTCAAGTCTTTTCTCAACATAGGGGACCTAGAACTACTGAGCACATGGCATCTTTGGAAATGCATTTTCAATAATATTGAATCATTTGTAGTAATTTTTTCTTGTAAAGGTTTAAAGCGATAATACTTGAGTAACACTGTTGACAGTCAATTAATCCACTCTTGGCCCAGGCTTGGCTTTTTAACAAGTATTTGGAAAAAAGAGAAAGAACATAACTTTAAGTCCTTCATCCTTGTGTTTCCTGACGAAATTACACAATATTGTGCAAGTCATATGATATTAGGACAAACTGTTCCTTTTTGAAGTGATGTTTTTTCTTCAGATGGATAACTTAGTTGACCATTGTTTTTTCGGACAGACACAAAATTACGTATATCACAATAAAAACGTAGTACTTTTTGTAGTGCATAAAATGTCTTGATAATCTATATATAATCAGAAGTATGAAGGTCTCATTTTCATGCATTTGCAAAGTAGAATGACCAACTCAGATGAATACCAAGGTTTTATGTCATATGCACCTTTTTGAACAAAAGAGATGGCTTATCCAACAAATAATGATGTGATTTGGAAAAATATAATTATGTACTATGAATATAAGCATTGGTACTATAAATTGATGAAAATGCATTAAATAAATATCCCATGGACATGAAATATATCCGCAATTATAGAATGACCCATAAGCATCATAAAAAGTTGTCTGTATGATCGGCACACTATATTCATGAACAAATCATTCAGGCTGGTGAATCCGATTTACAGATTCATTGGAAATATCTGACTCAGAAGAATGAATCGGACATCATTACTTCTCTCATGAAAGTGCCAAGGAGAGCTGTCAAGTTTTTCAGTGAATAATGACTTCATTATCTGTCTGTTTCTCACACTAAGCTATCATATGACTTCAAAAGACTTGGAACATAGCGCACAAGTCATATGGATCACTTTTTATGATTACTTGAAAGCTCCAGTCCCCATTCTTTGTAATTGCATGGAACAGAGCAAGCAGTAGATTCTTCAAATAACAGAATTTTTATTTAGGATGAACTATTCCTTTAAGAAAGTAAACAGGGTCCATTTTGATTTCATGTTGACTTTAATTCTCAAGACCTGTTTGAACCCAAAACAGCTAAACTGACTGAAAAACTAAAGCCTGCATTGTTTTGTTGATTGCGTCTTGCTATAGAAAACCTTAAATTCAGTCAACAGAAACAGTCTTTGGAGACAGAAATAATCAGCAGTTTAAATTACAGCTCAAATGGTTTCTGCTAGATATAAAGTGCTTTTGTTTTTTATTTCCTTTGCCATCAGGGTTTTTAGTAGTATTGGCTTATTCCTTTGCCACACTGAGATTCAGATTTCAAATGCCCCACTGATGTTAAAGGGACAGTTCAGCCGAAAATAAAAATTCTGTCATCATTTACCCACCCTATTGTTGTTCCAAACCTGCCTGACTTTCTTTCTTACAAGGAACACAAAAGGAGAATGAATGAAAGCAAATGGTGACTGAGGCTTGAATTCCACCTAACATCTGCTTTTCTCTTCCAAAGAAGAAAGATACAGCTTTGGAACAACATGAGAGTGAGTGAAAAATGACAGAATTTTCATTTTTGCGTGAACTATAATTTTAAAGAATACTCATCTGTTACAAGCCCTCGTGTCCTGTACTGACTTGCTGAGTATATAGTAGACAAATCAGAAAGAGGTGGAGAGCAGGGGGAGGAATGGCACTTGATGATGTCATCCCACACCTGACATGGGCTTGACAATATTCAGAGTGAAGCATACAACTCGGAGAAGGGGGTATTGGGTCTCTCATATCCGATCCATGTGATCTAATGAAAATGATTTCTTGGATTCCAAGCCCTTTCTCTCGCCGTGTCCTGGTGTGCTTGTCCAGTGAACGTGGGCTCACCTTGTCATGTCTCTAACTCCGCTCCAGCCAGTGGAATGACAAACACTGTGATGTCATCACCAGAGCCAAGTCTTTCATTGGGCAAGCGCCATCCTCGCTCCTTCAGAACTCCACGTGAACGCATTAGGAGATCTTGTGCTGCAAGGGTGTACCTTTAAAACACGGAAATTACAAGCACTGCATCAATATCTAAGCATTAAACGTAAACACAGAGTGGCAAAAGAGAGGATCCACGTGCTTAGAGATGAAAAACAGTACAATGACATCTGCTGGTTGTACTACTAAAACATACCCCATTCAGCAAATTCTCTGAGCACAGTGATGTCAACTGAGGGTGGACCCCCAGGGTGCCATTAAAGTACTGCTATATAAAACATACAGTATTAAGGGACTGTAAGCCTGTAAATTCCTAAAAAGTACATTTCTGTTACAACATTTGTCACACTCTCACTAGTACATTTAATTTGTCTACTAGCAATGTCCAACAGTGTATGTACGTGCATCATAGGAGATTTATGTCGTCTTTATCATTTTTTTGTTTTTGAAATTCATAAAAATTCCCACCACAGTGTCCAGCATATCTCAAATTCTGTTTAATAGAATCCCATGGTGGAAATGACGGTGATGGAAATGACATTTTCAATGTTTTGCCAAGGCAGTTTCATATCTAATTTTTTATGTACAGTATCCCAAATACACACAATTAAATATTATTTAAATTTTTTGCATTATTTGGCTAAATTATGGCCTGATTGACATTGACACTTTTGTCAACTTGGTTAACAAGTACACTAACTTTTGAGAAAACGGGCAAAATTGTTTGGAGTGGTGGAAATGACGCCACATCTGCGGGACAGTCATACGTTTTGAAAAATTCATAGAAATCATTATGACAAAATAAATATTGAAAATATTTGTGTTTATTTCACTCTTCTTCTTTTTTTTTTTTTTTAGATTATCACAGTTTTAAACATATAACATATAATTTATATTTTTATGATTGTTTTACATAGTTTAATATTGAACTCTAGGTCTGCGACAAGGCAATCTGTACATAAAAGGAATTTTGAAAAGTACAAAAAATAAATGATGAAGGCCTGGTAAAAAAGTCGGTTTTAATGTGACCTTCATATAACAAAAAGAAGAAAAGCTGAAATCTGTTAGTTTTAATAAAAACCAACCCCTAGGCCAAGGACATGAAATTGCCCAAAGTTAAAGAAACACTCATATTGTTTGTTTTTTTCAGTATTCAAAAATTCAAAAAATTATTCAAAATGTAGTTCTAAATCTGGTTAAAGGGATAGTTCACCCAAAGATGTGTATGACTTTCTTTCTTTTGCTGAACAAAGATTTTTAGAAGAATATCTCAGCTCTGTAGGTCCATACAATGCAAGTGAATTGTGATCGGACCTTTGTAGCTCCAAAAATCTCATAAAGTAAACATAGAAGTAATCCATATTATTATTATTATTATTAGAACTTTAGTAATCCCCGCGGGGCAATTAATATAGGGCTACAGCAGTGCTTCACACAACAACACAATAACTAAACAAGAATACAGCATACCAGATCACACATTGAGAATAAATATTAAAGATAAATAAATAAATACATAAAAATACAATAATAATGATAAGAAACTTTGATATCACCCATTACATAGTCGAATAGCCACAGGCACAAAGGTAAATTTATATTGATTTGTAAGGCACCTTACACCACGTAGACGCCTCCCAAGGGACAAAAGGTCGAACTGAGAGTTCAGGGGATGTGTTTCATCTCCCATGATTCTGTAAGCCCTTCTTATCACCTGTTGCTCATAAAATACAGTTAAACTACGTAAAGGTACACCAATACATTTTGAGCATAGTTTAACAATGGCTTGAAGGTGGTTTAAATCCATGTTTTCAGAAGCAATTTAATAGGTGTGGGTGAGAAACAGATCAAAATCAAAGTATTTTATTCTAAATCTCCACTTTCACATCAGAAAGTGAAAGTTAAAGTGGAGATTTAGAGTAAAAAATTTTTTTTATCTTTTTCTCACCCACACCTGTTATATTGTTTCTGATATTTCTGATATTGATTGAAACACTGGAGTCATATGGATTACTTTGATGTTTCTTTTATGTGAGTTTTGGAGCTACAAAGGTCTGATCACCATTCACATGCATTGTATGGACCTACAGAGCTGAGATATTTTTTCTAAAAATCTTTGTTTGTGTTTTGCTGAAGAAAGAAAGTCATACACATCTGGGATGGCATGAGGGTGATTAAAAGATAAAATCATTTTCATTTTGGGGTGAACTATCCCTTTAATTTGTTTTATGGCCTTTTCTTTTAAACTGATTGAAAGAAAGAACCTCTTGTATTATTTTTAGTGGATTCCACTGCATCTATGGAGCTTAAAGCCATCATTAAATAAACAAAATCCCTCACTTTCTGACACTACAAGTGAGCCCAAACAACAGTCATAACTAAACTCCGTTGAAAAAAGGTTGCTATCAAATTTCGTATGTACCACATGTGATCTAGTCAGCTATGATCAAAACCTTAAAAGTAAACCTCTGTATGCCTATGCCTAGAGAGTCTTACCTCAGGGGCTCGTTGGGTTCACGGCCAGATAGGAAAGTTGTTACTGCATCTGCAACATCTCTATCAGTTGTGACATCCCATAGTCCATCACTACCCATGATCAGGACATCATCAGGCCCATGTTTGTGCTCAGAGATGTTATACACCTTTACCTGGACCATTCATGGATATTAGCATGAAACTCAACTCATGGCATTATGACACTAATATATATCAGTGTCCTGAATGATCTCTATCATGTAGAGCGAATAGATTATTAAATAAACAAGTAACTAAGAAGCTAAATGACTATTTGAATGCAGAACAAAAGAATGGCCTTGCTTATGTTTTTACAAAAATACCCACTTATATACTCACCTCTGGGCAGCATGATAGGAATGGTTTGATATGAATGTTTGAGTTGTACACTTTCAGGTCGTGATCGCCCAAACCACGTGTTACGCCAATAGTGGCCATGACCCGGGCCTGTGAATGCAAACACAAACTTAAAGTTGTAGGTTTGGGTAGTCGACACAAAACATTTCCATTAACTTGAAAAAAAAAAAAAAAAAACAATTATAATAGGTTAAAACTTCTATGAATGGATAAAGGAAAGTGAATATTTTACATGTTGTGACTGGTCACTATTTCTTTTATTTTAATCACCTTTTTGCCATCATCGGTCATTTTAAATGTTCCTACGGTGTGACAAATGAATTCTAAAAAGTGCAAATGTTTCATATTGTTTCTCAATTGAAATGAGGTCATTTCAAAAGCCCATTTACTGTATATAAACTTTATCACACTTGACATCATTCTGCCCTGTAACTGTGAGTAAATGTGTTTTAGCAATTCCCGTATGCAACACCTCACCACTGCTGCTTTGTAATAAATAGCAGTGAGAACTGTGGGGGAAAAGCAACTTTTCATTTCTCACATTCATTAGATTATGTGTTAGGCCTGTGACAAATGTTACTGTTATGAAGCTTGAAACAAAATCCATCTAAAGCATCTGGACTTTTTAAAGTTATATTGTTAGAAAAAACAAGCAATATTCAGTTACCTTCTTCCCTTCCCCATAAATCAGTGGGAATTTGAGATCGTCCTCTACAATTGTCTTATACGCCCTGAAATAATAATGGAAAATGGTTATGGAATACAATAAAATAATAGATTTAAAGCTTTGAAACAAAAGCCACTGTGAAATTTCTGAAAATAACCACCATAACCACCATAAAATCATTCCCAGAACACTCTCATTCATTCAAAGACATTCAAACTCACCAGCCAGTCATTGTGTGGTCTCTGAAGAGCATCTTCTTGCCGAGCTCCTTGTGTTGGATGCGTCTGGGGAACTCAATATGTGTAAACTCATTCCCGAGCAGCTCTGGTTTAAGGAAGCCCTAGATTCAAACAGCACAAAAGCTTTAAAACTCTCAGATAATTCAAGATTTACAATAATAATGAAGCAGTCAGCCATTATACAGGATAAATACGAAAAGAAATTCAAATGGAGCCATATTTGGTACACAAGTCATATGGGACTTGGAATTGTATTGGAATTAGAGTGGAGTGTAAAAGTTGTAACTCACCAGATGCTGTAACCTTTGTCTTTCACTTTCAGGTGTGAACTCATTGGACATGGGGACGACCTCATTTTTTTTGACAATTATGGCTCTGCGGAGAAAAAAGTGTATTATACGTTCTACAGTATGGCAGTTTGTCATTGTGGCTATCTGTTACTGTTAGAGCTGTCATGATTATGTAATTTTATTAAATCAATGTGGAACATACTGTTGCAATAACAGTAATTAGAAGATAATATTGTTCTGGGTTCAATACAAGTTAAGCTCAGTCAACAGCATTTGTGGCATAATGTTGATTACCACAAAAATGAATTTCGACCCGTCCCTACTTTTCTTTATAAAAAGCAAAAGCCACTTACAATGGAAGTAAATGAGGCCAATTATTGGAGGGTCTAAAGGAAGAAATGTGAAGCATATAATTTAATAAAATGTTTACAGTCATTTGAGGGTTTGTTGACATGACATTGTCATGGCAACGAAGTTGTAAAATTGGCTATTACTTACACAGAAAAGGTTAGTAAGTGATTTTATCACACTAAAATCATATTTACAAGCATACTGTTTACGTCTTGTGGCTATACTTTTGAAAAAGTGAGTATTTTAACGTCCATTCACTTCCATTTTAAGTTCCTCACTGTAACCCAGATTTTAAATTTTTTAAAGAAAAGGAGGGGCAAAAGTCAAAACTAATTATTGTGGTAATCAATATTGTGCCACAAATGCAGTCGATTGAGCTTAACTTGTATTGATCCAGGAATATTCCTTTAAGACATACTTTAAACTGTTGTACCGTAACCGTTCCTAAATATCGTCCACATTTCTAGCAGTAACAATTTCCTCCAACTAGCATTAGCTAGAAAATGTAGTCTTTATCGAGGCTATTAGAATATAATAATTTTATAACAAAGAAAAACTCTTAAATCCGAATATCACAAATGGTGCGTCTTTTTAAGACTAATATATTTCAATACATGTTAAAACTGCTGTAAGCAATTCTTTGAAATACTGTATTTCATTACTTTAATCTTTTTAGACCTCTTACCTGCTGTCTCCGGCATTTGCTACATAGAGCTTTCCCAACAAGTGTATTGCAACCAAGGCACAACAGCCACCAGAAATGCTGTAAGATTCTTTCTCTCTCTCTATGAGGTCATCCTGCAGAATAATACAACAGGCTGAGTACCCTCTTCTATTTGCATTACATCTATAGTCAGCACAGTAGTCAGTAAAATCAGTATTTACTTTAACACGCACATGTAAATTTGATAGATACTGCCGATGTCATATGAATGAGCCCTAGACAACAGAAACTCCTAGTGATAAAGCATTAATAGATGAATGTTAGACCAGATTTATGTTGTCTCTCAAGCCTTTCCAACAATATGAATTCTAAAGTCTTTTCCAGAAGGTAATACAATGGTACTTTGATATATACCCCGGCACTGAGGGATTACATTTTATATTTAGCAGACACTTTATCCAAAGCGACTTACAAATGACTATAATACAAGCTTAAACCAGCTTACAGTGGTTTGCTGGTCTTATCTGGCCACCAGGCTGGTTTTCACTTGTTAAACTGGTCTAGTTAATGGTTTAATGGTATAAAATGGTTTTATGTGCTTGTCAGCTGATTAGGCTGGGAGACCAGCAGACCGACCAGTTAAACCAGCTGACCACCAGCTTGCGCAGGCTAAGAGACCATCTTAAAGCAGCCAAGACTGACAAACCACCTTAGGCTGGTTTAAGTTAGTCTTTTTAGCAGGGACCTTATCAAATTTCAGTTGAGTAGGCCTACTAGAATCACACCATGTTCATATACAGTAGAATTAACATTCTATCATTTCATTTCATTCTATCTACCATAGAATCTATTCCTATCAACCAAAGTAATATGTCCAAAAACACATGGTATTTTTATAGTATCATGTTGAAAAGCATGCTAAATACCATGGTACTTTAATACTGTAAGTGTATTACAAGGTCAACCAACAGTATATGAACAAGGAAGATTTTAAACGAAAGCATCTCTGAACAAACAAAATCCCTATATTTGATGTTTTATTTAGTGATTATTTATTATTCTAAATTTCTATTGCCTTGGCATAGACTATGGTCTCCACCCCACAGTTCTCACCATCTGTCTAAATGCAGTCTCTATGATACCCATCACCAGGCTCTCCACACTAATGTCTTTCTCCATGTGGAACCGTGGCTCATCTGGGAGCCCATCCTGCTCCTCTCCATCCAGGCAGGCCCCTTTTTTGGCCTCAGTTTGGAAGGGGCTCCCATTCTTGGCCAGGCAGATGGGCGGTGGACTGTTCTGATTTTCAAGGAGATGGGCGACATCGCAAAGCCGATCACGGATGATACGTTGGAGAAGTTTGGATGCCATGAGTGCAGCTCCAGAGCCTGCATGTCCATCAAAAACACCCCAGAAGTGCATGGGAATACCTGCAGTGTCCTGCAAGAATAAGATAGTGCCAAGGGTAAATACGCTGAGTTAAGGCAAAGTCCCTTTTTAAGGGTTAGGGTCAGTCATACAAGTACAGTTCCTATCTACATGAATGGGGAAAGACTAAAATCTCCAAAAGTTTGGTTGGCCAATATTATGTTCAAACAACATATTTCAAATCAGTAATAAAATCTTACCACAACGATTTAATAAATTTCATTCAAATCCCGAAAAAAAATTTGTGGCATGTCTCATTCTTATAATCTCTCTGGTAGTTGAAGTGTTTAATTTCTTTAAGATTAGTGGCACCAAACAGATAAACACTTATAGTTGTCTGCACATTAGTGCTGGTGTGTTATTACTAGTGCTGACAATCGATTTAAATGTTTAATCGAATTAATTACATGATGTACTGATTAATAAATTGAATTAATTGCAATCAATCACATACCAATATTACTGAGAAAAGCCCCTAAATCAAGTTAAAGTAGATTCAATAATTATAAAAATAATAATATATAGGCTTAATACATTTTATAATTCAGATAATTAAAATAAATAACAACATACTGTGGCAACAGACAAGTAACGCATTTAGACAACACAAAAGTGGCTTTAAAAGTCAAAAGTTTTCCTTCCATATCATTGAACATAATTATATTATTAGCCAACTTTTTAATTGTTGGTTTACGTATTTGTGCATCAGACAGACGCTTCGGGAGCATCTCACTCTGGTTGTGTTATATATTAAAAAAAATTCAGCACCTCTAGTCATGAGCACTGTGTTTTTAGGACGCTGTGTCAAAGTAAACATAGTTTGAAACTTTGATAAACCCAGCCTAGTCTCATGAACATCACGTGACTGTGGCAACATTTTTGCAAGACAAAATTATGTGCCTTAATTCATATTTGGCTGCAGTTTCCCGGTGAAATGTCCAGTGGACAAGCGAGTGAACTGATGTAGTAATGAGACAAGGTTTATATTAGTTGGAGGTTTTAATGAGTGAAACGAACCTCCCAAACCTAAAACTTTAACCTTACCCTATCCAATTTTGATCTAAAATAAAAATATAAACTTCTAAAAACAAAAAGCTAATTTTCTGAAGCAACCACGTCATCCTGTGTTGCTTCTATGGCACTCTTGTCTCATGAGTCAGCTTGCGTGCTTGACTGGTCTCAAACCACGCACTTCAGAGTCTAAAGTCAAACACTCTATGCAGAAAGGAAGCTGATCACATTAGAATAAGTGTATTAAAGTAGGTGAGTCTGTAATACAAGCTTTAAAATGTAACTGATGCATTATCGTAAAAGTGCTTCGATATCATAACACAGCAGTGTGTGAGTAACTGAGTGAAAAATAAGTGTTTATTTAGTCATAATCAGCCGTTGTAGTCGTGACTTGTGTGAAAGTGAATAAAATGCACAGTTGTTGTAGCGCCTCTAGTGTTAATTTAGAAACTTAGAATTTGACACATAAAAGTCAGTTTGCAAAAATGTAGTTATAGTAACGATCATTCTATGAGACATGGTTGGATAAACGTGTCTCAAGATTCCAGCATTCTGTTGTGCTCAGTCGAGCTGTCACTGAGCACAAGAGCCCGTCATCTGTAGAAGGCTGCACTGTCTGCTTGCCGGTTTGACAAGGCGTGTTGCCTGTACAGCAGGAGTGTTGACTGCCCCTTACTGCATCAAGGCTGTACATCAAGCTTGAATTGCACCGGACGTCCAGGTCCAGGGCATGATTAATTGCTTAATTTTTGTAACAGGTCATTTTATCAATTAATAAATTGCACTAAATTTATGCATTAAATCGCCGCCCTAATTTTAAAATAAAAAATTACACACTTCTTTTTTTTTACACTTCTTAAAATAATTACTATTATAAGATATAGATCACACAAACAGGTGATTTAAATACTTTATATATTATACAGTATATATACACAGTGTATATATATATATATATATATATATATATATATATATATATATATATATATATATATATATATATATATTTATATATAGAATGCCGCAATTGACCAATCAGAGTCAAGTATTCCAGAGAGCTGTGCAATCAGGCACAATAACATGTAAAGCCACAGGAGGGTATCAGGACTCGTTCTACATCTTTTCTAGGACAAATAAATACTCTGAAATCTTAATTTCCTGACATTACCTGTTGACAAGATTAACTAAGAGTGCTTACTCGCTCACAATCAGGCAAGATCAGCTGTTGAACAGGAAGGCTTGTGGCAACAGCAAATGTTTGTGGTTCAATCTGATTCTGCAGAGCAGGGGGTCCATGTTAAGTGAATATCTGCCCTTTTGCTATCACTTTATCTGCCAGCCTGTCTGTTTACAGTGTATCTCTCTCTAATTCACATACTGTTGCAAACAGGCAACACAGCAGATGATAGCATGATGTAATTGATTTAGACGAGTAGAGAGAGGGGTTTAGGTGGGGGGAAGGGGAATGTCACGTGATGCAAGCAGAAGGGAAAGGGGAGATGTCACTGTCCTGGCTAACGACCTTTGGAGTAAATACTGCTGGAGATTTTTAATCCATTTTTCACCGTTCGGAACTAACTACGATGGTGTTTTTTAATTTCCATTTTGAGAGCTAGACAGAGAAATAAATGCCCATAGGGAAGATAAATCACAAATGAGATCTCTTTCAGTATCTTAATTGTTGTTCCTAGACTTCAATGAGATTAAACGGAGGGCAAATAGAGATTTTGCTTAAGTCGAGCTCTGAAGCCTAGGCAAGTTCTTGTAAACAGTTGTGCTGTATGTCAGCAATTGTCTCATGTTTCTATTTATTTTTCCTAAGCAATTATTATTCCTTACTCAACATCTGAGACAAAGTTGAAACTTAAATGAACTGCTAAGCTATGAAATAGCAACCTCTGAGCAACTTATCTTTCATCTGGGATGAGGGAAGAGAGGTATAATGAGAGAAATCTTGTACGTCAGACTTGAACAGATGTCACAACACTCAGAGCCCTTATCAGCAGCGGTTCTAGCTTGTTTGGCGCCCTAGGCAAAACCCACTTAAACATGCTCCCAAAGTTGTTGGGTTGGGGTGGTGTGGTGGTGATTCTAAATGAGAACACCTCAAAACTGCCCATGTCGGCCATGATATATCGTCGATATATCGGTCGGCCGATATTATCGGCCAATATTAGCCTTTCACCGATATATCAGTATCGCCGTATATATTTACCGATCTGCGCAGATATGAAAACATTTTTCAGAACATATAATGCAAAAAACAATGCTTTAGAATTGGTGTCATTACGTAGTTTGTCCAGCAGAGCGTGCTCCGACTCCACTGTTTACAGAGCTGACTCTGAGCTGATGGTGGCTCTGCAGACAGGGCAGAGTTAAGCGATGCGGTGTTGAGCGGTGTCTTCTCTGTAAGTTGCTTACTAGTTTGTGAAATACATGCTGGAAAGTTAATAAACAATGACCCCATCATTTTCCCTTTTCAATATAACTAATATAACGTTAACCCTGTCCTTGACAACCATGTCACTCATGTCTGTTTGCTGTTGGCCAGCTATAGTTTGTCAGTGCAGTCAGTAATGTAGCAGACTGAAAGGTAAACATCAGAGCATCTTTTTGCTGCTCAGCAGACAACAGTGCGGTGGTGGATTGTGTCTGTTGAGTGTTGATTTCATGCTACGCTGTTACCTAGTTGGTGAGATGCAATGCTGGTCCATCTTTTACTCTCCGTGACAGTGAGCTTATAGCTAACTAGCTAACCACGTAGCTACTTTCATTGCTTGTCAGCTGAGTGGAAGCTAATGTGTAAACATGTATTCAACAAACTGTTTTGTTCAGGATTCACAGTTTGGTACCCCCTTCAACTGAACAATTCCAGTCGTTGCATTTATAAAATGTAATATATTTAAAAGTCTGGTTTTCCACAGTTGAAGTTTCCCCTGAACTTGTATAGCAAAATACAGTGTAACACCGCTGCCGCAGTTTTTCTCTTGTCTCGAAAGGTGTAAAGGCTTCTTGTTTTACACCCTGCCAATAATTGACTGGCAGTATTAATATAGTCAGCATTTGACTGATACTAAACAGTACTACTGATGTTTATTTAGCTATTTATTTTATTTTTATTTATTCTTTATTTTAATGGTCAGCAAATTGACTGATACTAAACATGCAGTACTGATGTTTATTTAGCTATTTACTTTATTTTAATTTATTCTTTATTTTAATGGTCAGCAACTGACTGATACTAAACAGTACTGATGTTGTTTAAGCTATTTACTGTATTTTTATTTATTCTTTATTTTCTCATGTTCATTGCTAGAATTTGTTGACAATGTATAATAATAATGTCAAATATTAGAAAGCAGCCTTCTGAGTACCTTTGCATAGTCATATCGGTGCAAAAACTATATCGGTCACCATATCGGTAATCGGTGAATTGTAAACCCCTTAAAACGGTATCGGTCTCAAAAATCCCATATCAGTCGGGCTCTACTTAATACAAAGTGGAAGCGGGGTCAAAGTTGTGGAAATGTTTAATTCCAATTTTATCCGGATTTACTTGTTAGATTTAAAATGAATGTGCTCCAAGAACAGATGTCTGTGTCGAGCTTAATGGGATTTCATCAGGTCAGTGTGGTCAGCAGAGCTCCTTCAGCAAAGCTAAATCTTTCATAATCTTACCTGAGACTGTTTTTGCCTAGTTCAATTGATCCACAACAATTCCATTAAAAAGAAGACTACGGGAATATTATTTATTGATTTTTTTTTTTTTAGCACAATAAGGAAAGAAGCCTTTTGTTGAAGAGGATGTTTGAAGTCTTTACAAAACACCTTCACAAAACAGTTGCCTTGTGCCATTTCAATGCAAAAACCTGCATCTTATTCACTAACCACCCGCAATCTAGTTTAAGTAGGCTCAATCAACGCTAAAATTGCGCTGCGTCTTGAGTATTTTAATTAAATCATTGTCATTCTGTTCCGCACAATCACGCATTTCGATGTAAATTAGGCTTATTATAGATCGTGCTTCATTCACAAAAACTGCTTGCCGCAATTTACATTGCGCTATTAGACTCAAAAAATAAAGTCATTACTCTTTCTTAATTGAATAATACTTTTTACTCAAAATATAATATCTTTTATTCAGAATAAATCAACATTAGGTCAAATTAATGTACTATAGCAGTTTTAACTCAACTTCAGTAGGTTTGTCAAACTCGATTTACTAAGGTTTATTTAATTAATTTTATTATGGTTGGTTTATTTTATTAATCATTAGTATATGCCATGTGAGCAAGTGTCAGGACAAGGAAACTGTTGCACTCAATTTTATAGCAATTTCTTATAGAGCTAAACAGGACTAAAATCAAGTTTCACTTGAAAGTGGAAGCCCATCCTCAAACAAAGAAAAAGCACCTACACCAAAATGGTAACCCCCAAAACTCCAGCATAACAGGCACTCTTTTTAAATACCAAAATAACAGAACATTACACATGAACAAAACCCCTCCTATTCTCATCTTGTTAAAAAAATGCATAAAATAACACTTAAACACTTGTTCTCCCATCCAGTCCCATGCCAGTTTCATCAATGCTTCATTAACACCACAAAAAGTATTCATGCAGTCCCAACTCAAAAGGATTAAGTACACTTCCATTTTTTTTAAGTGTACAGCCAGAAGTACAAGCAGGCGGTAAAATGAATTTTGTTTAAAAGAGATGCTTGTGTACATTTTCTACCGATCATATCAGCAGTAATTCAACAAACAATGATGAATGATGGAGAAGAGCGTTATAACCTTGCATATACGCAAATGCGTGGTGTAGTGAAGCGCACTTTCGGCTTATTAAAGAGATAATTCAGGTGTCTGAATCATTGTAGTTACTGATGCTGTTTAGTCCTGCCAAAGTGTGTCACATCAAGGTGGTCTGCTGCATCCTCTGCTATACAACACTCAGGATTGGCCCTCAACATCGGAATTGCGTGTGCATATTGCGATTTTGGTGCCTGATCTGCATAATTATTTTAGCAAATAATGCGCTAAACCAGCACAGACATCACCTGCAAATAACCAGCACATTTTCCGGGTTCAATTCAAACTTCATATTCAATACCTTGCCATGCTCCACAATATTCAATCAAATTAAAAAAGCCACACAATATTTCAAAAACCGAAAAAGTTCAAACACTTTGACAACACATGAAATACTGTTAGTGGGACTGACAACTAATAGACTAGATCAGTCAGTCATCACTAGGGTGTCCTCTTTCGTAGAACAAGTGGTTGTTGGGAAGATTAACCCCAAAATTCACAGATGCACACTTCAAAAATCCACCAGAAATAGCACCTCAAGAAGTTTCAATGCAATATGATTTTCTAGATAGTCTACTAATCCTAATCTCACATACTGTAATATTTACAGTAGGATAGTTAGTATGCTTCACTTAGCTCACAACAGGATATGACTGTTCAACAATTATCATACAGTTGTCCAACGTCAGAAACTATGCAGTGTTTTGGATTCATAAATATTGATACCAAGAATTGAGATAATGACCATACTACCATTTTAAATAATCTGAAAACATACAGTATGTGACAGGGACATTTGTGTTTTGATACCATGATTATAACATATAAAGAAATGAAGATTAGGTTTTCTAGCAATACACCGTTTTCTAAACTTGTGCCTGGTGTTTCATGGCAAAAGTGTTGTGACGTAGGCCTACAACAGCCACAAATCCGCATGGGTACATCCAGGGGTTAAACTGGAATTTCGAAGGGCCCTGGAACTCAAAGATCTAATGGAAATCCTTAAGACCAGGTTTGCTTTTGGTTGCATTTTATTTTGTGATTTCACTGGAACAGAGAGAGGGCTGTGGATAAGCGAGCCCCATGTTGCAATCTAGGTGAATGCCTATATTGCCCACTGACTAGACCAAAGGGGTGATTAATACTAATTTGAAAGAAACTAAAAAAAGGTGTTTTTAAGCAAGCACGTTCGCTAAAATGAGCCGGAATATGTGTACAGGAACAAATAAAACCTGGACAGGAGCATACTCATGAAATGGATTAACAAGAAAACCAAAATGTTTCCTTTTTCAATAATGAAGGTGGCTGAATACCATTCCAGCCTAATAAAGCATCCCATTATGTTTTCTTCAGGATAGTATATAATAGGCATGTGTCCACTTACCCCACTGTCCTCCAGTAACATGGAGCAGCGTTGCTGTTTACTGCTGATCTTCCTCACATACAGCAGCTCACAGGATGCCTGGTCTTCATTCAACATGCTCTTCCCTGCATTTATCACCCTGAAAAAGAGACAAACCAGATCACTGCTATTATTTTCATCCTTCTATTCTATGAGATTTTATATTATCTCAACAAACCAAGTCATATTATAATGATGGTACCATGAATCCATTAAGAAAATGCATTTATTAGTGTTTGCTATAAAGGAAGCACCACTATTATGTTTGTTCATACATAGGTTTAGGGTTTTTTAAAACCCCTAAGCATAAGTACAAAATCTGGGGTGTAACTTGTCCCCATTTCGTGCTACAGACAAAAATGAAACCTCAAATCATGCAGCTTGTTGAGTCTTCGAAGTGATCTGATTCACATTTGTCACTTTATAATAATTTGTCACAAAATTATCCCTTTGATTTACACTGAAGCCATATCTGGGGATCAGAACATTGGGCTCTCTTGATTTGAGTTATTAAGTAACCACCTAGCAACCACCCAGAACACCCTAGCAACCACTCAGAACACCTAAGCAATTCTTAGCAATGTAATCTGGTATTATTATATCTCTAAAATGCAGAATATGTATTCTTTTCCATTATATTGATTTGTTTGTACTACTTAGAGTTGTCTTCAAATAGTCTTAATAATGTCATTTCATCCAGCTTTAAAATGTCAAGGATTTGATTTTCAATAGGAGAGAGACATATCTCTAAACCCACAGGTTATAGAAAAAGAGTATCCCTGCACTGCACAGTAATCTGAGCAATCCAGGAAAAGCTGGTCTGGCTTACAAACCTGATCCATGGATGAAAGCTAGCGGAAAGAGATTAATGGATTTGATAGAGCAGTGTGAAAGAACAAATTATGTCAGAGGGGGGTTAATCGACACTATGCTGCAATTGCATAAAGAACAGTATAAAAAAAGAATGCACATTTGGAAATTTGGGAGAGGAAAACATGTATAGTTAATAATATTTTTTGAAACTCTGTTAGTAACACACACTATGGTTTAATGGATATAGGAAATAAAATGTAGCTCATTAGATACAGTATATCTGAATAATCACGAACACAACACATTACATCTAAACAGAGATATCCACTGTATGACTGAATATAATTTTTAGTGTGAAGGCAGTCTAACATGAAGAAAAAAAATAAGCCATTATTTCCCAAATCTGGATTATGAAAAGCCCTCCTCATACTAATCTACAGAGAACAGTAAAATGCTTCAGAGGGCACAGTGATGACCCATTACGTCTGATAAGATATTTATTGATTTGCCCGAAAAGTGTAAACTGTGGCAACCAAATGGTTTGATGTATATTTGAAACAAGGAAGTTGGAGGTGTAATGCCTGTATCTAAAAACTTGACAGATACAAGCTACATCTGAATACTAAAAATCATAACTATAGTATGCTTTTGTTTCAAGACAATAATTAGAGATAATAATTATCTGAGCAAAATAGTACATCATGTTGATAAGTGAGCTATAAAAATGTTTATATTATATTCTGTCATTTTACATTGGGATTCAGCTGACAAAGTCCCACTGTAAGCCCTTGTCAAAAGAGGAAGTGTCTCCTTTCAGAAGGTTCCTTCTTCTGAAGTCACAAGCCATTTCTTTTTTTTTTTTTTTTTTACAACAATTTCAATTCCACATTAGGTTTCAACACAGTAAGATTCTTTAAAGGGATATTTTTTCCCAAAAATGAAAAGTCTCTCATCATTTACTCACACTCATGCCAGTCCCAGATGTGTATGACTTTCTTCCTACTGCAGAACACAAATGAAGTTTTTAAGAAGAATACTTTTGCACTTTAGGACCATACAATGCAAGTGAATGGTGGCCAAAACTTTGAAGCACTAAAAAGCACAAAAAGGCTGCATAAAGTAATCCATAAGGCTCCAGTGGTTTAATCCATGTCTTCTGAAGTGAACCAATTGGATTTGGGCGAGAACAGACCAAAATGTAACTCCTTTTCACTGTACAACCTGCCACTGCAGTCTTTCGACACAATCATGATTTCAAGCTCAATTACACTTCCTAGTGCTTGACGCATGCACAAAGTGCTAGTTGGCATTAGGAAGTGATCACCATGATCGCCAAGGAGACTGCTGATGTCAAGATTTATAGTGAAAAAGGAGTTATATTTTAGTCTGTTCTCATCCAAAATGTATTTTATCACTTCAGAAGACGTGGATTAAACCACTGGAATCGTATGGATTACTTTCATCCTGCCTCTATGTGCTTTTTAGAGATTCAAAGTTTTGGTCACCATTCACTTGCATTGTATGGACCTGGAGAGCTGAGATATTCTTCTAAAAAAATGTGTTTGTGTTCTGCAGAAGAAAACAAGTCATACAAATCTGGGATGGCATGAGGGTGAGTAAATGATGAGAGAATTTTTATTTTTTAGTGAACTATTCCTTTAAATGAAAGTAAAATCAACAATGAAACAAAAGGACAACCATTGTCCATGCACTTGTACAGGAAGTCTAACTAAGGCTATACTGTCTGAACAATATACAGAATTATGCAATTTGTTAAAGCCACAAAAAATGGAATCTATTAGTAAGGTTACCCCACTAGTTTTTCTACTAAGGCCAAAAAAGTAAAAACTATAATTTTCTGCCTTGGGTGACTTTGGTTAACTGACAGTGTTGTTCTTGAGAACCGAGAAGGACCCCTCTCTGTCAAAGCATTCAGCAATACACTAGACATAATTCTGCTCTTTTACATTTTATGCATGTGTGTTATAGATGAGGGCAAAATAACTTGTGGTCTCGTTAATATTCTTAGCCTCTTTATAAGGGTCATATCATGAATTGTATTTTTTTTTTTTTTTACATACTGTAACTTTCACAAATCAAAACTTCCACAGCAGTCAAAAAAGACATAGCAACATTGGCTCAACCAATTATGTGGGTTTGGAGTAAAACTATCTGTTCATTTGACCAATTAAATCCAGGGTGAGTGTTTCTGAGAGTTCCAGTACCCTAGGATTGGCCGCATTATGCTGACTCAACGACAAGCATCATCTCCTATCAGACATTTTTCCCTTGTGGCACGACCAGAGTTCGGATCCCCCATTGAAACTAATCACCCTTGCATATTCAGTGATGAGCGTGATTCAGTGGTTGCATTTTTCCCTTTAACATTACATTTTTACTCCACTGATGGTTAGGTTTAGGTTTGGGGTTTGGGTTCGGGAGTTCAGTTAATAAAATATGCATTTCTGTTCACTGTATTACATCCTGTACAGCTGAAAACAACTCGCTTCACAACTTGCTTTTGGCACCCCTCATTGGTCATTTCATCTGGAAAATGGGACACACACATGTCCATTCAATCAACAACAGTTATCACTTGGTCACTGGGGGCAGTGTTTTGAATTTCAGTATGCACGGCCCAATCTCTGCTAAACAAAAGTCAACCAATTGTTTCAGATTTCACTGTGAGGTCAGTCTGTAAATTACACACTTCACCTTTAAAAGAATAGTTTACCCCAAAATTATCATTCTCTCATTATTTACTCACCCACCACCACACACATGCACCACAGTAACCTGCCCTTCTTTTCTGTGCTTACGGACATGACGTAAACACGCAAGGATGAATGACGTAAGCCTGAGATTTTGCACCAAATCTGACACGACAGCTAAAAATAAAAAAAAATAATTATTGTACCGTATACTTACCGTAGTGAGTTAGGGACAGGGTTATTGAACACTGATTTTTTTATGTGCTCGCTCAACAAAACCTTCTGTCTTGCAGCTTTACCAATGCTAAAATTAGTCTACAGATTAAATTAATCTACCAATCAAAAAAAAAAAAAAAAAAAAAAAAGCAAAGGAAATTTTAACCAAAAACATCTTCACCTGCAAAATGTGATCTGAAGAGGAAAGGGGGACTGAAGCTGAGAGGGTGTGCACTAGACAGTACACTACAAATGAGAACAGTATCATATTTCATTGATCTGACAGTCTCAGAAGCACTTAAGTGTGTCATTAATGCAATGCATCAGGCGGCACACTAGAAGCACGTAATGTTTTGTGTCATGAAGCAATTAGATACAAAACTCCTTTGTCATGGCTTTAAACTTACAGTGATCTACCTACTCATCTTTTTTTATTTTTTATTAGGTGGTACCACGGTATCAGACGGCAAAATACCATGGTACTGAAAGATGACCATATTCATATATCATGGTATTCTTTAAAGTACTGCACCTTGGAGTTCCATGCAAATACCATGGTATACAAATATGGTAATCTTTCAGCTTTTTAAGGTAAAATCATGGTACAACCATGTTCTTTAACATTTACCAGGGTATTCTTTGGAGTACTGTACCTTGGTGTACCATGAAAATAGCATGGTATATCTAAAAATAAAACATACATGGCTATACCATGTTACCATTATACATATACATATATATATATATATATATATATATATATATATATATATCTACTGTATGCATATACACACACAATATAGACAGCATTGAATTAAGCCCAAGATTTTAAAACTGTATTTATAATCTCTCCATGAGGCATTGACAGGAAATGATTGCTAAAAGCAAATATCCTTCCTCAAGCAGTACATGTACAACTGCAGATTATTCACAGCCAAGCCCATTAATTACTTTAATTTCTTTTCAAAAGAAATGTGAAATATGTATTTAATAAATGTTAACTGCTCTAGCTTAGCATTGCTGTTAGCCCAGGACAGTGATGCATTCTTAATATGACTTGAAAAACCTGATGAGCAATTCTTCACCTCCACCCACTGAGCTCATGAATAAACAGTAAATTAGTTCCTATTTATGGCACTGTGCATCTTGAATTGGGCCTATTGAGTTGTCATGTATTTCTAGTATTTATCTATACTGGTGTGTAATGGCTAGACCTGTTAGACTTTGCCAGCTCCGTAACAATGTGTTCATTGAATGCCAACCTCCTTGAGCCACAGTGGATGACTCAGCAATATCTTATAGAAAGAATAAGTGTGAGTGAGTGAGTGAGTTTATGCTGAAGAGAGAACGAAACAGGAGGTTGAGTGATGAAATCTTTTAGAATAACGTCTGTCATGGTTTTAAAGACTTAAGCCCTGTCACAAATGCCACCCTGAGCGCTCCGAGTCTATACTGTGAAGTCCAAACCAGCATGGGCTTGGCAAAAAGGTGCATCAAGGACCAAAAAAAACATGAGCACTCTTTTGAGTCTTAAAAAGATAAATGACACATGCTACAGTCTTCTGGACTTTACGTACAAGCAAAATCAAAGGCCATGAGACTGCAAGTCCACATCAAGTGCGCCCAGTGGCGGATTTAGGCATGGGTGACGGGCAGTTGCCCAGGGCGACCCCCCACAGTCAACAACTTTGGTGGTGTGTTGCAGTGGGTTTCGCCCAGGGCGCTATACAAGCTAGAACCGCTACTGAGTGTGCCATTCGTAACTTCATAGTTATGA
Organism: Myxocyprinus asiaticus; assembly: GCF_019703515.2. Taxonomy (NCBI): domain Eukaryota; kingdom Metazoa; phylum Chordata; class Actinopteri; order Cypriniformes; family Catostomidae; genus Myxocyprinus; species Myxocyprinus asiaticus. The sequence continues at coordinate 43,724,990 of NC_059355.1, forward strand.
AGAATTATAGGTATTAAGTGTACAATGAGTGCAATGGTACTACCATGGTTTTATGAACATGTCCCATGGTTCAATGAAAGTATTTTTTTTTTTAATAAGAATAGGAAGGCTGATCCATGAAAAAGTATGTTTAGGTCAACATGAAACAGCAACCCATTTTACTTCCATAATGTTACATATTTCAACAGAATATTCAACAAGTAGGACTGGACTTGATTTTATCCATCAGAAACTGGGGCAATAACGTGACGATAATTGTTTTGTCAGGATGTATTATGTTATTCAAAAAATAAATACAAAATGCAATTTAAACAAAAACAATTTTTTTAGTCAATTTTTGAATTCATGTAATTTATATACAGTGGTGTGAAAAATTGTTTGCCCCCTTCCTGATTTCTTATTTTTTTGTGTGTTTGTCACACTTAAATATTTCAGATCATCAAACAAGTTTAAATATTAGTCAAAGACAACACAAGTAAACACAAAATGCTGTTTTTAAATGAAGGTTGTTATTAAGGGAAAACAAAATCCAAACCTACATGGCCCTGCGTGAAAAAGTGATTGCCCCCTAAACCTAATAACTGGTTGGGCCACCCTTAGCAGCAACAACTGCAATCAAGCGTTTGCGATAACTTGCAATGAGTCTTTTACAGCGCTGTGGAGGAATTTTGGCCCACTCATCTTTGCAGAATTGTTGTAATTCAGTCACATTGGAGGGTTTTCGGTCATGCCACAGCATCTCAATAGGATTCAGGTCAGGACTTTGACTAGGCCACTCCAAAGTCTTCATTTTATTTTTCTTCAGCCATTCAGAGGTGGACTTGCTGGTGTGTTTTGGATCATTGTCCTGCTGCAGAACCCAAGTTCGCTTCAGCTTGAGGTCACGAATGGATGGCCGGACATTCTCCTTCAGGATTTTTTGGTAGACAGCATAATTCATGGTTCCATTTATCGCAGCAATCTTCCAGGTCCTGAAGCAACAAAACAGACCCAGACAATCACACTACCACCACCATATTTTACTGTTGGTATGATGTTCTTTTTCTGAAATGCAGTGTTACTTTTACGCCAGATGTAATGGGACACACACCTTCCAAAAAGTTCAACTTTTGTCTCGTCAGTCCACAGAGTATTTTCCCAAAAGTCTTGGGGATCATCAAGATGTTTTCTGGCAAAAATGAGACGAGCCTTAATGTTCTTTTTGCTCAGCAGTGGTTTTCGTCTTGGAACTCTGCCATGCAGGCCATTTTTGCCCAGTCTCTTTCTTATGGTGGAGTCATGAACACTGACCTTAACTGAGGCAAGTGAGGCCTGCAGTTCTTTGGATGTTGTTGTGGGGTCTTTTGTGACCTCTTGGATGAGTCGTCGCTGCGCTCTTGGGGTAATTTTGGTCGGCCGGCCACTCCATGTTTTCACCATTTGTGGATAATGGCTGTCACTGTGGTTCTCTGGAGTCCCAAAGCTTTAGAAATGGCTTTATAACCTTTTCCAGACTGATAGATCTCAATTACTTTCTTTCTCATTTGTTCCTGAATTTCTTTGGATCTCGGCATGATGTCTAGCTTTTGAAGATCTTTTGGTCTATTCACTTTGTCAGGCAGGTCCTATTTAAGTGATTTCTTGATTGAGAACAGGTGTGGCAGTAATCAGGCCTGGGTGTGGCTAGAGAAATTGAACTCAGGTGTGATAAACCACAGTTAAGTTATGTTTTAACAGGTGGGGCAAACACTTTTTCACACAGGGCCATGTAGGTTTGGATTTTGTTTTCCCTTAATAATAACAACCTTCATTTAAAAACTGCATTTTGTGTTTACTTGTGTTATCTTTGACTAATATTTAAACTTGTTTGATGATCTGAAACATTTAAGTGTGACAAACATGCAAAAAAGTAAGAAATCAGGAAGGGGGCAAACACTTTTTCACACCACTGTACATATATTTTCTGGGGCTTGAAGTAAAAAGATGTCTCTTGGTGTAACCATCTGGAGACAGTAAAATAAATAAATAAATAAATAAAAATCAAAGTCTCATTAAAAGCTGATATTATTGTAATTTAGAGCATTTATTTGCGGAAAATGACAACTGGTCAAAATAACAAAATGCAGTGTTTTCAGACCTCGAATAATGCAAAGAAAACAAGTTCATATTCATTTTTAAACAACACAATATTTATTTATTTTTTCTCCCAATTTGGAATGCCCAATTCCCACTACTTAGTAGGTCCTCGTGGTGGCGCAGTTACTCACCTCAATCCCTCAGAGGCAACTCGTCTCAGTTGCCTCTGCTTCTGAGACCGTCAATCCGTGCATCTTATCACATGGCTCGTTGTGCATGACACCGCGGAGACTCCGGATGTGGAGGCTCATGCTAATTAAAAATGTAATTTAGCTTTAGGTGTTGCAGCAGTGGCATGGAGTGAAACGCCGGTCCGTATGCACTTTTTGGTGCGGGCAACCCGAGTTTGAATGTCTTTGTCCCACTCTTTTTCCCATCCTGTCTCCACTCTTAATATTTCCTTTAATACTACGTATAAAAATAAATACAAAAGAATATAAAAGTAGATTTTCTCACTGCGATTTGGTCACGGTGTATGTTGGGGAGTTAAAAGAAGGGTTTGATACAGGTAAGAGGGGGAGTCTGTCAATCACACGCGTCCCCTTCCATTCATCGTCGGGGGTGAGAGAGTTGATGGCTTTTGTCCCGCACTGGTCGTGTGTAGATTATATCATTCCTTCTGCAAAAGTCTCTGAAGACCTACGCGTTCGAAAAGTAGTATTATTAATATTGTAGTAACCATGATTTTTGGTGGAAACCATAGTTTTGCTGCAAGTTATGTACCATGGTGTTACTGCAGTAATATGGTGTAAATATAGGAACCATATTAAATTTTGTGGTTACTATGGTTTTACTACAAAATACCATGGTGATACTCTGGTTACTGTAGTAAAACCAAGGGTAATTTTTGCAAGGTAAGGTTAGGGTTAGGTTTTTGGTGTAGGGTGTCTGTGGGACTTTAAATAAACATAATAAACATGTTGCATTGATGGCCCTACACTGTATGTTAGTATTTAAATATGTGTGCAAATGGTATCTGCCACTATTTGCACCTAGGCACAAATAACATTTACCATTAACTGCACCAGGGACTATTTGCACTAGGGTGTCTGTAGCATCTACTGTACCTTTATTTGCACCAGGGTGCAAATAGCATCTGCCAAACCTTTATTATTGTGTATACATGCGCACATGCTATAGTGGTCAGCTGCACGCATTGTTTGGATTGATACTTGGAAGTACACTCAGATTCAGACGCAGTCATCACACTGGCCCAAACAAAGTTCTCCTTTTGTACTGTAGTTAATAATAGATTATATAATCAGCGGCTAACTGGGTTTACTCAGTATTGCTCAGAGCCTATTCCTTCTCATTCTCTCTTCGTCTTACTATCTCGTCCTAACCCTCACACACTTCAAACAAACACAGACGCATCAGTGACAGCTGCGCTCAGAAAAGGTCTTTGGGCAGTCTCTGTCACATAAATATTACAATTCTCCAGAACCACATAACATAATATTATTCTCTTATTTGAGGTTTTGACTCCATGACTGCATCAATGCTCCTGCTTTGATCTCAGGCACTTTGTGCAACTATGGTCTTGATCTTTACTTTATAGAGGCTGCACCCATAAAAGCAATTTCTGGCTGATGAAATACGTTAGAACTAAGAATATCTAGAAAGAATTATACGTATATAACTGTATAGCTCAACAAAATCATCTTCATTTTCATTTTCTAGTTTTTAATCATCAACCTTTTGGCAGCTATGGTACAAATTAAAAGTATCCATAAAAAAACTTAACTTAAACTTATCTACACACAACAGTAAATGAATGTGCCAAGGAGACAGCAGATGTCAAAATTTATAGTGAATAAGGACTTGAGTTTTGATCTGTTTCTCACCCAAAGCGATCGTATCACTTCAGAAGACATGGATTAAACCACCCGAGTCATAAGGATTGCTTTTATGCTGCATTTATGTCCTTGTTTGGAGCTCGAAAGTTTTGGACCCCATTGACTTACATTGTTGGGACAAAAACACATCATAAATCCTTTAAAATATCTTTGTTTTTGTTCCGCAGAAGAAAGTAATAAGAGTTTGAGACGGCATAATGGTGAGTAAATGATTAGAGAATTATAATTTCTGGGAAACATTAATGTTTAATTAAAAAATCTATATCCTTCTTTCTGACACATAAAATATGTATCAGTTTTTTGTGGTGGGGCTGATGAAAATGTTGGAAGGGCAAGTAATCTGAACTACTGGCCTAGCAGAAAAAAATAAGCTTTTTGTTGAGCACTGCTATGTAAAAATAATTTTTAACCCATTGACTTACATTGTGTGGACAAAAACTCATCATACTGTACATCCTTCAAAATATCTTTGTTTGTGTTCCACAGAAGAAAGTCATACGAGTTTAAGGTGGCATAAGTGTGAGTGAATGATGAGAGAATTATCATTTTTAGGTAAAACTATCCCTTTAAGATTTCTAAACAACCACCACAACAAAAGTTTCAAATAATTTATTAGGTTTTTAATTTTCAATAATATTTGGAAACTATGCAGCTATAATGTAACTGCTATACATAAACACACTTTAGCTGGACAATGATGACATACGGTCATTTGTTTTACTTTTTTTTATTTTTTTTATCTCCTTTTCTGGAATGCCCAATTCCCACTACTTAGTAGGTCCTCGTGGTGGCACGGTTACTCACCTCAATCCGGGTGGTGGTGGACAAGTCTCGGTGTCACGTGGCTCGCTGTGCATGACACCGCAGAAACTCACAGCATGTGGAGGCTCATGCTACTCTCCGCGACCCACACACAACTTACCATTCGTCCCATTGAGAGCGAGAGCCACTTAATTGCGACCACGAAGGTTACCCCATGTGACTCTACCCTCCCTAGCAACCGGTCCAATTTGGTTGCTTAGGAGACCTGGCTGGAGCCACTCAGCACACCCTGGATTCGAACTCCTAACTCCAGGGGTGGTAGTCAGCGTCTGTTTTTAAGCTTTAACCCATTCTAACCAACGCTTCCAAGACTTTAACAAATTATAGAAATGTATAGATTTGTATAGAAATTTCCATGACTTTTTAAAGATTTTATTAAATTCCATGACTTTTCCAGGCCTGGAAATCTCAATTCTAAAATGTCCTGATATTTCCAGGTTTCCATGACTGTGGGGACCCAAAAGCGAATGCATGATGTCTTATAAAGCACTTTACTATACTGTGGTAAATTGAATTGCAGACGTACATAACAAAAGATGATGCATTTAACGATTATTGCTGTTGTAATCTATGGATATCCAGTTTGTCATCGAAGTTGGGCGTATAACCTACCTGCTCTATGCGATGCCGCATATCAATGTTTAAATGTAATGATTAATTCCATATACTATAGGCTACGTCATCAGTGCAGGTATAAGAAACGCATTCCAGAGAAACATTCCAATCATTCCAGCTGACTGTACAACGCTTACAGGAGGATGATGATGAACCATTTGCCCTTGGCTAGGCGTGACATATAACCTACCTTAGCAATGACGTCACTCTAATCGTATATATATATTTTTTTTTAATCAACAGTATTTTTAAGTTAAGCACAACTGAATAATACAAATAAAATAATAATAATAATAATAATAATAAAAATAAAAACTGCTCACTCCGCGTATCCCGTTCGCCACGGAAGCCTGCTGTCTCTCTTGAGCGTGATGACCGGTCTGGACGCGTGTTCGGTGGAGTACTGCAGCAGCTCCGGTGTCAGGTCCAGGAACTCGGGTCGGCTGTACGGGAATCGCGGTGGCAGCCCGTCCGTGCCGCCGTTCTGCGCGGATCCGTGCTGTTGCAGATGATGGTGGTGGCCGTGCGGGATTATTCCGCCCACCAGTGAGGACATGGCATTTTTAACTTTGCTTATCATCGCAATAAAATATGTGACATCGGCGGCGTGCGAAGAACGGAAATCTTAACGATATAATTCTATAAAATCCAAGCGGCAAAACCGAAACGCGCAAAACGGTAGTTGTGGCGCGATGCAGGAAGCGATCGCGTTGACCCCATGTGATGTTTTGATAGACAATGTTTTCCTCATCGAAAAAATTCTCTCCCTGCAGACTCTGTATATCATCACCCGAGAGGCTTTACAGAGGTACAGCTGCTCATCCGCCTATAGATGACCTGTGTGATGTATAGCACTCTCAACCGACCAGCTAGTGTACGTACACCACCAAGGCAGGGGGCAATGCAAAGGGAGATTGACGCTGCACTGAATGTGGTACTGCCTCTTTTGCGATAATGCAACGGCATGATGCAATGAAGACAAAGACTGGCCAAATTATAAAATACAAATGTGATGACAATAGTTCCAGATGTAGAATTGTGAATTTTAAAATGAGAGCACATTATTCCTCATCCAGGAAATACTCTCTCGGATGTAAATATGAAGTGAATAAACATTCTGTCATCATTTACTCATCCTCATATTGCTCCAAACACATTATTGTCTTCTTCTTCTATGAAGCACAAAAGCATTGTCTTTGCTCTTTTCTGTACAATGAAAGTGGATGAGGATAGGGGCTGTCAAACTCCAAAAAGGAGAAACAACCACCATATAATTAGTCAATGCAACTTGTGCGCTATATTCCAAGTCTTCTAAAGCCACACAGTAGCCAAACGTCATGGTGGACTACCGGGGCTTGCGAATGTTTTTAGTAAAGCCCTGAATGATTTTATCATCTCGTAAGGATGCCAAAAGTACCAGTACTGCAGTATCAAGTCGATACTAAAATATAGACTGTTTTAATATTAAGTAATATACTGTACATAAGTAATGATATTACTAATGTATATAAAATGTTTTTTAACAAATGTAACATATTGGTCTTTCAGTATTGGTAACAAATGTGTATTTGCGTGCATAAAAGAAGAGCGCTCGCAACTCGCGATTGCGGCTATGTGTGTGTGAACTGTCAAAATGCCTGTACTGATGAAATATTGAAAACTGTTTTGACTGGGTCCATTCAGATGCAGTAAGTACCAATATTTAGATACACAACCATGAAAACCAACCTAGTTTCATAGAATGAATGTTACTATAACTACATTTTTGCAAACTGATTTTTAAGTGCCACGTTCTACATTTCGCCACAGTTTCCTGGCATTTTATTCACTTTCACACAAATAACAGCAACTGATTAGGACTATAAAAACACTTATCTTTTGCTCTGTTAGTCACATCTATTAATCACACACTGCTACTGTATGTTATGATATTGAAACACTTTTATTCTAACGCATCATTTGAAAAACCCTACATTTTAACGCTTGTATCACAGACCCACCTACATTTAAACACTTACTCCAATGTAATTAGCTTGCACGGTAGCTCACCTCATAGAGTGTTAGACTTTGGACTCGGGAGACTGTGGTTTGACTTTGAGCCTAGGCAAACATGCAAGCTGACTCGTGAGATGACAGCGTAATATAAGTGAAATGAAATGGCATGGTTGCTTCATAAAATGTGTTTTTCATTTCTCATTTTGTTTTTGGACACTAGCGGTTAGGTTTAGGTGTTGGTAAAGGGTAAAGGGGCGGTCACACTACACTTCACGCTCCATTCACTCTTATTCAAATGCATCTGAATGCAGTGGAGTGGAAACGCAAGCCCATGCAAAGAAATTTCGTACTACATACCATAGTTCAAGCTTGATGAACTCTGAACCGTGAATTCAGACGAGAAGAGGGCGTGCGACCAATAGGAGACTGAAACGTCACACGCTGACCTATTGGCTCAATTCAAATTATACTTATTTTAAAGCTGTGAGATTTATTGTTGCAGATAGGTGAGTAGACAAAATATTTTAACATTTTAATATAATATAATTTTTTTGTGATCTATTATTTACTTACACCAGAAGTCCTCCCACGTGACATCATATCCTGGTCCATTGCGTTGTTTGAAAAATGTTTGCATGCTCAATGCCTAGTGTGACCCCACTTAAAGCTGTCTGTTTTATTCACCTCTCATTTGATTTAGGATACTATTGGTTAGGTTTAGGTTAAAGCTTTAGGTTAGGGAGGTACGTTTTATTAATTAAAACCTCCATCTAATATTCACCTTAAAAACCTCATCTGATTACGACACCATTTCATTCACTTTTGGCGCCCCTTGCTGGAAATATTACTGGGAAACTGCAGCCAAATGTGTAATGAAGCATGTATTTTTGTTTTGCAAAAATGTTGCATTGGTCGCTTAATGACATTAAATCTGGCTGAAGAAAACATAGAGTAATATATAGGCCTAGATGAGCTTAAAAAATGAGCAAACTTTAAAGTTACAAGCCAGGACATTTGCATTTTGGCAAATCCAGCAACACATTTCTCATAAGCATCTATTTTAGCCTATTTACAGCCTCTTAACTTCTAAACTAATGTAGAAGCACCTGATGAATCAATGATGAACTACAAATCTGTTAATTGTACAAAAGTGAAAAAAAAAGCATGCAATTTCATGTAACATTTAAAGTTTTATTATAAAGTGTATTATATTTAAATATTTAATCAAAGAATGGCCCCATCTGTGTCCACAGAGTTCTGGGCTAAGCCTTGAATATCCCCTGACCCTACAACTGCCCCTGGTTTTTGTACGTCTCATTTCCAATCATGACTTATGGGTTGTGAACAACATGAGGGTGAGTAAATAATGACAGAATATTCATTTTTGAGGGAAATCTCCCTTTTAGAAAATAAAGAAAACACTCCCTTGGATGTGGATATCAAGTGTAACACGTTATTTTTTCATAATTAAAAGCATCTCTTCAGAATCAAAGGTGTCTTAGACAAAAGCTCTCTCTGTGGGGGTGCATCACTGGTGTAATGTGCAAATCCCCATGAGATGTCTTTAAAAGAAGCAATGCACTGATAAATTTATTTGAAAAGCCACACTTTTCATTCTCACTATTATTCACATTCAAAGACAAAAAAAGAAATGCGATAAATCAAATACGTCTTCATGCAATCTACTCTCTAAGAGCCCTGGTGTGAATTTTCTGAAGAATTCTGCTTTCTTTAAAGGGTTAGTTCACCCAAAAGTAAAAATTCTCTCATCATTTACTCACCCTCATTCCATCCCAGATGTGTATGACTTTCTTTCTTTTGCTGAACACAAGGCGTAGTTGCGATAACAAAACGAATAACACAAACAATGTTTTTTAGAAGAATATCTCAGCTCTGTTGGTCATTTTAATGCAAGTGAATGGTGGCCAGAACTTTGAAGCTCAAAAAAACACATTAAGGCAATTTAAAAGTAATCTATATGACTCCAGTGGTTAAATCCATATCTTCAGAAGTGATATAACAGGTCTGGGTGAGAAACAGATCAAAATGTAAGTCCTTTTTCACTGTAAACATCCACTTTCACTTCCACATTCTTCTACTTTTGTTTTTGTCAATTCGCATTCTTCTTGCATATCGCCACCTACTGGGCAGGGAGGAGAATTTATAGTAAAAAGGACTTATATATTGATCTGTTTCTCACCCACACCTATTGTATCACTTCTGAAGACATGGATTAAACCACTAGAACTGTTTGGATTACTTTTATGCTGCCTTTATGTGCTGTTTGGAGCTTCAAAGTTCTGGCCACCATTCATTGCATTGAATGGACCAACAGAGCTGAAATATATATATATATATATATATATATAAAAATCTTTGTTTGTGATCAGCAGAAGAAAAATGGCCATACACATCTGGGATGGCATGAGTTTTTTATGAAATATTCCTTTAATGCACTCATTTAATGCAATATGAGACATGCCGACAAACTTTTTTTTTTTTTTTTTTAAATGGAACACTAAGTCTAACACTTATACCATCAAACATCATGTGTCAGGGTGTAGCCACAATAGTTTCCTTTAATTTCAGACTCTAAGTTTTTTGGTGGCTACACCAGCTTGTGGCAAATACCACAGGCTTCCTTCCTGCATGCAGCCAAACTCTACATTCAGTATGACTGTTTTTCTAGAAACCTCCCGAACGGCTTTAGGTTTGCACTGAATCAAAGTCCTCTGGATTAAATTTATAAAGGATTGCGATTCCTAATGGGGCACATAATTTCAGAGATTTCTGATAACAATATGAAATAGAACAACTGTACTTTATAACATTTCATTTTGGTAAAATATGGCATAACTTTTGTAAAGGACAATGTGACACTGCTTCACAGGCAGAAGGGAAGGAGAACATAGGGAAGCAGGGTTTCCAGGTTCAGGTAAGAGTTTTAATCGCCACTTCACTGCTTTAAAATTTCACAAACTCATCAGCTTCACAGGCACGTAGTCACTTAAACACATCAGCTTCACAAACACAATAGATTAAGTACAACAGCTTCTGTAGCACTGTGACCTTCCTTGTGCCAGGCCCTCTCACTCTGCTGCTGGTGGCGTGGCTGGTTATATGCCGCTCGCCCCATGCTCACTGGAATTAGAGACAGGTGTTAAACATAATCTAGCTCAGGTGCAAGCGCCCTTACCGCTTTCTCTCTCTCCGGAAGGACGCTTGACCACACCCCCACTGCCACAGACACAATAATTTTCTAACCTCTGATCCTGTGTAACCTCTAATCCAACACCCTAGATTCATAGCAGTGACCTTTACATGGGCAAACACCATTCACATTTTCTTCAGAAAATGTAAACATATGATTTGCTATTATATTTTGCTGTTATAGTTACTGTTATATTATAGTTTTTATTAAAATGTTTATTTAGCTCAGAGAATGATAATGTTATAAGAGTGAGCCAGGAAAGATGATACCATGATGCCTTGTAACACATGATGTTGTTCAATGTCTCATTTGTTGCTTTCTCTCTCCAACCCATTCTCTCTCTTGCTAGGAAAATGAAGCAGGCACTTGAAAACAATAATCTTTGAATGTTATCATTGCAATGATGCCCTACAGAGTAATTTACATTTAGTTGCCTAGCAAGTGTTCTAATTTAGGTTGACTAGAGTGCAGCTCAACCACCTCTTCAACATAGCACATATGCTTATCTTTGTTAAAGGGATAGTTCACCTAAAAATGAAAATTCTCTCATCATTTACTCACCCTCATGCCATTCCAGTTGTGTATGATTTCTTTCTTCATCAGAACACATTTGAAGAAAAATAGAAAACAATCTTAGCTCAGTAGGTTCTTAAAATGCAAGTGGATGGTGATATGATTTTTGAAGCTCAAAAAATCATAGACAGTCAGCATGAACATCATCCATATGACTCCAGCGGTTATATTAATGTCTTCTAAAGCGACGCGATCGCTTTTGGTGCGAATAAGATAAATATTTAAGTACTTTTTAACTATAAACCATCGCTTTCGGTCAGCAGCAGTATACACATTCGAGAGCGCTGAGTTCACATGGTGTCTCGTGTGATGTATTCGCATGTTACGGACGTAATCTCACGTTCTTCTCTCGGTGGAGACATACTAGATAAGCACACAAACACATCATTTTGAGTAAACAAACAGATACAAATACAGATTTAAACAGCCTGATCTAATGAAATTTACGTAAAAATGCCAACATTTTTGCAATTAAAAATGTACGTGCTGTATAACATGTTTGGCTGCAGTTTTCCAGTGAAATGTCCAGCTGGGGGTGCCAAAAGCAAGCAAAATGGTGTCGTATTCAGACAAGGTTTTAAGGTGAATTTTAGATGGATGTTTCTTAAAACATACATCCCTAACCTAAAACTTTAGTGTGAACCTAACCAAAAGTGTTTTAAAATATAAATTAGATGTTTAAAAAAGACATCATTGCAGATGCAAATGAAAAAGCACACTTTCTGTCAGGTGTCACGTGTCAGCTTGAGGTCATGGCTGGAACTGAACCACAGTCCTTTGCCTTTAAGTTCAATGCCCTATCAGGTGAGCTACTGTGCAAGCTATTCATGTTGGAATAAGTGTATATACTGTATGTATTATACTGTGCAAGCGTTAAAATTTATAGTTTTTCAAAAGATGCTTTAAAGTAAAATTGTGTCAATATCATAAAATAGCTGGGTCTGAGTAATAGAGTGAAAAATAAAGTCATAATCAGCCATTAAAGTCATGATTTGAATGAAAGTGAATAAAAAAAATTCTAGGGTCAGGAGAAATTGAACCATGCCAGTTAACACTGTCAACTAACATTAGCCACTTTAGTGGGTTATGATTTACAGATTATATTCTATCACACTACACCTTAACATTTTATCTGACAATTTCAGTAATACGTGCACATATGTCAGGTATTTCTGGTCATCTGTTTAGAATCAGGAGAAATCCTGTTCAAATGAATCCCTCTTTTGGATCAGTTCTTTTCATTGAATTAGTCAAGTGGGTTAGAACAACGATCTTAAATTCAACATATGGATGTGTAGCTTTTGAACAACTCTTTACTGTAGGTAAAGACATTTCCCACAATAGAGTTTCAAAACACTAAGTGTACCCTGGCACTACCAAGTATTTTGCAAATAACAATGTATGTGAATATGGTAACCATTCAGTATGCAGACTTTAGTATGTTAAAGGAGCACTCAGTATTTTTTTCCTCATTAAAAAAGTATTACTCCTAAAGAAATCAATAGTAATTTTGAAACATATGTATAAAATCATGAGCATGCACATGAGATGAAGACTTCAGTAATATCAGTAACCTTATAAAAGCTTTTTTATTTTACATGGAGAGGGTCCCCTGATGAAGGTCGCCATGTTAAAATCACATGACCAGCCTAAGCCTACTTGCTTAAGCCCAGTAACTGTACTGTTATTGGAAACTTTCCCGCATTATTTAAAGTAACAATGGCTGACTGTGAATAGAGAATTTCCACAATGGCATCTTTAACTGAAAGCATTTGATTTTTAATAATGCTGCATCCACGCCACTAGGTGTCATTTAAGTCCAAGATGATACAAACAAAACACTGAGTGCACCTTTAAGCTATAATTAAATGTTCTATTTTTCACTATTTTTTTCCATGTTGATTTTGTGTAATGACTTTTTTGTAAATAGGATCAGCATTGTGTTGAACTGACCATAATGACATCATCACCTCATAGGCATACCTAACACTTGTGATGCAGCATTGGGTTGGACTAAGCACAGCTTACTGCTTAAAAAAAAAAAAAACAAACAAAAAAAAAAAAAATCAAGTGCCTGAAAATACATTATTTAATGTTGCTCAGTTGTTGCTTTACAATACAATGGTGCATTGTGTTGAATTATTTCTCAGCACTACTGTACAGCACTTTGTACTTTGAGCTTCAACTTCTGTAAATGTAATGACTTTGCTCACAGGACTCAAGGCATATATTACAGGCTTTATATTGGAACAACATTTTTAAAAGAAGAGAAACTGGAGGAAACCCATCACTAGGGACAAGACAGATCTTCAGTGAGACTTTTCATAGGTCACTGAAAGGGATCGTTCACCCAATAGTTCATCATTTATTCACCCTCATGCCATCCCAAATGTGTATGACTTTCTCTCTTCTGCTGAACACAAAGGAAGATTTTTAGAAGAATGTCTCAGCTCTGAAGGTCTTTACAATGCAAGTGAATGGTGATCTGACCTTTGTAGCTCCAAAAATCTTTGTTTGTGTTCAGCTGAAGAAATAAAGTCATACACATCTGGGATGGCATAAGGGTAAGTGAATGATAAGAGAATTTTCATTTTTGGGTGAACTGTCCCTTGAAGTGTTCTAAGACTCTCTTATTCTAAGCTAAAGACTGCTATCTATTGGCTGATACATGAAGTTGCAAGTGATTGACCAACCAGCCAAATTACCAATACAGAGTCAGTCAATAAAACTGGGTATGTTTTCATTGTTTTTTAATTATTTTTTTATTCTCATTGTCATGTCTCATTGTGTACTGTTAATCTAACATAATACTGTATATATATATATATATATATATATATATATATATATATATATATATATATATATATATAAGGTATTATGTTAGATTAACAGTACACATTGTGAGTATCTGGACAAACTGACAGCTAGAATGCCAAGGATCTGCAAAGCTGTCATTGCACACGTGGAGGATTTTTTTATGAGAACTCATTTTGTAATAGTAATTTTTCACATTATTAATGTCGTAACTATACATTGTGATCAGATGAATGCCACTTTGGTGAATAAAAGTACCAATTTTGGAATAATATAGAGATTTTGCTCTTATGGAAAGAAATTGGTACTTTTACTCACCAAAGGGCATTCAACTGATCACAATGTATAGTTACGACATTAATAATGTGAAAAATTACTATTACAATTTGAAATTTTTTTTTAGAACTTCTTAAACTACTTCAAAGAGTTCTCATCAAAAAATCCTCCACGTGCAGCAATGAGAGCTTTGCAGATCCATGGCATTCTAGCTGTCAGTTTGTCCAGATATTCAGGTGACATTTCATCCCACGCTTCCTGTAGCACATGCCATAGATGTGGCTGTCTTGTCGGGCACCTCTCACACACCTTACAGTCTAGCTAATCCCACAAAACCTCAATGGGGTTAAGATCCATAAAACTCTTTTCCAATTATCTGTTGTCCAATGCCTGTGTTTCTTTGCCCACTCAAACCTTTTCTTTTTGTTTTTCTGTTTCAAAAGTGGCTTGTTCTTTGCAGTTCTTTCCATAAGGCCTGCACCCCTGAGTCTTCTCTTTACTGTTGTACATGAAACTGGTGTTGAGCAGGTAGAATTCAATGAAGCTGTCAGCTGAGGACATGTGAGGCGTCTATTTCTCAAACTAGAGACTCTGATGTACTTATCCTCTTATTTAATTGTACATCTGGGCCTTCCGCATCTCTTTCTGTCCTTGTTAGAGCCAGTTGTCCTTTGTCTTTGAAGACTGTAGTGTACACCTTTGTATGAAATCTTCAGTTTTTTGGCAATTTCAAGCATTGTATAGCCATCATTCCTCAAAACAATGATTGACTGACAAGTTTCTAGAGAAAACTATTTCTTTTTTGCCATTTTTGACCTAATATTGACCTTAAGACATGCCAGTCTATTGCATACTGTGGCAACTCAAAAACAAACACAAAGACAATGTTAAGCTTCACTTAAAGAACCAAATAGCTTTCAACTGTGTTTGATATAATGGCAAGTGATTTTCTAGTACCAAATTTAGCATGATTACTCAAGGATAAGGTGTTGGAGTGATGGCTGCTGGAAATGGAGCCTGTCTAGATTTGACCAAAAATTACTTTTGTCAAATAGTGGTGGTGCTGTTTTTTACATCAATAATGTCCTGACTACACTTTGTGATCAGTTGAATGCCACTTTGGTGAATTAAAGTACCAATTTCCTTCCGAAACAGCAAAATCTGTACATTATTACAAACTTTTGGCTGCCAGTGTATATATTATAGTACCATTCTATTTTAAACCATAATTGTGAAGCATGTACAGTGAATATATTTGAATGTTTAAAGGAATAGTTCAGCCAAAATGAAAATTCTGTAGTCATTTACTCACCTTTGTATTGTTCCAAACCTGTATGGCGTACCTTTTTCTGGGCAGCACAAAAGGATATAAAATGCAGAATGACAGCTACAGTCAGTTTCATTGTATTGAAGAAGATGCGATGAAAGTGAATGGTGACTTAGGGTGTGTAAATGTCCACTTTTTCCAAGCAAAACTTTTCACAAAAAGTCTAAAAAATAAGTATTTGCAGCTTTCTCATGAAAGCAATTACAAGATACTGAATCATCTTCACCATTCTTTAAACTTTTTCAAGTCACATACCAGGTTATTTAGTGAAAGTATATTGATTATAGTGTAAACAACCCCATCATAATGAGTACACATGTCTTGTTGCGTGAATGTGTGTGTGTGTGTGTGTGTGTGTGTGTGTGTGTGTGTGTGTGTGTGTGTGTGTTTGTGTGTGTGTGTGAGCCTGTTGCATTATGTTGGCAATAAATGGAATCCATATTGAATTATTGATGCACTGATGCTTTCACTGGAGCAATTAGTTTCTCACTCTCATGTCTGACCTCATGTATAATAAACAGAAAATAAAACACACACACACACACACACACACACATATACAGTATATATAAAATCACTTTTCTAACAATACCTTTGGTAACAGGATTTAATAGTAGAGTAAATGCAGTCAACACCACTTTTTGCATAAAAATTATAAAAAGTAATATTTTTTGTTTATAATTAATATGAAATATTATTATAATTAAAAGTTTTTTTATTCAATATTAATTCAACACATTAAATCAAAATTATGACCCTGTTGTATTATTTTAAATGTTGGTCGAGTCTAATCCAACTTTATTTTCACTATTTTCTAAACATTATACATACATATAAATGTAAATAGAAAATAGTGAAAATAAAGCTAGAAAATAACTAAATCACACAATCATATTTATTTCAATGGTTTGTCGAGACCTCTGAGGTGGGACAGGCCATAATCACTGTGGAGGCAAGAGCGTGGTCGAGTGTTCGTCTGGGGAGAGAGGAAGTGGTAAAGGTTTTCACATGAGATGAATTGCTGGTAATTGCTGTTTCTATGTTTGCAGTGAGGGGGGAATAAAAAGGGGCCAGACCTCAGAGTGAGGGAGAGAACCCAGCTGACAAGTCGTATGTTGTGGCTGCTGCTATTCCCAGAACGTTTGAGTGTTTATATGTGAAGCTTTACAGTTATGCTGTAAGGCGAATGTGTTTTGTGTTATTATTAAATTTACCTTTGAGTTGGATTCGCCGTCTCCCACTTCCTCATTCCTCGAACCTGTTACACTGGTGCCGAAACCCAGGATTAGAGGAAGAAGGATACGCTGTCATGGAGTTGTCGCCGCTGGAGGAAGTTTTCCTGTCCCTTGCCAGTGTCCGCCAGGGCCAACACCAGGCCCTCATGGAACTTTGGAGAGAGCAGCAACAGCGCTCCTTCGTGCCCAGGAGGAGGACCGGCAGGTGCTGCGGAGCTTGGTTTTAAGCCACCCCGTACCCGGCAGCAGCGCACCCCCACGTGTTGCTCACCAAGATGGTGCCTCAAGATGATCCGGAGGCCTACCTTAAGCACACCCCCGAAGCTCTGAAGTGGCCGCCAGAACAGTGGGTTGTCCATCTTCTGCCGCTGCTGATCGGGGAAGCTCAGATCATGGCACAAAAGCTTCCAGTCGCCAACCTCCTGGACTACTTGGTGCTGAAGAAGTCCATCCTGCAACGGATCGGCCACAGCCCAGAAGAACACCACCAGCGTTTCTGATGGCAAAGTGCTGGCCAAGGAGGACAGTGACGCCGAGGATGTCATCAACCTGGTGGTGCTGGAGCAGTTCTTCTCCTGGTTGCTGAAGGAGACTGCCGAGTGGGTCCAGTGCCACCGACCGGCATCACTGAATGAAGTGATCCAGATGGTGGAAGACAATCTGGCAGTGTATCCGGGGGCTCCCCGGTCATGTTGGTTTTCTTCTTCCACAAACACTGTCTCTCCCTTCTCTTCATCCCAGGTGAAGGAGTCCATTGCCACGAGTGTGGGCGGGAGGCTTGGGCTGGTCTTCTGTAGTTGCCGGGAGCCGGGTCATGTTCGAGAGCAGTGCCCAGTAATGGAGGTGGTGGCCTTGATCTGGATCCCTGACACCCCACAGACCGCCCCCGATCGGGCAGGGACGTACCAAATACCCGTGAGTATTAAGAGGGGTACATACAAAGCCTTGGTGGATTCAGGTAATAATCAAACCTCCATTCATCAATGCTTGGTTCAAAACGTGCATTGGAGGCAAATAATTGGGTGAAGGTGAGGTGTGTGCACGGGGATATTCATGATTATCCTATAGTGACTATCCTGGTGGGTTATGCAGCACGATATCCGGAGGCAGTGCTGCTGCACAACATCTCAGCACGTAGTGTTGTAGAGGCACTCTTCAAAATTATCTCCCGAGTGGGGATTCCGAAAATAAATCTTCACTAATCAAGGCACAGCTTTTATGTCACGTACACTACGCGAGCTGTATGAATTATTGGGTATTAAATTGATTCGGACAAGTGTGTATCATCCCCAAACATACAGCTTGGTCAAACGATTTAATAAAACCTTAAAGAATATGATTCGTAAGTTCATGCACGAAGATGCTCGAAACTGGAATAAGTGGCTCGGACCCCTGTTATTTGCAGTGTGAGAGGTTCCGCAAGCCTCCACTGGGTTTTCCCCATTTGAATTGTTATGTGGGTGTAAGCCCCGTGGCATGTAAGACGTCATGAAGGAAATTTGGGAGGAGGGACCTTCACATAGCAAAAATTAAATTCAATACATTCTTGACCTGAGAGCAAAACTCCACACACTGGGGCGACTATCACAGGAGAATTTGCTACAGGCACAAGAACGTCTGTCCCGGCTGTATAACAGAGGAGCTTGGCAACGGGAGTTTGCACAAGGAGATAAAGTACTTGTATTACTGCCCACACTGAGCTCAAAATTACTCGCCAAGTGGCAAAGGCTCTTTGAGGTCACACGGCAAGTTGGGGAAGTCGATTATGAGGTAGTGCGTACGGATAGGGGTGGGGCATGTCAGCTTTACCATCTCAACCTACTAAACCATGGAGAGAGGTGGTACCCGTATCCTTGGCAATGGTAGTTCTGGAGAGGGAGAAGCTCGGACCGGAGGTGAATCTAAAAGCCAATCACTCCACCCCGGTCCCTTGTAGAGACCACCTCTCGCCGTCACAACGTACAGAGGTTGCCAGGTTGCAAAATAATTTCTCTGATGTGTTCTCACCTCTCCCCGGCCGCACTAATCTCATAAAACACCACATCGAGACAACACCAGAGGTAGTGATACGTAGTCATCCATACCGCTTACCCGAACACAAGAAACAGGTAGGCCATGCTCGATATGAGGGTAATAGAAGAATCCCAGTGATTGGGCCAGCCCGGTGGTTTTGGTGCCTAAGAGTGATGGCTCGGTCCGGTTCTGTGTGGATTATAGGAAAGTTAAAGCGGTGTCGAAATTTGATACTTATCCAATGCCTCGTGTTGACGAACTGCTCGATCGGTTGGGCACAGCTTGCTTTTATTCGACATTGGATTTAACATAGGGATATTGGCAGATCCACTTAATGCCGATGTCCCGTGAAAAAACGTCTCCACATTGTTTGGCTTACACCAATTTGTAACCCTTCCGTTCAGTTTGTTTGGGGCCCCGGCTACGTTTCAGCGTCTTATGGACAGGGTCCTCAGACCACACGCTGCCTATTTGGATGATATCATTATTTATATTAATGATTGGCAGCGGCACATGCAGCATCTGGGGCTGTTCTGAGGTCACTGCGACGAGCGGGGCTCACAGCAAACCCGAAGAAATGCGCGATTAGGTGGGTGAAGGTACGGTATCTGGGGTTCCACTTGGGTCATGGTCAGGTGTGGTCCCAATTTGATAAAACCACAGCGATTGCGACCTGCCCGAGACCTAAGACCAAAAATGAGGTGAGACAGTTCCTGGGGCTGGCTGGCTATTATCGAAGGTTTGTGCCTAATTATTCTGACGTCACCAGCCCGCTGACTGATCTCACTAAAAAGGGAGCTCCAGACCCAGTCCAGTGGACAGAGCCGTGCCAACAAGCATTCACGCAGGTAAAAGCTGCACTTTGTGGTGGGCCGCTTCTATATTCCACTGACTTCTCTCTCCCTTTTGTTTTGCAGATGTGGCATTGACAGGGGGCTGGGTGTTGTGCTGTCCCAAGTGGTAAAGGGGGAGGAGCGCCCGATGCTATACATTAGTTGGAAGCTCTCTATGAGAGAGACTAAGTACAGCACCATAGAGGAGTGCTTGGCCAACAATTGGGCAGTCCTCACTCTCTGCTACTATTTGTAGGGACGAGCATTAACCCTTTGTTCACGCCTGGATCACCCGTTGGTATCTGGCACTCCAGCCATTTAAGATGGCTGTCGCGGACTTCCTCTCCAGAAAGCGGGGGATGAGTGGGCAGGCTGGACAGTTCCCCGGGCCTAAGTGAAGCGGTGGAGGTATGTGGAGGCGAGGGCTTGGTCGAGCATTCGTCTGGGGAGTGAGAAAGCAGTTTTCACCTGAGATGCTGGTAAATGCTGTTTCTATGGTCGCAGTGAGAGATGGGGAATAAAAAGGGGCCAGACCTCAGAGTTAGGGAGATAACCCAGCTGACTAGTCGTGTCTTTAGCCGCTGCTACTATTCCCAGATTGTTTGAGTGTTTATATGTGAAGCTTTACTGTTACGGTGTTAAATGTGTTTTGTGTTATTAATAAATTTACCTTTGACTTGGATTCACCGTCTCCCGCTTCCTCATTCCTCTAACCTGTTACAATCACCATTTTAAAACTTATTTTATGTGTAAAACTAGCTATTTGTTAATGCAGTGTTAAAGCACTATTCCATCAGCACAGCCATGGAATTGCTGCATGCTTCTTTTAGAAACCATGTGTCTATATCCATTGTGCCTTAACCTTTAGGAAAGCAACAAACTTTAGTACAGTGATTGACTGTTTGGCCCTGAAATTAATGTATCTCAGAATCTTAGCACATTCAATCTCAAAGGCTTGACTTTTACCCTTAGGCGAATGACTCAAATGACATATGTACCAAAAGTTTTGGCTCCAAATTTTTAAGAACAAATGTGTGTAACTTATTGCACAGCTCTATGGAATACAAATTCTGATATATGAAATGTGGCGTTCTGCATTAAAATATTTTTGTATAATTATCACTCAACTATTGTATATTACTGACAGTCCAGGAATCTGATTTCTAACTATGCTAGTTTTATGCCTCAAATCACTCCACATTCTCATTCTCCTCACATAATCAAATTATTGTTACACAAATCATGTCGATTTATTTCAAAAGTAAACCCTATCATTGGGGTCCTTACCCTGTCTGTGTGTATTTTGTAATAATCACTGTCTGACCATGTTATAAACCATATAAAATGTGTGCAAATAGCCCAAGTGCATGCTGTAACATCATATGTGCCCACCGCACGCTCATGCAACTTATTTCACAGTTATGTCATCCATTGCCCTAAACCAAATAGCTGTGTCTTCCTTCAATTGTGTTTTGAAGCAACACCATCAATTCTTTCAGAATATTACATGTCTGCACCTTCAGTGCAAAGGTTATATTACGCAGTTTCACAGACATCCATCCATCACTGATAATAAGAACAGATTACCCCAGAATTCAGCTCCTTCATGCTGTTCATCTTTCTTTTCAGCACAACAGCACAGCTGAGGTTATGTTAGGTAAAGAATTATGCTTTATTTAGATCCATTTTGCTTGAAGATTTCAGTTGTTTTGGGTTTTGAAGGATCAACATACTGTTGACCTGAGAATATACTGTAAGTTGCAAATATTGGTGGTTTTCTAAATCACATCATCATTTTAATTATTTCATTCCAAAAGAAAGAAGAAATTATATTTTGCTTATAGTAAATGTAGCCTTTTGTAGCACTATTTCGACTTTTTTGCATTGTAAGATGATTTTTGACAATTAGGCACATTTCCTCCCAAATGTTATATTACCATAATGCAAATAAAATTCTTATTACTGTAATGCAAAAACAATAATGACATTTAACTATACAATTTAGCAAAATAATTATATTGTGACGAGGCATGAGGATCTAAATGCGGCTTTAATGAAAAACAAGATGAACAAAAGTAACTCAAAACTAAACAAACACAGTGAACCAGGCACAGAACATAACATGTAAAGATGGACAAAGAAACCAGGGGAACAAGAGCTTAAATACACATGGGCAAACAAGGAAATGAGGAACACCTGGGGAAAACCAATCATAAAATGAAACTACAAAAGGACTACAAAACAGGAAACAGGAACTAAACAAGAATCAACATAAGTCAACACAAAAACAGGGAATATGTGACAGAGCCCCCCTTTTAAGGAGCGGATTCCAGACGTTGTGATTTTTTTTATCCAAAAAAACAAGCTGTCCATGGAGTGTGGGGGAAAACAGGTAGTTCGGGGGGGCAGAGGAACAAGGCAAAGGCTTGAAACCAAGGTGGAGCCAGAGAGATGGAGAGCCAGAGCGACGCTGCAGGCTTGGAGTACCAAGTAGACCAGAGCAGATCAGGCGGACGGCCAGGAGACCAGGGCAGATCAGGCGGACTGCCAGGAGACCAGGGAGATGACCTCAAGGTGGGGACTGGGTCAGGAGTCCTGGGAGGCGGCCGCAGGGCCGGGACAGGGTCAGGAGGCGGCCGCAGGAGGAATAGACTCTGGGGGTGGAGCCGCTGGAGGGCTCAAGACAAATAGTCCTGAATGAATGGGAAATGACCTCCGCGGTCACGCACATGGGCGGAGACTCGGGAACGACCTCCGCGGGCGGAGACTCGGGAACGACCTCCGCGGTTGTGGGCATGGATGGAGACTCGGGAACAGAAACTTTTCTTCTCTACCTCCTCCTCCTCTGGATGCCGAAGTTGGCAATGCTGGCTCTGGGACAGACGAGGCTGGCAACATGTTGGCCGTGGCAGGCGTGGGCGCAGACAATTTGAGGTAGGGTCATCATGGACCTTTGCACCGACATCAGTGGGGCCGTGCAAGGCTTCGAGACTGGGGCCGTGCAAGGCTTCGACAAGGGAGCCGAAGATGCAGGTTTTGGCCTGGGGTTCCCGTCATAATCCACTGTATAAAGGGAACCGCAAAGTTCCAGAGTCTTCTCCACATATTCGCCGAGCGTCCAGTGAGGATCAGCTGGAGGCATCGGTTCCCTCAGTGCACTATTCAGACCGGCCCGGAAGAAAACCACCAGAGAGCGGTCTGGATAGTGCACTACATTTGCCAGCTGTAGAAACTCACGGACGTGATCCTCAACTGGATGGTCCCCTTGCTGAAGGAGCAGAATTCTGACAGACGCTAGATCCATTTTTAGGTCAGTCTTTCTGTGACGAGGCACACGAGGAATGAGGATCTAAATGCGGCTTTAATGAAAAGCAAAAGATGAACTAAGTAACTCTGAATGAACCGAAACAAACCCACGGGGAAACCAGGCACAAAACATGACAACACATGTAAAGACTGACAAAGAAACCAGGGGAAACAAGGGCTTAAATACACATGGGCAAACAAGGAAATGAGGAACACCTGGGGAAAACAATCAGGGGAAAACCAATCATAAAATGAAACTACAAAAGGACTACAAACTAACAGGAACTAAACAAGAATTTCAACATAAAATTCAACACAAAAACAGGGAATATGTGACATAAATATTTTTTTCTGTGCATTGCAAGAATTTTTTTTAAAACTAAGCATGTTTCCCCCAAATTTTCATTACTGTAACACAAAAATATAATTCTCATTAATGCAAAAACAATAATGACATATTATTTAACTTGTAAAATTTAGCCAAATAGTTTAGAATTTTTTTCATAGCATTTCAAGATTATTTTATGACAATTAAGCACATTTCCCTCAAAATTCTCATTACTCTGATGCAAAAAATATGATCCTCATTACTGTAATGCAAAAATAATGTCAATATTGTATTTCCTAGGTCAAATTTAGCAAAATATAGTTTTTATAGCTTTGCATTGCAAGATTGTTTTTGTGACAGTTAAGCACATTTACCACTGCCCGCAAATCTTCATTACTGGAATTGGAAAAATATTCTATGTGGAACAATAATTAAATATTATTTAACTTGTAAAATTTCTCAAAATACAGTTTATTATTCTTTTCTTTGCATTGCAAGATTATTTTTATGACAATTAATCAAGTCACCCTCAAATTTTCAGCACCTTAATGCAAAAAATATTCTCATTCCTGTTATGCGAAAACAATGATGACATTTTATTTAACTTCAAACTTTAAAAAAAATAAATAGTAAAATAGTTTCTTTTTTGGGGTTAAATGTGACCTGGAAATGTAAGTTGACCTGGCTTTCATGAGATTTAAGATGCGGACATTTAGATTAGACTGAATTCAGGTTACAGAATGATTTTGAAAAGTATATCAGGAGACAGCATATGGATACTTTCCTGGTGGGATTTTCCAATGCTTTGCAATACGTTAAAACGTTGGATTGATGAAAATAAATTGTACGTTTTCTTGCTACATTCATGAAATTTTTAAGCAACAATTATTTTTGAAAAGCTATCTTCTACAGTAGTTTTTACGGTAAAATGTCCAACTGTACAAAAGACAACAAAGAGCATTGATTGGTTTGTACAGGGCATGAACCACCAGGAAAGGGTCCTGTTTATGATGCTAGTAAAGTGTCTATGAACACTGAAGGTGAGCACTGATGCATTGTGCATCATCCCTGAGCCAAAGCAATCACTGACCTCATTGATTAGTCCTCACATCTGCTTCCTATGGAAGTGGGAAGCCAGAGCCACTCTGATGAAGTCATAATTTTACTGCAGTTACTATATAGAACCCTTTTATGAGTAAGACCTAATGGAGTTAAACACAAGATTGAAAACAGTAAGGGCCAAATTCTTACCATGACTGAACACTGAAACGTATACAAAAGTTACAATCATGCAATCAGCCTTTCAGAGTGAATCATTTTGCAATTGATTGAACAAACTAAATAAGTAAGGATTAGCAATCAAAGTCTCATACAATCCTGGATTCTTTAATTGAACATACTGAACAAATGCATTTTAATTGTTTACTCTCCACTGAACTACAGAGGCCCCCAAAATTATTTGGACACATGCCACCATGCTCAAAACATTTGTGAATGTCATTGCATTCGCTGAGAAAATATCTTGCTTGAAAATTGTGCTTGTTCTATCTCTCTTTAAAATAAATGACTACTTGGTTTGATATTTTGTTATCTAATGAAAATGCATTCATATATTTTAAAGGGACAGTTCACTCAAAAATGAAAATTCTCTCATCATTTACCAATTATGTATGACTTTCATTCTTCTGCAGATCACAAATGAAGATTTTTAAAAGAATATCTCTGCTTACCAGAATAGCTCTGTTGGTCCATTCAGTGCAAGTGAATGGTGACCAAAACTTTGAAGCTCCAAAAAGCACATCATAAAAGTAATCAATAAGACTCCATTGGTTTAATCCATGTCTTCAGAAGTGATATGATAGGTGTGGGTTTGAAACAGGTCAATATAGAAGTCCTTTTATATATATATATATATATATATATATATATATATATATATATATATATATAGTATATGTATTTACTATAAATCTAATTTCAAACAGCCCTCCAATGCACATTCAGAAGAGATCTTCTTCTGTTTTTTGCTGATTCACATTCTTTGTGTATATCGCCACCTACTGGGCTGTTGTGCAAATAAGATTTATTTATTATTTTCCATTTTGTTATCCCTCCTTTTTTTCTACCCAGTAGGTGACGATATGCATAAAGAATGCAAATAGCTAAAAAAAGAAGAAGAAGAACTCAGTCCTCTCGTGAGCACGCATAGGGTTGGCGTACGTGTAAATTGTTAGTAAAAAAGGACTTAAATGTTGATATGTTTCTCACTCACACCTATCATATCGCTTCTGAAGACGTGGATTTAACCACTGGAGTCATATGGAGTATGTTTATCCTGCCTTTATGTGCTTTTTGGAGCTTCAAAGTTCTGGCCACCATCACTTCTAAATAAACTTTGTTTGTGTTCTGAAGAAGATAGAAAGTCATACACATATGGGAAAGGATTAGGGTGAGTAAATGATGAGAGAATTGTCATTTATTGGTGAACTATTTCTTTAAATTTGCTGAAGAGTCCAAAGGTTTGGATGTATGCAAAAATATCGCCACAGTCAGCGGCCACCAGGGGTCGCCATTTGACCACAGAGGACAGAGCTCTCAGCTATCTCCCATGGGTTCCGAGCAGATGCTTGAAGTGCTGAACACTTGAGAGGCGCAGTGTCGAGAAACTCACCTTCCGATCTCAGCACACAGCGGGCAGCCACATCTTTAACACATGACGGCATCATCGAAACCTCCCATTCCGTCACCAGATGAGATGACAACAAATGGATAAAGGGATTTTGCAGATTTGAGCCCTTCGTGAGAATATTTGCAGCTAAAGATCTCATCACACTTGGTTAAGTGTCATCCACCGCGCAAAGTTCAGCCGCATCTGAAGGAACTTTGGAGAGTGTGGAGTTTGGAGGACTCATTTTAGACTTTCTGAACTGGAAACATTTATTAAGTCGATTTGCATTCTTGCGCGCTCTAGGTGATGCTTTTTTGGGGATCGTTTGTGCGCAAAGGGAAATTATCTGTCTTTGACACTGCCGGGGCTTTATTTCTGACAATGAAAAGCAAATGAGACGCTAAACGCATCACTTTTGTTGACAGCACAACGACAGGTAAGTCTTAGATTAATTTATCTATCAAGTATTCTTGGTAACAGTAGAAAATAAGACAAAGCCTTCGCACATCTAAGTTTAAGACCGCTATTGCATGTGTTTTAAAGAGAGTCTTCAGTTTTATATTCATTTACAGTCAACCATCAAGTGACTACATGCCAGGAAATTCTTTTAAAATAAAATGATCTGTTCTTAAACTCTTTTCAGTGTCTAGACCAGACGAAATATTGAAACACAATCGACAGCTGTTTAACGAATGCATTCTTGCCAGATTCTTGATCAAGGACACATCGGATGTGAACACCCCTGATTACAATTCTATTGATGCTTTTGAAACGGACTAATTTAATTTAGATCCTTGGTTTTCATTTTACTGGGTGTTTATTTCATAGTTGTTGGAAATGTTGAGGAAGAAGATGATATGAAGTCAGTATGATGGTGGTGGTCATATCAGTGCCTATAAGAAATAGATTTTGTTTTTAAAGACATGCTGTTGATGTTCTTGATCAGGATTGGGTAGTTAATAGAAAGATGATGTTGACCACAAAAGTTGAACATTGCCTAAAGTGGTGGTACATAAGAGGTTGGTTGATTTGAAAGATAAATCAGCTTTGGATCTGAATCCTTTCTTTCTTTCTTTCTTTCTTTCTTTCTTTGTGGTGATGTGGGGTTTGAAGATCTATGTCACAATACCTGCAATAACTGGGAGGGGGGGGGGGGGGGGGGTAGGCCAAAGATAGAACACACACAAATCTAATGACTGTATTG
Organism: Myxocyprinus asiaticus; assembly: GCF_019703515.2. Taxonomy (NCBI): domain Eukaryota; kingdom Metazoa; phylum Chordata; class Actinopteri; order Cypriniformes; family Catostomidae; genus Myxocyprinus; species Myxocyprinus asiaticus. The sequence continues at coordinate 43,752,184 of NC_059355.1, forward strand.
GACATCTTTAAAATGCTGCCTTATTGGACAGAAGCCAAATGAAGGAAGGAAGGTATCAAGGTAAGTTTGAATATAATGTTTCCGTAACATCCTGGAAGATACTTCTGACTGGTCGACTTTTGAAAGCAGCAAAGATGTCTCCCAGGGGCGTAACTACAGGGAGGGCAGGGTGGATGAGGGGCCCATGATGTCGACCAAAAGGAACCATAAAAATGGTTGGAGGTGAAAAATGACCGAGGTCCCCCTAGGAGGGGGCCTGACAGGTTCTTTGCACTAGGGCCCTGAAGATCCAAGTTACACCACTGATGTAGGCTATCCTTCAGTGCCTATGGTAAACCCCAGTCCTGGGTTTTAGTTTTGGTGCTTGGTTGGGTTGTGTCAGATGGTAACCCTTGTTCATCATGTTTCATGTGTGATATTCATAAACTTTGTTAATTTAAAGTTACAAGGAAACTCCATCTCTAAACCTGCCTAACCCTGACCCCTTACCCCTAACCCTTACCTTGAAGGCGGCAAATGTTAAGTTTCCGATATGCACATTGGTGGTTGGTTAAAAGAGTTAAATTGCCATGATCAGAACGTTTGAAGCAAATTAGTTCATAAATAAGTTTATTTTTCAATGTAGGATTTGTTTTTACTACAGTGCTTACTGTATTGAAAAATAAGAATTGTAGTCATATTCATTTTATTTTTAAATATTCAAGGATATTCAATATTTCCTGGATCTATAAAGCTCAATTAACGCTTCTGATTTGGGAGAAAATTCCTATCATCTTTTCTCTTTGGGACAAAAAATACCCGGTAGAGTTACAGTAGATATTCAGCCACCCCCCTATTTGATTATTAAACATGAACATTGACATGGGCTTATTTTTCAGACTGAACACAAGCTGTTATAGTAAAAGAGCGCCACCTAGCCTAAATGTCATTGGTGGTACTATTCATTTACAGTAGATATACTGTAAACCCTTAACTTTGAGTGAATAAAGCTGATAAATGGAATACTTACACATTGTATCTGTTTAAAACAAATGCAGAATCAGGGTTTATATTTTAAAAGATTTTTATTTCAAAATACAAATGTTCACCCAGCAGACAGAAAAATTAACGAAAAATCCCTTAAGGCTTCCATTTAAGAAAGGTTCCCACATATATATATAGGGATCAAGATATCATAGCAACTTGGTGATGGCCTCTTTTGACTTCGGCCAGTAACCAACCATCTAGCAATCATTTAGTTACATTGCATAAAATATATATATATTTTTTAACTTATTTATTCATTGTTGTGGAGAATCCAAAGGCATAAAAAAAAAAAAAAAAAAAAGATTAGCTTTTCACTGTTTTTAACTATTAAGTGGGTCAAAAATGACCCGAACATAGCAGGAGGGTTAATTGTTACTAGATCATTAGCCGTATTCTTATGGTTAAAGTCAGTCTTAATCCAGTTTCATACACAAATGCTGTCTGTTATATCATTGACTGACTGAGTAGGGAGTTAGTAAGGTAGCTGCCTTTGGTTTCAGACACAGATGAAATGACTATATACTCTATAATGAAATCTTATGGGTACAAATTAAAAGGAGCAATGGAGAGAAGCTGAAATGTAAGCAAAGATCTCGGCTTATCTGGTCAGCAGAGCCAGGCATGACTTCACTGACACTTTGCACAACTTATCCGCTTCTAACACTCCCTCCTCCTTTGTCTCCATCCTTTTCATCTTCCTTTTTGACATCTCGTGTGCGGTCAGCTGTTTAGCTGTTTTTTAGCACTATTATCGCATTTCATCCAGCGGAACAGCGGCGGTAATAACCTTACGGCTTTTGTTGCATGCTGATACTATTCGCTCTTGATTAATTGTGCTCCCGGGAGAGCGGCTGGAGAGCCGCCGTAGATCTTCTCTTTCACGCCCTTATGACAAGTGACCCATTACTGTGCTTTATAGATCGCTGTCAGCAGCCTTTGAAAACGCCCGTGGGCCTGCTGGCCGATGAATTTATTGTGCCGTGTTATTTGTAGGAATTGCTGACAGTCGGACCAAAGGGCAGCCGCAGATTTTTTTGTTGATTGTTTCACTGTGATACACAGCGCTGCTGTTAGTTGAACTAATTGTGTCTGCTGGGCAACGTAATTTGGTTATGCTCTCTGGGTCACGCAAACAAAGGTCACATCATCGCAATCTGTCTTATATCTCAAAGCATCATTTGACAGTTTGATGACAAATCACTGTGAATTACAGTATAGGACAATCAGTTTCACCCACATATTGACATTTTAGATCATTTTCTGTAGCCCCATTGAGCCTATTTGTTGTTATTCTCAATAAAGGTGATGTGTGTCATTCCTTCTATGTTATTGATATGATATTTTCTCAAATCCCAGCTCAATATACAGAGACAACTGTAAGTAAGCCATTTGTGGGATGATTTCCCCGCAAAATCAAATCAAACCACCATAAAAGTAGTCCATTTGACTCATGCTCTATATTCCAAGACTTTTTAAACTCTACTATAGCTTTCTGTATGGAAAAGACCAAAATTTAAGTCATTATTTACTGAAAATCTTCCCCTTCACTATAACTCTGAAATCTCTTTTGCGCTTACATATATTCAAATATGGCATGTCAGGAAGTGTCACATCAGGTTTGACCATGAAAGGATTTTCATTTTTCAGTCACCATTCACTTTCAATGTATGGAAAAAAATAAATATGCAATGAAAGTGAATGCTGACTGAGGCTAACATTCTGCCTAACATCTCCTTTTGTTTTCCACAGAACAAAGGAATTCATATGGGTTTGGAACAACATGAGTGAGGGTCAGTAAATGATAACAATATTTTATTTTTAGGTGAACAATCCCTTTAATCACAGGTTGCTGCAAAGCTACTTCTTCACACATTTTTACATTAGAATGTTTTTCTTGAAGTTTTATACAAACAATATTATGTACCTTTGGGACAACTACATTTCTCTAATAAACTGCAGCTCCTTTTCCCCAAAATTGACACCATTATAATGAAAAGTGCTTTTCTAAGCTGCTCATCTGACAAGACCACCAAAGCCAGTTAGATCTAAACAGATGTTTCTCATTTGTTGCTCTGGTCAAGCTCAGGTACTATCCATTTGAGACTGTGTAACCTTATGATCTGTGAGATATACTGTAGATAGATGGCAGTTTAGCACGTAGGAGGAGCTCTTCCACTTCCTCCTGAAGGCAGGTCAATGCAGCAATCGTTAGCTGTAATAGGATGACAAGGAACATTTTACAGACATTTGCGGTGGCAATTAAACAGGACTTAACATTTGCTTTTAAGGTCAGTTGCATTAGAACAAAACTAATGTAAGAGGGAACTACAGATGTAGCACATCATTATGGCTATGCTCAGAATAACATACTAACATATAATACTACTCTTATATTATCTCTGCATTAAATATAATGTAGGCTATATTGTGCACAAAAAGCAGATTTTCTGTATGCATGGACTATTTGAATAACCTACTATGTACATAAGCCAAAATGTGCAGTATACAGAGCACTCTGCATATAAACATTTCTGAAAATAAAAAAATTCATTTACTCACCCACGTTGTTCCAAACCTATGCCTTTTTTTCTTCTGTGGAACAAAAAAATGATATGTTGGTATAGACAGTCTCAGTCATCATTCACTTTCATTGCAACTTTTTTTCCAAACAATGTAAGTGAATGGTGACTGAGGCTAATGTTCTGCCTAACATCTCCTTTTGTTTGCCATGGGAGAAAGAAAGTCACACAGGGTTGGAACAACATGAGGGGAAGTAAATGATGACAGAAACTTAATTTCTAGGTGAACTGTCCCTTAACGTGTATTTTTATTTCTGCAGTGGCAAATCATTTTTCTAGATTTAATTATTAATCTATCAAAATGTAGTTACTGTAGGTTTATGATTAAAACCAGAAAAAAAAAAAAAAATTGCCAACTGGGTAAGACAAATTTACTTATTTCAAGATATGTTCTCTAAAAGCAAATCTTATTAGCTATTTTAAGGTTATATCTTTTACTGTATCCAGCAATGCAATGCACTCGATTTGATCTTCCACTTCCAGTGTGACAAACCACATTTTTATACAAGATCAGATAAAAAAATGCAAAATAACTATTATCATATCATTTCCATTATCATTATCATTCAAGTTGATAATGCCTCTCATGAGGTCATGTACCAACAGTGTAGCATACTACTGTTTGAAACATTTATCATGCAATAATGCCTACTTTAAAACAATAGTTAGTGGTATTAGTGTGCTGTATTCAGTTTGTACTAAGCTAGTATTTAATTCCAAACACAGACATTTACTATAGTTTCTCTATGCACGTATATCTGTATGCGTGAGAAACAGGTGCATGCAATCACGTCTTGCGTTGCACAATGTTTTCAGGAAAAGAAGCTTAAGGTAAGTAGTGTCTAAATGCCATCTTGTTTTGTACATCACCCTAATTGTAGATCATCAGTAGTGGCTTAAGATTACTGTGGATAGTGGATGAGATGTGATTTACTGCAGAGGTGAAGTAAAAGAATAAGAGGTCTGTCCAGCCTGTTTTGTTTTGTGGGGAAGTGCCTGGGTTATTTTAGTTTTGAATTTTTTATTTAGGTCTATAGTACATGACTTGTAAGCTGATTTTAATGTTTGCATTACATAACCAACTACATTTAAAAGCTTGTTGGTCCCACTTTATATTAGGTGTCATTAACTACTATGCACTTAAACATGTGACACAATGTACTTTTTGTGTACATATGTGTTGTTGCATTGTACTTACATTTAAAGTACCTGCATTTAATTACATTTGTAGTTACACTGTTCACCTTACCCCTAACCCTTAACCTAAAACCTAACTCTAACCCATAACCCTAACCCTAACTCTACCCCTACTCCTAAACCTACCCGTACCTCAACCTCAGTTGCAGCAAATGTTTATCTTGTGAGAATTTTGAAGAACAACATGTAGTTACAGTAAATACATTGTATTAAATGTATTTTAATGTTAGTACATATTATGCGATAAAGACACTAATATAAAATGTGACCAGCTTGTTCGAGTGTGGTTAAATTACGCAGTAGCTCAACTGATAGAGCATTGCATTTATTATGCAAAATACTGGGGGTACGAGTCCTGAAGAGCACGCAAAGTCAGCAGGTGAGCTGAAAGTGTCAAGCACCACAAAATGATGTTAATGCTTCAAAAATGTCATTTTTCATGTCACATTTGCTTTTTAGGATGTTATTGGTTAGATTAAGGTTTAAGTTAGGGAGGTCGGTTTTGTTAATTAAAATATCGTTAGAGCGTTAAACTTCAAAACCTCATCTGTTTGGCTGTAGCGCCACACAGTGGACATTTCACCTCGGAACAGCTGCGATAAGTGTAAGGAGCCACCTAATATCATTTAGCAAAAAATGTCACCACTGTCACGTAATTTCTAAGAGATCAGGCTCGTAATTTTTCTTAGTTTTCACTCTATGACTTAGTTGAGTTTTTCAGTGTTTTCTGGTTTCAGTGTAGTTTTATTTATTTATTTATTTATTTTTATATATTTTTTTTATTTTAGTTCTAGTATTTTTAAGCTGCCAAAAACAATGTGTTAACTGATATCAATTAAATTTGTTTAGCAACATTACATTTCTCAGGGCCATCTAGTATTATTGCTATCTAGTGGCATTTTTTCATATTTAAAGAAGGCAGGTTGTAAAGGTTTTTAAAATTTTATAATATACAGTGTATTAAAAACTAAAATTAATTCAGCATCATTTTTATTTTATTTCATATAGTTTTGGAATCATGAAAATGCTTTTAGTTTAGTTTCAGAAAAATGGTTTTTGTTAACTAGAATAATAACACTGTGAGGAACAGAACATTATCATTGTTTTCTCATCCTTATGCCTAATAAATTGTAGAGGCTATAGTTTGCAGATAGAGGGAAGTGCAACCAATGCGAGATGGATTTGCCATTGTCTTCCTGCTTCAGAAATAAAGCTCTGCTTCATGCAGTCGCACCATTGCTGTGTCAAATTGAAATCATGCAGCCAGTGTGGTCTGTTTCAGTGAGAAACCAAATGAGTCGAGCAGCATAGCTCTCAGAGATTGGTATGCTGTACCATCATAGATTAGCATGTCTTCATTTATTTAAGGGAGTACAGCCAATTTTACGTTCTTTCAGAGCTGGCATGGAAAACTAGGTTTTAACATTTTCTGAAGAACATGTAAGTGTTGCTTGCACATGCAAAACTCTGGTTTTCTGGGTGCTTCCTGGCCCAAGTAAAAAGATTAGGGTGGGTGTTTTTCCTCCATCAAATCCTAATCTTTGGGTTTGTAAATAAAAATACTAAAGTAGCTTTTGACGCTTGAATTAGTCACTACAGAATCTTGAATGTGCAAATATAGAAGCTACACCACACATTGATATGGAAGTCACACCCTACGTAATGTGTCCAAAGATCAGTTGCGTAGCCAATTGAGGAAGCTGTGACGGCTCATAGAAGCTATGGCTTATCTCACTGTCTGTGTGCACAAGAACAATGACAAAGCCTTAGCAAAATAACAATAAACGGCCTAAGAACACAGCACACAGAGGTGCTGGTTCTAATGTAAATGGTTTGAGTTTGACAGCAAAACTTTTTTTTGAGTTTGACCCTTTATAACCAGCTAGTTTGCAATCATGTAACCCCCGTAACCTTGATTGTGTAACACCGTAACCTTGCGCATATTTTGCAAGTGATTATTCCCTGTGCTGATGTGCCCTTTGTTGAATGCAGCTCCATATGTGATTGGATTTAGCAGAGAGCAGGGCATCTTTGTGAGCGCAGAGAGTGTGAGTGGGTGTCCTGGAGCCTTCTGTGCTACGAAATAATGCTTGACTGATGTGAGGAGCAAGAGACAGAGAAAGAGAGTAAGAGAGGGAGGAATACAGAAACACGAAGCATGAGAGAGAAAGATGAGGAAGACAGGAGAAAGGTGCATGTTTTATAGATGCCATTTAAAAGAGCGTGCTGGAGTGGAGGCAGGCTGCAATGAACTGTAACCGTGACAAAACATCAAGACAATAAACAAACAAATTGGTTGCCTGGGAGTCGTCAGTGTGCCCTCCCCGCCTCCCACAGGAACACGAGATGGTCCCAACACTGCAGTGTTCCTTTGAGATTAAAAGCAGAAATACATCTTTCTCACTCTTATTCTTTCTTTCTGGTAGCCGAGTCTCGACTGCTTGATGGCTTTTGCTTTTGTTTTCTTGTTTTTTGTTTTCTCTTTCTCTCCTTACATTTTTTTGCTCAGACTTAATGGAGATTTTCAGAGTTTCATGTGTAATTTCCGCGCCACTAGTACCACCATACGGAATCTGGAAAATTACTGTTTTCAAACAGGTTTCCTGAACACTGAAGCTATATAATTAATGTATTTAGCGTCAGATAGTTTGGTCTTGGAAGAATTTGATGTTTGAGTTCATATTTAAATCTTTGGAATCTTTGAATTACAGTTGTTGGAATCTTAATTTTTCTTAAAATCTGAGCACATTTACTCTCTATTTAAAGGGATAGTTCGCCCATAAAAGAAAATTCTCTCATCATTTACTCACCCTCATTCCATCCCAGATATGAATGACTTTCTTTCTTCTGCAGAACACAAACAAATATTTTTAGAAGAACATTTAAGCTCTGTACATCCGTACATGTTCATACAAGTGAATAGCGGCTAGAACTTTGAAGGTCCAAAAAGGACATGATGGCAGCATAAAAGTAATCCATAAGACTCCAGTGGTCTTCTGAAGCAATATAATGTGTGTGGGTGAGAAACAGATCAATATTTAAGTCCTTTTTTGACTGTAAATCTACACTTTCACTTTCACATTCAGCCACCTACTGGTCGGGACTGGTCAAAGTTGGAGATTTATAGTAAAAAAGTTCTTAAATATTGATCTGTTTCTCACCCTCACCTATCATATTGCTTCTTAAGACATAGATTTAACCACTGGAGTTGTATGGATTACTTTTATGCTGCCTTTTTGTCCATTTTGGACCTTCTGAGTTGTGGTCACCATTCACTTGCATTGTGAGGACCAACAGAGCTGAGATATTCTTCTAAAAATCTTTGTTTGTGTTCTGCAGAATAAAGAAAGTCATTCACCCTGTCTACACCGGGCGCCTCCATTGGCGCAACGGCTTGAGGCTGTCCACACTGGATGCGTCGACACGAACGTTCTAAACTGTTTAATTTGAGCGCCAGCGCGTGCAGCGCAAAATGGAATGCGACATCCGTTTATTGTCGGCACAATGGACAGCCCGCAACGGAGGCTTCCAGTGTAGACAGCATCATTGATTATAATAGGGTTCTATTGCTTCTGACGCGATGCGACACGCCGCTCGCATCTGGTGTAGACAAGCTGATACACATCTGGGATGGCATGAGGGTAAGTAAATGATGAGATTAATTTTTGGGTGGACTATTCCTTTAATCTCACTGCTGTTTTAGAGAAACAATTGAGATATTAAAGAGATCTCATTTGTGATTTCCCTTTCCTATGGGTCTCCATATTTATGTCTCTGCCACTTTAATTTATTTTCTACAATTACATACACAAAATGTGATTGTGTATGTTCGTTTGTAGTCGTTTATGCTGTAAAAAGATCTGTTTATTACACAGTCTTGAGTATAATTCCTGTAGTCCACTAGCTGGCTGGCATATTAGGCTTACTGGTTGCCCGGAGGTCTGTCATGGCTGATTTTATGTGGCAGTCTTGTTGTGAGGCACTGTGTAAACACAGTGAAATTGCTCGGGGCCGGCTTTCTCTCTCCACACTCTCTTTTCGATCCCACCAGACTTATTTTCAATATGCCACTCTCAAACCAAACCATATTACCATAAGCTCTCTCAATATAGCAGTGGTATGCAGAAAAATATTGTCCCAGGCTAAAATTTTGATCAGCTTAGTGTGACTTTTTCAATTTTCCCCATGCCTACCTGATTTCAGATTGAGCGTTCATTAGTTTACGTTTTGCTTATGTATTCAGAAAGCACAGACGGGCAAACTGAGAAGCAACTGGCATTTAGATGTCAAGGACATTTCTGTTTCGATCACTTGGATGTAAAAAAGGGATAGTTCACCCAAAAATGAAAATTCTGTCATTTACTCACCCTCATGTTCTTCCAAACATGTTTGACTTTCTTTTTTCTTTGGAACACACAAGGAGATGTTATCTGTTATCTTTTACATTTTGATGAGAGATACATGAGAGAAACAAGCTTAAAACAAATGCAATATCTTTAAAGAAAAGAATGAAACTTTACTATTTGGGCACTAATGTGGTGGAAAATGGCAATAAATACATTTTCTAAAGTACCTTTATGTTCTTGTGTCTATCTTATGTCTTTTTTTATGTAAGGATTAAAATAGTTTGGCTAGCTGCACCAGAGACCCCACAAAAGACTATTTTGTTTATGCAAGATGAACTTCAACAAATTGCACCCCAAAAATTACCTGTAGATTTTCAAGCCTGATCTAATGAAAATGACACGACTGTGGCGACATTTTTGCAAAATGAATTGACTTATTACATGTATCGCTGCAGTTCTGAAGTGAAATGTCCACTGTGTGGCGCTAAAAGCGAGTTAAATCCAAAAAAGCGAGTTCTTCCATACAGGTTAATGGTATTGAGTTTTAAATAAAAAAAGAGCTACCTCACAACCCCAAACCTTTAACCTAAACCTAACTGATAATGTTATAAAAAGCAAATGTTACATTTGCTAAAGCAACCTCTTAATTTTGTGGTTCTTCTATGACACTTTCGGCTCACGTGACGACTTGCATGTGCTTCAGGACTTGTTTACATCACAAGTGCAAAACTCTATCATTTGAACCACTGCACAATTAGATCACACTTGAACAAGCTTGCACTGTAAATGTAGTTGGTTATTTAATGCAAACATATAAAAATGTATTGCCTTACAAGTCATGCGTTATAGTAAAAGTGTTTTGATGTCATAAGATAGCATTATGTGAGGAACAGTGTTAAAAGTGTTTATGAACTGATAATCTGCAGTTTTACTTGTGATTTGTGTGAAAGTGAACAAAAGTCATTGTTGTTTTAGCTGCTCTAGTATTTATTTCACTAGGAATCTGCCGCGATACAACAAGCTACTTAAAAATAATTTAGCAAAAGTATAGGTATAGTAACATGATTCATGAAAGACCAGGTTGTGATTTACCTATAGGAAGTCATTGAGTAATTTGCATACTGCTCAAACCACTAATTTAATTAGTCGTAAAATGTTTATAATAATTATCATAAATGAGTTTACAATGAAATCAACATATAATTAAGAGACTTAAGGGATGTTTGCAAATGTGGACAACAAGCTGTAGAGTTCTACAGTACAATTACAAGTCTTGGATGTACCGCCTACATTTCCTGACAGTATAATCGTAGCATTGCTGTAAGAGGCTTCAGTCTATAAGCTGGAGTTGTCCCACTTGCCCTCACTGTGAATTCGACAACAGTAGTTCGAAAGTTCTTCGGCTGAAATCGGTCTGTGCTTAGTGAAATTCGAACTACTGCCCCCCGTGGCCGAAGCTGGAAGTGTTGTTAAGGTTAAATGTCCACAGGGTGGTGCCAAAAACAAGTTGTATTTAGTTGTAAATTATCTAATAATGTAGAATGCATATTTTATTCATTTGACCTCCTAAACCAAACCCTAGCCCTAAACTTAACCATCAGTGGAGTAAAAATATAATCTTGGATGGAAAATGCAACCTCCAAATCATGCTCATCATTGATAGCAATCAGTAGCACCACAGAAAAAGGGAAACACACTTAAATTGATGCAAAGCTGTGTGATGGGAGATGTGAGATTCGAACACGGTTCATCAGAATCAGAATTTAGTACCAAAACTATTCATTTTATAACAATAAAATACATAAATAGCATTTAAAAAGTAGCAAGCATAAATGAAGACATTAAAACTGTTCCTTGACAGTTTTAATGTAACCTTCATACAACAAAAAGAAAAAAGTTAAAATCTAGTTTAATTAATATTCTTACAATACATTTTCATATTTTAAGATTGAAAGTCTGGATCAGGGACAAGGGTCGAATAAATAAATCTATACAAAAAATGCATTTGAAAAGAGGATAGACTTTGTAAAAGTTTTAATGTGACACTCATATTACAAAAAGAAAAAAAGTTAATTTTAATAAAGATCAACCCCTGTAACCTTAAAAGTGCCCGTAGTTGAACAAACACCCAGTTGCGCTTTCTCTGTCTGCACCTAAGCTCTGCACTGCCTTCCTCTCCTCTTTCTCTCTCTCTCTCTCTCTCTCTCTCTCTCTCTCTCTCGATCAAGCAGCGTTCATACATCCCAGCAACCTCTGCCAGGTCCGCCCCATGCCTGTAATCATTAGGCCACAATTTGAGGCTGAAAATCACAATTATAGGCTGTGGCAATCGGTTGTTATTTCTCTCGAATGCTTGTTATTTCTTTGTTGGGGCAGAACCGACCCTTCTCTGATTGTAATTGGGAATACGAGACAATAAAGCGGACAATTACGTGAAAGGGCTCCAGGTTTGCGCTTGTCATACAGGGCTAGAGGCAGGCGTCCCTGGGTGGAAACTGAAACAGTGAAGAGTTGACAGATTAAAATGGGCGCCCCTGGCAGTTTTTGACCCTTCTCATGTCTAATAAATAAGCTGGCAGAGAAGAGATCGAAAGATCGTCAGAGGAAAGCTCTCTCTCTTTCTTCCACCACCTGCAAGGACGCTTTTTTCTGACCTAACATAAAAAGTCTTCAAGTTACTCATTGTCAGACAGTTCTTTGAAAGAACTTCAAAGGGGGTCGCTCATCATAAATTAATTCCATAGAGCCTTGTCTTGGCCTTGATCTATGACAAAGAATATGAATCAGATATCGGAATATTCGGTTTTGTTACCCCCACCCCCACCCCCACCCCGCCCCACCCACGTGTTAGAGTTGGCTCAAGGGCAGCTGTGGGCACCCAGTCTTTTGATCAAGCCATTTTCTCTCATGTGTATATGTGAATATGCCAGCTACGTGCAGAGATAAAACTAGATGTGAAGATCGAAGCAATTCGCCAGTTGAAATGGAGCTGTTTGAAAACCTAACAAGCGATCAAAAAATAATTCCATATCGCTTGCACATTTTGCAGGGGAGGAAAGTCAAATCTGTCACGGTTGAATCAAGCCTGTCAGTTTAAGGCACAATATGTTCTTGTTTCGAATGTTGCCTCGACCATTATGGCAGTCAAACACTGTGGAAAGATGTGCTGGTCTTTGATTTGCTGTGTGGTTTTTGGTAGCCCACTGGAATTACTATAATTTCGGGTAGTGGTTGAACTAAATTGGTTTTTAAATGGCTGAAGTCAAAATACTCTCAATTTACTGAAAACTGAAAAGGCTGTCAGGAGATTCTGGAACTGACAAAAGAATACTATGGTTACCAAATTTTCAAGGTCTACTATACACCATTTTGAGACTATGACTACAGTTTTTTTTTTTTTTTAAACCACCAAAATTGGCCAAAAACCATATCAAATTTGTTGGCAAAGATGCCTAACTTGAAGTGAGGCTGTCTGCAAAGCATGGTTAGCAAAGTCCAGATGTGGTGTATAGATACAGTTCATGATTTTTATGGCTATTTTAGCAAATGGCTTTTAAAACACAAAGAATATTATGACAGTATCTCCATATCTCTTAAATCACAGTAAAACAATGTAAATTGGAAATGGAAAGACATTTTGTACCCTTTGCTTTTCTCATTTAAATATCTGAGGCAGATATTTTTAAAGGTAAGATTTTATGGTAATGAGCTCACAGGAATTTTACACATTTTTTAATAACCTGAAGTATTAATTCACACATTCAGGCTCTCTGTGGTAGATTTTCTTTGGAAATATGAAATCACCTGCTATGCTGTGGGTCTGTACTGTATTATAGTTATTATAATTATTGTTATTTAGTCTGTTATGGAAAAAAATAATTAGCCTTATTTCTACTTTGTTAGTGGTGTTTGTTAAGGCACGAATTGCTATTACTAGTGCTCATACCTGGTTCAAAACCCTAAACCTACATTTTATATGCTGCATTTTATGAGTAGAACTACTCGACATCAGTAAAAAAAGCTGTTTTAACCACTCGATGATGATTAAAAGAAATATGCAGTAGGTAATGTGTCATTTGTAATGTTTGCCTTTTGCATTCATGGCCCTAATGCGCAAACACACTATACACGACCATAATATGCACTGATTACACTCTGTTACACTCTGTGACACTGAAACTACTGCAAAGATACAGTAGGTGTAAAAAGAGAATTAATGAGCAGAATACAGACAAAAGAATGATGATCGGGCAGATGTGTGAATGACTTTCGGCCGCAGATTGCACATGAGTGAAGTAGCTTATCACAACATATATATACTGTATACATACTGTATATACAGGGCACTTAAAGTATTTTTTTTTATAGATCTGATTCCTTTTGTTGACAAATTAATCAAAAAAAAAAAAAAAAAGATCACATGACATAATATAGGTAAATATAGGTACGTTTGCACCAGCTTGCTAATAACTCTACACGTCGGTGTGATCTTAACTGACTGAACGGGAATTTGCTGTCGGCCTCAAAGTAGGTGGAGCTCCAGGTCACACCTACTGATGACATGGACCAGTGGCAGTAAGAAGGTGTTTATCAGCTGGTTACTAGTTAGCAGACAATTTGTTTGGCCAGAGTGTTGTAAATGATGTCACACCTGTTCGTTCTTTGATTTCTTATGAAGTGTGCCGGGGCCTTTATTGAGGTGTGCTAATACTTTCCCAAGCCATCAGACTTTTGATTTTCTCAATAAAACGGACACTGGTAGGACCTGAGTCATAATGACCAGAATATCATAGAGAATTGGGGGTGGGCTCTTTTGACTTGTGCCAGTAAGCAACCACCCATGTACACCCTAGCAACCAGTAACGTACTGTAAACCGCCTAAAGCACCCAAACAGTTGTTTTTTAATATCCTAGTTGAACACAAGCTCTTCATGAATTCCTTTCTCACCATATGTACAAATATATTTGGATTTTGCAATTTTGTACACTGATTGGCAGATCCAGGAATGCAAAAGAAAAATAAAAAAAATGCTGTTTTTTATAAATTAGGCCATATGGTTGGACATTTTGGAAATAGGCTAAATGTCACACTTTCCAAAACTTCTCAGTTGACATGTTACCATATAATTTTTAACCCCCTAATTTTGCTGCTAGAATGATTTTAAGCACAATTCCACATTTAAAAAAATAAATAAATAAAAAATAAGACACTGTGGTGGATTAGGTTTTTAAGCAACATGCATTTTGAGACCCTGTCAAGAATTATTATGTAAGGAACAAAAGACAATGCAGTGTCTGCAGTGCCTCTGCTTCTGTGGAGGTGACTAATTTCTGCAAACTATGGAGCCATTTGTTGAATCTTCACCAAAATTGGTTTAGCTCAGAGTCAGATAAAGCCTAAAAAAACTGACCAAATGCATTTTTTGTGTTTAGCACTATTCTCTAAATAAATAACGAAATAACAAATATACTGGCGAAGACGCCATGCAGGAAGTGCAGCAATATCTCAGTAAGGATTTTGCACATTAAGCATGTTTACATGCATGATGTGACACCGATTATACTTAATAATTCGACAATGTGTATGGTCACGTAAACGGCTTAAATGTTTTTCCTTTATTGGGGAAAGGTCATAAACTTGTTAAGCATGAATCATTTTCGCATTGCATGTAAACACAGCATGCACACAACACTTGTACACGCTTTTCCAAAGTGTACAAGTGTTGTGTGCATGCCTGTTTTAGTTTTGAAGCCAAAAGCAGAGAATAAACCGATGATTTCAAATCTCATGCTTTTCTTGTGTTGTCGGATTCTTTTTTAAAAAGACGGTTTTTGGTTGTTATCAACAGATTGGTGTGCGTGTAAACGAACTCATTGACAAAACTTTGTACGTATCAGTCACAGTGCCCTGAGAATTCCTAATAAATTTGATTATAGCACTATTAACTGGCCAAAAGTTATAAACGTAGAAATGATTGTAAATTTACATATCACCTTTAAATGTCCTTTCCAGAATTCACCAAACATAAAAAATTAATTGCATATAAATTTCGCTCCACAGGTGAGCTTGGCCCTGTAATTGCTAATTCTGTATGCTATGGAACCATCACTTAGATGAAAAAATAAATAAATAATAAAACACAAGCCTTGAGAAGCTTGGATGAGGTGTGCCCCATTTTTCACAAGAAGGAAGCGCTGCTCACGTCACTGGAACTTGACATCCCCCCCCCCCCCCCCATGGCCTTCTGTTCGTCTGACAGGCTGATCCATGTTGACTTCCTCACTGAAGCTTTGGACAAATCAGAGACGGCCACTCCCTCAATCTTTTCCTCGGTGTGTGTGTTTGAAAAGCCAACCTTGATGTTCTGTCACTCTTGCCTGTATTTCCACTTTCTCAGTGCATGTCAGCAAAGTCGAAAAGACCTGTCAATCAAATAAAGCATGCCCCCCCCCCCCCCCACACACACACATATCAGTGTTACCTACAGAATCCTATTTTTGCAGCAACCCCTGCAATACGCCCCATAACTGGTCCTAAGATATGACATATTTTAGGCAACATATTTTATTTTTTCATTAAAATACCATTTACTACAACAAAAAGATTTTTTGAATGTGTCTATAAAATGATGTATGCAATATTTTCGATGATAAAATGTTTTCTCCTATCCCAGCTTAATATGCAGACAACTGAAAGTAACCCATTGGTTAGTTGATTTCCTTAAAAAAGTCTGTGCGTCCATGCAAAGGAAAAACACAGTAACTACAATTTTTTTCAAAATTTAGTTATGACGGAAATCAGGTCTCTTAGACTACAGAATGTTCAAGAAAGATGTTTGACTACAATCATTATTTTTGCAATTTCATTTGACCTAGTCACGCAGAAATTACACGTTTAAAAAAAAGGAATATTCTGGGTTCAATACAAGTTAAGCACAATCAACAGCATTTGTGGCATAATATTGATTACCCCAAAAATGTATATTGACCCCTCCTTTTCTTTAAAAAAAGCACAGTGAGGCACTTACAATGGAAGTCAATGGGGCCAATCCGTAAACCTCAAATATGTTTCAAAAGTAAAGCCACTAGACATAAACAAAATGCATGTTATGATTTTAGAGTAATAAAATCACTTACTAACCTTTTCTGTGTAAAGTTATAGCCAATTTTACAACTTTGTTGCCATAACGATGTAATGTCAACAAACCCTAACAAACTAAACCGACTGTAAAAATTATGATTTAAACAACTTTAAAGCTCAAATAATACAAAAAGTTTTAACAGAAGAATTAATGGGAGTGCTTTTAAAAAATTATAAGCTTCACATTTCTGCACTTAAACACTCCAACAGTTGGCCTTATTCACTTCCATTGTAACTGCCTCATTGTAATTGCTGTTTTTGTATTTTTTAAAGAAAAGGAGGGACGAGTCGAAATAATTTTTTGTTGTAGTCAAAATTATGCCACAAATGCTGTCAATTGAGCTTAACCTGTATTGAATGCAGAATATTCCTTTAACTACTAAATTAGTAATTCAGTAGATTGACGCGTGTGTCTTTTTGATTGATTCATTAAAAGAACTGGCTCATAAGAGTCTTATTTGTTCATAAATTGGATTACACTGAAAGGCTTGTTGTCTGTTTATTGTCTTTGTATTATTTCAGTACCCAGTCTCTTATCTCATCACATTCCATTCCATTCAGTTGCAAACTCACAACTCAAATAAAACACAATTTATTTAGCTGCAGATTCAGCAGTGGGACAGGAGACACTGGCACACACCTACAAAATAACACGCCAAAGCAGAACGCATGCAGATTTTGCAGTAAAAGTAATTCCACAAGAATGCATTTGCTCTGAATTTTGACATCAGACAGATGTTGTTGATATTGATTTGTACTCGCATCTCAACCTGCTGTTGTGAACGAACATACAACCCATTAAGCAAAACTTTCTAGATGATTTCCTTTCAAAGGGGGTACAAATAATGACAAACGATCATAAGCACCTATCCATCACTATGAAGAGCTAATTACTTTTATTGCCACCAAAACGTTTGATCTAATTTAATTGAAAATAAATAATACTCCACACAATCACACAGAGATAAACAGAAGACCTCTCATCTTTATCAACCATAGTGATGAATATTACTGACAAAAATCTGCCCATAAAATGGTACAATCTGAATAAATGGCCACTTAGCAGATTTTACTGGGCAAAACCTCATTCTAAATGTGCTTTTCAACAGGGTGTACAACCTATGACTCGTGTCTCCATAGCCATAACCATTAACATCCCAGCAATAATTTTGAAAGGATGCTACATTTCTTTCTGTTTGTCCACACAAAGGAGTCAAGGTTTGGCTGGTTAATATTAGCCAGTTAGTATGAAGGTAAATTAGTGCCTAAAAGGTTTGCATGTGTAAAATAAGATTTGTAAAAGTGTAAATGAAGTGACAAGCGTGATAGAATGATTTAGAAGCGCTAAGATTTGTGAAAGCGTAAATGAAATTGCAAGTGTTAAGAAAAATTGCAAGCACAGAGAACATTTTGTAAAGGCGTAAATCAAGTTGTAAGTGTAAGAAAAAAAGATTTGCAATATTCTAATCCTTTGCGTAAGGGTAGTTCATGTGTTGTGAATCTATAACTTAATATTAAAATTTGTACTGTATTCTTCTGACTTTTGCTTTTACACGTTTGGCACGTTTTTTTCACCTAAATATGGCCAAAAACATTGCAAAGCTGCAGTCAGCAATATGCAAGCAAAGAAAGGTTGCTGTGAACAGCAAAACAGATAAACCTTGTAGAATCAGTCTGTATGTGTAAAAATAAACAATTGCAAAAGTGTAAATATTTTCCTTAAATAGTCCGATATACAATGTTCTGTCTTCCCGTTTCTTTACGTTCACACTTTCTCACTGAAACAAGCTTTGCAAGTGCGAGGTGGGAGGCGGGTCTACCTGCAACGTGTAACCACTCAAATAAGGTTTTTGTTGACCAGTTTACTCTGACCTGATTGGTTAAAGAACATGACAGCTTCTTCATCAAATGGATCAGTGTCATTTCTCAGGCAGAACGGCATCTCTCCTCTCTTAAATATAAATCTTAAACTCTATCTATCTGTCTGTCTGTCTGTCTGTCATTTCATATGGCTTACGTTTCCCATTTTGTTTTCAAGCATGAGTTCCTTTGATACCATTAAATACCATCTATTTATCCATCCATCCATTATAATTATAATTAAAATAATTAACAGCAACGAGAAGAAACATTTGAACACCAGATTGAGATTTATAATTATATCAGAAAATGATGTCAGCTATTGTTTAAAATTTATATTTAAGAGAGGAGAGATCCCGTTCTGCCTGAGAAACGACACTGATCCATTTGATGAAGAAGCTGTCTGTCATGTTATATACCCAATCAAGTCAGAGTAAACTGGTCAACAAAAACCTCATGATACAGGTAGACCCGCCTCCCCCCTGCTTGCAAAAGTCTTTTCAAAGTTGTGCCAAAAGTGTGAATGCAAAGAAACGGGAAGACAGAACATTGTATAATTTTTTTCGCAAAAAAGTCAGAAGAATACAGATCAAATTTACTTTGTGTTAATATGAAGTTACAGATTCACAACACACAATTTACACTTATGCAAAGGATTAGAATATTGCAAATCTTTATTTCTTACGCTTGCAGCTTGATTTACAACTTTACAATGTGTTCTCTGCACTTCTTTACTCTTGCAATTTGATTTATGCTTTCACAAATCTTTCTTTGCACTTGCAAATCTTTCTATCACATTTGTCACTTCATTTACGCTTTTACAAATCTTAATCTACACATGCAAATCTTTTAGGCACTAATTTACCTTCATAAGTTAGCCCCTGCTGGTAGATGCCATAACTACACCATTATGAGGGCAACATTTTTTTGCTTCATTGTCAGTTATTCAAAAGTTATGCCCCTTAGCACTGCTCCCTCAAAGCTGCGCGTGTGCTAGGCCGCGCACTTCTAATATTTCTCCCACGCAGACAGAATAAACATCCACACACTACATGCAGGCAAAAATGTGTGTGGGAATACCTAGAGATTTATTTTATTTGAGCTAAATGCATGCTCACTGTTTGAACTGAATCAGAATTAGAATCAGAATCATAATGAGCTTTATTGCCAAGTATGCTTACACATACAAGGAATTGGTCTTGATGACAGAAGTTTCCAGTGCACAAACAATACAGCAACATGACAGAATAATAAAAAAAGGGAATAGAAAATAAAGTATTTATAGAAATACACAATAGGACAATATATATTTACATACATTTGTACAATATACAAATCCAAATCTGTTATATACAGAAGCAAGGGAATGTAATAACAGAAGAGGTATGGTATGTTGGATAAATATAAATAGATTAAGCTGTGTATTGCACATAATTACTGCTCAATGGGGCAGTTTTAACTGTTCATGAGATGGATAGCCTGAGGGAAAGTACTGTTCCTGTGCCTGACGGTTCTGGTGCTCAGTGCACTGTAGCACCAGCCAGAAGGCAACAGTTCAGAAATGTAGTGGGCTGGGTGAGTGGGGTCCAGAGTGATTTTTCCAGCTCTTTTCCTCACTCTAGAAGTGTACAGTTCTTGAAGGAAGGGCAGGGGCCAACCAATAATCCTCTCAGCAGTCTGAAATGTCCTTTGTAGTCTTCTGATATCTGATTTTGTAGCTGCACCAAACCAGACAGTTACTGAAGTGCAGAGGACAGACTCAATGACCGCTGAGTAGAACTGTATCAGCAGCGCCTGTGGTAGGTTGAACTTCCTCATCTGGCGAAGGAAGTACAACCTCTGCTGGGCCTTTTTCACAATGGAGTGAATGTGGGTCTCCCACTTCAGGTCCTGTGAGATGGAAGTGCCCAGGAACCTGAATAATGCTGCCACAGTGCTGTTTAAAATGGTGAGGGGGGTCATTGTTGGGGTGTTCCTCCTAAAGTCCACAATCATCTCCACTGTTTTGAGCATGTTCAGCTCCAGGTTGTTTTGAATACACCAGTGAGCCAGCCGTTCAACCTCCCTTCTGTATACAGGCTCATCGTCATCTTGGAAGAGGCTGATGACAATAATGTCATCTGCAAACTTCAGGAGCTTGACAGAGGGGTCCTTGGTGGTGCAGTCATTTGTATACGGGGAGAAGAGTAGTGGGGATAGCACACATCCCTGGGGGGCACCAGTGCTGATTGTACATGTGCTGGAAGTGAATTTCCCGTCACACTAGCTGTTGCCTGTCCATCAGAAAGCTGGTGATCCACTGACAGATAGACATGGGAACAGAGTGTTGGTGTAATTTAGTCTGGAGAATAGCTGGGATGATGGTGTTGAAAGCCGAACTGAAGTCCACAAAAAGGATCCTTGCATACGTCCCTGGTCTGTCCAGATGTTGCAGGACATGATGCAATCCCATGTTGACTGCATCATCCATAGACCAGTTTGCTCGATAAGCAAATTGAAGGGGATATAGAAAAGGTCCAATGATGTCCTTCAGGTGGGCCAACACCAGTCTCTCAAATGATTTCATGACCACAGACGTCAGAGCGACGGGTCCTGTGATTTTGGGTTTCTTTGAGACAGGAATGATGATTAAGCATTTGAAGCAGCATGAGACTGCACACTGCTCCAGTGATCTATTGAAGATCAGTGTGAAGATGGGGGCCAGCTGGTTAGCACAGGATTTTAGACTAGTGGGTGAAACACCGTCTGGTCCCTGTGCTTTCCTTGCCTTTTGTTTTCGGAATACACGGCACAACTCCTCTTCACAGATCTTAAGTGCAGGTTGAGAAGCTCTCAGCATACAGAGAGGAGGTGCAGCGGCTAACAGACTGGTGCATAGCCAACAACCTGTCTCTGAATGTGGGCAAAACAAAAGAGATGGTTGTTGACTTCCACTCTCTGCTGAACATTGATGGCTCCTCTGTGGAGATCATCAAGAGCACCAAATTCTTCACCTGGTCCCTCAACACCAGCTCCATAACCAAGAAAGCCCAGTAGCATCTCTACTTTCTGTGAAGGCTGAGAAAAGCTCATATCCCACCTCCCCATCCTCACCACATTCTAGAGAGGGACTATCGAGAGCATCCTGAGCAGCTGCATCACTGCCTGGTTTGGAAATTGCACCGTTTCAGATCGTAAGTCCCTGTAGAGGATAGGGAGGACAGCTGAGAAGATCATTGGGGTCTCTCTTCCCTCCATAATAGACATTTACACCACGCGCTGCATCTGCAAAGCCACCAGCATTGTGGATGACCTCACACACCCCTCACACACACTCTTCACCCTCCTGCCATCTGGCAAAAGGTACTGAAGCATTCGGGCCCTCAAGGCCAGACTGTATAACAGAAACTTCCCCCAAGCCATCAGACTCCTCAACACTCAGAGACTGGACTGTCAAAATACACACACACACACACACACACACACATACACACACACACACATACACACACAAACACACACACACACACACTCAACTGAACACCATCTGACTCCCTTTGCAATTTTGCACATTTCTGTATTAGCTACCCAAATTTATTTGCTGCTACTGTATTCATAAAATATTGTACTAAATTTCTTGTCACTTCTTCCTGGCTGCTACCCCAATAACTGCTATGTCCATATATATGTCCTTATCTGCTGAATACTATGTCATAGTATGTTGTTTAAATTCACAGCATTTTCTATTATATTGTAATATTTTTTTTGCACTACCTGTTTCATCTGACACTTTCACACTAGAACTGTGTACTGGTATTTTAGTTCTGTGCAGTCTCATGTAGTTCTGTGTTTGTTTTATGTTGTTTCATGTTGTTTTTATGTAGCACCATGGTCCTGGAGGAATGTTGTTTCATTTCATTGTGTACTGTACTAGCTGTATATGGTTGAAATGACAATAAAAGCCACTTGACTTGACTTGAGTAGCAGGAGGGGGGAGGAGGGGGGTTGCGGGTGTGGGGTGTGAGATTGGGCTTTTCAAACCTACAGTAGAACACATTCAGGACATCAGCCAGTTGTTGGTCCACTACAGTGTTGGGGGTAGGAGTCCTGTAGTAAGTAAATTGTTCCAGGCCACTCCACACTGATGCAGGGTCGTTAGCTGAAAACGTCTTGGTTACTGATGTAACCTCTGTTCCCTGATGGAGGGAACGAGACGTTGTGTTGATGTAGTGACACAGGGTTCACTCTTGAGAGCGCCAATCACATTTGCTTTATTCAGAAAAGGCCAATGAAAATTGGCGAGTGGAATTTGCATGCCACTCTCCGCCCCGGACATATGGGTATAAAAGGAGATGGCGTGCACCACTCGTTCAGAGTTGTGCTGAGGAGCCGAGAGAGAGTCCCGGCCATGACAGCGGTCGGTTCAGTGCCGCGGCAGGAGGGACACAACGTCTCGTTCCCTCCATCAGGGAACAGAGGTTACATCAGTAACCAAGACGTTCCCTGTCTGTCACTCACCCGACATTGTGTCGATGTAGTGACACTAGGGGTTCCTATACGAAACGCCGCAGGCGCTAAACCATGTCACGAGGTATGGAGGAGCGGACACGGGCAGGCCGCTGCGTGCCTCGCAGCGAGCGCTCGACCATGTCGTGACCTTCCAGCGAGTTAGGTAAGGCGCCTCCCTGGTCACGATAAGGGTGGGAGGAGGCACTTACCCGAGGAGGCTACAGGCGGTGGACTTTCCTGATTTTTGTATTAAGCAATTTCACGCCGGGCACCTGCTAGGATAACGCTGGGGAAGTGCTCTTCCCTCTCCAGGAGGGAGAGCACTATGGAGACCACATCCTACAGAGGAAGGTTAACATGTGGAGAATACGTCACATGGATGTACCGATGGGGAAGTACACATATGGAATGATGCCACTGGGGAGGACCCTATCTATGGAGAGGGTACACAGCAACAGTGGCCGAAGCAGAGCAGAGCTCTGATGAGGGGAAACACAGGGTTCACCAGAGGGGAACCAAGCAGTGGAAACGCATCATACGGGATTACCAAAGGGGAATCACTATGTATGGAGCACTGAGCCCAAGTACATGGGCTCACCTGAAAAGGGGCATACAACGAGTTACTCCTCAGTCGAGTTCGCCACCGAATAGTGCTTGAAGAATTAAAGAGGCATCCAGTGTTCACCAGTTGCGGGGGATTGTTGAGGACAAGACAGCACACATTATCACCTTAAAAGGGGAAAGGCGCAATGCAAGCGATACACCTGACCGGCTGCCCGGTCTACCTGTTGTTACCTCGTAACACTCAGGTCGAAACCAGTTCTATGCTCAGGGCGGCAAGGAGAAAGGCTTGCAGTTAATAAAGAATTAGGACAGCACATCTTCTTTAACGTTGTTACATCTGTACACCAACTTTGTAGATTTGCAGGCAAATAGGTCTGCCGCTGTCTCTATTATGTTTTTATTTTTCACAAAAAAAAAAAAAAGCCACTGACTGCTCTTTATTTATTTTTTATTAGCCTACTTTGTACTTAGTTTACTTTTTAGTCAGGCTACTTATTTAATATTATGACTTCTTTAATAATATTTACCTGAATTCAAAACATTAAACAATGTTTACATTATTGTGAAACACTAAGGCAATGGCATATTTCATTGTTTTAATTTAATAGGTTAAAGGAATAGTTCACCCAAAATTGAAAATTTGCTGATAATTTACTCACACTCAGGCCATCCAAGATGTATCTGAGTTTCTTTCTTCATCAAAACAGAATTTAAGACTTTTAGGATTTCATTTCAGGCCTCCTCCTCTAAACAATGCAAGTGAATATCCTCCATTTTTTGACGGTCCAAAACGCATATTTAGGGTGCATCAAAATAATCCACACGACTCCAGTCAACAAATAAAGTTCTTCTGAATGCAAACAATTGATTATTTTTAGAAACAAAACAATACTTATATACTTTTTAACTACAAATGTTCGCTTCCGTACATCTCTGTGACACACACTCATGAGAAGGATGACGTAAGCTCGTTGGTAAGGTCACGCATCACGTGGAGGAGTCAGGAAGCACGTCACTGTTTACATCGTTTTTTTTATTTTTTATTATTATTTGGAAATGATTTTTTTTATTTTTATTTTATATTGTTTTGAAATTGTTTTGGACTGTTTTGTTTTGTGAACGGCACAAGTTTCTCTTGTAAACAATGACGCGCTTCCTGACTCCTCCTCCACGTGACGCTTTACATTACCAATGAGCTTACATCATCCCTCTCATGATCACAGTCACAGAGATGTATGGAAGCGAACATTTGTAGTTAAAAAGTATATTGTTAAAAAGTATTGTTTTGTTTCTAAAAATAATCAATCATTTGTATTCAGAAGAACTTTATTTGTCGACT
Organism: Myxocyprinus asiaticus; assembly: GCF_019703515.2. Lineage (NCBI taxonomy): Eukaryota > Metazoa > Chordata > Actinopteri > Cypriniformes > Catostomidae > Myxocyprinus > Myxocyprinus asiaticus. The sequence continues at coordinate 43,776,724 of NC_059355.1, forward strand.
AGGGTTGCTCCGATACCAAAATTTTGGCTTCGCTACGATACAAGCCCTGGTACCTCAATACTTAGGCAACAAATAAAAAAAAGATAAAACTCAGAAATTACACAGAAAATTACTTGACTAAAAGAACTGCATAATGTCTTATAGATACATTTTATGCCTTTTCTTTTTTAATTCTTCTGGATTCCATGTTACAGTTTTAATTAAATGTTATGATCAAATTGTGTTTAATCAAATACATACTTCACAGCTTTAATCAAATGAAAATATAATAATTTTCAACAATATAGAGCCAGTAATTATATTTCAATAATAATATATATATATTATTTCTGCTAAAAAATAAAAAAGATGCACAACAGAGCTTTACAGTATTAATGACAACATTAAATGAAAACAATCTGATTACCTGAGGCAAAAGGCTGCCATGGCTGAATCACATCATGCTGATATTCAGTACTTTTTTGATATTGCTTATAGATAATAATATTAATAATATTAATAATATAATCATTTAATATTATATTATTGTTATTATGAATATTATTGTGACTACTTTGAATATTACACTTTTATACAGTAGTAATATTTTTTTTGTCATACTGTCTTCAATTTCACGCATCCAGCTGAATAGAGCTCATATTTCAGCGGGACTTTTATTTTGAAAGACCTTTGAAGTTCTTCAAAGGGCTGAAATCTCCGAGCTGCAATGGAGAAAATGGTCATTTGAGAGTTCTCAGCTGATTATACACTAAACACACTGCTCTGCGGCTCTGCAGATGGATACTATTGGACACACTGCACGAAAATCAAGCATTAGTACTGTGTGTTGCATTTGTGTGCGTGCCTGCTTGTGTGTGTGTGAAGGAGATGACAGAGCAGGACGGAGCTTCTCATTTGTTCCGTGGCGCATGTGACTGTATATTATTTCATTATATGACATCTTTCTGCTGTTTAATGATCACACTTAGCCATGTCGAGGCTTTTTTTAACCCTCTGGGGTCTGAGGGTGTTTTGGGCCCTGGAGAAGTTTTGACATGCCTTGCCATTTGTGCTTTTTCATTTAGTTTTCATTCAGTTGCTTAAAAACATATTAATGGTTAAAGTCTGATAACACTGTATTCAGCACAAACTGGGCTACAATAATATGTAAGCAAAATGTATGTACATGTTTGTATTTTTGAGAAAATAACATTTATGCGTGGTTTTTGAAAAAACTAACATTTTAAGTCACTGAAATAAGGCCATATAACACATACTAAACATTTGTTCACAAGACTTTTGAGGACTGGATCTTGTAGGCTAGAGTTTTTGCTATAAATTGATGTGAAAACCATACTGATCACTCATTCATACAAAACAATATAGTCATTTAACTTTTGTAAGACACTTTTAGTGTTAGAAAGGCCATATGCGAGGAGGCATGGATGATCATGAATATTGATGTGATTCACACCCTGAGACAACCCTGAGAGAGAATGAATGTTTGTAGCTTATTCACAAAATCAAGTTTAAGTTAAAAGAAGTAATCTGACTATAAATTTTCTTACTTAAAGACTTTACTTTAGACCTACACTAACCATTTAAAAGTTTTAGATCAGTAAGATTTTTTAATTTTTTTTTTAAAAGAAGTCTCTTCTGCTCACCAAAGCTACATTTATTTGATCCAAAATACAGCAAAAACAGTGATTTAACATTTAAAATAACTTTTCTATTTGAATATATTGTAAAACGCAATTTATTCCTATGATCAAAGCTGAATTTTCAGCATCATTACTGCAGTCTTCAGTGTCACATGATCCTTCAGATTCTAATATACTGATTTTCTAATATGAGCATATTTACAGCACATTTTACACATTTACACCCGAACAGATATTTGCAAGCACAAGCTTCGTTGATGATAATGAGGCAGCATAAACACTAGTTAAAATCTAATCTAAACATTCATATTATTTTTATATCATATTACATATCATACTGATATCATACAGCATACAATTTAAATACCTGCTTTAGCCGAAACAACATTTAAATGTAACTAAAACTTGCCTATTAGGACATATTTCAAATGTCAATACTTTTTATGTCAATAATATAAAATAGCATGTCAACTAATGTAAGTAAAACTAAATGACTTACTCATCCGAAATTGTATCCTCGGCTGGATCAAGTCGCTCTTCAAAATGCAGACGTTCCTCGTCGGAGTCCCGCTCTTTTTCTGAGGAAAATGTGAACTCTTTCTCACTATCCAGGACCATCTGTAGAGCTTCCTCACCTGTGTAGCGTACCATCTTCCAAACGCGCAGGAAAGTGAATGAATCTGATGATGAACTTGATGTTTTTTAAGGCATTGTTAGGGCCGTTTACCATTTGCATTGATTGCATCAGTACATTACCGTATAAATAGCGCGCTCTGCTGGTGGGTGGGATCTCATTAGGGATAATGAGCTGAGCTAGGAGAAACTGTACATCGCTTTGTTTCATACAGATTACATTGCAGGAGAATATTTGTTTTAAATTTGAATTGTTTTATTTAAAAGTAGACATTTGAAACTTTCTTTAGACATATGTTTCATGTTTGTGTGATAAATATTCGTGGAGTTTCACTTCATTTTTGTGACGTGTTTCAGAAAGATGCTCACGGAGACAGAGACGCACCCTGTTTATTTTCTTTATTTTACAAAAGCACAAGGTTTTGTTGTTATTGTGAGTGTACACAAATAAAAGTAGACCCTTTATAGTTTCTAATGATGTCTTACACTTATCTGTATGTCCAAAAATGACGGAGTATTTTCCAGCAACCCCAGAGGGTTAAATATTATTTTCAAATGGTCTTTGATATCATCTCCAAACTCTCACATTACATTACATTTTGCTAATGGAAGCGTACTTTAATATGGTACCAAAATAAACAACAAGATGATATCGTACCATTTAAAAATGTTTTGGTTTCGCAAATATTTAGTTAGTGCCGGTATACCGTGCAACCCTAGACCTTGGGCAAATAACCCAAGCGAGGTCTTAACACTGCCCTTGAACACCGTGGCGCATATACATAAGGGATTAATCGACAGGGCATGTAAATTACTAACACTTTTAAACGACGCCAATGCCACCAGCAGGGCCGTTTCAAGAAACTTATCAGCGACTGTTGCCAAGGGCTCAAATTGAGCACCCAAGAGCGCCTCTAATACAACAGATAAATTTCATAAAGGAACGTGGACGGGACGAAAAGGTCTAAGCCTGTGTACCCTGCACATAAAATGAGCAACAAGAGAATGTTTACCAACAGAGACTCCTCTGATAAGTGCATGCTCAGCCGCTATAGCGGCAACATAGACTTTAAGCATTGCCGGGGCAGCCCGGCCCCAAACCACTCTTGCAAAAAATCCAGCAATGTACCGACAGGGCAGTGAACTGGATCTTCACCTCGAGCTGTACACCAAGAAGCAAAAAACATTGAACATAGTTCCTAGTTGATAGAGCTCTAGCATTCAGAATTGTATCAGCCACAGTGGGGGATAACCCATCATTCAAAAGTGCGCCACATTGAGGGGCCATACCCATAACTTCCACAAGTCTGGCTGGGGGTGCCAAATGCTACCCCGAGCCTGAAACAACATGTCTGTTCTATCTAGAATCTCCCAAGGCACTTTCTCCAGGAGAGAGACCAGAGGGGAAAACCAGAGGGTGAGAGGGAAAACCAGAGAGGACAGTGTGACATCTCGCTCGAAGCAAACAGATCCACTTCCGCTCTGCCGAACCTTCTCCAGATTTGTTCCATAATCTGAGGATGTAATGTCCACTCTCCAGGCATCAAGCCCTGTCTGGACAGGAGATCCACCCCCAAATTCAACCGGCCCGGAACATGCACGGCTTGTAGAGACAGCACATTGTCCCATGCCCACAGAAGAATGTGACGTGCCAGCCTCAGCATGGCATGAGAACGCACTCTTCCCTGGCAATTGATGTAGGACACCACCGTCCTGTTGTCCATCTGGATAAGGCTATGACTGCCCTGAATCTCCAGGAGGAAAAGCTTCCCAACAGCACCGTGAACATTTCCAGACAGTTGATGTGCCAATATTGCCCCTGGCCCGTCCAAACCCCACAGGCTGGATGACCCTTGAATATAGCTCCCCAAACCTGTGAAGGAGGCGTCTGCCGTTATGACTTTGCTGTGTCACACCTGTCCCAATGGAACGCTCGATATCAGAAAGCAGGTCTGTTTCCATGGTGACAGAGTTCGGTAGCACCCGCGCGTCACTTTGAAGGGACGGAATGCATGCGTCAGTGGTTGAAATCCCTTTGTGGAGTTCATCCAGCACTGAAAAAGTCTTGCATGCAACATGCCCAAGGGAATGACAGTGGAAGCCGTGATCATGAGCCCCAAAAGCCTGTGAAATGTTCTCGCAGGGAGAACGTGTCTCACTCTGAACATCGCTAGACACCGGCGGAATGATAGAATGTGAACTGGAGACAGGTGCGCCTGCATCACCCGCAAATCTAGCTCCACCCCTAGAAACAGAGTCTGTTGCCTTGGCAACAAGACACTCTTGTCTAGGTCAAATCAAATCTCTTTATTGTCACTCAACCATATACACAAGTGCAGCAGTGGGTGAAAGTCTTGGGTGCAGTTCCAAGCAACATAGCAGTATGACAATTACAATTAACATCTGATTTACACATAACACAATTTACACATATTGTTACACAACACAATATACAATATACACCTAATAATATACAATATACATTATACACAAAATAAGAAGACTGTATACAATAAAAATAATATACAATATACAGTATACACAAATAAAAAGACTGTATACAATACAAATATACTGTACCCCCACCCATGTAATCAGTGGAAATAAATATGAAGTGTTGTGTTGACATTCAGCTGTTGGTTGATAGTCAGTTGCCAGTGTGTTATTAAGAGAAGTATAAAATGTGAGTCCAGTCTGAGGCTAATAAAGGCTATCAAAAGTCTGATTGCTTGGGGGAAGAAGCTGTCATGAAGTCGGCTGGTGTGGGTCCTGGTGCTGCGATATCACTTGCCTGATGGTAGCAGTGAGAGCAGCCCATGGCTTGGGTGGCTGGAGTCTCTGATGATCCTCTGAGCTTTTTTCACACACCGCCTGGTATAGATGTGCTGGAGGGAAGGGAAGCTCACCTCCGATGATGTGTCTGGCAATTCGCACCACCCTTTGCAGGGCTTTGCGGTTGAGGGTGGCGCTGTTGCCATACCAGGCAGTGATGCAGCCAGTCAGGATGCTCTCTACAGTGCTGGTGTAGAACTGTGTGAGGATGTGGTGGTTCATTCCAAACTTCCTCAGCCATCTCAGGAATAAGAGGCGCTGGTGAGCCTTCTTCACAACTGCCTCAGTGTGGACGGACCATGTGACTTCCTCAGTGATGTGGATGCCGAGGAACTTGAAGCTGCTGACTCTCTCCACCGGTGCTCCATTGATGGAGATGGGGCTGTGTTCTCTGTCTTTTCTCGTGAAGTCCACCACAAGCTCCTTGGTCTTACTGATGTTGAGGGAGAGGTTGTGCTCCTGACACCAGCATATCAGTGTATGCACCTCCTCTCTGTAGGCTGTTTCATCATTGTCAGTGATCAGACCTACCACCATCGTATCATCAGCAAACTTAATGATGGCATTGGAGCTATGTGTTGCCACACAGTCATGTGTGTACAGGGAATACAGGAGTGGGCTGAGAACACAGCCCTGTGGGGCTCCAGTTGTTGAGGGTCAGTGATGAGGAGATGTTGCTGCCCATTCTAATCACCAGGCGTCTGCTTGACAGGAAGTCCAGGATTCAGCTGCACAGCGAGATGTTTAAGCCCAGAGCCCAGAGTTTCACATCAAGCTTGGAGGGCACTATGGTGATGAATGCTGAGCTGTAGTCTACAAACAGCATTCTTACATAAGTGTTCCTTTTTTCCAGGTGGGAGAGAGCAGTGTGTAGTGTAGATGTAATGGCATCATCAGTGGAGCGGTTGTTGCGGTAAGCAAACTGCAGTGAGTCCAGTGAGGTAGGCAGCACAGCGCAGATGTAATCTCTGATTAGCCTCTCAAAGAATTTGCTGATGATGGGGGTCAGAACAACAGGACACCAGTCATTTAAGCAAGTGATTTTGGATTGCTTTGGTACAGGCACAATGGTGGACGTTTTAAAGCATGTGGGGACCACAGAAAAGGAGAGGGAAAGGTTGAAAATGTCCATAAAAACACCAACCAGTTGGTTCACGCATGCTCTGATGATGCAGCCTGGAATGCCATCTGGATAATGTTTTTGCCTTTATTGTATTTAGGCATAAATGATGAGTGCCCTGAATGCATCTGCAGCAGGGACGCTGACAGAATAAACCTTTTCCCTGGTATTTGAATGGGGAAAAGTGTATGAACATTGGGGGGAATGTTTATTTCAGAAAACTGGTTCGCCACAACTGCCCCGGCATTCTTTATGGGGGGACAATGTGTGATGCTAATGTCCACTGTTTGTTTTGAGAACACTTGTGCTCGATGAACTTCGAATTCTGTTATGCATGTCCTGAAACCCTTGGCCATGGAGACAGAGGCCGATTTCGATCAGGCAGTTATAAAAAGCAGTCACTCTGGATGTATTTATAGCAGAGGACGCCAGATAAACCATCTTCCCTAGAATAGAACGGGGAAAAATGTGCAAACATGGAGGGGAATTTAGAGCAAGCAGGCTCGCCTCAACGGTCCCAGCATTCTTATGGGGGGACAACGTGTGGTGCTTATGTTCACTGTGTGTTTTGTGGACACTTGTGCTTGATGAATGTCGAATTCTGTTATGCATGTCTCGAGACCCTTGGTCATAGAGACAGAGGCTGAATTTGGGAAGTGTTTTTTATTTTAATTATTTTTTACAATGTTCGCTCTGAAGCAAGCTGCAGGGGAAAACTGAACCATATTCTGGCTGTGGGACGTTCGAGGCACGCACAACAGCGAACTCATCCCGATACTGACTGAAGGGCAAACAGGAGAGAAATGGATACATTTATATGGTCCAATTTAGTTCACTGAATAGGGGCTCATCCTTCGTTACACAGCAAGACCGTTAGGCTCGTGTGTAGACCTATTTTTATCGTACATTGATTTATATTACATGTGCCCCGAGACCCTTGGTCATGGAGGCAGAGGCAAAACTCAAGCTGAAAATATTCAGTGCTCGTTCACCAGTGAAAAACGGGTTAGAACTAAACCGGTCCCAACATATAATGGGGGAACAACATGCAGTATCCAGATGTGTATCTAACCATCGTGTGTATTAACCATCATGTGTAGATCCACCAGCTGACTGAAAAGAGCGTCATCCATGCCGCCACCAAAAAAATCGAGCAGAGATAGCAGTGCGCATCTCTTGTCTTGTCAGAATGCCAGCGTGGTCCATGAATGGGCGAAAGACAAAAAAAACCAAAAACAAGTTAAAATACCTCGCATCTCTTGATAGCATCCCGAAACAATAATGGCACCGACAAAGCGCTCGCGCGTTGGTTCGCCATCACTCCGTTGGGGAATATTCTCTTATTCCAGCCTCCTCGTTCTGCAACTGGGCTCGTGCATGATCCCCTCCGCTGCGAGCAGTTTGTTTCGAACGGGGAGGGGAGAGAGAGACAGGCCGAGGCCGCTCCTCCATTGCCTTATTCATGCCCAAAACGACACAGAAAAAGACAATAGGGACAAAGGGGCCAATTTGTTTCCTTACCTTCAAACGACAAATTCTCTCATACAGTATTTTCAATAGCGACGGCTCAAGACGCGCATGGTAAATCTTTTGCATGCTTGTTTGTCAGAAAATGGCAGCCGAGGCTCAAGGCATGCCTGACAAGACTCGCACTTTTGTTCAAGGGGAAGACGACAAACACGTGGAAAAATCTGATGTCTGTTTGCACTCCAATCATCTCAGACACAAAGCCGAAATCCCAAACTGCCCCTGCACACAGAGCTCCAATCTGGAGGCCGTGGAACTGGAACAAGTAGGGATAACGCCTCGTGGTGAGAAATTGCGAGCCTCTAACAGCGCTGCTGTCCCTGTCGGACCCTTGTAATGTTTGGAAAAAAACACATTAAAATTGCTCTGAAACTTCGCTGTATAAATGAAATACGAAAATATACAATAAGCAAAACAGCAGGGCCTAGACATCAAAAGTCCATATGTACTGTACTCCTCACGGAAACATCTGTCAAAAAAATAAAAATAAAAACATCAATACAACATACAGACTCATTTAACACTTACAGTCTTTGACAACCCGACTAAGTTATAATATTTATAACATCAACATACATACAATGAAGCAGACTCTCGTCACTTTGCATGTTGACATCAACACATCACGGGCGTTGTAAGTATTTAAAATACCCAATCCTATAAATAAACCAATAATTACATCGCATAGCTTTACCACCCTTACAAACATACATCAAACACACACACACACACATACCTCTGCCGTAATCCAAAGGAGAAATGTAAACAACTCCGCGTGCTACTCTGCTATTAGGCTGAACAATAAGCAGTTAAAATTTTCTCATGTGGGGGAATCTTCAGGACAGAAATCATGACAAGTGAAGTATACAGTGCCCCCCACCCCACCCCCATTTCCCTCATCCTAACTGTATTTCCTGTAAGACTGAGTAGTCTATTCAGGGTGCCTTTCTCCAATTGCGATTTTGCAAGCTCTGTGCAGGGGTGTTGACAGTAGCCTTTGTAAAATACAACCTTGTCAATAAATGTATTCTTAATATACAACATTTCCCCATTTTTATTTTTATTGTTTTATATTTCATATATTCATGTGGACCCCTAAAATCAAATCATAGCCTAAATCTCTCTCTCCTGCATGCATGCACACACTGCGTGGGCACGTTTGGACTAAACGTCACCCTTTACCTGCAGAATGATTTTAATTTTTTTGTCATTGGTTTTTAAACTAGCGGTTTCCTTCAGAATCAAAGCACATGCTTATGTTCTACAAAAAAGAGAGAATTTTTGAAAGGGGTTTGTTTGAGGCACATTTTTTTTAGGCAAATTAACCAGTTCTCCACAAGCAGAACTGTATATTTTGCTTTGTTTTCTGCCATTGACTTCTGTTGTTTTTATTCTGAGCTACTGATATTTTTAATCCACTAACCTTACCACTACCCCTAAACCTAACCTTTACACAAACCTTTCTGCATTTTGACATTTTCTTTAAGACATTTGGTATCTTTATTAAGCCATTTTCCTCTTGGAAAATGTTGGCTGGTCCCCTCAATGTCAGAAATTTCATGGTTTTACTATCCTTGTTAGAGGACATTTGGTCCCCACTCTGTAGACAAAACTTGACCCACACACACAAGCACACACAAAAACACACATCTGTGCATTCATTTAAAACTTTGAAAGTGTCTTATCTCCATTATTTATGCTTCTATATCTCAGGCTTACAGTCCAGACAATAGAAGAGTGGACGGTTGTGTGTGTGTGTTGAAGAGTGTGTGTGGATGGACAAACCATTTTGGCCCCTCATTAATGACAGCGAGTGAGCATGAGGCCTGTCTAATGCACTTTCTTACCTTGTACTCTGTCCGCCGATAGTGCCTTTTGCCTTCCTCTGACAGGACAGAGCTAGCTCTCGATCTCGGTGTGATGTTCGACAGACAATTTTGCAGGCTTTTTTTTCTTTTAACCTCCTTTTTCCTGCTTAATTCTCTCGGGTCCTAGTGAGCACCGCCCCTGTGAGATGGAGGGATGAAGTTGGAAGTGCAGGGACGAGAGTGGGCAGGCGAGTGGATAAAAAGGCTGGTGTTTTTTTTCATATGTGTCTTTTTCCCCTCGTCTTCTTGCCAGTTTTTTCGCTGGCTGTCCTGGTTTCTAGCTCTCCAGAGTCAGGGCCTATATTCGGCCGCCGTCAGTGTGGGGGGCTGAGGTTTCTTTGAGATTCTTTGGCTTAATCAACATTCAGCAAACTGGTAAAACAGAAACATTCAGACAAATGGGGCAGAGTGAGATTCAAAGCTGAAACCTTTGAAATCCAGCTCTATTTGCCTGCCTGTTGTAGTCGACCGATATCAAGAGATTCATAATAATAATTTGCCTTTATTTGTATTATTTTAACACCGTGACCTTTGGATGAATTAACCCAAATTTGACGAAGATTGGACAAAAGCTGTATGATGACTTCGAAAAAACATGTTTTTGACAAAATTCAAGATGACAGAAAATAGATCGGGGCAGAAATTGGAACTCAACTGAACTCAAAATTTTTAGCTAAAACATACATGAACTTTGAACCATTGGTGGCGCTTGAGGGCTCGAGACACTGAACCCTAATTTTGTCAAAGGACTAAGTTACTTTAGTCCTTATTTGGACATGTGCTGACTCCATTCAAACTTTGTTTTGTAGATTATTTGTAAATGTTTGGTTTTTGTAAACTTAATACTTTTTAAGGAATGTAAGATAAAACTTTGAAAATCTCTCTTTGATTTACATTAATAGAATTAACAATGAGATGTACACACAAATGGTAAAATTAAACACTTGATGTTATTTTAATGCCATGGTCCCAAGGTAATTTGACCCAAATTTGATGAAGATTGGACAAAAGCTGTAAGACAAGTTCTAAAAAGCATATTTTCAACCAAATTTAAGATAGGGAAAATCTGATTAGGGCGGAAATTGAAACAATAATTGGAAATGTTTGTTTTTTGTAAAGTAAAAAAATAAATAAGATTCAACTTTGAAAGTCTCTTGGTTTACATAGACATTGAATATGTAACCAACAACAATGACATCATCTTGTCATTTTTTTCCCCTTTTTCTCCCAATTTGGAATGCCCAATTCCAGGTGGCAGAGGACAAATCCCAGTTGCCTCCACATCTGAGACAGTCAACCTGCACATCTTATCACATGGCTTGTTGAGCACATTGCCATGGAGACATAGTACATGTGGAGGCTTCACACCATCCACTGCAGCAACCACACTCAATTCCCCGTGCACCCCACCAAGAACAAACCACATTATAGCAACCACAAGGAGGTTACCCCATGTGACTCTACCCTCCCTAGGAACCAGGCCAATTTGGTTGCTTAGGAGACCTGGCTGGAGTCACTCAGCACACCCTGGGATTCAAACTAGCGAACTAGCAAACTCCAGGGGTGGTAGCCAGCATATTTTACCACTGAGCTACCCAGGCCCCACAATGACATTGTCTTAATATTTGCACACCAAAGTGTGATTGTCTTATTTTTTAAATCTACTATAATATGGAATTAGGATTGGTCTTTTCTTCCTTGCATATGTTTAATATACACTATATAGCCAAAGGTTTGTGGACACCATATGTGCTTGATGAACATTTGATTTCAAAACCTTAGGCATCAGTTTCACACTTTGCTGTAATAACAGCTTCCACTCTTTTGGGAAGGCTTTCCACTATACTCTATATGTAATAACATGGCTGCAGGGATTTGCTCTCATTCAGACACAAGGCTATCAGTGAGGTTGGTCGATGGGGCCTGACTTACAGACTGTTCCAGTTCACCCCAAAAGTGATCAGTGGGGTTCAGGTCTGGGCTTTGTGCAGGCCAGTCAATTTCTTCCACGCCAGACACAGTAAACCATTTCTTTATGGACCTCACTTTGTTCACAGGGGCATTGTAATGCTGGAACAGAAAAGGGCTATCCCCCATACAGTTGCCACAAATTTGGAAGCACACTAAGCCCAAGCCATTACATAAAGAAACATTCTTTACTGGATTTAATGGAGTAACCAAATTTGTTAATTAGAAGGGGGTGTCCACAAACTTTTGGCCATATAGTGTATATTAGCAGTTTCTTATATATACTATTTGTGATGTAATCAACATCAACAGATTTTGTGTCAGGAGTTGTTTTCACTTGTCTGTGAACCATCATGTAACAAACACAACAGTGCAGCTGTTATCCAACCTGGTCTCATAGTGAAAACGTGAATCAACAGTATATACATTTTTGCAAAACTTGTTGTACGTGTCTCCAGGTACAATTCCCTGCAGATTCCAGGTGAAATGAACACTAGAGGTGCTACAACAACTGTGTGTTTTATTCACTTTCACTCAGATCATGACTTTAATGGCTGATAATGACTTTTTAAATAGTTATTTGTCTCTCTATTACTCAGACCCCACTATTTTATGATATTGACACACTTTTACTCTAACACATCTTTTCAAATAGAATACATTTTAATGCTTGAGCCACCTACATATATACACTTAATCCAATATGATTAGCTTTTGCAGTAGCTCACCTGATAGAGCGTTGGACTATAAGGCAAAGAACCATGGTTCAAGTCCAGCCATGAACTCAAGCTGACACTTGACATGACAGAGTCATAGAAGCAGCACGAAATGAGGTGAGGGTTCAGAAAATGTGATTTTTCATTTCACTTCTGCATTTTAAAACACTAATGGTTAGGTTTAGGCATTGATTTGGTAAGGATGTCTTTTTTAAATGTCATTTACATTTTAAAACTTAGGTTACATTAGGTTATGTATTGGTTAGATTCAGGCAAAAGTTTTAGGTTAGGGAGGTACAGTATGTTTTGCAGTTTGACATCCATCTAAAATTCACCTTAAAACCTCGTCTGAACACGACACCATTTTACTCGCTTTTGGCACCCCCCGCTGGAAATTTCACTGCAAAACTGGAGCCAAACTGTTATACAGCATGTACATTTTGATTTGCAAAAATGTTGTCATGTTCACATAAATTTCATGAGATCAGGCTGCTGTTATTACTATAATTATTTGTTTAATGACAATAAAGAAACACAAGATCAAAATGATCACTGTTGCCATCTGACATTAATTAAATTCTCTTCCAATCAGGTCTGTGTAATGAGGCTCAGACTTACAGTACACAAGTTCTTTGTAAACTCCTGTAAGTATGTAAATGGAATAAAACTGAGGGCTACTGCACAATGGCTGTCAGCAGACTCTGCAGAGAGAACTGTATTAAACTTGCACAAGAAAATCAATTCGGAAAATATAGAGGCAATTATTTTGTCTCCCACACAGCCTGACAAAATAAGTACCAAGTGAAGCAGGGAGGAGAAATAAATAATGAAAGAGAGAGAATGAGAGCAAGCAGTGAGGAGATTCGACTACAGCAGACAGATTAAGAATCCTGCAGTCACCCGCACCCACACACACCCAAACAAACACTATTACACATTTATAGACATGTGTGACCAGTATTGGGAAATGTTACTTTTAACAATAACTAATTACATTGCATTATTACTTTTTACAGAAAGTAATGCGTTAGTTACATTTGTGTTTTTTTTTTCTCACCATCACCTCACTGTTTCTACTCTTTTCTTAAAGTTACAGTATATACTGTCCCATTAAGCAAGCTGTGCTTACCAAAAATTTGAAGTACTGCCCCCAATGGCCGAAGCTGGAAGTGTTTGTTAAACGTATAGGCACATGTGCACTCCAGTTTCCGGGTGAGATGTCCACAGAGTGCCGCCAAAAGCAAGTTGCATTTTTAGTTGTAAATATTGTAATACAGTCAACAGGTATGCATATTTTATTAACTCTACCCCCTAACTGAAACTCCATCCCTAAACCTAACTGTCACTGTGGTAAAAATGTCCTTTTAGAGCAAAATTACAACCTCTGAATTGCGTTCACCATTGCTTCCTGTTTCCTACAGGATCAGAACCCATTTCTTTAAGATGGCTCACGCAACGTGCTATCAGTAGCGCTGTGCAATATGACCACGGTTCAGGTGATGCAAAAATGTCTGATGGGGCTTGGTGCTTGGCATTAATTTGATAGAATGGGGTCTTTTTTTGGGTGCATCGACTTTCAGAAGTAACATGTCGATTTCCTGTGTTATCATATTGTTGGGCACGTATATTCTCACAGTTGCATACTAAAGCTTATCACGCACACAATTAAGAGCTTGTCGTTTTGTTCACATAGATTATGTAGGAGTGTTCACTGCCCACAATTTCTCTCCTGGTGCTTGTCAACAAAGCCTGTGGCATGGACACTGATGCTTTCTGGGATGAGTGGATTTTTGGAGTGTGAATATTTGCCAGAAAATGTCTGTGTTTGGAGGAAACATTGGAAGCTGGAGGAGTTCCTGTGTAAATGAAATTTTTAGTGGTTGATCAGGGAAGATGGGCTGGACCAAACAGTGTGGTGTCGCTTTGGCATGCGTTTGAATCAGCAGATGTCTATTGTGAATTATTCAGTGAGAGGCTTTTGAAAGAATACAGCCAATTTATTCGATTCATTGACACAATTTATATTAATAATCAATACAAATGATAATTTATTACCCTAAGAATTAAATAGACATCAATTCACTTTATGCCATAATATGCATATCTAGGATGATAATAGAATATTAAGAATTTGCTATAGTTCCGTGCAAAGTTTTAGGCACTTGTGAAAAATGTTGCATAGTGAGGATGTCTTCAAAAATAATGCCACAAATATTTTTTTCAGTTAATTTATCAATTAACATCATACAAAGTCCAATAAACATAAAATAATCTGAATCAATATTTTGTGTGGCCACCTTTGCCTTTAAAACACCAACTCTCCTAGGTACACCTGGACACAGTTTTTCTTGGTTGTTGGCAGATAGGATGTTCCAAGCTTCTTGGAAAATTCACCACAGTTCTTCTATCTATTTAGGCTGTCTCAATTGCTTCTGTCTCTTTATGTAATCTCAGACTGACACAATGTTCAGTGGGGGGCTTTGTGGAGGCTGTGACATCTGTTGCAGGGCTCCCTGTTCTTCTGTTCTAATCTTTTCTATTTGCAAAAGTAATGTTTGGGAGTCTAAAATGTATTTTTCCTATTGACACACTAAAGCTGAAGATATAAATAAGACAAATGTTTTTGTGAAACATCAACTTAAGTGCCTATAACTTTTGCTAAGTACTGTATATCAAATGTTACAAACAAAAAACAGAAAAATTCATTACGAGGGAATTTTATGCCCCTACATTTTGAATTTTGGGGCATCTTTCTAATTTTTTTGTTGCATTTTTGCCCCAAGAAACCCCTACATTTCTGACCCTGGTAAAGTATAATATAATATAAAGTTGATGTTAGCTATTCATTGTATAAAATATAATAAATAAATATAATTATTAATTCAAATAATAATTATAAAATGTAGCTGCAAGCAGCAATGCCAAAATGGCAAATCATTTAAAAATTGATCAGTAGAGGGTTGGGGTTAAACCCTTCCGATGGAGGAATCCTAAAAAAACATGTCTTTCTGTCTGAATCCTGAACAAGAAGTTATGGCTATGGCTGGATTTGAACCTCTGACCATTCACTTACCAGCAAGTTAGCCAAGTTAGCTATTCACATTGCTGAGTATTTCTGCTTTCAGTTTCTGTATAAAAAAAGAACCAGTGGCTAGCATTGAGGCACATATATATTGAGGCAATGTGGACATTTACATAAATACGCCCCTTTCAGCCATTTTGTATTGTATTAATTTTTGCTAAGTAACAAATTGAAAGACATCAATTCTACACATAGGTACCAAATTTCAAGTCAACTGGATCTATGTTTCAAGAGAAGAAGATTTTTGTAGGTTTTCCCAAATTTTCACTGTACAGAAAAATCCATCATGGCGGACCTTATGGGTCCTTGAGGCTTTTTTGTTCCCTATGAGAAATGAGGCATGTACACCAAGTTTCAGAAGAATTGGACAAATGGGGTGGAAATGCCATCACTTTGAAAATGGGACATTTGGGCGTGGCTAGTAGCACCCCCTAAGGGCGAATGTGGGCCATTCTTGGTGTGGGGGTTCCCGGTGGCCTGTAGTATCGATGTGCCAAATTAGAACATTTTTGACTGGTGACTTTTTGAGATATTGCGGTGCAAGGAGAATAATAATAATAATAATAAATAATAATAATAAAATAATAATAATAATAAAATCACCAATAACAATAGGCTTCCTCCTACCGGAGGAATCCTAATAAAACCACCAATAACAATAGGTTTCCTCCTACTGGAGGAATCCTAATAATAATAATAATAAAACCACCAATAACAATAGGTTTCCTCCTACCGGAGGAATCCTAATTATAATAATTATTATACATTAGTTATCGTACTACTTTGTCATAATTTTGCGTATATATGTTAACCCTTTCATACGTAACATCACACATATAACTGGGCCCCGCAGAGTAGCATTACACATATGTGTTTCTGCAATAGCCAGTTATGTTGCAAGCTGCCAGATTCAAATCGGCTTTCGCACCAACACAGGCTGCGCTGGTCAAGCATCTGTGATTTTTATTTGCTCAAACAGTTACTCATACAGTATTTTAAACCACAGAATATGTTTATTTTATAAACATACATCCAACTCATCACCAAAGTACCACGATAAAGGGTTTACAGCTCTTATACGCACAGTCAATACATCAAACATGAGCTTCCTCCGATGCATGCTGCCATTTGTTTACATTAGTAGCGGTTGTCATTCGTCAAACAAACAGCTATTCAGAGAGTCTTTTCAAGCACATAATATGTTTATTTTATGTAACAAACAGCCAAATTGTCACCAAAGTACCACAATAATAGTTCACAGCTTGTATATGCACAGCCATAATATCTAAATGCGATCTTCCCATGCATGCAGCCCGTCTGCTGATTAGGAGCAAATGCGGTTTTAATTCAGACAAACAGCAACACAGACAGTCTTTTCAGGCATATAATATGTTTGTTTTCTGAAACACAGCCAAACCATCACAAAAGCACCACGATATCAGTTTAAAACTCGTATACTCACAGTGAAAACTTGCTGATCGAGTGTGATTATCCGATGCATGCAGCCAAATCCATTTACATTAGCGCTTAATTTCATCTGCCTTTTGAAGCACTACACACACACACACACACACACACACACACACACACACACACATACTGTTGGTGCGGCTATCCTTATGAGGTCTCTCCATAGACATAATGATTTTTATATTGTACGAACTATAGATTATATCCCCTAACCCTACCCCTAAACCTAACACTCACAAAAAACTTTCTGCATTTGTACATTTTCGAAAAAACATCATTTAGCATATTTTTTTTTTTAAGCGATTTGAATTATGGGGACACTAGAAATGTCCTCATAAACCACATTTATAGCACAATACCCTTGTAATTACCAGTTGTCCTCGTAAACCACCCAAACCCGCTCGCCCACCCACACACCCACACACACACACACACACACACACACACACACACACACACACACACTATCTGAGATGTCAAACATTGCATAGGCAAACCGGAATGCTGATATTATTTGTTCTTTTTTTTTTTACAGCTATAAAAATGAATTAAATAAAGCAAAAAAAGAACAGCAGACATAACCCATTTGTTCACATGTTTACTATATTTTATACAGTATTTTTTTTCATGACAAGAAATCAAAAATTAAAATGAAATTAAAAAAATACTCATCTACACTCTTCCTCCCTCTACCAGCTGTGCAGTGTCATGTGCAAAAATAACTCACTCCAGGGAGCACTGCAGAGGAATTTAAACCTTACTCATTAAAAGGTTAATGAGACAAAAAGTATGAATTTTGAAGAATACCATGGTATTTTTATTCTATAAACCTTTACACTATATGTCACTATATGTTATTATTTTTTATTTTATTAATGATTAGTTTATATTGCTTGATTTATGTAGTTTTTAATGAAAAAAGCCTATCTAGGGACCAGATAAATAAACCAATAATAAAAAAAATAAATAAATAAATAAATAAATAAATAAATCAGTGTGCAAAAGTAGTAAACAAATACTTACATAATTATACAAATAGTCTACTTTCTGAACCTAGAATGCTGATCAGCTGTAACAGGCAACATCACTGTGTAAGCAAACTTATGGAGTTTCTATAGAT
This sequence comes from Myxocyprinus asiaticus, assembly GCF_019703515.2. Lineage (NCBI taxonomy): Eukaryota > Metazoa > Chordata > Actinopteri > Cypriniformes > Catostomidae > Myxocyprinus > Myxocyprinus asiaticus. The sequence continues at coordinate 43,794,700 of NC_059355.1, forward strand.
CTATAGTTTGATTTTAAAATGTCCCTGAACATGTTTTAACCTAAAGTACACACTTGCAATGATTTATGCTGTTGCTGTAGATTTACATTTTTGATGCTATTTGCAATAATCAGGGAGCTGAAATGTATTTTGTTGGCTGCTGCAACTTTGGTACAGCTAATGGAATTCTGTCATGTTCCTGCCTTTCAGTTGAAAGAGTCAATCGCCTTTTAGATAGAATTTGTTTACTCTAGAATTTGCATGCATATTAACTGAACCAGCCTAAAAAATCCAGTTTTTAACATGATTTGAGCAAAAGAAGCAAAGTAAGATTTTATTGCTGATTTAAAATGTGTTACTGAAATGCAATCTTGACAGAAAGTTTGAGATTCCAGTTTTTTCCCCATTCAAATAAATAGGAGTCTTTGTGAACTGACTTGACTAAAAAGACATTGTTAATTCTCCAGGTGTTCCTGTAGCTGAACTGAAGAGCATGGCACTAGCAATGACAAGGTCATGGGTTTGATTCCCAGTGAACATGCTGATAACAAATACATACTAACAGAACATGTACAGTAGCTTGAATCACTTTAGATAAAAGCATCTGTGTAAATGTAAAGCCCATTTTCTCAAAATTTCTCTGCCTGTCTGCCCATCTAGCTGTTTGTCTGTTTTCCCCTCTGTTTCTGGCCCTCTGGGTAGCTGATGTAACTGTGTGACAGAATCGTGCATATAGAGGAAAGAAACGAGCGGATGGAGGGATGAATTTGTCAAAGAACGAGTGGGACATTGCACGGACAGGAAGACACCAAGTGGGAAGATCGCTGTTTTAGGTGATCTGATTAGACCGGGGAAGCACAACTGCATTTCTCAAGGGCTTGACTGTATTCTCAGAGGTCTTCTTATTTTAGTCTACATACCAGTGAGTCGAGGCTCACTTCTGGCAGATGTGGCAGATTTTCCACTCTTTCAATGACCTCAGTCATTATAGAACATGACTGACAACCCATTCAGTCAATGAATGCAGGCGCTTCTAGCTACGTGAGCTCGATTTTGTGCATTGTTGCATTTCAAAATGTGTCAATCTACAATTCATAACTCAACCCAAGTACCCGTTGCATTCTTAACATTGCCACAATGGGCGATATAGCCATAAATGTGAACTGTTAGTGTGAACTGAGTTTTCTCTTTCAAGCCACCTACTGTCATGGTAGCACAAAAGTTTGAATATTCCTGGGCAAATAAGTTAAAGTCAATATATTTATTGCAGCTTACCTAAATAAAACTTTTGAAGGTAACTCTATCCTTGACTACTGAGGTTTTTTACCGCCACAGTACGCAAGAACACAGCTCAGTTCAACCCGGACCGCGTGTTGGCAATAGAAAACAATTTGCCAATCTGATAAAAAAAAAAAAGTAAATATTCTTTCAATGTATATTTTCTGAAAACAAGTCAATTTATCGTTAAGGTTGCTTACATATTTTTATTGGAAAACCAGACAAAAATACTTATAAAGTATTTTTGAATAAAATGCTTTTTTAATATTTATTTATTTATTTTGCAGTGTAGCGCTGTGCCATGTGCATTTAACAAACTCCTTTCTGTGCAAGTGAGGCTTATTTAAGAATGTGCTGCATTCACAAAAGTCAGTGCTATTTGCACAATTAATGTTGCACTATTTCAATTCAATTCAGTTTATGTATATAGCGCATTTAACAATACACATTGGTCCAAAATAGTTTTACAGACAATACACAAGAAATAAAAAGAAAGAGAAAAACTGAAAAACAGTGCATTACAAAAATGCTATCCTCCACATCTTAGCACACATAAACTGGCCTGCAAGATGCAAGTTGTTTGCACTGTTACCTATTTTGTATAATTATTTTAAGTGAACCAGGTGCTTTAAACAACACTGACAGTGTATGGAAATAACGGGGCACAATGCATTCAGGTGAATTCCCCACAAAGTTGTCGTATTCCCATTTTTTCCTTTTGTCTTCCCACTTCTGCAGTATGGGTCTTACCTTGAGTGATTTAGAGGTGGATTTGGAGTGAATTCTCTTCAAACTAAAATCATATGGTGTGTGTTTGGGAAGGTTGTTATTTGATTTAATAGCCAGTAGGTCAATGAGCTTTGAAATATTCATATTTGGGGGTATGACAGCTCTGAGAGCGCTGCAATAGGGGCGTGTGTGTTCTCGTGACAGCTGACGCAGAGATAATGATGAAGGTGACAGAAAGAGAGGCAAAGTTGGTCAATTTTGTGCCAATTTTTGAGTGACTCATTTATTTATATGTTTACATATCAGCAGCCATTTCACCCTGCAGCTCTTGCCTGGTTGTTCACTAAAGCTAAGCAGGATTGAGCCTGGTCAGTACCTGGATGGGAGACCTTTTAGGGAAAATTAAGGTTGCTGCTGGAAGAGGTATTAGGGAGGCCAGCAGGGGGTGCTCACCCTGTGGTCTCTGTGGGTCCTAATGCCCCAGTATAGTGATGGGTAAAAAGGCACTGTCCTTTGAATGAGATGTTAAAATTGAGGTCCTGACTCTTTGTGATCATTAAAAATCCCAGGGCACTTCTAGTAAAGAGTAGGGGTGTACCCTGGTGTCCTGGCCAAATTCCCTCCATTGGCCCTTATGTATCATGACCTCCTAATAATCCCCATCCCTGAATTGGCTACATCACTCTCCTCTCTACCAGTAGCTGGTGCACTATAGAAAAGGGTATTACTGGTTATTGACATATACATCAGTCATTTGTACAGCATAAATATGGAATGATTAACCAAATTTGTTTACAGACATTTACAGATTTCTTAAAATAAAGATCTGGATAGAAGGCTAGCTAAAATTTGTTACCTGTATTGTATTGATTTGAAATTCAGTTTTTTACTGGTTGGTCTTAAAATCGAAAAAGTTGTACAAAATGTTATGAGTTATCATGAAACTACGTTTGTTTTGTTTTTCTTTTCTTTATTTTACGTGTGGAGCGCTATTTGTGGAGTGCAGGGTAGCTCATGGAGTTTGGAAAGAGAGTATGAATGAATGACTGTGAGCACAAAGTTGCGGAGAAAGTATTATGTAATGAATGAACGCTTGCAGTCATTTGTCAGTAGTGCACTTCAGCAGCGATTCTCGCCTGATCTCCTCATTATCGCTCATCTTTATAAACCATCATGATCTCTGTTTATGCATGTTGTAGATTTAAAGCCACACAATGCAACAGGTGTTATGATAAATATTATATTTTATGCATACAAAACCTAACACTATCATGTGCAATAAATTATGTAAGGAATATGTGATGACCACTAAATAAACAATTATGCTCTGCACTTAGTTGTGAGCTGTATTTGCCTGCCATAACAAATACTGAATTACCTCAACTGTAAGTCCATTATATAAGACAGTACAGTACAGTATATAGACCTATAGAATAATAGTATTTTATACTCCGCTGTAGGGATCGGCCATTCATACATTATACACTGTATTATAAAATAATATCATATTTTATCACTGCTGTATCAGGCAACTGGCAATGTTATTTCCCAGTCAGTGTTGGTTTTATTTCACAGTATTATTAATAGTGATATTTAATTTCCCAAACATTTATTAAAATGGGCTAGGTGAGTTTTGAGGGAATGCAAATTATGTCAAGTTTGTAAAATAATTGCTTTTACATGCTTTTTCACATGTCCAGGGTGTCATATAAAGAAAATAACAGTAAATGCACACATACATTATATACTGTATGTTTATACTGTTAATCAAGTAGCATATTAGGAAAGACACAAACAAAAGATTTTTGTATATTGTATCCCTGTATATTTATAGTATGTGAATAGTATTAGAATAAAAGAACATAGTAATTATTTAGTATTATGTTAGAAATCAAAGTACCATGGTATTACCATCTGATACCATCATTTTACTCTGGTACTACCACAATTCACAATTTTGTGAAATCTTTTTTTTGCTTATGAAAAGAGTGTAGTGTGACACAATACTGTAATTTATGTAGGCCTATTGTTTCTCAGTTACCACTCAGTTTTCCTAATTTTTCATACTTAAATGTCGACCAGCCATAAACAGCACTCTAAATAACATATAAATCTTGAGAAAATCTCATTATTGGTGTTCTGTGTTGGCAGATACTTCAGATGCTCAAATCTGGTGCTGGTGCACAGTAAAATCAAAAGTGTTAAATTACCGCCTCCAAAAATAAATTTAGTTTTAATTTAACTTCTGTTTAATTAACACTAGTGATTATATGGCGAAAAAAAAAAAAAAAAAAAAAATGGAGTTACTTAGCAGTCGTTGTCAGAATAAACATAATAAATGTTCTGAACAGAGATAATCCATCTTATAAATCAACTGATCTTAAAATACAGTTACTTAGCAAGAAGTCATCTGTGTAGTGCTGAGTCTCACAGTAACATTTATTTTATTTTGTTTCATTTCCTGAGTTGTTTATCTTACATTTTAGCGTTATCTGAGGAATTGAAGATGTGGCGTCAGACTATATAATCATACGTACATTTCTCTAGCAACATTCTTGTTTGTCTTCCTGTACTTCCTAAATAGATGAGCGTTGGTGAGGCTACCCAGCAAACAAGAAAAAACCCCCTCCCTAAGCAAGGTTTGATTCGTCCGGCTCTGTCTTATTTTCCCACAGGAATTACTCTTTAAATGCACACATCACCGGTTTTGCCTTCAATTTTTTCCTTTTAGTCTTGTCAGAAGCATACAAATGCCCATTTAACAGTTATCGTTTACAAAGCTAAGAACTGATTTCACCGTGTACATAGGTATAGGGTTCCTCTCTCTATATGCAAGTGTGGGTGTATATATGCATGGATATGTGCAAAATGAGGAACATATCTTGACTTAATTAAAAACAATTAACTCTAAACCATTTCCAAAGTGTTTATACTATGAATAAATAGAGTAATTGCTCAAACAATGTATTTTTTTCACTTACATTCAAGTAAATTTATACAGTAAACTTATTATGTAGCTGAGCAGTGGTGGTCCTGACTCAATTAAAATGACCATATACCGATGTTTACTATTATATAAAATATTTTATCAAAACAGGTCGCATTTATTTTGTCATTTGATGAACTTAGCCTGTAGTACTTGCTTCTAGCAGACCTAAAGACTACAGTGAAGCTATAAAAGTAAAGAAATGTACAAAACTATTTGCAATAATATTCAGTGGTGGAAAGAGTACTGAAAAATCATACTCAAATAGAAGTACTGTTACTTCCCAAAAGATTTAGTAAAAGAGTAGGAGTAAAAGAGTAGCTCATTTAAAAGTATACATGAGTAGTGAGTATTGAGTACTGAGCTGCAAAAACTATGCCCCATTATAATGAACACTGTATGCTGCAATTTCAAAATGTAGCACACATACCGTAATTTACATTTCCTTTTATGGCTGTTTGCCAGAAAGAATAAAAAATATAGGTATGTTATAGGTGTTTTTGACTGCCAACTTTTAAAATAAATCACTTATCTATGATAAAATAAATAAAAGGGCGACATGATTACAGAAATGAAAAGATGAAAAAGTTATTTTCAATACACTGATCATCATTTTAAATCGTAATGTATGAAACAATTACATTAAAATCAGTTTATGTGTAGGGTCTAAATTTCCCTTAATTACGACAGAGCAAGTTATTGTTTTGCATAAAACATGTTCAAAACAATGCAAGGAATGCAAAAAATGCTAAAAAAGCAGGGTCGCTTGGAGTGTCATGTCCCGCACAATAGAGGAGGTAGAGCAGGCGTGGGAAAAGTTGTTTGGTACAGGGGGGTACATCGGGCTTAAAAAGGAATAATTCACCCAAAAATGAAAATTCTCTCATCATTTACTCACACTCATGCCATCCCGGATGTATATGACTTTCTTTCTTCTGCAGAACACAAATTAAGATTTTTAGAAGAATATCTCAGCTCTTTTGGTCCATACAATGCAAGTGAATCGGTGCCAACATTTTGAAGCTCCACAAATCACATAAATCAGCATAAAAGTAGTCTAATCCATGTGCCTCCAGTGGTTAAATCCATGTCTTCAGAAGCGATATGTGATCTTGGGTGAGGAACAGATTAATATTTAATTCCTTTTTTACTATTAATTCTCCTCCCTGCTCTGTCAATCTCCACTTTAAATTTCACATTGTTCTTCTTGTGTTTTTAGTGATTCACATTCTTTATTTATACTGCCCCCTACTGGGCAGAGAGGAGAATTTGTAGCAAAAATGGATTTAAACATTGATCTGTTTTTCACCCACACCTGTCATATCACTTCTGAAGTCATGGATTAAACCACTGGAGTTGTATGGATTACTTTTATGCTGCCTTTATGTGCTTTGTTCACTTGCATTGAATGGACCTACAGAGCTGAAATATTCTTCTAAAAATCTTAATTTGTGTTCTTCTGAAGAAAGAAAGTCATACACATCTGGGATTGCATGAGGGTGAGTAAATGATAAGATCTTTTAAACTGAGAAATAGTTGTGTTCTCATTCTAATGCATGATGCACAATTTTCTGAAGTGTATTTGTGACTGATGGAATATTCTGCCTGAAGTATTGCTCTACAAGGGTTGATACTTTTTATCTTTATAAAGGCTAAGCATAATTATACATTATTTTATCATCAATACATTCCTGGTAATTTATTATACAAGTGAACACACTCTCTACATCAGGGGTCGGTATTATTATAAAACGAACAATATTTAAAAAATATTATTATTAACAATGCCACTGTTTGATTCTATTACATTAATACTTTTAAAGCTACTCGAGTTATTCAACCAAATGCAGTGAGTGGTTTTCTCATTTTCTTGTTATTGTTGTTCAATTATTAGGCTTTTAATGACATACTAGACAGTGGTCTTTTCGGTTACACTTCAAGTCCGACATTTTGGTACAAATACGCTTTTTGTCCCGCTGTTTACGTTCACTTTAGACATAAATGTCTGCGTTTACATTAATGCCTCACCAAGACGGGCACTGGCGGAATTATGAAGTGTATTTGACCACTTAGGCACGTACCCGCAATAGCGCTCTCGGAACACACGCGCATGTAAAGCGTACAAACATAAAACATAATCAATTAAACAGCGCACAGCTACAAAAAAAAAGTCAGTTTTTATATTTTATCTAGATAAACCAACCAGTGGTGCTCTTGCTATTGCAATCGATGTAATGAACACCCCTGGTCTAGATGTAGAACATAGACCAAGTATAGAAAATACTCAAAAGTATATCATCGATATCGTGGACATCTCTCTTTTTCCTTATAAACATCGAGATCGTTTTATCGCCCAGCCCTATTGATAACATTGCATTAATCTCTCACATCAACCCAATAATCTCAGAGATAGAGAGCTAAATTACAGGCTATGCTATACACACATAGAATCTTGTAAGCAGAAGTATGAAATTTACCTCAATATGTTTCTTCAAATTAGAGGCGGGATTAATGCTGATATCTGGCTTGAGCAAGCTAAACTTACATGACTCGATCAAGCAATTGGCCTTTTTCACTGTGAAAATCGCTTTCAGGTGCGGCCTTGGATGTTCAGGTGTTGAACTGTACTTGAGGCATCCTCCACATCCATAACAGTTGGAGCCCAATCTATACAGCTGCCCTTCAAGTTTTTGTGTGATTGATTGTGACTGGAGTGATTTGACAGGAGTCATGAGACTCTCCGAAGCCAATCACGTTGATGGATAACAATAAAATAAGCACAGGGAAGTAGCGAACACAGGCGCAGGGAAAATAGCGCAGTGAAAGTACAGTTACAGCACTTAAAATGTACTCAATTAAAAGTAAAAGTATGCCATTTTTAAACTACTTAAAAAAGTACAATTTCTGGGAAAAACTACTTAATTACATTAACGTGAGTATTTGTAATTCATTACTATACACCCCTGATAATATTACAATTAAATGATATTGGTTAATTCTACTTTAATTTCTACACAGTTTTATCTCACACAAAAACAATGACGATCTCAATTAGGCTGACATCAAACAAATATAGGGTGGCAATATTAAATTGGAGAAATGAATTAATAGGCTATTAAATAAAACATTAAATGAAATTGAACAAATACGTTCATACTATATAAATAATACTAAATTGAACATAAATTAATTGGTCTCTCTTTAATATAAGGATGTTTTTTATTAACGTTGGTAAATGCATTAGGTATCATGAACTAGGTATCATCAACTTAAAATGAACAATGTAGTATGTTTACAGCATTTATTAATCTTGGTTAATGACAATTGATAAAAACAGATTTGTTCATTGCTAGTTCATAATGCATTAACTAATGTTAACATAAATAACTTTTACTTTAAATTTGTTTTTATTAGTATATGTTAAAATAAACAATAACCAAAATTAATAAGTGCTGAAAAAGTATTGTGTATGTTAGTTCATGCTTACTAATGTAGTTAACTAATCTTAACAAATTCAACCTTATTGTAAAGCATTAGCAATTATTTTATTTTACCATTCAATAAATTTTTTTATGAAGTGAGTCTGAAACAGATATAAACAGCTGTAATTATCTAAATATTTTGCTTTGAAAAAGAAGATCCTTCTAATGGGCTCAAGTGAATTGTTTAAATGTTTATTTGAACTGGTTCATGACAACTGTACGCATTAACCGATTCACTTAAAGTCATTTGAACTTCACAACGTTACGTGTGGATTCATTTACATGAACCATTTCACTTCAATGTTTTGCACATCCCTTGAGAGAGATGACTTTTCATGTCTCGGTTTGATTGGCAGCTGCATGCACAAAACAATGTGACAATGTAGTGTTTTGTCACGTTACACCATAACTCGTCGGAAAAGTAGTTTGTTAATGCAAAAGCTATTGTGCTGTTGTGAAAATAGTTGAACTACTAGTACTTATTAAGTTAGTCGCTATTGTTTCTTTCCAACACTGATCTGCCAGCCTGATCTCACAGTGAAATCAGAAAGAGTAGGTCGACTTTTCTTCAGCAAACATCGGTTCTTGCTGACCGAAATGTAAAACTTTGCCCTCAGTAGCCAAAGCTGGAAGTGTTGAATGGTGCATAGGTACATGTGAGCTCAATTTATGTCCAGGAGAGGTCGCCAAAAGCGAGTTGTGAAGCAAGTTGTTTTCATCTGTACAGGATGTAATATAGTGAAGAGGAATGCATATTTTATGGACTCTAACCCCCAACCCAAACCTAAACCTAAACCTAACCATTAGTGGACTAAAAATTAAATGTTAGGGGGAAAAGTGCAACATCTGAATTGCACTTGTCACTGATTATGCAAATGTGATCACTTCCTTATTTCAATTTGGATTCAATCCCAGGTCTCTCACGCTGCTGATGCAACATGCTGCCGGTAGAGCCATGTCGGGAGGTAAACATACTTAAATCGATGTAAAAATATCTGGTGGGAAATGCTGCATGTCAGCGAGTCAGCATACTGTCCTAGGGTACTGGAATTTTCGGAAACAGCATGCCGACTTCCCGTGTGATTATGTTGGATGTGCCACTGCATATGAGCTATGGGGGTAGTGGTAGCTCAGCAGTTAAGGCTCTGGGTTACTGATCAGAAGGTCGGGGGTTCAAGCCCCAGCACCACCAAGATGCCACTGTTGGGCCCTTGAGCAAGGCCCTTGACCCTATCTGCTCCAGGGGTGCTGTATCATGGCTGATCCTGCACTCTGACCCCAGCCTAGCTGGGATATGTGAAAAAAGAAGAATTTCACTGTATATGTGCAAATGTATAATGTGATAAATAAAGAAAATAAAAAATATGAGCTAGAAAAAAATACATCCTCCAATACAGCAGAAACATTCATGCTAGCACTCCTCAGATGAGCTCTGTAACAGAGACACCCTAGGTAGTGACATTTAGCATTGTGATTTGGCTTAATTTAGATAACTGTAGCTTTTGACTGGAGTTTTTAAGGGCCTTTCAAGTGAAGTCTTCCCACAATTTTCACGGTGGACTAGCTAAAGCATTTCCTGTGATGTAAAAATGGAGCTGTAGGATGACTGAAGGATGATTCTGCTTTTGTTGAGATGGCGTTTGCCTCCCTGTAGGTTTTATCCGTTTGGGAATCTGTCTCGCTCTCGTTTGCCACCATTGAATTGAAACTGCTTAATTGCACAAAGCTGAGACACCTGAAGATCTCAAGTTGTCTCCCTACCTGCTCGGTCTCTTTCACAGCTCTCGACAATGCCACAGTGTTGTTCGTACCTGCCTTGTCAAAAAAATAAAAGCATCTTATATGTGTGGCACAGTGGTGTTCTCCATTCTCTGACCCCCTGTACAGGCATCTTGCATGTCTTTGCGCTAACTAATTGCCTTTTCATAATAAGAAATGTCTTTCTCACTGCTAAAATGACAGCTAATAAATTAAACCGCAGAGAAACAGCAAAAGCTTGAGGTCTTCTGGATTAGTGAACAGATGCTAGGGCTGCTTGTGTTGCATGGTTTTTCCTGTAGTTGGCGGAAGAACACGAGGAACATTGCCAACTGATTAACAGCTTCGTTTGGCAGATTTGTTTTCACGCCCTCTATTGTGAAACAAAAAGGAAGGATGGCATCATAGAATGATTGACAGGAACACGCAGAACTGTTACTGAAGATTGATTTTGCCTGCTTGTTTTGAGAGTTGCCCTCTCCAGCCTTCTAATCTTTGCCCAAACTTTGAGAAGAATGTCAGAGTTCATTGATCTTGTTTCAGGGCTTATCCAAGAACTGCTACGCAATGTCTTGAAAGAAGAATCACATCATTAAAGTTCATTGATACTTTACTAGCTCTGAGCTCACCTCCAAACCTCCTCAAACAACCATCATCATCTCACCTTCTCCACATCTTTGCTCACTGTCAATTTGAACCTGAAATCTGACAGGACATAGCCCGGTGGATCTCCTTTTCAGGCTAATAAGAGGCGCTCAGGGCGTTCCCGACCTATAGAAACATTCTCATCACACTCATTCTAGAGGGCTTTCCTGAAGATACCTTCAGTGTAAGCATTTGGTGCTACATGGACTTCAAGGCTTGCACAGATTTACTTGCATAGATGTGTTCACAAAACATCATGATCCAGTAGTAATTTCGATCTTTAAAGGAATATTTCACCCAATAATGAAAATGTTGAAAACTGAAAATTTTCTTACCCCATGACATTTCAGGTTTGGGTCAAGTTTGGACTTAAAATTGTTTGGTACCGGTTGGTAGGACTGTTTAAAAATATTGATCTTCATTTGAACCATCTTGATATTGATTCTTAAATCCCTAGATCAATCTTTTACTCTATGTGGCAACCCTTTATAATGCAAGTAAAATACTTGCATGTGCGACCAAATTTCATGTTGTGCGACTTAAAATGTCTGTGATCAGGCACTGCCTGGTAAACTTCATTCACCAGTGATTGAGTAGTAAAGTGGACAAGAAATAATTAGCACCGAGATCCTTTCACTGTGTGTTGAAAGTAAAAGTTTGGTTTGACTCATTCTGTGTTTCCAAATTTGAGACCCGCACAATCCATATGTCTGTGAATAATGTCTCTTTAAATACCATTTCTGTTATTTACAGTCAGTTGAAAAAAAAAAGAGAAACATGCAAATATGCAAATGTTCCAGGTTATGCAAATAAACAATTAACGTGTAACAAAAATATATATTCAACATAATATGTGCAATTTCAAGACATTTATTGACGGAATGTGACCATTATGATGAAAAACTAATGATAACATAATTTGTAAAATTCATATTTTCGAATTGTACTTAGAAGGGTTACCTAGAAAGTTAGAGGGTCCCTTCATAATTAAGAGCATCAGCTGAGAGAGAATTTCTTTCATAAAGAAGTATTCTGGGTTCAGTACAAGTTAAGCTCAATCGACAGCATTTGTGGCATAATTAATTTCAACTTGTCCCTCTTTTTCTTTAAAAAAAAGCAAAAATCTGGGTTACAGTGAGGCACTTACAATGGAAGTGAATGGGGCCAATCCGAAAATTTTACAATACTCACCATTTCAAATACATAACTACAAGAAATAAACAATATGCGTGTTAACATGATTTTAATGTGATAAAATCACTTACTAACCTTTTCTGTGTAAAGTCGTATCCAATTTTACAGCTTCATTGCCATGACGACATAATGCCGAAACCCTAAAACCTTGAAACAGCCATAAAAATGTTGATTTAAACAACTTTACAGCTCAAATAAAACACATATTTTAAAAGAAGAATTAATGTAAGTACTTTTATAAAATTATATGCCTCACATTTCTACCTTTAAACCCTCAAAAAATTGACCACATTCACTTCCTTTGTAAGTTCCTTACTGTAACCTTGATTTTTGCTTTTTTTTTTTTTTTTAAGAAAAGGAGAGACAAATTGAAATTATTCTTTGTGGTAATGAACATTATGCCACAATTGCTGTCGATAGAGCTTAACTTGTATTGAACCCAGAATATTCCTTTAATATCCGGGCAGACATCAGAGGTGAACATATTGTATGCGACTGTAAATGAGATTTAAGAACTACAGCAGAGAGGAAGATTATCAGCAACATCATACATTTCAGTCTGTTCCTCAAGCAAAGCTCTCATATGGCTTAAGAAGACTTGGAATATAGTGCATAAGTCATATGGACTACTTTTGTAATACTTTAAAGGTGTTTTTTTTTTTATCCTTTTTTGGGGTTGGGAGCATAAATCACCATCCTCTTTCATTTCAATGAATTTTGTGTTTTACAGTTGAAAAAAATTGAATAAGGGATTGGAATGTCATGAGGTTGAGTAAATGATGACACCCTTTTCAGTTTGGTGTGAACTATTCCTTTAAAAATTGAAAGTACTATTGGATCATGATGTTGGATCCATGAAAATATCTAGCCTATGTAGTATAACTGTGCCACGTGGAAAACAGCATCATACCTCAATGTTTTAGATGTAAATTGCAGTGTATAGCATTATTTATTGTGTTACAAGTTCAAATCAATCTTCCTATTGTAATATTTGACAGCTCCAGATGAATTGGTAGCTTAAAATGAACAACAGCACTGCAAAATACAAAAGATACTAATTATGCTAAAAATGAACCCATGGCACACAAACCATTCTCGGCGGGAGCATGCTAAATTTGCTGCAGTCTTTTGTTTATTTGATCTGTCAGTTTCCCCTGTTGTTTGCAGATGCAATTCTGGAAATAAAAAAGATTCCAAAATAGGTTGGGAAATTTGCTGCTGTGTGCTGCTACATTATGCTCTGCCTTCAATTCCAAAGAACTGTAGATGTTATGCCTGATACATTCTAATACTAGTATGCTAATAGACTGTAGGTCTGTTGCTGTCAAGCAATGAAAAACGGCTGGTCACACAACAGACTGTTTGCTTCACCTTATCTTCAAACCCCTGCCACAATACTGTAATGAAATCCGCAGGCTGTTCCCTTCAAAGCTGTGCTTTCTTAGGGTGATAAGGTAGATGTGAATACAATGTGAAAGGCTAATGGATGAAGATGTCCAACAGGTTCACGGTGTCGTGCAAGTGAATTAAAGTAATGCTGCCAAAATCAAGAAAAGCTGCCATGAAAGAATAAGTCTTTGTTATAACACTAACACACGCACACACATACAAAACTAGGCTAGTATTTTTCATATATTTTTATACTTACAGTTATTATTTTTAATGTATACATCTTATTGATTTAGATGGTCTGGATTTTTAAAAACAATATTTTAGAATCTATATTGTTAATAATTAAAACGTTTAGCAACTATGTAGAAGTTTTTGAATGTAATGTTTTAATATTGGCATATCTAAGCTTTGAGTATAGAAAGTACTGGTTCCCTATCTGTCACTCACTCGACGTTGTGTCGATGTAGTGACACTAGGGGTCACTCTTGGGAGCCCCAAACACCTCTGATCTTTGAGAAAAGGCCAATGGGAATTGGCAAGGGGAATTTGCATGCCACTCCCCCGGACATACGGGTATAAAAGGAGCTGACTCGCAACCACTCATTCAGATTTTCTCTTCGGAGCCGAGCAGTTGTATTTCAGCGAGCTGAATTCCTCCGCTGATCCATTCACCTCTACAAAAGCTGTTGGATTTACGGCACATTACAGCGGCTTCTCCCTCTCTTGCACCGGTGGAGTGCAGAGAACGGCCCTGGGTGCTTCAGCAGACTAAAAAAGTATATTCTTCCTCTAAAAGAGTATATTTCCCTTCTAAAAGAATGGCACTCACGGAGAGCGTCTTTTTAAAGATGCCTTTCTGTTTGTGTAAAATTCCTGGTTGCGATCGTTACCTCTTCGCTTCGGGAGTGGTCGCCCCATCACAGGCCGACGCGGAGATGACGGCCATGCTCGCCCGGGCGGCTGCGAGCATCGGGCTGGAGTGGACCCCTCCACCCTGCCCCGAACCCTCGTGGCTTGATGGTTGGTTCCTGGGCGCGGAGTGCCGCTCACGGCCGCGCCCCGCCCCGGTCCCTTTCTTCCCGGAGATTCATGAGGAGCTCACGAAGTCATGGCGGGCACCTTTTACTACCCGGACCCGATCTCTGAGCTCCTCCGCACTCACTACCCTCAATGTTGGGGCTGCCAGGGGGTACTCGGCGATTCCCCTGGTGGATAAGGCGGTTGCGGTGCACTTGTGCCTGCAAGGTGCCGCCACCTGGCGGAGCCGCCCAGGACTTCCGTCCAGACTAAGGCCTACAGTGCTGCTGGACAGGCAGCCCCTGCCCTGCATGCCATGGCTCATCTGCAAGTGCACAAAGCCAAGGTGCTGAGAGAACTGCACGAGGGTAGTTCTGACCTGGGATTGATGCAGGAGCTGCGCTAGGTGACTGATCTCGCCCTCTGGGCGATGAAGGTCACGGTGCGGACTCTCGATGTCCACTTTGGTGGTCCAGGAGCGCCACCTCTGGCTCAACTTGGTCGAGATGAGGGAGGCTGACAAGGCACGGTTCCTTGACGCCCCCATCTCCCAGGTTGGAGGGAACGAAACGTTGTGTCCCTCCTGCGACAACACTAAACTACCCGCTGAAATGGCTGGGACCTTGTCTCGGCTCCTCAGCACAAAACCTGAATGAGTGGTTGCGAGCCAGCTCCTTTTATGGTAGCTTATGTCCGGGGGAGTGGCATGCAAATTCCACTCGCCAATTCCCACTGGCCTTTTCTCAAAGATCAGAGGTGTTTGGGGCTCCCAAGAGTGACCCCTAGTGTCACTACATCGACACAACGTCTCGTTCCCTCCATCAGGGAATGGAGGTTGTGAAAGTAACCAAGACATTTTGTCTATTCAGACGGAAAGTTTTAGTGAAAGAGAAGTATTGAGATAAGGGTATTCTTATGTGAATTCACGCAAATGGAGACTAAACTAAAGGAATGTTCCAGATTCAATACAAGTTAACATAATGTTGATTACCTCAAAAATATTACTGACTCGTTGCTGTTTAAAAAAAACAAAACCAAAGCAAAATTTGCATTTACAGTGTGGCACTTGCAATGGAAATGAATGGGGCCAGTCTATAAATGTTACTACACAAATTGTTTCAAAAGTATTGCTTCAAAATGTAAACAGTATGCATGTTAATATTTTAGTGTGATTTACCTCACAGATCGTTTATTCTATCATGCCTTTATACCCCTGTTTTGTAGCCCTGTTCCAAACGGGCTTTTTTAGTGTCTGTAGCTTTAAATGCAAAGGAGCTGCTGCTCCCCACACCATTTCTGGAACTGGGCTGTGCCTTTCCTGCTGGTGACATGAAAAACAGCTATAGTTGTCAAAAATACCTCTATTGTTTCATAATCGTTTTTGAAATAATGACCGGTTTTATTACACAGAAAATCTTCATTGCATGACCACACAAGCGGGACTGTGGAGGACGCTAGTCAGTTTATATCGTAACCAAAACAGAGCAACAGCTTCATTGGGAAATAGCACCCTCTAGCGAGGAGATAAATATGGTGGACTGTGCGCTGCTCGCTCAGGTTTTTATGAGGGCGGATCTAAGCTTCTCGGGCGGATCTCTTCGCCAGACGTGGGCGGTACCTTTCCCTTTTTTGACATCATAAGGAGCTGCAAACCTGAACAGCTCGTTCGGAGACACTGGTTTTTATTGATGGGGAAAGGAAAGAAATGAGGGGATGGTCTTTTACCATATTTTGTGGTTGTCTACACACACTGGGGAGACATAATTATGCTAAAAAAAATTGAAAAAGTGATTTTTGCATAATATGTCCCCTTTAAGGTTTATGGACTGGCCCCATTCACTTCCACTGTAAGTGGCTTACTTTACCCACAATTTTTGCTTAAGATGAAAGTAATTTTCTGTGGAAATTAGCATTATGCTTTTGATTGAGCTTAACTAGTATTGAACCTGGAACATTCCTTTAATATAGTGTTAGTCATATTCTTACATATGATATAAGAGATATGAAATGAAATAAAGAGAATGCTCCTTTTTTAGTTTTATCCATCTGTTTTTAAGTTTTTTTTTAAAAGAAATACTATCAATGGATCATAACTAGATTTTTACTTTGTCAATAAGAATGATATTGTGCTATTTTGAGCTGTTGCTTGACAATTGATTTAAGCATTCAATAAAATTAATTTACTTTATCTTTTGTATTGAAGGGCTTATCGTCTTCACACTAAACATAAAATCAGATAAACCCTGTGGAAATAAATCTGTAGAGAGCACATATATATTTATGGATTTTCAAAATACAATTTTATACCTTCTGCCAGTGCCAAGAGGAATTTCAGTGTTTAGTCTAGTATATATTTGGTTGTGCCTTTTCATAATAAGAGATCTGATGTATAGGCCTATTTAATACTTTGCTATTTGTATTTACATTTACATATACATTTAGGCCCGAAACTTACTCAATACATGTCTGTGAGCGCAAACACTTTGAGCTACCTAAACTTGGTTGCCCATGTTGTTGCGTTCCAAAATGTGTCAGAAGACAATTCATAATGCAACACAACACAACTGCATTCTAACTATTGCCACAAGAGGCACTATAGTTGTCATAGCGTAAACTGGTTAGCATAAAAACCCCATTAAGTCACCTGACAAACAAAGTTTTCTTTCCTGGATGGACGTATTTCCTGTTGAAACAGGAATTTTGGGTGGCACATATGGAAGGTCTTGAACCTTTTTTAAATACCCAATAGTCTTTAGTTCAGGGTTGCTGCAGAGTTTTTAAAAACAAATTTAAGACTTTTTAAGACCTTTTTCAAGACTTGAACAAATAAAATTAATACTGTATCCCCATCCCAAAACAAACCCACACAATCTAAAAAAAATCAAGTATCACAGACTCTTACTTAAACATGCAGGGGCCACATTCAACATGGGCTTAACATTGCTTTTCAGTAAAACAGGGTAGGATATATGCAAGTTAAAAATTCTCAAAACATGTTTTCGACATATACAGTATATCACATTAAAATTGTTTTATGTACCATTATATAAATAAATATAGAGAATTTTGCTGATACTATAATGTGTTGAAAGGCAATTCATCTGCCAATAGTTTTTAAAATTGGTAGCGTATATTAAATGTCCCTTCCTGTGATGTGGAGGAAGAAAAAGATTTGATTCATAGCACAGAAATTTTATCTTTAAAGGCTGAAATACACCAGGGACTTTTATTTTGAAATATATGCGCTTCACTGCTTCCAGCTGCTCTTTCAAACAGATGGCCATAATGATTGTGAACTACTCTGCGAAAGCAGGAAACACTTACAAGCCCCCACGTGCTTGGAGAAAATACAACAGTGCCGTGTTTTCACTCAGAAGGAAGCAGCGCATGCATTTATTTAATCAGATCATAATATTTGATAATCACATTATATCAAGATTCCTGTCTTTCTGCCCCCAAATGTAAGACCTCTATAAATGATAATTAAGACTTTTGTTGTATCATTTAAGATATTTAAGACTTTTTATGACCTTAAATATTGGAAAACTGAATTTAAGACATTTTAAGACTTTTGAAGGATCCGCGGGGTTAGTTATGTCACAGTCATGAGCCATGATTTGCTACTTGCTTGTTGGTTGCAGGTGGTATCAGGGGGAGGGGCATTTTCATTCTAGATTTAGTGCAAGATGAGTCATCTGCAGGGTTGGGAGGGTTACTTTTGAAATGTATTTCACTACAGATTACAGAATACATGCTGTAAATTGTAATTTGTAATGTATTCTGTTAGATTACTCTAGGTCAGTAACATATTCTAAATACTTTGGATTACTTCTTCAGCACTGATAGATATTTTCACTTGTTTTGACTATAAAAACTTTGCCAGTACAGTAAGACAAAATACATGTTAAAAATACATTCTCCGTAAAACCTAAATGTCTTATGCAGTGTTGTTTCTAAAACAAGATAAATCAAATTGATCTTGTTTTAAGGATTTTTAGATATTTTTACAGGAAAACAATACAAAAATTATTATCAAGAATATGATTTATGCCCTAATATCAAAAGGTCTTACTAGAAAAAAGAAATTATGATCCAACATGAATTTTCTTGATAAAAAAACATGATCGTGTCTGGTAACATGTGCATGTAAAATGGCTAGAAATAGCATTTTAGCTTAGCGTAAAGCTGACAATTTACACAAGGTTTATTTTTATTTCTTCTGCTCCAAACTTACTTCAAACTTCTCTGTCTGCTCGTATGAATGTAAGAAAGTGTTTCACCGCTGTTCAAATGCACTTTGGATTGCATCATTTATATGTATAAATGTTTTCCATCTGAAAGGACTAAATATTAAATTAATCAAATGACAATAAAATGCAAATTAATCTCTTCAGTAATCAAAATACTTTTTCAATGTAACTGTATTCTAATTACCAATTATTAAAATTGTAACTGTAGTGGAATACAGTTACTAATATTTTGCATTTTAAATACATAATCCCGTTACAGTTATTCCGTTACTCCCCAACCCTGGTCATCTGTAATTGACTCTTCGCTAAGCCCCGCCTTAAAAGCACTTCTGACCAATCCTGTCTTATCAAATGTTGCCCTGCCGCCATTACTCTGACACACGTTTGCTATTTTCCAATGACAGCCTATGGAAATAATGTGTGTTTGAGTACTTTTAAGTGGAATTTTATAAAAATAATTAAAAAAAATTTAAGTTTCCAAGAGAGGTTACATGCAGTGTTTTTCTTTCTTTAAAAAAAAAAAAAAACAATCTGGAGAAGAGCATGTTATGGATTAAACTGTGTCAGCCCTCATTCCCAAATGAACATATAACCAGTGTTGCCAACTACTTTCAATGAAAAGTAGCTAAAGCCTGCTAAAAAGTCGCTAAAAGTCGCTAGATGACGTCATGCGTTAATTAACATATTCATGATGTCATCATGTCGTATTTGCATTCTGCCTTGTGTCAGCCCTTTACATTTGTTTGCTTCTCTCCTACTTTCTGTGCTCACATACTGTATTTTAATACAGCCGAATTCCCAAAAAGCTGTTCTCTAAGCCCTGTAACCCCATGCGACGTATATCTTCCGCTAATTAGTTTCCCTGTTGGTAAACTGCATCTTCCTTGGGCAGAGGCCCCTCTGCCCCAGTCACCATGCTTGTAGAAACTCCTCCCCCGCAGGGTAGGATCTACCATGGGACTCTCCACATGACATACTTCTGACAAAGTCCGGCAAGACCATGTGATGTATTTTCAGTCAAAATACCCCCCCCCTTTGGGCGGGGTGTGGTCTCCGCGGTGTCTTCCCCTTGGGAGTGACCCTCCCCCGACTAGACCTGGTGGCCCCAGTCGGTTAATTCCTTTTTTTTGGGGGAAGAGGAAAAAAAAGAGGATAAGAGGCCACGACTGGGCTAGCCTGTCTCTATCTTTTGGGCAGTCGACTCTCATAACAGCGTTGGGGGATGTTACGTGTTGGCCTGGTGCACTGGCTACGAGGCACACAGTGGTCTGCCCGTCACACACCACCAGTTCACGTAACACAGTTCAGCCAGTTTCGTATAGGGTCCCCTAGTGTCACTACATCGACACAACGTCCTGGTTACTTGCGTAACCTCCATTCCCTGATGGAGGGAATGAGACATTGTATCCCTCCTGCCACAATGCTGAACTACCCGCTGAAATGGCCGGGACCTTGTCTCGGCTCCTCAGCACAAAACCTGAATGAGTGGTTGCATACCAGCTCCTTTTATACCCGTATGTCTGGGGGAGTGGTATGCAAATACCACTCGCCAATTTTCATTGGCCTTTTATCAAAGACCAGAGGTGTCTCGGGCTCCCAAGAGTGACCCCTAGTGTCACTACATCGACACAATGTCTCGTTCCCTCCATCAGGGAACGGAGGTTATGCAAGTAACCAGGATGTTAGCTCTGAAGCTAATAGACATAGACTTGAAGCCACAAAATTCTAAAGGGCAGTGCAAGACCATCCAAGCAACAAACCTAAGCTGCCTGACACATTTAAAACCCCAATGAGCGTTAAACTCACAGGCATAGGCGTAATTTCAATGCCATTATGTTTAAGTCTCTATGATATTCAAAATGATGTCAAAGCTGCCTTGGAGGAAAATGGAAAAGGGGACATGAGGAAAGATCTTCAGAACCTTTCCTTTTTGTTATTGTTATTATTATTATTATTTTCCAGAACTCCATGTTTTAGTTTAATTTTATTTCATCATCAAAATGGTGTCTAATCAATTCATTCTTAAAACTTTTAACAAGTGAAAATAAAACTTTTCAACATATCATTGCATTTTTTTGCCAAACTTTTATTCAACAGCAGTCTTGCTTGTGATATATTGCTATATTGTGCTATGAATAATTGATATATTATTATTATTATTATTATTATTATTATTATTATCATTACAGTGAATATTAAATTTTACCATACAGTTGTAATAAATTTCTGTCACAATTTTTTAAATTTCAGGGCTCTAGCTTATATTTTGAAACGTGCTTATATTATGATGTGTATTTTTTTGCCTGAAGCTTCACTTTCCAGATAATCAGTTTGCGACACAGACACGTCTGAAATCTCATCTCTTTACACTGGCCTTTGAGTCTGACAAATGAAATGTAAGACACAGTTTTGGAGTGTTTGTATTTTGTGTTTTAGATTACTGGTGTTTGTTTATGTGGTAATTTTTAAATGTTATGTTTTAAATTTTATTACTGTGAAGCACTTTGGTTTTAAATGCTGTATAAAGTTAAATGCTGCAGTAAAGTTGAGTTGAGATTAAAGCGCAAATGCTATGATTTAATTATATAAATATATCGTTTACATGTGCTGCGTGGTTCACAGTAGATTAGTGCTCTGCTCTGTCATCTGATGCAACGTGTCGTGAATGATTCTCAATACATATGAGCGGTTGGATTTATACATTCATTCAAATCTCTTCCACATTAAGATTGCAGCCTTTAGTGGTTTAATAAATCACATTAGGACATGTCACAGTTTGTATTTGATTAATTGTCCATTTCAGTGTAAGGAGTAACATAACATGCGCTGGTACCGGATTGAGTCGGTGCTTGGTACTGCAGAAACACTGTTATCGTTACATCTTTTTTTATTTTAGTATCGACTTGGTTCTGAAGTACCGGCACTTTTGACAACACTAATGGACAGCACTCAACACTTAACTCATATAGGCACCATATTAAAAGTCATTGTTTAATATTTAATGGTTTTGCTTCAGGGCCATCTAAGTGATGACAACACGTAGTACAAAATTAAACAACAATGTGCTTAAAATAAAGCATTGAAATTATTAATAATACTATGAATAACATAAACCCAACAATATGCAAGCTTATTAACATGAAATAAGCTGAATAGGAAAATTCACTATTTTGGTTTCTAAATGTCAGGAATTTTGATGGTTTTGTGCTCTCAGCAGCAAATAATTCATCACAAAATGCACTGTGGTCTACACAAACCACAATGATTTATTATTTTAACCCGTATTTAATAAAGTCTGGGATTTATTTTCTTTTACCTTATAGTTTTGTTAAAAGTTGAGAACGTCACTTAACATGTCCATGTTGGCTTCTGCCTACATTTTCTAGCTATTTACCAACAGATAAATTTGTGCCAAAATACTGTTGAGTTGATTGGATGCACAACTTTTGACATCAATATCAAAGATTGGCATCTTAACTATGCATGATTAAATGGTTAGTTTCATTTTATTATTTGTATTTAGCATTATTATTCCCTGCTGTCTATGACCCTATCAGAACAGACCTAAGACCCACTTTTGAGAACCACTGGTCTAGAATGTACTAGTACAGTGCTGTGGCACTTGCGTTTAGTACTGTAATGAGGCTCAGTTGACGAGGCCATGTAGTCAAGCTAATAGAGCGTGGAACAGATATGACCAGCTCATCTAATTAATTGGGGCTGTGGTACTGTACACAGATGTGTCACATACTGCCACCATCACAACCCAGATTATATGGACTACATTTTAACATGCAGAGGTCAGCAGTGCTCACTTGCTTCCAGAATGTCAACATGAAATGGTGTTCACAACACAATTTACTGTCGTAATCGGCCGTATTTCCAAGTGAAACAGGATATTCAATTTGAAACAAATCCATTGATTGGATCATGGAAAGTGTTCTCTGTGTGAAAAACAATTTCCTATCTACTAGGAACTTGAATCGTAATTATGATGTAATTTTGGTCTAAATAAAATGACAACTAGTCTTGGTCTGTTAATTGCTACTTTATGGTGGAATTCATGTGTACGTAAATATGATAATTCAGACATGGTCTGAATGCTTCATTAGTGACAATAGCAAAAAAGGAAAGTGATGAAGGAAAAGAAGTTTGATGAAAGATTACAACAAACTTTTTTCAACAAACTTATTTCTTTGGAATAGCATGCACCAATGAAATGTTCACAATTAGGCCAGGAATGTGTATTAACCGCCTAAACACTAAACTCTGTGGTTGGAGCCAGAAGCATGCCAAAAGTTTACGCCTAAATTATAAAATTCCTCGAATACATAAGACATGTGTGGTACCATTTGAAAGCTCAGAATCTGAGCTTTACAAAGAATATATCTTTTTATATTTAAAAATTCACGTCGCCAATTAGCGCCACCTAGAGGTGATGACGTAGAAATATGCAAATGAACAGAAATGTATTTCCCATAGCACTTAAATAGACAAGTCATATTTCAAATATAAGCTCTCGTTCTCAGGAACATGACTTTGCAGTTTTGTTAGTTGTCGTAACATCACAGTTCGAATGATTTACAAAAGAATCGCAATGTGAAATATTAATCTCATATAAGACAACAAAGACAAACGTCTCATGTCTGCTCCAATCACAGCTTCTTTAAGCCCCAAAATAGCTAAAACTCCATATCAGCACTTCCCTTAATTTTCATAATTGTAAAATAATCCAATGTCATATCTCATATGTGCAGAAAAAATTGCAGTCCAGTAGAAAAAGCATGATAAACATACGATCGTCAAAATATGTTATCAACTATTGATAATAAAATTTTATATGTCAATGCAAAGCAGAGTATCACGCCTTTCCAATGACCCCTAGATTGAGCTTCCAGTCCATTGAGAGGCCA
Organism: Myxocyprinus asiaticus; assembly: GCF_019703515.2. NCBI lineage: Eukaryota > Metazoa > Chordata > Actinopteri > Cypriniformes > Catostomidae > Myxocyprinus > Myxocyprinus asiaticus. Next base: position 43,818,323 of record NC_059355.1, read on the forward strand.
AGATATTTGATGAAACATTGTGGAACATGCTTGCTATCCAAAATTGACTAGATGTCTATGGTGGGAGTGCTCAGCTGCATTAGAGCGCCACTTACATTTCAGATCTGTATATTGTGATGGAAGGTGATAGCTGAAAAGTAATTTTTACTAGTACTTGCTGCTAGTGGAATGAAATAAGACTTTTTGCAGATAAAACAGAATCAGAATTACATGCTTACAGATTTTGGACAACAACAACAACAAAAGAGATTTTAAAATAATATATATATATATTCATCATATGACTGCAAACATGTACAGTATTATTTATGATTTTTTTTTTTTTCTGTTAAATGAGACCAATTTTGAGAAAAATTGCAGTGGCCAAAAAATGCACACGAGTTTAAGATTTAATAATTGTTCTGTTTTATGTTTAAAATATTCTTTCTTTCTTTCTTTCTTTCTTTCTTTCAACACAAAAGGAGATATTAGGCAGCATGTTAAGGACATGTCCCCTTTAACTTTTAATGTATGGAAAAATGATGCAATGAAAATGACTGAGACTAACATTCTATATAGGAGTAAATGATGATAGAATTTTCATTCTTGGGGTATACCTTTTAAGTGTGTATAAACAAGCTCATTTTTTGTGCATGTTATTTTTTCTGAAAAGTTGAAAAATTTAAAATGTTACTGTTTGATATTCAGTGAAAGAGAGGGGACTGACAAGCAGAAAAAATAATTGGGGGGAAAAGATAATAAATAGACATATCAACCTTACCTTGGCGGCCCTTGGGCTACACCCCTGAACTCCCTGCTTTGGAATTGCAATTGTGGAGCTAGCACCCTGCCCCAGGCTACCTGCAAGGGGTTAACTGGCAATTATGTCTGTTTAATGCAATGTCAAGAGCATCTATTCACAGGCCATGAGAACATTGTTCCCCTTCCAGCTCTTCTCTCTGTTCATTTCACACATAAGCAAGCACAGACTCATGCAGATGGCTTGCCGACAGCACAATCTTTCCCAGAATCCCTCAGTTGTTCACATATCTTTGAAAAGAATGCATGTGTCCAAAAAAGTACAAGCATTTTAAGTGCATAAAATAATTCTTTTAACTGTTAAAAGGGAATACGCAGTGATCAATCCTTTAAACGCAGACAAAGTAAATGGCTGTGGATTCTTTCAAATAATGTCCATATTGTCTAAATTGTTATCCAAAGTATGTAAACTGCATTTAGTTTTTCTGCTGTAGGGGAGACCGTGGCTAGCTGTCACACTTTTTTAGGGTTGTATTTTTGACACTTAAATAGACAGTTCACCCAAAAATGAGATTCTGTTATTATTTACTCACCTTCATGTTGTTCTAAACCTGTTTGACTTTTTTCTTCTGTGGAACACAAAAAGAGATGTTAGGCAGAACGTTTGCCTCAGTCACCATTCAATTTCATTGCATCTTTTTTCCATACTATGAAAGTGAATGCAATCTATCTATCTATCTATCTATCTATCTATCTACCTACCTACCCACCCTCCCACCCATCCATCCATCCATCCATCCATCCATCTCTGTCAGTTGGTTGGTCTGTCTAATATATACAGTACATACTGTATATAATTATATATCTATACAGCATCTGTTAGTGTTATAATGTAAAATTATAACACTAACAGATGTGACAACTTGCCCTGATATAAATGTGACTATGTTTATAAGAACACAGCTCAGCTTTTGGGGTTAAAATCTACATTCATTAGATATTTGACTCTTGCCTGAATGTATGCCAGTGTGGTTTGATTATGTTCAAATATTTACCCAACGGCTATTAAAAATATAATGATTTAGTCATTTTCAATTCACAAAAGTTATTCTAATTTAAGACAGCTTTGAATTACGAAAGTGTTTGAAACCTACATACAAAACAGCTGCTTGTGAAAACCTACATTAGTTTAATTGGACTTTTGACTCAAAGTCTTGTAGTTGCTGAGATATATCTATCCCTTGTGTCAACTTCCCAGTGTGACAACTAGCCCCAGTCTCTCCTATTCTGTATGATTTTATCTACTGTATATTTAGTTGCTTGAGTGTAGCCCAATGGTTAAACAGGGTTCATTTCTCTTGCAATATGTTTTGGAAGCATGTATATACTGTATATACTGGTAACAGAAAAACATTCTGTGTTTCATAAAAAATTAAAATAAAATAAAAAACTAGTAAACACAGCTTTATATATGTTGGTTGTGTAATGAGCATTATGATGATATCCAATAACGCTGTGGGGGAGTCAGAATTTGCATTAAAGCTATAGGCAAAATATATAAATAAATGGTAAACGCTGCACATAATATCATACTTGAGCACACAACAGAGAGAAGAGGGAATAAGTGCATATGTTTACAGAGTAAATGGAAGAAGGTGGAAAAGCACTAAGGAGAAACCTTGAGTGCATACAACAAGAGAACCTGTGTGAAATGCCGAAGTCTTTTGAAAGGACTTTAAAGGCATAGTTCATCCAAAAAATTTTATCATTTATTCACCCTCATGTCATTCTGTATCTGTTTCTTACCCCCGTGGAACACAAACAGAGATTTATTTAAAGGAATTTTAAGTAATTATTCATTGATAATCTTCTTAAGCTTTCAAACCTCATTTGCTCTTTTGCATATTCAAATTTGGGGTGCCACGATTTGTTGTCATTTAGCATAATTTGAGTGCAAGTTTGAATGTGCAAGCACAAGTGAGATTTGAGATATATGGCGGAGGGGAAGATTTTCAGTAAATAATTACATACATTTTGTTCTGTTCCTCACACAAAGCTATCATATGGCTTCAGAAGACGTGGGATTGGCACACTGACTATATGGACAACTTTTATGGTGCTGTTTTGTTCCTGTTTGGTATATGACAGTCCCCAGTCAATGTATGTGTATCTTTTGTGTTCTATGGAAGAAAGAAAGTCATTAGGGTTTGGAACAACATTAGGGTGAGTAAAAGATGACAGGATTTTCATGTTTAGATGAAGTATTCCTTTAAAAAGGGAAATAAAGGAAAAGCTGCCTCTCTGTCTAGAAAAACTGCAAAAGATTTTTTATTCTATGGGACATAGTGAGTCTGTTTCCTTATTGTTTATATGTTGAGCTGATATATGCATCAGGAGTGGCCCTTAAAAATTCCTCCTGCATAATGATTTTAAAGAATGCAGGATTGCGGAACGCTAACAACGGAAATAAAGGAATAAAGGCTGAAAATTGCTCTGAGAATTAGCTAGTCTAAACATGCCAGAGAACTCAATTACATATCTAATTAATGTCAGAGGCGTCTCACATGAGTAAGAGCTGTCGCAATTTGTATTAGCTTCCCCCCAAAGAAATAGCACGTTTTGCAAACAAGCAAATATATTGTGCCAATTCAGAACAAGTGAATGTCATCTGAAAGGTTTCGTAAATAGCACAGTGATTTTTTTTTTTTGTCTTAAAAAGCATTCACTTAATTAATGAAATATTGAAAATGAGTGCAAATTCTGGCATCATTAACTCACCCTCATGTTGTTCCATACCTCTATGACTTTTTTCTTCTGTGCAATACAAAAGGAGATATTAGACAGAATGACAGTCTCAGTCACCATTCAAATCATATGGTGGATTTGTAACAACACGAGGGTGAGTAAATGATGCTAGAATTAAAATTTTTTAAATCAAAAGTCAAATCAAAATTAAAATTACGTAAAATCAAAATCTTGAAAATGCATTTTGTATGTGTAAAAGTTTGTGTTCAAAAATAATTACTACGATCTACACTTGCCTATTTTTAAGATTTAGGCATTTAAATTTCATAATAAAATTCTATCAAATTGAATTGTGTAATTAATTAAAAAAATATATTTACTCAATTCAGTTTGATAGAATGTTATGAAATTGAAATTTTTGAGTGTATTTACATATTATTTGATTTCATATTTCATACTTTTCATGTAGTTTTATTGCTGTACTGTTGATTATTTCCCCATCCAATTATTATTATTATTTTTTTATAAAATAGCTCTGCTACAAGTCCATAAACCAGCTCAGGGTATCACAGAAATTTTAAAGGTGCAGTATGTAAGATTCAGAAACCCTTGTTATTAATGACCCTTGTTATTAATGAGCTACCTGTTGCTTGTGCTCGCGCTCGTGCACACGCTCCATAGGGACACGAGCGAGCGAGCATCAACCAAAACAATGACGTAATGTACAAAGTGGCTGAACGTGATTCACCGGCATCATGCTGACAGATGAGGTAGCATAATTAAAATTGCAGTTATGATTGTTTTACTACAAACTTTGAGACTAAACTAAAACTACTTATCAGCTAACATAGCATACTGATACACACATACTGCTACATACTGCTGAACTATACCAGACAGTTTACTGTTGCACTGCAGTTAAGTTGCACTATTGTATGTTTTGTATGTCATATGCTGTACTACGAATAAGAAAACAGCGTATTTGCTTACATTTATCCTGTTTACCTGACTTTTAGTATAAAGAGAAGATTGCTGAAATTATTTGAATGTTACGAAGCAAGGTAGCTTGCAATTCGTCAGCGTTAGCAGGCAAGATCAAGTTAGCTAAAATTACACAGATCAATCCTTATGGCACTATATTTCACATGTTTTGCAGTTATGTAAGCTTAACTGTCCAATAAGAAGAATGCCAGTTCAGGGTCGGTTTTGATCTCCAAAACTGAACGAAAGTCCCTCCAGGAATCCTGCTGATGTTCACTCTAGTTTTTGCTCGACCACGATCAAGTTCCCGCTTAGCCAGATGGGATTCAGTAAATTGTTTTTTTTGTTTGTTTTTTTTTGCTTTACTCAGGATTTTGTGTAGGAGTCAGTGTTGTGCTGGGAGCTGGCCGTTTGCTGGATTCCATCTCTAAGATAACGTTACCTAGTGTTACCAGTTTGTTGTCGCTGTTGAATAGCGGAAGAGAAGCTATTACTGTCTGAGGCAAGGCTCTCAGGAGCGTGCATAAACATCACATCCTTTGGATTTTCCCGCTAAAAGTGACCCGCTCCCTTCGCATGAAAATCAGTCTACAGGCTTTAATAGGCAACCTAGGAAGTCCGGGAAGGGCTCATTTTTTAAGTTGCGTTACAAGCCGTTCACACATTGGCAAAAAAAAAAAAGGCGAATATTACATGAAAATTGTTACATATTGCATCTTTAACAAGGTAATACCACAAAGAGAAAATCCTTTTCCAGTAAAATTGAGTGCAATGACTTGCCGATCCCAGCAATCAAATAATCTCAGTCTGGAGGAAAAGTGGATTCCCATGGTAATTCTTCTTTTTCCTTATTTCATAGCTCCTTTATTCCTAGTGCCTGTGACGTCCACAGAACGGGGGCAGCAGGGGCGCGAGCGTTCACATATCTAAAGGTGCCCTTTTGGTCGTGCAGAAAAGGGATGAAATTTTAATAATTAAACTAAATTAAAATCTCGTAATAATCTCACAATAACAGAAATAATGTGTTGTAAATCGCGGGCGAATGAATGAAAATTAAGCGGAGGTGCCTTTAACAGCGCACGCTACAGCAGATCAGGGGCAGATTCCAATCGCAAGTGATCCTCACTATATGCCCTACTCACTCCGAAGTGCAGAGCCCTTGAACTGGGTACTCTGAAGGAAACATGGCATTATTGTATGAATGTACCCTTCGCTAACAGTCTTGTGGAAGGGCCCTTCGAGAAAAGATAAATTTTCTCACTTTAGTTTTGAACAAGATTTCCAGTGGCGTCCCCTCCCACAGTAGTGCCCTTAAAGGAAGCAATAAATGCAGTTTGGGATTCGCCCCAGAACATCGAATTGCCTTTACCTCAGACGAGTAACAGGTCAGATAAAAAGTCCACTCCATGTATTGTGTTATGTAAGTTCATCAAAAGAATTATACCAGACTACTACCTCATTTCCAACATCTTATTAATTATAATGGGAGTGGTCGCGTCAATTTCAGTGATAGTAAATACGGCTTTTATAGAAAACTGCCATTAACAGAAGGAGCTGTCAGCTGGTTCAGCCAAAGGCAGTTTGGTTTTTGTTGAAACTAATAAGCCATTAGATCACTTTCAGAAAAATACAATGGTATTACTATTTTTTAGACATGTAGTCTACCATGATAACCATTCAAAACCATGGTACCATCTTGACACCATACAATAAAATAACATTATATGAATATTAAAATAAATGAAGAGAAAGTAATATAAGAAGTGTCAGTTATTAAGATGACTGGATAAAGTGAGGAAGCAGAGATGAGAGAAAGTGAAAAGAGTGATGAGAAAAGAAAAACATTAGAGCCCTATAAAAAAATAAATAAATAAAAAAAAAACACTTTGCTGTTACCAGGGTAATACCATAGTACTGAATGATTATTATATTCATTGATGATACTGTCATGGTACACCAAAGTACTTTAAAAAATACCATGGTTACTATGACACGTGTCATAAATATGGGGTTATCACAGGCCATGTCTGAAAATAAATAAATAAACAAGTGTAATACCATGATGCTTTTTGTGAGAAATATAACAGAATAGGCTATTACTTGTGATAAAGGGGGAAAAAATTATGTACAGTATATAATACAGGAAAAATGCACAAAAAGCAAAGAAATGAATTAAGTATATATAATTACTACTCATTAAAAAATAAAAATATAATTGCCCTTTTTCATCTTCCTGCCCCTGTTCCTACTAAGGTCTGTACACGTCACAGCCTTGTGCTTACTCATCATGTGGCGCTTTTTCGCCCATGGTAGAATGGTGCTAAAAACCCACTGCTTTAAACTCTGATTATCCTGCTGACCCTTTTGTGGACTCTCTTTTTCTGCCTCCCCTTTACAAGCTTTATTGGTCAATAATGTTAGACTGCATGCTTGCTGCGTCATGACAGCAGGGCAGCAAATGGAGCAGCCCAACCTGTACTGTGAATAATGCAAGGCGGCCTCGGTCCTGTTCACCAGGCAGCGCTGTTCCAGGGGCATACAGTCTTCTCTTAGCTTGCTGACTGAGACTAATACAGAGAGCAAGACTTCTGATCCTAGATCAGCATTCTTCCTCTGTAGGTGCTGTGAAGAGACCTACTGTATAAGCATAGTCAAAGCAGTCAAAAGCAGAGGTCTTTGTGTGCCCCTCTATCTACAGTTTGTGGTTTGTGTATGCCTCTTTTGTTTCTCATAAGCTTTGCTTTACTGATTTCAACCCATTATTTTGAATTATTTGTTTAAAAAGAAATGCTTTACACATAGTGGTTACTGTTATATTACAATATCTGGTTAGTGTTAGTGGTCGGCCAATATCAAGAGAACAGGGTGGCACATTTTGCAAACTAATTTTGTTACTGTCAGTAACTATATATTTTAGTGGTAGGATAGCACTTACAATTTAGGCTCAATCAATAGCATTTGTGACATAATGTTAATTACCACAAAAATAATTAGACTCAACCCTCGATTAAAAAAAAAGTTACAGTAAGGCACTCAAAATGGAAGTTAACACTGTTTCAGAAGTAAAGCCACACGATTTTAATGTTATAGTTGTTTTAGTGTGATAAAATGGCATACTAACCTTATCTGTGTAAAATTACAACTAATTCCGAGAGTACATAGTTTGTTATAATATTGGATATGTTATAATATTGGATATAACTTTACAAAGATAAGGCTAGTAAGCAATTTTATTACACTAAATTCATGTATAATAGCCTTGTAGCAATACTTTCAAATCAATGTCTATTTTAGACCCCGTTTACATCTGGTATTAAGATGCGTCTTGGGTGATCCGATCACATGTGGTCAGGTGAGACACATCGCTGTTTACACGTGGGGTGCGTCTGAACAACTATGTAAATCACTGCTTAAACACCATAGTACGATGCATCATTAAAGAAATTAACTAGCTAGTCACGACTGTTTCCTGAAACCGTAGTAACTATGTCGTACATCCATCATTCGAACCACGTTGGTTCAACAACATAGAGCTGTTGTTAATGACGTTACTCAGGGTATGGAGTAAAAACCTCCAGGAAAATGAAATCATAATAGTTCATTTACATGTACACCAGAAAGACGTTTAATGCAAGAAAGCTGCTGAAGACAAGAAATTGGCAAGCACTGTGTTATAGTGATATATGCATTGAGCAGCAATAGATGTGTTTCCCTCTACATCACACTTCAAAGGTCCCCCGATGCACTTGAGCACAAACGCACATGCACACTCTTCAGATGGGCGCGTTCTGTTTGGAAGAGTTCATCCCTATGCCCCATTCCCTTCAAAGACTTTACCGTCCACTGTGAGAGCAGTGGAGGGCTGAAAGATGTGGGGCTTCAAAATAACAGTCATTTGGAATTCACTTTTTAAGCCATTTTTATTGAAAATTCAGTTTGAAACTATCTATTGTGCTTGTTCTCCCTATGACGTGCCCTTCGGAGGCTGATTTATCCCATTTGGAACGCAACCAAAAATGGCACTTGTGCTTTAACATGGACACTGAAGCCGTCTTCTCTAACAGAAACCGCTTGTGTTAAAGTGCTTTCTCTTAACAGCCTTTAATCCCTTAAACAACTGCATTCATGTTAAATTACATTTCAGAACGCTGCTTTCTGAAAAACCCAGAATACGTTTTTTTTTTTTTTTAATGTATGTAAAAAGTCTTGACAGAATGAAAGACATACAGTATATGGAATAAAAGATATAGAAGCCACAGCGAAGTCAAATGATGTCCAAACTGCAAACTAACAAGGAACGGTGCTTCTAACCACAGGTAAAGAGCTGTGTTCATTGGAACTACGTGTTGATTAGCAAATGTTCATTGGAACTACGGTTTCGGGAAACACCAAATCGTTGAACTTTGTTGGTAACGATGGAACTTACGACCATAGTTGGCTAACGATGCTTTTGGGAAACGCACCCCTGGTCTGTTAAATGCATCTCCTGTGACCACTTGTGATCAGATTTGAAGGGGAGGCACTCTGGTTCATGACGACATACATCAATCACTATGTCAATCACTACTGCATGATATTAAAGCGCAACAAAGTCAGAAAAGTGCAAAAAATGGCGCGCTATTTCTCCCAGATGCAGCTGAAATTTAATCAAAGCACATAAGCAACATTTTGAGGTGAATTGTCCGTTGTTAACTGGATTACCTGTATTAACCTGAGCTGCAGATGTTCGTGCTTCTCATAAGTGTCCCTGCATGTTGATTTGAGACACACTGAAGAAGATCCATGAAGTACTCATGCTTGTGTATGTATCTGCTTTTTTAAATTTTCCGATCGGACGGTAATTTCCTTTTAAAGCCACTCGTAACTGGCAAAGTTTAAACTCTTGTTTTAGTGCAGCACATTTACCTAAGACTAAGACATAACTAAGACATATGTTACCATTTATTTATTTATTTTTGAAAATTTTGGTGGAAATCAACACTATGCCACAAAAGCTGTTAACTGAGCTTAACACGTATTGAACCTGGAATATTCCTTTAAAGAAATTGCTAAACAAAAAGAAAAATTATGTCTGTAATATTTGTATTTTGTATTAACCATTGTAGTATAAACTATAAAAGCAATAAGGCACACAAGACCATGCTATATTGTGAATAGAATCAGGGGGTTGCAGAGCTAAATGCCTTTTAGCTGTGACTGACTTTCCTAACATAGCATACTTATTGCTTAATTTATAATAACAAATGAGAGGCACATGAAACTGTACATTTTAAACATTTATTTTGCACAGTATTGACTTTCTTGTCAATATATTTTGCAACTGAAACATGAAACTAACACTTCTGTTACTCTGATGTCCATAATCTCTAAATGGCCAGATATTGGCCATTAGTTAATAAAGCCTTCTAATTGGACTATATTCACAATTATTTTTGATGGGAATGACAACAAGGCTATGAGGAAGAGACTTACAGTCTCTTCTATTTGAAAAGACATTGGTCAGATGGTCAGTTGTATCACATATTTGAAATAATATGATTAAATGTATAATTATATTAGCTATTTTAATTTAGTGATATAAAAGCAGGAAAAGCAGGATGGAACTTAAAATAAAAGGGTTATGTTCTGGAGCAGCCCAATATATAAATACATCTGGAAGACGTATTTTTTTACATTGTTTGCTCATCTGATTGTACAGTCTTCTCTTAGCTTGCTGACTGAGACTAATACAGAGAGCAAGACTTCTGATCCTAGATCAGCATTCTTCCTCTGTAGGTGCTGTGAAGAGACCTACTGTATAAGCATAGTCAAAGCAGTCTCTTCAATGAGTTGTATTGTTGTTCAAAGTGTTTTGGATTGTTACGCTGACGAAACATTGAAAAAATATATTTCTAAGAAATTTCACTTTATACAGTGCATGCCATTGCAGAGACTGTAAGTCTGTCTCTCGCGGCCTCGTTTTCATTCACATCAAAAAAAAAAAAAAAAAAAAAAAGCCACTTCTGTGAGTAAGGTCTATTGTAGATACAAACAGATATGATAACAACAATATGGTTTAACCTGGCTTTGTGGAAAATGGAAATGCTTATGTGTAATTTTTTGTATTATTATTTTTATACGTGGCATACAGAAAAAATGGTTGTCATTATTGTCTGTGCAGACAACTTGTAAGTGCCCGACCGAAACATCAATTTTTGCTTTTTCTAAGAAAAGGAGGGATGAATCAAAATAGTTTTTTTGTGGTAATAAACATTAATGCTGTCGACTGATCTTAACTTGTATTTAAGATGGAACATTCTTTTAAACAAACAATCTGCAGTCTCATTTTTTTTGGCCATTTTCAAAGTGTCATAGACAGGCGCAATATTTCAGTACACCTAATTTTGTGATACATGTGTCGAGTAATAGGGACATCTCGCGGTGCCATTTAAAAAATATATATACATACAGCACCACAAAAAATATATACACACTGCACCTTTAATTGGTAAAGAATGAGTAAATTAATTCTCTAGTGATAATCCATATATGTTAAAGAAAAATGCAAATATGTGAGCAACATTTGAGTTTACAATTATTTGTTAAAGTGCCAATATGTTAACTCATTTTTACCTTGCATAATTCTTTGAACAATAACAAACTAGCTAGAATGCAATTCACCAAGCATAGTCGGCAAACACAAAAACTTAGTCTAAGTTTAGTCTTAAATCTAGAGTTTCTTGCCTCCAAGCAGGTATTCATTTCAGCTCTTAACTCCAGCTCATGCCAATATCCGAGGGTTCTGTCATCAGAAATAGAGCTTAGTTTCAGACTCCAGGGCTCACAGTTAGAAGGAGTATTTTTTTATGACTGACAAAAACAGGCATAATTTTCTGCTCAGAAAGACACAGTGTCGGCTTGAAAGCGCAGGGGGAAGCCTGCAGATCCACTCAGTATGCTTTTGATCGCATTAAGGTCTGCTCTGGCCTGCAATGCGCTCAATGTGTGTCAGATTTCCCCCTTGTGCTTTAGCATTAGCATCTAGCAATCATCTGCTTGAGTGTATTCTCGTGCTGTGGAGGACAGTGGTTGGGCTTTGATGGAAAAAAGTGCTGCTAGTTTGCAAACAGGTAAATTAGGAAGCTTTTTAAAAAAGCCCAAATCAAATTTTATGATCAAAGACACAGTTAAATGCAGTCAGGTTCACATACTGATTGCTTTGCTTTTTGAAAATTCCATCCATCCATCCATCCATCCATCCTTTGATTTCTATTATAAAAAGGATGATAAATTGATAAGTACCTTTTACCTGTAAAGAAGTAAATACACTGAATTATCCAAAAATACACTGGCGCCAAAAGTTTGGAATAATGTACAGATTTTGCTCTTATGGAAAGAAATTGGTACTTTTATTCACCAAAGTGGCATTCAACTGATCACAATGTATAGTCAGGACATTACTAACATGAAAAATGACTATTACAATTTGAAAAAAATGTCTTAAACTACTTCAAAGAGTTCATCAAAAAATCCTCCATGTGCAGCAATGTCAGCTTTGCAGATCCTTGGCATTCTAGCTGTCAGTTTGTCCAGATACTCAGGTGACATTTCATCCCACGCTTCCTATAGCACTTGCCAGGTGCCCGGCTGTCTTGTCGGGCACCTTAGAGTCTAGCTGATCCCACAAAAGCTCAATGGGGTTAAGATCCATAACACTCTTTTCCAATTATCTGTTGTCCAATGTCTGTGCTTCTTTGCCCACTCTAATCTTTTCTTTTTGTTTTTCTGTTTCAAAAGTGGCTTGTTCTTTTCAATTCTTCACATAAGGCCTGCACCCCTGAAACTGGTGTTGAGCAGGTAGAATTCAATGAAGCTGTCAGCTGAGGACATGTGAGGCATCTATTTCTCAAACTAGAGACTCTGATGTACTTATCCTCTTGTTTAGTTGTACATCTGGCCTTCCACATCTCTTTCTGTCCTTGTTAGAGCCAGTTGTCCTTTGTCTTTGAAGACTGTAGTATACACCTTTGTGTGAAATCATCAGGTTTTGGCAGTTGCAAGCATTGTATAGCCTTCATTTCTCAAAACAATGATTGACTGACGAGTTTCTAGAGAAAGCTGTTTTTTTTTGTTGTTGTTTTTTTTTTTGCCATTTTTAATCTAATATTGACCTTAAGACATGCCAGTCTATTGCATACTGTGGCAACTCAAAAACAAACACAAAGACAATGTTAAGCTTCATTTAATGAACCAGATAGCTTTCAGCTGTGTTTGATATAATGGCAAGTGATTTTCTAGTACCAAATTAGCAATTTAGCATGATTACTCAAGGATAAGGTGTTGGAGTGATGGCTGCTGGAAATGGGGCCTTTGTAGATTTGATCAAAAATTACTTTTTTTTTCAAATAGTGATGGTGCTGTTTTTTACATCAGTAATGTCCTGACTATACTTTGTGATCAGTTGAATGCCACTTTGGTCAATTTACTTCCGAAACAGCTAAATCTGTACATTATTCCAAACTTTTGGCCGCCAGTGAATATGATTGCCATTGTATATTGTTTTGGCAATACAGTGCTGGTGCTTTATAAGGGTCTTATCACTGGTAACTTTCAAATCTATTTGAAAAGACATTGGTCAGATGGTCAGTTGTATCACATATTTGAAATAATATGATTAAATGTATAATTATATTAGCTATTTTAATTTAGTGATATAAAAGCAGGAAAAGCAGGATGGAACTTAAAATAAAAGGGTTATGTTCTGGAGCAGCCCAATATATAAATACATCTGGAAGACGTATTTTTTTACATTGTTTGCTCATCTGCATTAAGTTAATAAGGATGTCTCAGATGTCAATGAGACATTCAGCCTATGTCTTTTATGATTTAGATTATGTTTGTTTTTTTTTGTTTTTTTGTTCACACTGTATCTTTTTAACCAGAGCATAAAAGGTTATGTGAGAGAACATAGTAGTTGGTCACCTTTGACCTCTGTCTTGCAGTGGGACTCAAGAGGAAAGACCTGCGGAGTGACAAAGGCTAAACATATAGATAGAAATAGTAAGAGAAGTATGGTAGTATGTGATTCCAAATTTAGATAGTCACTCACAGAATGAATCAGAGCCCATGTATGTGCTTGCAGTGTGTAGGATTCTTATGAACACTAGTGGGGATATATCTCACAATGGTGGATGTCTATGTGTGCAGATAATCAGATAAAATGTTCTTGGACAGACCAGGCTAAGTAATACTGTATTAGCTCATGTGAATGAGGTGACACTCAACTGGAGGCAAACGTATCTTTCGTTTCACCTCTCTATGCCAACTGCATTGAAATCACCCCTTACATCTCACATACTCTTTCATTCCATTCGCTGTTGCAACAGACATTTACAGGGACACTTAGAAAGAAAAGGGTTGCCAGTGGCTCAGTGAGTGTTGTTGCAGAATCATTCAGTTGGAAATGAAGAGTACAAGAGTATATGTGAAGGGTTTCTGCTGTGCCACAAAGTGGAAATATCACCCAGCAAATCAGAGAAGAAATGCCGCTGTATTCTAGACTCAGTGAGATGTATGGAAGCAATGCGGCATTTGACTTATTCAACAGATGAAAATATGCAAGAATTCCCCGGCTTGCTTCCCCGGTATTGTAACAACCGCTTCATGTAGTTGTCTCGAAGCTGGTGGGAAAATGATGAACAACTCTCCAATTCAAATTCTCTTTCTTGTGTCTATATTGCATTCTCTTTTCTCCAGACTTAGAGCAAATTGTGTCAGCAAGCCATATAACATTTTACATTTTTATTTGGGGAATGGTGTCAAATTTGAATATTTCCTACAAAATATACAATGGTACTTTAAAGTAAAACATGAAATCGAAATTGACACAATTATCTTTTTAATGCACTTTTCTGGTCTTATGCAATACCATCATTGCACGTCATTCCAAAATAAAAAAAAATGGTCTTTGTAATCTTTCATCAAAATTTACATGGTTACTTTGCATCTAAAATTACTTTTCTTTTCAGATGACATTACTTGCAGTAGGCCCTATTGGATAATCTTAGTTAGACCATGATAATGCCAGTTTTTAGACACTACCATTATTATAGCAATACCATGGTATTTTAAAAAAAACCTGGTAAAAATTATTTAAGGAGCATCACAATTATCTTTTTTTATTGTTGATTGAATTTATAATAATAAGTGTTTCACCAAATTTGTTTTAATTTTGTTTAAAAATGATTTAAGGAGCATCACAAATATCAATTTATTATAGATTTACTTATAAGAAAAATGTCATCACAAAAAAGTTGAAAAAAAGTTTAAAAATTATTTAAGGACTATCATAATTTATCACTTTATTGTAGATTTACTCATAACAGAGTAAATCACAAAAACATTAACATTATAAATTATTTAAATTGACGTATGCTAGGAATACAAAAAGACAATTTTGTTTGGTTGCCCAAGATGAACCTCAACAGATTGCGTCCTCACAATTACTTAAGGAAATTACTTTTAAAAGTCGACTCCCCTGAAAGTTGTTGTATAATTCACTCACTGGTCTGAACATGAATGTGACAGAATAATGTTTATAAACTCATATTAACTACCATCAAATACTTCTTGTACTAATTATTCTGAGTTTTGAAGGTGCCATATTGCCTGATATCAGAATTTTTCAGGGCGACTGAACCAAAGACTCGTTTTTGATGTGTTTGTCATGTCCCAAACAAAGCATTCTGTTAGCCTGCCCCACCATATGTTGTCTGATTAATTTCAAGACAACCACATTCTGATATTGTTTCTGATCACACAATGAGTTGCATTGTTGGGTCAATGAAAACAAGACTGTCTGACAACATTCAATGAGTAAATAGATTACTTGTTTTATTATTTGTTTCATTTAGAGTTTCATAATGAAAACTAGATATTTACATTTGTTGAAAAAAAAAAAAAAGACATTTATTGATAAACTAGCCACCATGATGGCAAGATGTTGTGGGTGGTTGCCATGGCAATGTTGTATGGTATATAGGGTGTTCTGGGTGGTTGTTAGCATGTTGCTATGTGGTTGCGAGGGTGTTTTGGTTGTCACTCACTGCCCCAAGTCTCTATGACATTCTGGTCCCTAGATATAGCCTGGAATCCTCCTTCAGTGTAATTTAATTTTGTTCTGTTGCCCATTTGTTTTCGTCAGCCAGGCGAACATCGTAAGGCTGTTTGCTTAGAAAACTAATTTTGCACCTTTCCTCAAAAAGCTGCTCGATTTAAGATATCATTCATATACGTAGCAAAAATCATGACGACTTCTGTACATGCCAAAGTTTAAAAGCTGGTGTTCGGGGTTTGTTCAAATGCCTAACACTTTGTATGAGCAAAAGGCTTGCCTTAGCAAGCACCACTAACACATCGCCTAAAATTACTGTACTTTCATAGTATTAAATGCGATGAAGAACAACATATGCAAATATGCATATCTGAATGCGGGGCTAGTGTTTGAAGATGATTTGTTGTCGAAATCCTCTGAAGTCTCAGAGGAAAAAATCTTGCCGCACAAACAGATTTTTCCTCCTGGCTGTCGCTTGTCAAGACATCAACGGCACTGTGGTTCCATAACTACACCTGAGGCCCGCATACCTCTCCCTTTTTCATCCTTCCATCTCTCAAACCTCCTGTCCCGCTTCTCCAACTTTGATTCCCCACTTCACCCAACAGATGTCTAGATCTAAAGTTGCACTCGTGCAGTTGGCGTACTGGCAGACGCGAGTCTTGTGTGCCTGGTTTCTTCAAACCTCACGAGCAAGTGTGCCTGGGCACCTCTGCATTTTGCTTTTCTCTTTTTAGTTAATACATATACGGATGCTTACTTAGATGCAAGAAGGTCAAGCAAGCCCGAAGAGCCTGCTTGATTCTACATCTGTGAGATAAAATCCAATTCCCACCTCCGTTACAAAGTGGGTGAGAAAGAGAACCTGAGAAAGATGAGATTTGATGAGAAGGACCAAAATAAATATGTCAGACATGTTGCCATCTGTACGAGGGGCATTCCAAAGGGACTAATTAGCCAGCCGTGGTGGGCTGAATTGCTCGTTTGAAAGTGATTCGCTGTTCTCGGGGAAAACAGGTGGAGGAGAGAGTTCCTCATTTTCTGACTCACTTTATTGCATTTGCCAAGTGCTCTTTCGCTCTTAATGCCTGTTCTTCTTTGAATGCTTCATAAAACGCCTTCATTTTTGTCTTAAATACCGTCAATCAGTCACTGTTGTCGGCATCCCTGAGGTGTATAGAGTTTTACACATAATGCAGAGAGATTATCAGTCTTGGGAGAAGCTGCTTAATAAAGCTTGTTTGTTCTTTCCTCCCTCTGGTGTATGTGTTTATGTGATTTGAAAATGAGTCATACTGTCTCTAAGGTTGCTAAGAATTTTGAGGGCTACCACCAGAAAGGAAAAACATGGGCATGTTTGTAACATGTTTGGAATAGAAGACTAGCTTACTTTGTACTAAATACTGCACAGTATACACTGTATACTATCTACTATTTGTTTAAATGAGTAAGTGAAACAGTAGGCATCATTCCACAATTTCAAAAAGCAGTATACATTGCTGTGATCTCATCAATGTGACTGGCATCCAGTTGGAAATATATATATATATATATATATATATATATATATATATATATATATATATATTTTTTTTTTGCAATTTTGTTTTCTTATGTTTCATTTGTCATGCTAGAAATGGAAGATGAAGTCAAACACATTGCACTGTATACAGTATACAGTACCATATTAGTGCATACTGTATTAGTACAGTTAGTATTCTATTTACAGCTGTTACTCAACTAATTCTCTAGAATTCAATCTTTCATGAATAATGGGAATGCCAAGAGTTAAGATATTTTTATACAAAATTGGATTCAAAATGCAAAATAGCAGTTTTCAATTTGTTTCAACTCATAATAATTTGTACGAGATGGTGAAATCGTAACATATTGTATGATGACTTGACAGATAAGAAAAGGTACGACTTTTATGCTGCATTCTATTCAACTACTAGGAAAAGTGCAATTAAATGCACCTTGAAGTCAGACTTCCAACTCTGATTGTATTACTCTTACTCATTATGAAGTATATTGTATGTATACAGTGCACAGTATGCAAATTGTCTGTATGCATGGAATAAAATATGTGCAGTATGTGCTCAACTTGACCTTCCTACTAGGAAAAGTTCAATTGAATGGCCCTTGAAGTCAGACTTCCAGCTTCCAAATTCTAATTTCTAATAGATGCAGGTGCGTGACATCATGCAAATATGTCTGCACGCAGGAAGATGTACAAAGTTAATGATACACATTCACTTTCATAAAATGATATTCATCAGTGAGTTAAGGTTCCTACATTACATCATATTAAAACATTTGCAGAGTCAGGTATTCAAAATATGTAAATTATACTGTCTTTTGATAATCGTACACCTGTACAAAAAAATGCTTGTACTGCAGCATCGTCTATGAGTTTGGTTGCTAGGATACGTCTCTGGTGACAATCGAACAACTACTAAGCTGACGGTAGAATAGCAGTTTTGTTTGCTTATACATCATCTTCTATGCATCGACAATGGAATGCCTTTTTTGTCGGAGATCGGAGAAATTGAGTTGGAATTTTCCACATCCGACTTTAAATGGAATACTGCATTAGACCTACCAAATACGCTTACCTCATTTCATTTAAAACCCAGATGTTTCTCTTTCTTCCGAGGTACACAACAGTGGTTTTTGGGAGGATTTGATTGGACGACGTGAAGGCTTGTCAAAGGCTACGTCATTTGTTTCTTAACAAAAAAACAAACAAACAAAAAACCACCATGGAAGGATTGTTCTGCCCTTAAACCAAATAAGTGTCCGCTCAGGCAAGCTCTGTTACATGCTTGGGTTTGTCTGAAAAAAACACCTGACCTCTTTGGCTCCTATTTACCCATGTCTCTTTTTAATCGATATGTGCAAGCCCTTTGGGTACATGCAGGGCGACGTCAGCTATTTACAGTGTGTGTTGTTACTGCTTCAATGGTAGTGACTTGTCAATGACCGCATATGCTTGTGAACCCCTTTGGCTTTGTGCGGTTATTGCGGCCAGAGAGGCTAATTGTGCTTATGGGGCATGAAAAGGAGAGAGATAAAATGAAAAAAGGCTGGTTTGAGGAACGATACTACTAGCTCAGCTGATGTCAGCCATTTGTTGATAATGTGAGCAAGGATAATTGTGTAATTTTCAAATTGAGTGTAAGAAAGAGCATATTTAGCCATTTATCAGTGGTGCTTGAAAACACTTAAGGTTTTCGCTTGGGGGACCACATCTAGAGACCAGAATATCATAGAAACTTGTCGGTGGGCTCTTTTAACTTGGGCCGGTAAGGCCCTAGAAGCCACCCAGAACACCCAAGCAACTACATAGCAAAAAACCTACAGGGTTCTCAACACCTTTAGACCACCTAATTTCTCAGACTTTTCCATAATAGGGACGTTTACTTTCGGACTGTGACCGAAAGTAAATGGATCAACCGTCCTAGCCAAGACAAGTGGTTTAATCCATGTCTTCTAAAGTGTTACAATTGGTTTTGAGTGAGAACACACCAAAATGTAACTCCTTTTTTCACTATAATGTTGCCATTACCTGAATATCCTTTTTGTAGCTTGGAACAATATTAGTTTAAGGCAGCATAAGGATGAGTAAGTGATGAGATAATTGTCATTTTTGAGTGAGCTATTCCATTAAATGCCTAATGTTAGGCAAAGAGTTTTTTACTCTTCTTACAATTCAACAAGTCTAAGAAAACTAGATATTATTATTAATATTATTGATATTTGGTATAATTCAAAGTATTTTCTAACCAACTGTGGCTAATACATTTATATGAGTTTTGAGGAGGATGTTAAGTCTACTTACTGTCCTCTTAGTAACTCTTGTAAAACATAACATTTACTTACCTAGTCTGTCATGTAGTGTTGACTATGGCAAATTATTACAGTACCATGTCAGGAAGTAGCCAGTTAAAGTTGCGCATACACAATAGAACACTGAATGCCATAACAATCCCATCTGCAGCTGTTGCTGAAAGTCCCTAATTTTCCACAACTTTTCCAGGCGCTCGTGATTATTTGATTAGGATGTTTTATAATCATTTTATTGCTAGAAATCTCCAGCCGATGAAATACTGTAGAGCAGAGCTTAACTAGCAGAAGTTTCATTCAATACATAAATGTGTATGAATTTTCTGGGCCTGGAAATCAGGTTTTCAAATTCCCAGAAATATCGGGGGTTACAATGACTGTAGGAGAGACTGTGAATTTGATGACAGGAGGTCAAAAGTTCTGCTGCTGAAATCAGTCTGTGCTTACCAAAATTCAAACCACTGCCCCCTGTGGCCAAAGCTGGAAGTGTTGTTGACCAGTTTCCGGGTGAAATGTCCACAGGGTGCCGCCAAAAGCAAATTTTTTTAAATTGTAAATGATTTAATACAACAACAGGAATGCATATTTTATTAACTCTTAGAACGGAAATGCAACCTCTGAATTGCGCTCACCATTGTTTATGTGATCACACTTTCTTCCTGGTTTCCATGGTACCAGAACCCATGTCTCGAAGATTGCTGGCATGACCACCTACAAGTTACACCTTTAGCATCATTGGCAGTGACTATTACAAGGCCATCACTTACATTTTTCTTTGACAATGTAACACATTTAGTTCAACTAATATCTTTTAAATCTAGAGTGTCCATATACATGTTTCACTTTCTGCCTCGCAAAGACCAACTGAAAGCTTTTACTCTTTTCAAATACCACTGATTCAAATCAAAACCTCAAATTGGGTTAATGCTTTTGCTGCAGACAAAAACCCAACAGAATGCTCTTTTTGTGTAGCGTAATGAAGGACAGCAGAGTCTCCCGAGTATTTAACTCCTGAACATATGCAGAAAAGCCTTAGAGTCCCTGCCAAACAAGCAGCCTCACAGCCCTCATATGAAGCCCTTTTCTGTTGTAATTTGAGGAAAGATGCTGGTAAAAGACTTGAAAAGATGGCTGTGATACTGCTGTTGCCCCTCTAACACCCACCCACGAGTGGAACACAAGCTTGGCTTGCCGGCACGATGAGTGTCTGATTGCTTTTGTGTGTTGTGGTCTCTCCGGACCCCTCACAAAGACAGAGAGGGAATTGCTGGCCAGCAGCCTCTGATATTATATCAAGATTAGTGTGTTTTCCCGACAAGAGTAGACCACCGCCAAAGAGTGAGATTGTGTCACTCGCTAACACGTTTGAAGGATGGCTGATATTTGAGAAAATTAATGGCTGCTTGGACTCCTATCTGATGCATTCTTAATGATCGCACATTTTGAGGATTTATGGGTGGTGTTTTACTTAGAAGTAATTTGTTTAACTGTACCGATTGTATGTTGGTATTTGATTTTGGGAAAAGGGGTATTTTTCTGGGTATTTCAGGTAATTAGGGTAATTATGAGATTTTTTGTTTGGTAAAACACAAAACATACCCCTTCAAAACAATACCATAAAAATATACCATGGGAAAACCATGAAAATACTGCCATAATGGTATAATCATGGTAGTCTTTGAAGTACTTTACAGGAAGACAATTCAGAAGAATGGGTTGAATATGGTAATCAAACAATACTGTAGTAAATGTCAAAATACTGTGGTATTACACAAATCTACTGTATTTTTGTTGGTAAATTGGTTAAAATATGAACATTACCTTTTAATAATATGTATCAGTGTACAACCATAAAATATTACCATGCAAAAACCATGACAATACCATGGTTTTTTTTAGACACTACCATTATGGTAGTACAATGGTATTATTGTAGTACCTTACAGTGTTGTTTATTTACAGTAGTTTTTAAATATGGTAATCAAACAATACTGAAGTGTATGCCAAGATAAAATACCATGGTATGACCATTTGATGCCATTACTGAACCATGGAAAAACCATGATAATACCATGGCGTTCTTTGAAGTACGTTACAGGTAGAGAATTCAGAAGAATAGTATGAATATATTAATAATAAAATCTGTATTTATAATTTATATATTTTGTTTGGTATATTTATTATATTTTAGTAAATATTACATTTGTGAAATAATTAAATAGGCTAAAATGTGAATATTCCCATCCTAAACTTACCATGTTATTACCACAATAATATACTGATAACATAACAGTAATGTCATTTTGATATATATATATATATATATATATATATATATATATATATATATATATATATATATATACTGTATATATGATAGTAATACCACTGTATTATTTTAAGTTCCTTTAGGTAAATAGAATACTATTTGAATATGGTTTCAAAATACCATATTACCATCTGATACCATCAATCAAACCATAGTTCCGCCACAACACTTATTGTAAAGTGTTTGTAGGAATATTTAAGACAAATGAGGAGTTTACTGACTGTGTATTTTCCCATATGTCATTAAGCCCTATGTTAATTGTTCAGATTAAGTGCAGACATCTGTTTTTGTGTGTTTGTAGGATGCGGGAGAGGGAACTGCAGCGTGTGGGCAGGAGATTGCTGCTGTTGGGCATCTGTCTGCTGTCTCTTTGGGGTCAATTGAGTTTGGCCTCAACACATCGCAGCCATATTGGTGAGTCACATGCAAACATATACACATTAATGTTTAAGGGTAGACAATGGAGGAAACAGACTATCAACTGACAGGTTGCTCATTTGAGTGATGTATTTATTTTAAATTGTGCCTGACCTCTTGTTCTAAAGCCCTTTTCCCTTGGAATCCATGGGCAACAATTGCCTCATGGATTGTTCCAGGAGTGTTGCTCATTTTCAATAAGACCTGCCTGACCTTGTGAAGAATGAACATTCCAATTAGCTTTACCTCGAAAGAAAACACAAAGATACAAGCTTGCTTCCTTAAAATGCACAATTGTTGTGGCAGACAACCTGGAATGTTGGCCCTCTAATCTGTCCTGCAAAAGCAAAACTCAGTAACTTAATATTTTGACAAATTGAGGTATGAACAAAAACATTTTTAAACATTTTAATGCCAAGGACCCTCAAATATGATGATCCCCTTGCGAGGGACCCCCTGTGTGAGAAAATATTAAACATGATATAATAAAGACATGTTGTTTGCCAAATTAAAATAACTTGCTTTTATAGTGCCATTGATCTATAGCATTAATTATTACATTTTTATATGAAAAATATATACTTTCTTTTTTTTATTTGACTGTGTGTCTTTTTTTTATATTACAGTAATATAAGAGGTTTAAACCCGAAGATAAATATTTTAAATTCAACTAAAATTTATTTGTATAGCACTTTTGACAATAAATATAGTTTCAAAGCAGCTTTAAAGAGAATATTGAAGTACAACCCTTATATTTTACAAATAAGACGTGTTTTTTTTTCTGTTTTTTTATTTTATTTTTTTCATAATATATGAAATTATATGTATATATATGGCTGTCAATAGAATAAAATAATCGTGATTAATCCCATGGTTTCAGAATGAAAGAGTAATAATTTCAAATAATGTCATAAAAATTCCTTTTTACCATTTTTTACTTATTTTGCCTCTAAATATTTTCCTGGACTTTCTAGCACCCCTTTGCGGCTCCCTCGGACCCCAGTTTGAAAACCCCTGTCCTATATGACTTGTCCTTTGACAGACAGGTTTGGCTCAACTATGCTCAGATTCAGAAAAAAATAAGCATGAAAATGTGATTCCCAGGCTTTGTGTATGAGGTCAGGCATGTTGCATTGTATAAACAAAGCAAAACAATTTTTAAACAATTTTAAAACCACATATCGATACGCATATTCAAATTAAATTTGATTTCAAGTATTTTTTTTATTTTTTTGCTACGACTATGCATCTAAATAGATTTGAGTTGGGTATGTCAAATAATCAGATTTCTTTCTCTATGAACAAAGCCCAAATGTAATAGAAAATCTCAGCAAAAGATTTCCTAGAAGATTTAAAGATTTTTTGTTATAATGAAATGGCATTAATAAGAAATGAAAAGTCATATAAAAATGTATTATTTTCACAAGAGGCTGTATGAATGGAGTGAATCATATAGTTCTCTGAGGTTATATCCTGTCCTGATACTAAGGCAACGTTAGGTCAGTGAACCCTACTTAGACCAACAGGGACGCCAAAGGAGCAAGTGTCAAGCCTGTCACAGGAATCTCATTGAAAAAAGAAAGCGACAAAGTAAAAGAGAAATAAAACCCTGGGCGAGAAGTGGAAAAAGTGAATACACATTTCAGTAATGAGACCTGTCCACAGGGGCTGCCTGACAAACAGTGGCAGAACAGGAACCGAAGTGAGAAAATAAATTATGTTTAAGTAACCGAACCCAAGGCAACATCAAACAACATGTACACTGTAAAAAGTGACATGTTCATTGAATTTACAACAACGAAGGCAACAGTTTGCATGGCTATTTTTTTTTTAGTTTAAGGCATCTGTTTAACGGTGCACTCTGTGATTTTTAACTAACTGCCAAACTTTTAAACAAAAAGAAAGCTTGTTGTGTTGTAGCTCAACTGAAACAGTGTTGCACTTGCAACGCAAAGGACATTGCAAGTCAAAAGTCAACTTCAGCTTTTGATTTTAAATGTCACATTTGCGCTATTAGTTAGGTTTAGGTTTAAAGTTTAGGGTAGGGAGGTTGGTTTTGTTGATTTAAAATCCAACAGAGCATTAACCTTAAAAACTTGCTTTAAAGGTGCAATGTGTAACTTTTTTCATGTAATATTCGCCTTTTTTTTGCCAATGTGTGAACGGCTTGTAACACAACTTAAAACATTAGCCCTTCCCGGACTTCCTAGGTTGCCTATTAAAGCCTGTAGACTGATTTTCATGCGAAGGGAGTGGGTCGGTTTTGCCAGGAAAATCCAAAGGATGTGATGTTTATGCGCGCTCCCAAGAGCCTTGCCTCAGTAATCGCTTCTCTTCTGCTATTCAACAGCGACAACAAACTGCAACATTAGGTAACGTTATCTTAGAGATGGAATCCAGCAAACGTCCGGCTCCCAGCACAACACCGACTCCTACACAAACAGAGTAAGCCAAAAAAAACAAAAAAACATTTCCATCTGGCTAAGCGGGAACGTGATCGTGGTCGAGTGAAAACTAGAGTGAACATCAGCAGGGTATTTGATTCCTGGAGGGACATTCGTTCGGTTTTGGGGATCAAAACCGACCCTGAATTGGCATTTTTTTTATTGGACAGTTAAGCTTACATAACTGCAAAACATGTGAAATATAGTGCCATAAGGATTGATCTGTGTAATTTTAGCTAACTTGATCTTGCCTGCTAACGCTGACGAATTGCAAGCTACCTTGCTTTGTAACTTTCAAATAATTTCAACAATCTTCTCTTTATATTAAAAGTCAGGTATGCTGATTCACAGTAACTGAAGTAATATTAATCTGTAATTATTCAGCAAGGTAAACTACAATAATACAATGCTAGACAATGTTAAAGATAATTTTAAAAAGCACGTAACTTGGTTATACAGAAAATATATACATTCAATTATTATAAAACAATAGCGCATCGAAATATCAAAATGACAGTTGTGATGGAATCACATCAATACTGAATTGTGTCAACATATTTATAATGTACAGTCTATTTTATAAACAGCTACTGTCATCATCCACCAAATTTAGCTAACAGCTATTGATAAAGCTGGCTAGCTAGCTAACGCCGACCTAGGCTATCGTATAAATGCAGGCAATGTATCATGCAAAGAAAAGTGATTACTTCAAACTACAGTTTTGCATAGTCAGACCTATATCCACACTTTGTTTTAGCCCTGTTCCAGCACTGGAGAATCAAATATAATATACAGTCTCAAAGTTTGTAGTAAAACAGTCATAACTGTGTAATTTTAATTATGCTACCACATCTGTCAGCATGAAGCCGGTGAATCACGTTCAGTCTCTTTGTTTTGTTCCCTATGGAGTGCGCGTGGTCACGAGCTACAGTTCACTTAACGGCCACTGGTGTCATTAATAACAAGGGTTTCTGAATCTTACATACTGCACCTTTAAGCATCACTCACTGGACATTTGACTTCGGAACTGCCGCGATACGTCGAAGGATTACCAAGTATTATCATTTTGTAAATAAAGTTGCCACAGTCACGCAATTTACATGAGATCAGGCTGACTGTTAAGGCAGAGTTTTCTTACTACATGAATTGAGTACAAATGTAGAATTTGCTTAATATTTTCAAGTTCATGCCTGAACTAAATCAATGTAGGATGTACTAAATCTCTTATGCTGTATTAACTTCACCACAAAGTCATTTTTTCTCAGTGTAGACTTGTTTAACTGCATGTATCCTGGTGAGCTTGTGTCCTCCCCCTCTGTGTTGTGAAAGCCACAAAGACTCAATGGGGACAAAGCAAAGCAACAGCGACAATTAATCTCCTGTTATCGAGCCAAAGGCCAGCTCTAAATAAAATCATGCAGCTTTTCAGGCACGGCGACAAAGATAGCAACAAGTTAGGAGGGCTCATCCTTCTCCCGGCGGATGTGTACAAGCGGTATGTCGGTGGAAGAAAGGGTGATTGATTACAACAAGAGCCCCCCAATCACTCACCCCATGGTGGGGGAGAGAGAGTGGCTTTTTACCCGATGCAGGTTGCACAGCTCCAGGCTACCACAGAACTAATCACAAAGTAACTCCCAGTGGCTCTAGGAGGTGAGGCCAAGGTGTTACCCAGTAAACAAACCTCTTTAGCCCCACTGTTTAAGAGAAGTGGTGGTCTCCTGCTGCTTTGGAGAGGCAAACTCTCAGCATACCCTTAAGAGAGCACAGATCAAGCCAATAACACCACAGGGACCTCCACACTGCCAGCACACATTAGTTAGTCATGAGAGAGAGGGGGGTCTTGAATAAGATGGACAACATTAAACAAAATAAATGTAAACAAGATCTACATAGAGCAGAAATGCATAGAAGAGAATCTTACAAAGTCTGTCAAGAACATGTCTGAGTAATATTTCACCCCAAAATCAAAGGAAAAATAAAATACATTAATTAATATATTAATATATTTTAGATGTAATATACAGTTTATTAAGCATAAAACATGTTTGTTTTTTGCAACAAAAAAAAAAAAATTAAATCATAAAGTATTTATACATCATAGTGTGTGTTTGTACTCCCTTTAATTTATGCTGATTTTAATTTAAAACATAATTACCTTTTTTTTGTATGTATTAATTGATGTCATATTGTACTGCAGTGATGAGAATTTAATGAGAATTATGGAAACTTTAAATACAATTTAAATAAAAGTTCTATAATATATTATAGAAGTAATATATTTTGTGTAAAAAAAATCATTTTGACATTATTTTCATAAAAATAATTATATATAATTTCAATCGCAAAGCATGTATGCGTTATGGTACTATTTGTAGCACTGCCTTCAATTTCTGCCGATTTAAATTTGATAAAACAGTGAACTACAGTATTTTTACGTTTTTTTAAAAATGTATCTCTCAATTTGGAATGCCCAATTCCCACTACTTAGTAGGCCCTCATGGTGGCGCGGTTACTCACCTCAATCCGGGTGGCGGAGGACAAGTCTCAGTTGCCTCCACTTCTGAGACAGTCAATCCACGCATCTTATCACGTGGCTCGCTGTGCATGACACCACGGAGACTCCCAGCATGGGAGGCTCATGCTACTCGCTGCGATCCACTCACAACTTACCACACACCCCTATTGAGAGCGAGAACCCCTAATCATGACCATGAGGAGGTTACCCTATGTGACTCTACCCTCCCTAGCAACCTGACCAATTTGGTTGCTTAGGAGACCTGGCTGGAGTCACTCAGCACGCCCTGGATTCGAACTCGCAACTCCAGGGTACAGTATTTCTTAGTATAGTAAAAATACTTGTATTAAAGTAATGAGAATTTAATAAGAGGGGAAGTTTAAATCATGTTGACATTATTGATATATTATTAGAGGAATGGTGTGGAATAAAATTCTTTGTATTGCAACATTATTTTCACTTAATTTGAATTGTAAAATATTTAGACATTATGGTAATGTTTGTTGTACTTCATCTATTCTGATTTGAATTAAAACAGTGTATTACAGTATTTTTTACTGTAAAAAATACTTGTATTTAATGAAAAATGGATGAGAATAATAGGAATTTTAAATACATTTTAAATAAATATTTAATTATCAATATATTATAGAAGGAAAATATTTTGCATAAAGTAAAGTATTTATAAATCATGCTATTTTTTTTGTACTTTAATTTATTCTGATTTTAATTTGATAAAACTGTATTGTGGCAGGAGGGACACAGGGACACAGCGTCTCGTTCCCTCCATCAGGGAACGGAGGTTACGAAAGTAACCAGGACATTCCCTATCTGTCACTCACTTGATGTTGTGTCGATGTAGTGAAACTAGGGGTCCCTATACGAAACACCACAGCTAGCTGAACTGTGTTACACAGACTGGCGGTGCGAGACGGGCAGACCATTGCATGCCTCGTAGCCAGCGCACCTTGCCGTCACGTAACCTCCCCAAATGCTCCTACGAGTGTCGTACGGTCCCCCGCACCTCGGGGACAAGTTGACTGCCAAAAAATGGGGACAGGCTACCCCAGCCGTGGCCTCTTCTCTTCTTTTTTCTCCCCAAAAAAGAGCAGAAATCGATCAGCTGGGGGCCATAAGTATCCGCGTGGGTGAGGGGGGGGACGTGTCACTCCCAAGGGGAAGACACCGAAGACCACACTCGGCCCGAAGGGGAGGTAATTGTGTGGAAATACATCACATGGTCTTACCGAGTTCTGTCGGCAGTGACACGTGTGGAGAGGTCCCCATGGTAGGTCCTATCCAGAGGGGACGGAGCTCTACAAACATGGCGACCGGTGGCAGAGGGGACTCTGCCCAAGGAAGATGCGGGTTTACCAACGGGGAAACCATCTCGTGGAAGATACATCACACGGGGTTACAGATAGGCAACCAGCACATGTGGAGCACCTACCCCAGTACACGGCCTATTAGCACACGTACTGGGCCGGCATCGAGTTTCTCCATGAACTCGCCTGCCACAGGGCTAAGGAGGAAGGACATCCAGGGTCCACGGTCTCGTGAACATGGCTGGGGGGTAAAAAGCACATGTATCCCCCTTAAGGAGGGGAAAGGCATTATGCGCAAGCGGTACACCTGGCCAGCTGTCCCGCAAACTTACCTGTTCGTACCTGACAATACATGGGACGAAACTGGCTCAACCCGGAGATTGTAGAATCTTGAAGGTATTGGATGTTGCCCAGCCCGCTGCTCTACAGATGTCTGCAAAAAGAGGCACCATTGGTCAGGGCCCAGGAGGCCGCCACACTCCTGGTATAGTGTGCTCATAGCCCCAACGGGGGTGGCACGTTTGGAGACAGCCCTTCCTTTCTGCTGTCCTCCAAAGCAGACAGAGAGCTGCTCAGAGCATCTAAAGCTCTGTGTACAATCCAAATAGATGCGCAAAGCGTGCACTGGACACAGCAACGACAAGGCTGGGTCTGCCTCCTCCTTGGGCAGCACTTGCAAGTTCACCACCTGATCCCGAAATGGGGTCAGGGAACCTTGGGCACATAGCCCGGTCGGGGTCTCAGGACCATGTGAGAGTATTCCGGACCAAACTCCAGGCACATGTCACTGACAGAGAATGCCTGCAGGTCCCATACCCTCTTGATGGATGTGAGCGCAGTCAGGAGGGCAGTCTTCAAAGAGAGTGCCTTTAGCTCAACTGACGGGGCTCCCCGCAGGCCCTGTAGGACCATGGAGAGACCCCATGAGGGAATTAGGCATGGTCTGGGAGGATTCAGCCTCCTTGCGCCTCTAAGGAACCTGATGATCAGGTCGTGCTTCCCGAGAGACTTACTGTCAACTGCATTGTGGTGCGCCGCTATAGCGGCCATGTACACCTTCAAGGTGGATGGGGACAGCCGCCCCTCCAGCCTCTCCTGCAGGAAGGAAAGCACTGACCCGACTGCGCATCTCTGGGGGTCTTCACGTTGGGAAGAACACCACTTAGCAAACAGATGCCACTTCAAGGCATACAGGTGCCTCGTAGAGGGAGCCCTAGCCTGAGTAATTAGAGCCTTAGGTCTTCTGCGTCCCGTCCAAGGGCCAGACATGGAGATTCCTGAGGTCTGGTTGTGGGTGCCAGATGGTGCCCCATCCCTTAGAAAGCTTCTTTCAGGGGAATTCACTGGGGGGGGGGGTGTCTGTAGTGAGGAGTGTGAGGTCCAAGAACCAAATCTGGGTGGACCAATAGGGGGCTACTAGGACGACTTGCTCCTCGTCCTCCCTGACCTTTCACAGGGTCTGTGCAAATAGGCTCACTGAGGGGAACGCATACTTGCGAAGCACCCGGGGCCAGCTGTGTGCCAGCGCATCTATGCTGAGGGGAGCCTTGGTCAGGGTGTACCAGAGTGGGCAGTGGGAGGATTCCTGGGAAGCGAACAGGTCTACCTGCACATGACCGAATCGACTCAAAATCAGCTGGACCACCTGGGGGTGGAGTCTCCACTCTCCCCTGAGCGTGACTTGCCATGACAGTGCATCCGCAGTGACCTGGAGACCTGCTCTAGGGGAACCCCTGCCCATAGAAATGCCAGGTCTGTCCAAGGGCTGAACAAGTGGCGACAGATCGGCGTGATGGGCACGCAATGTGCCCTGTGGCACCATGCCCATCTCGGGACTTGTGTCTGAAGCCAGTGCTGAAGCGGTCTCATATGCATCAGCCCGAGCAGCGTGACCACTGCCGAGGACGCCATATGCCCCAGGAGCCTCTGGAATTGCTTCAGTGGGACCGCCGTTCTCCGCCTGAACAACTTCAGGCAGTTCAGCACCGACTGCGTGCACTTGCTCGTGAGGTGCACCATCATCGAGAAAAGAGATGCTCTGAACTGGGGAGAGCTTGCTCTTTTCCCAGTTGACCCGAAGCCCCAGCCGGCTGAGGTGCCTGAGCACCAGGTCCCTGTGCGCACACAACAAGTCTCGAGAGAGAGCTAGAATTAGCCAGTCGTCAAGATAGTTGAGGATGCAGACACCCACTTCCCTTAGCGGGGCAAGGGCTGCCTCTGCGACTTTCGTGAAGACGCGAGGTGACAGGGACAGACCGAAGGGGAGGACCTTGTACTGGTACGCCCGGCCCTCGAAAACAAACTGCAGGAAAGGCCTATGTCGAGGTAAAACCGAGACGTGGAAGTACGCATCCTTCAGATTTACTGCCATGAACCAATCTTGATGCCGAACGCTTGCTAATATGCATTTCTGAGTCAGCATCTTGAACAGGAAGGCCCGGTTCAGTACTCGCAGGTCTAAGATTGGCTGCAACCCACCGCCTTTCTTTGGTAAGATGAAGTAGGGGCTGTAGAACCCCTTCTTCATCTCGGCTGGAGGAACAGTCTCTATCGCGTCCTTCCGCAGAAGGGTCGCAATCTCCGCACGCAGGGCAGCGGCGTCTTTGCCCTTCACTGAGGTGAAACGGATGCCGTTGAACCTGGGCGGACACCTGGCGAACTGAATCGCATAGCTGAGTCAGACGGTCCTGGTCAGACACCGCGATGGGTTGGAGAGTGCATGCCATGCCTCCAAGCTCCGGGCGAGGGGGACCAAAGGGACATGTCAGATGTACTGGTGGGTGGGGCCTCGCGGCAGGGCAGAGCCTGAGGTGCCATGTTGAGGGGGCTCGAACCCCGAACTCGTGGCCATGCTGAGTCTGGGGACATCGAAGCACTTACCTGGCTCCGGATACCCACCATAGGACCGGTCCTGGAGGGAAACCATCCTTGTAGTCCATCACAACCACCCTGGCGTGGGTGTTTTTGTGCCAAAGCTGGGCATTCAGGGGTTGGGGGGCCCACCTTCGGAGCGCCATGCCTGCCGTAAAGGTGCGGTGTCCAGCGGTCATGATAACGACGGCCGTGAACACCGGATGTGTGACCCAGGGAATGAGGAAACCGCTCTTTTCTTGAAAATGTGGGTACCACAGCCTTTTGGGCATGCGGCGAAATCAAAAGAAAAGGAAACCAAAGATTCTCCTCCCGGCCCTCCACCAGGGGATGGAGTGGTCTACTTACCACCTCCAATGCAGTGGGTCTCCACTTCCCTGGATCGCCCATCTCAGGGGTGCTTTGAAGCCTTCCTCGGGTTCTTGGCGGTGGGCTGTGAGACGGGAGGTGTCTGCTTCCTGCAGGTGGCTCCACACTGAGGCCGGGCCACCGTGGCAGTGTTGTTGTTGCTGCAGGGGGACGCCCTTGGCAATGAGCAGACGGGGTGTGGGTTCTTGATCCGCGCCGGGGCAGGATGAGCCGAATAGCCTCCATCTGCTTCTTAACCGCAGAGAACTGCTGGGCAAAGTCCACGACATTGTCGCCGAATAGGCCAACCTGGGAGATGGGGGCGTCAAGGAACCGTACCTTGTCAGCCTCCCTCATCTCGACCAAGTTGAGCCAAAGGTGCTGTTCCTGGACCACGAGGGTGGACATCGCCTGCCCGAGAGTCCGTGCTGTGACCTTCGTTGCCCAGAGAGCGAGTTCTAAAATAGGTTCAATTTTTCTTTTAATTTTGGGATGAAATGTGACCTGTTTTCATGATATTCACCCTAAAATCATAGTCAAGATACATACATACTTTGTTTTGGGGGTATGGTTTCTTGGTAAATTTGTTTATGGCTAGTGATGTTTTAATATATTCTGAAACTTTAGTCAAGACAGGGGATATTGCTGGTCTCTATTTCTCTGAAAACCTGAGGAAAATAAAACATGAATATGTTCTCTCCATTTGATCTTGTTTAGAAGATATTTCCTGTTTTTATTTTTATTTCCTATGGGTTGATCTCTAAGAGACCAACGTACATTATTAACCTAATATAACGCTAAAACCTCTCAATACTATCATAGAGCGATAAGATCATCTCTCACTGATTAGATTGAATATTTCTCTCCACTTCTGCCTAAATAGATGTGTATCCATATTAGTACACAGCAATCGAGCATTTTCTGATTTATTAGTCAGTAGCTGCAGGGAGAGATTCTGCAATGCAGCTGGAATAACGGAGGCGTGAAAAAAACACATTGCAAAAGCTGATTATCAGATCTAATCTGACAGCTGGTCTCTTTTCTTCTGAAACAAGGCTTGAAGTGATATACTGCGCAGGTCAAAAAGTTACAGATTTAACTGGTGTGGCGATGGAAGAATGCTCTGCTGAAGTTGATTATAAATAATTATGGCCCCAAACAAAACTGAATCATGAAGACAGTTAGATATAGTTTGCCAGAACATAATGTATATTTCACTGTACAAGCTTACAGTACACACTTACACTAGTATAGTTAATTTCTTTGTACAAAATAGATGTAGTTTGACATTTACAGTGGCCTCAAAAAGTTTTTGTACACTTGAGCCACTTTAAAAATGTATGAACGTCATTGCAATTAAATAACATTCCCTATCTGTCACTCACTCGACGTTGTGTCGATGTAGTGACACTAGGGCTCACTCCTGGGAGCCCGAGACACCTGTGGTCTTTGATAAAAGGCCAATGAAAATTGGCGAGTGGTATTTGCATGCCACTCCCCCGGACATACGGGTATAAAAGGAGCTGGTATGCAACCACTCATTCAGATTTTCTCTTCGGAGCCGAACGGTCATGCTCATTGAGCTGAATTCTACTGTTCATTCACCTCTGCTGGATCTGACGGCACATTTCAGCGGCTTCTCCCTCCTCTGCACTGGTGCACTGCAGAGAACGCCCCTGGGCGCTTCGGCAGAAAACAAGAGAGTATATATTTCTCTAAAAGAGCGGCACACGGAACGTCTTTTTAAAGACACGTCTTTTTAAAGATGCCTTTCCGATTGTGTGTTATTCCTGGTTGTGGTCGTTATCTCTCAACTTCGGATGGTCATGATCGCTGTCCACATGGAGGCAGCATTTGTGGATGGTTCATGTTCTCATTGCGAGAACATGACCATGGCAATGTTGCGGTTGTGGCTTGCTCTCGTAAGAAAGCAAGCCACCCCAGCGGCTCCCCACCTCGGTCCTTCTACCTACAGGTATGAGGCCAGCGCGGCTAGCACTGGGGGCGATTTGGGGACCCCAATGGGATCGTCTCCGCCGGGTATCCCCCCGTGGACCTCCCATTCCCCAGCACGCTTGTCTGCCCCAATCTGGCTTCCGGATGAGTTCGCCGGCTCGTCTCACGGTGAGACTGGCTTCTTGTTCGGAGCCCGCGGAGATGATGAGCTCTCGAGTGCAGCATCGGAGAGCGGGCTTGTCCAGTCGGACGCAGAAGCCTCAGCTGGGCTTCCCCCTTCGGGGACGATTGCCCAGTCACAGGCCGATGCCGAAATGACGGATATGCTTTCCCGGGGGGCCGCGAGCGTCGGGTTAGAGTGGAACCCTCCGCTCTCTCCTGATACAAGGGTAGTTCCACCCCAGATTTGATGCAGGAATTGTGCTTGGCGACCGGCCTCGCTCTCCGAGCGACGAAGGTCACGGCGCGGTCTCTGGGACGGACGATGGCCACACTAGTGGTCCAGGAGCGCCACCTTTGGCTCAACCTGGTCAAGATGGGCGAGGCCGACAAGACACGGTTCCTTGCCCCCCCCATTTCCCAGGCTGGCCTATTCGGTGACACCATCGAGGACTTTGCCCAGCAGTTCTCGGCAGTGAAGCAGCAGATGGAGGCAATCCAGCACATCCTGCCCCGGCACGGCTCAAGATCCCGCACCCTGTCTGCTCGTTGCCAAGGGCGTCCCCCTGCGGTGACTGCACTGGCTCCGCTGCAGCCCGCCCCTTCGGCCCGGCCCCGGCGTGGAGCCCACTGCAGGAAGCAGATGCCAACCGTCTCACAGCCGGCACCTAAGAACCCACAGAGGTCGTCAAAGCGCCCCTGAGACGGGCAACCCAGAGACGAGGGAACCCACTCACCTGGAGCTGGTAAAAAGACCACTCCATGCCCCGGTGGAGTTGCCTTTTTGTTTAATTTCGCCTCATGCCCAAGTGGCTGCGGTACCCAACAGTTCAGCAAAAGAGCGGCTTCCTTCCTCCCTGGGTCACATACCCGGTGTGCACGGTCGTCACCACGACTACCATCCATGGGTTTTTTCTTGCAGGATTGGCGCTCCAGCGGTGGCCTTTCCGCCCCTGAGCGCCCAGCTGTGGCACACAGCCGCCCCCGATGTAGCAGTCTCCACGGGTTACGAGGACAGGCCTCTTCCTCCCCTGTCCCAGGCTGTTCCGGGGGTGGTCAAAAGGAGCCAGGTAAGTGCTTCAATGTCCCTAGACTCAGCACGGCCATGATGTGGTGTGGCACCTCGAGCTTCGCCCCGCCGCGAGGCCCCACCTGCCGGAACGTCCGATGACGTTGTCCCCTTGGTCCCCCTTGCAGGGAACTTGGACGCGTGGCTCGCGCTTTGCAATCCGTCGCGATGGCTGATCCGGACCATCCGTTATTTACTTCACCTTTGTCAAGAGTGAAAACGCTGCTACCTTGCGCACGGAGATTGCTACCCTCCTACGGAAGGGCGCGATAGAACCTGTCCCTCCAGCCGAGATGAAGAAGGGGTTTTACAGCCCCTTCTTCTTTGTACCGAAAAAAGGCGGTGGGTTGCAGCCAATCTTGGACCTGCGAGTACTGAACCAGGCCTTACACAGACTCCTGTTCAAGATGCTGACTCAAAAACGCATTCTGGCGAGCGTCCGGCATCAAGATTGGTTCGCGGCGGTAGACCTGAAGGATACGTACTTCCATGTCTCGATCCTTCCTTGACACAGACCCTTCCTGCGGTTTTCATTCGAGGGTCAGGCGTATCAGTACAAAGTCCTCCTTTTCAGCCTGTCCCTGTCTCCTCACGTCTTCACGAATGTCGCAGAGGCTGCCCTTGCCCCGTTAAGGGAGGTGGGCATTCGCATTCTAAACTATCTCGACAACTGGCTAATCCTAGCTCACTCTCGAGACATGTTGTGTGCACACAGGGACCTGGTGCTCTCACACCTCAGCCGACTAGGGCTTCGGGTCAACTGGGAAAAGAGCAAGCTCCTCCCGATTCAGAGCATCTCTTTTCTTGGTTTGGAGTTGGACTCAGTCTCCTTGATGGCGCGCCTTATGAATGAGCGCACCCAGTCGGTGCTGGCCTGTTTGAAGGCGTTCAAACAGAAAACAGCGGTTCCACTAAAACTTTTTCAGAGGCTCCTGGGGCATATGGCATCCTCGGTGGTGGCCACCCAGCTCGGGTTGATGCATATAAGGCTGCTTCAGCACTGGCTCCAGACTCGAGTCCCGAGAAGGGCATGGTGCCATGGGACACATCGCGTGGCCATCACGCCAGTCTGTCACCATCTTTTCAGCCCTTGGACCGACCTCTCGTTTCTACGGGCAGGTGTTCCTCTAGAACTGGTCTCCAGGCGCATCGTGTTCATGACAGACGCCTCCAAAACGGGCTGGGGCACTGTTTGCAATGAGCACACAGCCGCCGGCCTCTGGACAGGTCCGCGACTCCATTTGCACATCAACTGCCTTGTTGGCAATTCTGCTAGCCCTGCGGAGATTCCGGCCATTGATCCAGGGCAAGCACATGTTAGTTTGGACAGACAGCACGGCAACGGTAGCATATGTCAACCGCCAAGGTGGTCTGCGCTCTCGTTGTATGTCACAACTCGCCCACCGTCTCCTCCTCTGGAGTCAGCAACACTTCAAGTCGCTGCGAGCAACTCACATCCAGGGCAACCTCAACACTACAGCGGACGTGCTGTCATGGCAGGTTACCCTCAGGGGAGAGTGGACACTCCACCCTCAGGTGGTCCAGCTGATTTGGAGTCGATTCGGACGGGCACAGGTGGACCTGTTCGCCTCCCATGAATCCTCCCTCTGCCCGCTCTGGTACGCCCTCACTGAGGCTCCCCTCGGCATAGATGCGCTGGCACACAGCCTACGCAAATATGCGTTTCCCCCAGTGAGCCTACTTGCACAGACCCTGTGCAAGGTCAGGGAGGACGAGGAACAGGTCATCCTGGTAGCACCCTACTGGCCTGCCCAGACGTGGTTCTCGGACCTCACGCTCCTCGCAACAGCTCCTGCAGTGGTAGACACAATCACTCAGGCTAGGGCACCCTCTACAAGGCGCCTGTATGCCTTTAAGTGGCGTCTGTTCGCTAAGTGGTGTTCTTCCCGACGGGAAGACCCCCAGAGATGTGCAGTCAGATCAGTGCTTTCCTTCCTGCAGGAGAGGTTTAAGGGAGGCTGTCCCCTTCCACCTTGAAGGTGTACGTTGCCGCCATAGCAGCACACCACAACGCAGTCGACGGTAAGTCCTTAGGGAAGCACGACCTGATCATCAGGTTCCTAAGAGGCACCAGGAGGCTGAATCCCTCCAGACTGCACCTCGTTCCCTCATGGGACCTCTCTGTAGTTCTTCAGGGTTTACAGAGAGCCCCCTTCGAGCCCTTGCAGTCAGCTGAGCTTAAGGCACTCTCTTTGAAGACTACCCTCCTGACTGCGCTCACTTCCATCAAGAGGGTAGGAGTCCTGCAAGCGTTCTCTGTCAGCGAAACGTGCCTGGAGTTCGGTCCGGGTTATTCTCACATGATCCTGAGATCCCGACCGGGCTATGTGCCCAAGGTTCCCACCACCCCTTTTAGGGATC
This sequence comes from Myxocyprinus asiaticus, assembly GCF_019703515.2. Lineage (NCBI taxonomy): Eukaryota > Metazoa > Chordata > Actinopteri > Cypriniformes > Catostomidae > Myxocyprinus > Myxocyprinus asiaticus. The sequence continues at coordinate 43,855,543 of NC_059355.1, forward strand.
AGGTGGTGAATCTGCAATTGCTGCCCCAGGAGGAGGCAGACCCAGCCCTGTTGTTGCTGTGTCCAGTGCGCACTTTATGCATCTATTTAGAGTATCTGAGCAGCTCTTTGTCTGCTTTGGTGCACAGCGGAAAGGAAGCACTGTCTCCAAGCAGAGGATCGCCCACTGGCTCATTGACGCCATAACTATGGCATATCACGCCCTGGACATGCTGCCCCCAGTAGGGCTACGAGCCCATTCTACCAGGGGTGTAGCGGCTTCCTGGGCCCTGGCCAGGGGTGCCTCTCTAACAGACATTTGTAGAGCAGCGGGCTGGGCAACACCCAACACCTTTGCAAGGTTTTTCAACCTCCGGGTGGAACTGGTTTTGTCCCAGGTAGTGGCACGCAACACAAGCGGATAAGCCCGGGATATCACTTGTACATAGCGCCTTCCACCTCCTTTTGAGCTGAAGACGTGTGCCATTAATTCCCAGTAGTGTTCACAAGTTTGTTCCCTGGTTGACTTCCTCTGAGCCCTGTGGCAGTCGAGTTTTCGGAGAGATTCGCTGCCGGCCCAGTGCTAACTAAGAGTCCTGTTCTGGGGTAGGTGCTCCGCATGTGGCGGTTCCCTGTAAGGCTAACCCCATGCGATATGTATCTTCCGCTAATTCCTTTCCCTGTTGGCAAACTGCGTCTTCCTTGGGCAGAGCCCCTCTGCCCCAGTCTCCATGTTTGTAGTAACTCCTCCCCCATTGGGCAGGATCTACCTTGAAGACTCTCCACATGGTTGGAAAGACCATGTGACGTATCCTTCCACTTAAATATCCCCCCCTCTTTGGGCGAGGTGTGGTCTCCGCTGTGTCTTCCCCTTGGGAGGGACACCCCCTGACTAGACCTGGCGGCCCAGTCGGATAGTCCCCCTTCTTTTTTAGGGAGTGAAAAAAAGAGAAGGGGAAAAGAGGCCACAACTGGGTTAAGCCTGTCTCTATCTCTTAGGTAGTCGATTTGTCCCCAAAAAGGGCCATTCGACACTCATAACTATGTTGGGGGAGATTACGTGTCTACCTGGTGTGCTGGCTATGAGGCACACAGTAGTCTGCCCACCACACACCGCTGTTCACGTAACACAGTTCAGCCAATTGTGGCATTTCGTATAGGGACCCCTAGTGTCACTAAGTCGACACAACGTCGAGTGAGTGACAGATAGGGAAAGTCATGGTTACTTGTGTAACCTCCGTTCCCTGATAGAGGGAACGAGACGTTGTGTCCTTCCTGCCACAACGCTGAACTACCCGCTGAAATGGCTGGACCTTATATCGGCTCTTCAGCATAAAACCTGAATGAGTGGTTGCATACCAGCTCCTTTTATACCCATATGTCCGGGGGAGTGGCATGCAAATACCACTCGCCAATTTTCGTTGGCCTTTTATCAAAGACCAGAGGTGTCTCAGGCTCCCAGGAGTGACCCCTAGTGTCACTACATCGACACAACATCTCGTTCCCTCCATCAGGGAACGGAGGTTACACAAGTAACCATGACGATATTAAATATCAAGCTAAGTGGCATTTATTTTAAAGAAAGAGAACACAAACACACTTTTCAAGCAAAACATTGCACACCAAAAAGTTTGTTGTTTTAAATGATAAGATACTTGTCAAAAGTAAAATATTTGAGAAATTGGGACAATTTCTGGGTGTCACACTTTAGTGTAACATGTCCATAATGTGCTAAACTACACCTGTGGTTACTCTGCAAGGACTGTGTGAACTTGAGGGAGACTGACTGTTCCTTGCCGTCACTGTTCAGCTTTAAAATTATTTCCATATTCGCTTACATGCTGGCTGCATTGAATTCTGAATTGAGTGGGCTTGTATGTCTACAAGGGAAATAGAGTATGCTTCAGTGCACTCTGTATAGAACAGCAAAGCTATAGCTTGTAACAGAGAAAGAGGGACAGAGAGAGAGTTACAGATTGAGAGAGTAAGACATTTCAACATTCGGGCTGTGACATTTTTGGTGTCTGCAGGGCAGGTCATTCTTTCCTCTGGGACATATAGAGACGAGGAGCAGATTTCACAGCATAGTAGGGTAAAAACATATAATATTTCAAGAAAATAGAATGCAAGATGGAGGACAGAGATTAGATAGATACATAGATAGATCAGACAGACAGACAGACAGATAGATAGATAGATAGATAGATAGATAGATAGATAGATAGATAGATGGTTGCATTCATACTAGATGGTTGGCCATATAAATATGTGAATACTTCAGAAAAAACAAAAACAAAGTAATAATGTAATAATTTTCTAGGTTTGTTGTTTCAGATCACAGGCACAATTGTCAAGGGCGACAATATACACATTTTATTTACTTTTAATTGGCAACATTTTACAGCAAGGATCTAACTGTTAACATTAGTAAATGCATTAGTAATCATGAACTAACAATGAACAATACATTTTTACAGCATTTATTAATCTTCATTAATGTTAGTTCATAAAAAATGCAACTGTTAGCATTTTTTATAACATTGTTAGTTCATAATACATTTACTATATTTACCATATACTACTTTTAAATTAATAAATATAATAACATATGTTGTAATTTACATTAAACAAGATTAATGAAAGCTGTAAATGTATTGTTGTTGTTAATTCATATGAACTATATAACTAATGTTAACAAATACAAACTAATTGTAAAGTGTTACCTTTTAAAGTATTATACCTGAAATTCATTATAACTAGAGTTGTTGTAATTAATGTGTTAAGCACCATAAAACTACTATAAAAGTAGTACATACAACTTGTGGGCTATATTCCTGTAAGTCGTATGAAACCATATGAAAATTTTGTTTGAGGAAAATTAAGTCAGTATTCACTGAAAATCTTGCTTGATCTGCCGGAGCTCTCAAATCTAATTTGCACTTGTACCTGAAAACACGTTGCACCATGTTTTAGCTCAGTAATGTCAAATGTCATTGGTTCTCTCATGTCCTGTGATCTTGACATGTTTGAATGTTCTGAATTGAACGCAAACATCCAGCACTAAGTTTTCTCTTTTGTTTTAGGTCATGGTCATTGTCAGTGTTTTCAATCTCTGTGTGTGAGCTTGTGATCCTCCAGCTCTTGTTTCTTATCATTAAAACCCATCTGACTTTCAGATAGAGTGATCCGCGCTCAAACATCAAGCAATTAGTCATTACAAGCATCTCATTTGTAGCCATTGAGACTTACTGGCAGTCAGTCTGTGACACGAAGCAACATGGGCTTTTTTTATTTTGTGTGAAATAAAGGGGATCATAATGATTTTAACTGATGGAGGCAATTAGCAGAGAACTGTTGACAGCAGTCCAGCCATCAGTGCTGAGAACAGCGTGTTAACATAGCCAGCATGGAGCTTTTAAAATTACTTACTGCAGTAAAAAAAAAAAAAAAGGCTCATATTAGTGTGAGCCAGGAGCTAGCAATTTTGACATCAATTTTGAGGTGGTAACTGTGACAGATTTTTGTTGTTGTTGATGGCATTTTTTTTTTTTTTTTTTGGCCTAAATCATTTAGTTTTTCAGTGGATTCATTTTATTTTATTTTTTTCTGATAAAATCTATGCTTTATTGGAGAATGAATGAAAGATACGAAAGGGTTAGTTCACCCCAAAATTGAAAATACTGTCATTATTCACTCACCTTTATGCATGTAAAAGAGAAGATTTTTAAAGAATCTCTCACAGCTCTTTCTATACAAATGCAGTTTATAGTGGCCATATCTGTCAAACTCCAAAAGGAAAAAATAAATAAATAAATAACAAAAAGAAACACCATAGTAGTCCATACAACTTCTGCATTATATTTTATGTCTTTCAAGTGAGGATTAAACTGGAAATTAATTCATTATTCACTGATATTATTCCCTTACACTGAAGCTAGGCTGCATTTACATAAAAAAAAAAAAATGTTCAAGCTCAAAAAAGGCAAAAAATAAAAAACATAACAGAAAAAACGACACAAATAGTCCATACGGCTTGCGTGCTATGTTTGACGTCTTACTGGTGAGAAACAGAGCAACATACAGGTGCATCTCAATAAATTAGAATGTCGTGGAAAAGTTAATTTATTTCAGTAATTCAACTCAAATTGTGAAACTCGTGTATTAAATAAATTCAATGCACACAGACTGAAGTAGTTTAAGTCTTTGGTTCTTTTAACTGTGATGATTTTGGCTCACATTTAACAAAAACCCACCAATTCACTATCTCAAAAAATTAGAATATGGTGACATGCCAATCAGCTAATCAACTCAAAACACCTGCAAAGGTTTCCTGAGCCTTCAAAATGGTCTCTCAGTTTGGTTCACTAGGCTACACAATCATGGGGAAGACTGCTGATCTGACAGTTGTCCAGAAGACAATCACTGACACCCTTCACAAGGAGGGTAAGCCACAAACATTCATTGCCAAAGAAGCTGGCTGTTCACAGAGTGCTGTATCCAAGCATGTTAACAGAAAGTTGAGTGGAAGGAAAAAGTGTGGAAGAAAAAGATGCACAACCAACCGAGAGAACCGCAGCCTTATGATTGTCAAGCAAAATCGATTCAAGAATTTGGGTGAACTTCACAAGGAATGGACTGAGGCTGGGGTCAAGGCATCAAGAGCCACCACACACAGACATGTCAAGGAATTTGGCTACAGTTGTCGTATTCCTCTTGTTAAGCCACTCCTGAACCACAGACAACGTCAGAGGCGTCTTACCTGGGCTAAGGAGAAGAATAACTGGACTGTTGCCCAGTGTTCCAAAGTCCTCTTTTCAGATGAGAGCAAGTTTTGTATTTCATTTGGAAACCAAGGTCCTAGAGTCTGGAGGAAGGGTGGAGAAGCTCATAGCCCAAGTTGCTTGAAGTCCAGTGTTAAGTTTCCAGAGTCTGTGATGATTTGGGGTGCAATGTCATCTGCTGGTGTTGGTCCATTGTATTTTTTGAAAACCAAAGTCACTGCACCGTTTACCAAGAAATTTTGGAGCACTTCAGGCTTCCTTCTGCTGACCAGCTTTTTAAAGATGCTGATTTCATTTTCCAGCAGGATTTGGCACCTGCCCACACTGCCAAAAGCACCAAAAGTTGGTTAAATGACCATGGTGTTGGTGTGCTTGACTGGCCAGCAAACTCACCAGACCTGAACCCCATAGAGAATCTATGGGGTATTGTCAAGAGGAAAATGAGAAACAAGAGACCAAAAAATGCAGATGAGCTGAAGGCCACTGTCAAAGAAACCTGGGCTTCCATACCACCTCAGCAGTGCCACAAACTGATCACCTCCATGCCACGCCGAATTGAGGCAGTAATTAAAGCAAAAGGAGCCCCTACCAAGTATTGAGTACATATATAGTAAATGAACATACTTTCCAGAAGGCCAACAATTCACTAAAAATGTTTTTTTTATTGGTCTTATGATGTATTCTAATTTTTTGAGATAGTGAATTGGTGGGTTTTTGTTAAATGTGAGCCAAAATCATCACAATTAAAAGAACCAAAGACTTAAACTACTTCAGTCTGTGTGCATTGAATTTATTTAATACACGAGTTGCACAATTTGAGTTGAATTACTGAAATAAATGAACTTTTCCACGACATTCTAATTTATTGAGATGCACCTGTATTTGCTGATAATCACACTGTCCACTGAAGCTCATATTTATAAATAAAATTTACTATCCAATATGTAACCAGTCTTTTAATGCTACTGGAAGACCTAGGTAATGATCAGTTTATGAAAGCAGCTTTGTACAATAGGCTTGAAGAATTATAGAAGCTTTCTAAATGATTATCATACATTGTCTCGTTTAAATGCACATACATGCACAGATTGTCATGAATTGGTGTACCTGTGTGGTGAAATTCAATCACAGTTGTACATTTCACTCTGTTATCCGTGGCACTCTGATAATGAAGGATATTTTTTTCTCGCGGTTCATTTGCACACCTCCAGTAGAGTCGCATTTCATGGTTTGAGCACGGCCATATTTTCACCAGGCTGAGTATACATCAGGCAACTCAATCTCTATCTCTCAACTCTAATAAGTAATTCCTTGCTGTTATTACTAGAACAGATTGGCGGGCGCAGATTGTAAATTAAAGATATTTGCTTTAATAACTGTCCCGTTGAAACTACCCCACTCAATAAGTGCAAGTAATAATACGATATCAATCCTGGTAGACATTTACGAGCAAGAGGAGACGAGGCGAGAGAAGAGACCAAGAGTGTCTTTCTGCTGGGTTGTTGGTTAACAGCCTCCCTTCATTAGTTTCGTTTTTCCAAATGTAATGCTAAAAGGATGGTTCACCAAAAAATGAAAATTCTTTCATCATTTACTGACTCATTTTGTTCCAAACCTGTATTACTTTTTCCATACAGCGAAAGTGAATGGTAACTGAGACTAACATTTTGCTTAACATCTTGTTTTAACATACTCTCAAAAAAGGATAGAAAAGTGTTTTGCATTAACTCATTTAGCTTTCATATCCTATTCTCAGTCTAATCCCTGTCTAGTGACCCAGAATGAACAGTGACACTACTAGAAAATTGATGCTGGTTAAATTACATGTAACAAACTTTTCAGTGTCAGAGAGCAATGCAGTGTTCTCCTCCAATGTGAATTAATTATGACCAGCAGCTAGCATACAGTAGGTTAATGACTCTTGAACAGACCGCAGTAAAAGTAATGTGGACTATTAAGAATTCATAATTGTAATATTTCACCTTTGTCTGGTTGCAGCTTTACTCAGCACTCACTGTAATTTGGCCAGTTAACAATTAATACTTGCAATATTTCACCTTGACCCAAAATGTTGTTGTTAAATGAGTTATAGCCAGGGGCATAGCAACTTTATAACAGTTCTTATAATTAAGAAATTATAGTTACATTTTACGACGTTTATTTTGCTTAATCGTAGTGCAGAGGGAAAAAATGTAGCCGTTCACATAGAACAAAGACTTGAAGACCAAGCAGAAGCCTCTGCAAGCTGGTTGCTTCGGCAGTGGGCAAAACTAATGCAAAAACGGTAATCCCATTGGTTAACGCTCACGTCACTGTCCGCATTTTGATTCAGCAAAACATTTCGGGCGAATACAGACAGTGTGATTAATATTAATGAGCCCAACAGCCTGCAAACCATTAGCACGACAGACACTGAGGTGTCGACAATATACAATCTATCTGAGACGTGAGCAAAAAGAGAAGTCATCTTTGACAATTGTAAGTTAAAGTTGTTTTAAAAAATGTAACTTTTTTTTATTTTTTATCTTGGTAGCTTTTAGCAAGTTTTTAATCTAGGACTTCTTCATTGTTAGTCTTTTTCACTGAAACACTGAATGACCAATAATGTCTCATGTACAACCAACAGCCAAAAAACTAAAGGGGGCAGACATTCGGGATTTCTTTCTTTAGGGTCATGTGTGTGACAACAATAATCATATGTCATAGTATACATCTAAACAATGATATTATTCTTTGAATTTCCAAGTTTTTTGTTTGGCCATTATATTGAATTTAGATTGATGGTAACAGTGATGTTTGTGGCTTATCTATTTTAGAAAAAAAGAAAAAGAATACAAGCTGTCAAGCTTCTGAAATTATTCTGGTAAGATCATATTTGACACTGACATTAAGGGATATTTTTTATGCTTTGATTCTTTGCTTCTGGCTGACTGGACCAATGTTTGAATGTTAACAGAAATACATTTTTATGATTCTTATAAGTTGATATAATAATAATAATAATTGTATTTATTTATCACACACATTTTGCACATATACAGTGAAATTCTTTTTTTTTCCCCCACATATCCCAGCTAAGCTGGGGTCAGAGTGCAGGGTCAGCCATGATACAGCACCCCTGGAGCAGATAGGGTCAAGGGCCTTGCTCAAGGGCCCAACAGTGGCAACTTGGTAGTACTGGGGCTTGAACCCCTGACCTTCTGATCAGTAACCCAGAGCCTTAACTGCTGAGCCACCACTGCCCCCTAATATGCTTTCTTTCAAATGAGATCACATATTCTTAAAAAACATATCACATATTCTTAAAAACAAAACACATATTCTTAAAAATTCTTTAAAACTGTCGTATTGTGAAGAGAGGCTGATGAGATTGTTCCTACGCCCCTGGTTATAGCTAGTAATGGAGGGATACATGACTATTGCTGTATTGTTTTTGTTGGTTACCTTCTCTGAACTTTGATATATAACCTTATTAAATCACCCCAAAATGAAAATGTTCACACTCAAGTTGTTCCAAACCTGTATGTTGTTTTCCAATGTCAGTTCAAACTCCAAAGAGAACAAACAAGACCATTAAAGCCCCCCCCCCCCCCAAAAAAAATAATAACAAAATAATAACAATAATAATAATAATAAAAGTGAAGTCGTGACATGTGTGCTATATTCAGAGTGATTACTCTGTGTCGATTTTTTATTTTTTTTGCTGCTGAAATCAATCTGTGCTCACCAAAATATCACTGCCCCCAGTGGCCAAAGCTGTAACTTTTCCTTTAACCTAAAACAGGGGTCGGCAACATTTTTGACATGGAGTGCCATTTTTTATTTTCCTGGTCAATGGCTGTGCCGACAACCCCATAAAAAAAACTTGTATGCGATTTTCCCCTTGTGCAAATGTTTCTATTTTGCATTTTTCTAATTTAATTGTTTATTTTTAATTACAAATTATATTAAACAGTTTGAGTGAAAATTTTGTGCAAAACCCGATGATTATGATATAATCACGATCCTGCATGTGAATTTTCACAGAGCATTTAAAGTGCTTTAATGAAAGAAAACCTGTCCATTTGTGTTATGACTTAACAAAGTTAATGTCACAAATTTGCTTATTTGATGACTGATCACAAAATTGTGTGGCATCTTAAATATTTCTTATATTATGTCACTGTAATCATTTAATCACTAGCATGCAAGCAACAGCGAGAGAGGAGCAGACAATTTTATTTATATGACATTTTTCGCACCTGCATTCCAATCTACATCTTGATGCAATCCTTCCTCATGATCATGCAGCATGTTTTCATCAGCTGAATGGGAGGCTAAACACTATTAAAGTGTGACAAGACTCGTGCTGCGTGTGCAAGCCATTCGCGCATCACAAGCCGATCAACTATTTAGCCCTTTTCAGTGAATCGCACCTGCAAAATCCTAAAACTTTATTTCAAGGTTTAATTTATATTTTGAATAGACTCAGATTTCTGAACCCCACCATGTGGGTTTATGTTTTCTCTTTTAATCGTTTAATGTAATTTTGAGTGTGACTGGTTTAAGGAGGGTGTACCTGCATGCTGGGTTGAAAATCTCAAGGATTAATAGTGGTGTTTTTCTTATTGCATTACGTGTTGTTCTGAAAGCAAATAGAAACAAATAAAACACGGAATGTAGGCTGTCATCCGCGCAGTCTGACTGAAGCAAAGCGGGCGCGTTTACTTGTGCAATTAACAGAAAGTGAAGCGCTGCCGGCACGTGATGCGCAAATGGCTTGCACGCGCTGCACGAGTCTGTTGGGTATACTGCAGTCTCGTCACATTTTAACTTTTTGTTTAGCCTCCCATTCAGCTCATAAAAACACGCTGCGTGATCATGAGGAGGGATTACATCAAGATGTAAATTGGAATGCAGTTGCAGAATTTATATAAATAAAATAGTCTATTCCTCTCTTGCCGTTGCTGGCGTGCCAGTGATTTCCCCTCTGCGTGCCAATGCTGGCACGCGTGCCATAGGTTGCCGACCCCTGACCTAAAAGATAGCCCACAGAGATCTAACGTTTCATTTTAAAGGTTGTACATGTGAAATTTATCGAATAAAAGCACTAAACAATGATCTTTTAATACAGTAATACATACTAGAGTTGTTACAGTTGATGTAGCATTCATATTATCATAGGACTATATTTTATACGATTTTGGATTTGAGAGATTTGTGTTTATTTCAGTTCATGGGCTGTTTCCTTTCCACCTCTGTCTGAAGCTCGCAGCACAGGAAGCTGATTGGTGTTATATGTTACCACGGCTGCATGTGTGACGACATCTCTGCTGTCAGTCATGTTTTCCAGGCTCAGAGCAGTGTGTGTGTTTGTGTGTGCATATGTGAGATATAAAACACTACTGACACTTTGAGGGTGGGAACAGCTTGCTATTTAGAGCAAACATGACTAGAGTCAGAGCCAGGATGTATATGGAATGAAAGAATGAGCGGAGAATGAACACAACTGACTGCTCATGGAGGTTTGGTTGTTTTCGCAATTTGGTGTGTTGTAGCAGACATGAGTTCATAAGAAAGGATTTGAAAACAATTAGTCATGAATCTTTGAGAAGTTGTGCTGGTAAAATCGTTTCTTTGCCTCTGGTATGAGCGATTTTAAGCATCATTAAAACATAATATAATTTCAGTCATAATTTAATATAATGTAGCAGCTTTTTTGAGCTACAATGTAGAATGCACAATTAAAGGTATAATATTAATTGTTAATTGTGACGAAGAGGAGGGCGTGGCCGGCCGTGATGAAGCACGGCCAGCGCTGAATCAGCTGATCAGTGGGAGAGCTAGATAAAGGGCAGCCGGAGACGCCGGTTCGAGGGAGATAGACGCACGCGGCCGCGTTGCATGTGTGTCTGCATTTGTTTATGTTTGTTTTATGTTGAGATTCTGATTAAACTTTACGTTGTCTGTTCAGCCGGTTTTCGCCTCCTCTTTGCCCATCTTGAACTGTTACATTAATCTATTAAGGCCCTTTTAATAGCTCATAAAGCATACTTAAAGAGTTCGACCAAAAATGAAAAGTCTGTCATCATTTACTCACCCTCATGTTGTTAAAAAACCAGAGGGAATTTCTATCTTGCATAGGAAACAAAAGGTGTTTGACAGAATATGAGCCACAGTCACAGAATTCACTTTCATTGTATGGATTTATACACACACACACACACACACATATATATACACTATATTGCCAAAAGTATTCGCTCACCCATTCAAATAATTGAATTCAGGTGTTCCAATCACTTCCATGGCCACAGGTGTATAAAATCAAGCACCTAGGCATGCAGACTGCTTCTACAAACATTTGTGAAAGAATGGGCCGCTCTCAGGAACTCAGTGAATTCCAGCGTGGTACTGTGATAGGATGCCACCTGTGCAACAAGTCCAGTCGTGAAATTTCCTCGCTACTAAATATTCCACAGTCAACTGTCAGTGGTATTATAACAAAGTGGAAGCGATTGGGAATGACAGCAACTAAAATGACAGAGCGGGGTCAGCGGATGCTGAGGCGCATAGTGCGCAGAGGTCGCCAACTTTCTGCAGAGTCAATTGCTACAGACCTCCAAAGTTCATGTGGCCTTCAGATTAGCTCAAGAACAGTGTGTAGAGAGCTTCATGGAATGGATTTCCATGGCCGAGCAGCTGCATCCAAGCCATACATCACCAAGTGCAATGCAAAGCGTCGGATGCCGTGGTGTAAAGCACGCCACCACTGGACTCTAGAGGCAGTGGAGACACGTTCTCTGGAGTGACGAATCAAGCTTCTCCATCTGGCAATCTGATGGACGAGTCTGGGTTTGGCGGTTGCCAGGAGAACGGTACTTGTCTGACTGCATTGTGCCAACTGTGAAGTTTGGTGGAGGGGGGATTATGGTGTGGGGTTGTTTTTCAGGAGCTGGGCTTGGCCCCTTAGTTCCAGTGAAAGGAAATCTGAATGCTTCAGCATACCAAGAGATTTTGGACAATTCCATGCTCCCAACTTTGTGGGAACAGTTTGGGGATGGCCCCTTCCTGTTCCAACATGACTGCGCACCAGTGCACAAAGCAAGGTCCATAAAGACATGGATGAGCGAGTTTGGTGTGGAAGAACTTGACTGGCCTGCACAGAGTCCTGACCTCAACCCGATAGAGCACCTTTGGGATGAATTAGAGCGAAGACTGTGAGCCAGGCCTTCTCGTCCAACATCAGTGTCTGACCTCACAAATGCGCTTCTGGAAGAATGGTCAAAAATTCCCATAAACACACTCCTAAACCTTGTGGAAAGCCTTCCCAGAAGAGTTGAAGCTGTTATAGCTGCAAAGGGTGGGCCGACGTCATATTAAACCCTATGGATTAAGAATGGGATGTCACTTAAGTTCATATGCGTCTAAAGGCAGATGAGCGAATACTTTTGGCAATATAGTGTATATATATATATATATATAAATAATGTACATCTGCTCAAACTAACCCCAAACAGAAATGTTATTTTACTGAAGAGCAATCATCTTTCTGAAAAGTGCATGATTACTTACAAAGTAATCTCAGAACAACAGAGCGATACATTTTCAATAAATGTGCCTGCTGGCTTTTAATTAGTTTAGAGGAACATATAAAAAACCTAATCTCATAGAATGAACGTTAATATAACTGCATTTTTGTAAACTGAGTTTTACGTGCAAACACCTACATTTCGCCGCAGCTTCCCGGTGAAGTTAACACCAGAGGTGTTACAACAACTGTGCGTTTTATTCAGTTTCACACAAATCAAGAGTTCAATGGCTGATTATGACTCTATAAACATGCATTTTTTTGCTCTATTACTCACAAACTGCTATGATATCGAAACAATTTACTACCCATCATTTGAAAAAAGATACATTTTAACGCTTGTTCTACAGACCCAGCTACATTTACACACTTATTCCTACGTGATAAGCTTCACCTAAAAGCTTCATAGCTCACCTGAAAGAGTGTTGTATTTTTAACTAAGAAAACCACGGTTCAAGTCCAGCCATACACGCAAGCTGACACACAGGGCCAGCACTGGCCAAATTTATGCCCTTTGTAGAGTTACGCGATCGTCAGATGGGATGGGCGGCTGACGTGGTGCAAGCTGCGAGGCAATCGTTTGTGTTCCGCAACTGTTAATGGGTCCTTCACTAATGTATAACGTGCGAGGATGGGCAGCCGGTGGAGTTTCTGGTGGCCCCCTAGGGTAAGATGGTGCCCCCATAGGGAGTTAGTGCCCTACACAGACTAGGTAATATATGGATAAGGAGCGGCGGTACTGCTGACATGTGACATGAAAGTGTCAAAGAAGCGACATAAAATAATGTGGTTGCTTCAGAAAATGTGCTTTTCATATGGCATTTCTTTTTAGGCAATATCGGTTAGGTTTAGGTGTGGGTCAAGGGTAAGGATGTTGTTTTGTTTGCTCTCATTTGCTTATTTTGTTATATAGTGCTTTTCTAGACACTCAAAGTGCTTTGCATAGTATTGGGGGAATCCCCTCAATCACCACCAGTGTGCAGCATCCACCTGGGTGATGCAAAGGCAGCCGTTGTGGCCAGAATGTTCCGAGGAGAGTACAGTGATGTAGCCAATTAAGATATATTTAGGGGATTATTAGGAAGCCATGATATATAGAATCCAGTAGGCGAACTTGGCCAGGACACAGGAGTTATACCCCTACTCTTTATGAGAATTGCTCTGGGATTTTTAATGACCACAGAGATTTAGGATCTCTGTTTAATGTTTCATCCGAAAGATGGTGCCTTATTACAGTATAGTAAAAGGACACTATTGGTTATGTTTAGGTTAAAGTTTTTAATTAGGGAGGTACATTATACATTTAGTTATAAACTAAAACCATTAAAACCTCATCTAACGACAACATTTCACTCACTTTTGGTGAGGGGGACTGGGCATTTCACTGGGAAACTAAAGCTGCTGTAAACGTTTAATGAAGCACGTAATTTTGTTTGCAAAAATGTTGCCACGGTCAAGTATTTTTCATGAGATCAGGCTGATATAAAAATAATTTGAAGAGAAAAGAATTGGTTGATTTGAAAATAAACCTTAAAACTTATGATTTTGAAATAAAACTTAAGAAATTAAACTTAAAAATGAAAAGTGAATCTCAACAGAACTTGAGGTTTAAACATTTTGTCTCTCTGATTTTTTGAAAGACTTTATGCTTCTTATTTTTGCTTTCTCCCCATTACTGCCTTATTTTCAAAGAGAGTAAGGTGTTGTGATGTGAATGACATGCAAGAAGGCTTATGACCTTGGATGAGCCTCTAATGGATGTGGGTAGTAACTAAATATTGAAGCTATCATTTTGAAAGCTACTCAAAGAACTTTCCCAGACAAAAACACCCAGACAGACTGGTGAAATAAAAGTCTCAGATGTGAGAAAGTAGAATTTCCCCTCCATCCTCAAATAAACTACAAGGCAGCCATGATACAATACGATGCAAAGCCTCAAAATACGATAGAATTTTTTTTTTTTTTTTTTTTTTTTTTTTTTTAAACAAGAGCCCACAAATGTTTCTCTCAAACTTATTCAAGATCAACATAAATGTCTTTTAAATCATAAAAGACACAACAGTGTCTGACATTGGCAACAAAAAGTAGAGCTCTATAATAAAGTAACTTAAACAGCACTGCATTTATTTTGTTTGATTGTTATGAGGAAAAACTCATATGAACTAATAATTTTCATGTTTTTCTTGAGAAAAATGTGTTTGTCTACACTCAAGTCATTTATATTTGTATAGCACTTTTCACAATACACATACTGTAGTTTCAAAGCAGCTTTATAGAAAATCGTGCCATAATGTCTTAAAGCCCCCAGAGAGCAAACTAAAATGAATGTAGCAAGGAAAAAAACTTCTTTCAAAATTATTTACCTGACATCTGGTTTTACGATATATGTACATAATCCAATATTATTTAGTGGCTTGAACAAAAACCGATCACACATAATCTATCTATCTATCTGTCTGTCCGTCCGTCTGTCCGTCCGTCCGTCCACTGTCATAACATTTGCAAAAATAATTGAACTTATGAGAGCGTATTTGTATATATATTACCTGAACACTAATACAGTTTCACAAAGCTTGAATTGGAAAGTCTATGTAATCTCAGCTCAATTTTGCCTTAATAGCATTTCTGCAATGATGTTATAGCAATATTCTTCACCTTTACTTTCATCTGCCATTTGCCAAGAGTGTGTCAAACTGTGACAGTGACTCTATTAGTTTCAGGGTGTTGCTCTTTTTCACAACAACTGAAATGTAATAACATTCAGAGGCCATTGACTGAGATGGGTGTGTGATTCCTCAAGGGAGGCCCATTGATCAGGGCCAGCCATTAACAGTGCATGTAGAGATGGATGGAGTAGAACAGAGGTTCATTTGAGCCCTTAGCCCATGTGTTCTGAATCTGCCAGCTCCAGCAATTTGTCACCAAACCTTTGGCTTGACCGAAATGTGCACCCTGGTGTCTGGGAGACGATACAGCAAGGGAAGAGAAAAGAGCCAAGGAGATCCTTCAAATCTATGATGAATGTTATTTACAGATATTGAATCGTAAGCAATGTTATGTGGAGTATTTAGGAATCACTCTCCTTGCCTCATTAAGCACTATGGTATGTTGATCCAAATTGCAAATATAATTTTTCTGAAACTGTTTGCGCATTCATGTAAATAAAAATTTGTTGATTACTGCATAATGATTATCTTGCATATTAGGAAAAATTACTAATACTAATCCAGAGAAACAATCAGCTGAGGCAGAATGAAACTATTCCAGTAGTGTTAAATGATAATAATGCTACTGGTGATAAAGGCATCATTTGTGCAAAGAAAAGGCACTTGTTAATAATTTTGCCTGGTGAATATTTGGTTAAAGATTTGTAATGTTTTTCATTGAAGGATGTTTGGAAAATGAACAACATGATCACACGTGAAGTCGGCATGATGTTTCCGATAGTTTCGGTACCCTAGGATCGGCGATTGTATGCTGACGCGCTGACATGCAGCATTCTTATCAGACATGTTTGCAGTGGTTTCAATGTATTTACATTTCCACCTGGCTTGATTGGCAGCGCATTGCATCAGCTGCATGGGAGACTAAGGTTCAAAGCCAGGCAGTAACCACATTTGAATAATCAATGACGAGCGTGATTCGAGGTTTCACTTTTCCCTCTAACATTACCTTTTTACTCCACTAATGGTTAAGGTAAGAGTTGGGTTTGGGGATAGAATCTATAAATATATGCTTTTCTCTTCATTGTATAACGTCCTGTAAAGCTGAAAACAACTGGCTTCACTATTTGCTTTTGCTGACCTCTCCTGGACATAAATGGAGCTCACACGTGCCCATATGCCCTACAACATTTACCGCTTTGGTCACTGGGGGCAGTGTTTGGAAATTTCGGTCAACATATACCGATTTTGAAGAAAGAAAAGTCGGTCTACTCTTTCCGATTTCACTGTGAGATCAGGCTGAAATGAAATAACTGTGACCTTGGATTCATTACTGAAAATATTTGAGAATGAATGTTTAATGCACAATGGAGGGTCAGTCAAAGACCATTCCTATGTAAGATAGTATTCTAGTCTGTTGTGCTATTGTTTAGGGAAAAAAAGTTTAGCTTTTGAAAATGTTTCATCCTCATCTTCCATTGAACTTCAGAAATGTAAGCTTTGCTTCATAAGTAATGGTTACATTCATGCTGCAAACCAAAGAGCCCAATTAATTTTATTTATTTACTTTATGTGTGTGTGTGTGTGTGTGTGTGTGTGTGTGTGTGTGTGTGTGTGTGTGAGGTTGTTAATTAAGGGATAATGTGCAGTCAGCCCCTTGATCATGATAATGTGATCAACCCTGATGCGAAACAGAGGGGTCTTGTATCAGCCTGAAGGGGTTTATTTTGCTATAACAACCGGCTGACTGTACATTATCCCGCTTATTACATGACTACTAACCAAATAAATAAATACATAGACATAAAATATTAATTTGCATGAAAAAGTAATAAATCACTGAACAGCTAAAATCCACCTCCGGTTTGTGACGGAGATCAGTCTCACTCCTCATTATGCATCTAATTACAAGACTACTTGCCAAATAAATACAAATAAATTCACATGAAACATTGATTTGAGTTGAAATTATTTTATTGGCTTACTTGTAGAGATCACACAGTGATCTGAGAAGCAGGAAAAATGACTTGCAATACCCAGATGAGCAATCTGATACATGAATGTGCGGTTGTTACTGAGCAATATCAGACCACTAAAAAGTACCACTGACCAATCAGAATCGAGTATTCCAGCAAGCTGTGTAATAATATCTTTTAAATGTAGCCCATTTTAGACACTAAACGTGCGACACTCCTAACCTGACCCGCATGATAAAAACACCTTACATCATGAACAAATTCCATATGATTTCATATATTGTTATCATATGAAATTAGAGGTCTTCCAGTCATAAATCTCTGCATTAACATTTTAACTTCTGTTGACACTTGGTATTGTCACTGTTCAAGGCAAGTTCCACAACATTTGCCACACACACACACGCACACACACACACACACACACACACACACACACACACACACACATGTTGGTGCAGCTATCATTATGAGGACTCTCCATAGACATAACGATTTTTATACTGTACAAACTATAGATTCTATCCCCTAACCCTACCCCTAAACCTAACCCTCACAAAAAACTTTCTGCATTTTTACATTTTCAATAAAGCATTGTTTAGTATGTTTTTTAAGCGATTTGAATTATGGGGACACAAGAAATGTCCTCATAAACCACATTTATAGCATAATTACCAGTTTGTAACCTAAAAAAATGTCCTCGTAAACCACCCAACATATTCCATGCACTACTGTTTGAAGAAATCAAACTGTATCTACCCAGGATAGAGAGGGATTCCAGTTTGGGCCACATCCACTTCAGTGTGAACATTACCAAAGATTCCCAGACTAAACAGCAGGCAGCACACAACAGTACTGGTCCTGCCATCAAAAGCGACTCTTTATCATTTACTCTTGTGTGTTTCTGTTGTGTGGTTTTCAATTTCTGTTTACTCTTGCACAAGGGCTTGGACCTCTTCCCAGACTAAATCCTGTTTTGGGAGTGTTACCTTCATATTAGACTTCACTAAACACAGAGGTACTTTAGCTGTGTATGTATGTGTGTTTCTATAGTAGAACCTCAATGCCATTCCTCACAGGCGAAGATTTGCTGTCATTGCCTGAGTCTGAGCTTTCACGCCTCGCTGGTTATCAGAGTGCGTCTTGTGTCAGGGAAAAACACAATGTATTTGTGTCAAAGAGTTGACCCGATAGATAACATTTGATGTGACATCTATTCATTTAGACTTTTTGAGCCCGTCTCACCCAAGTTCCCCTCCCCGCACACCCAAACACCTCTGATTCAGGTAAGCAGCGTTGAGTTTGATCTTCCATTTCAGTGGGCCGCAGATGGCTAGCTCTCCTTTTGCCTCATAACAATTTCATAAGTGACTGGCTGTAAATTGCCATGGCAATGCTATGGTAATTGTGTTGCCACTTGCCTTCACTTAATCTCTGGTCAAAGAAAATACGAGAGAGAAGCGTTTCTGTTTTCTGTTCGCTGCAGTCACACTGAGTAGTAAGTGTCTCTCTCTCCTCATCTGCCTCTGTCTCCTCTCTTTAAATACTCCTACTGCCTCTCACTGGAATGCAAGACCAGTGTGGCACACAGGTGGAACTCATTCACCTCTTATCTTCCCAGCCTCGCTCTGCCCAGACGACGCTCGGCCCTGCCTTGCTCGCCACATACCCCCATCGCCAAACTCAGGCCGGGGAATACCCCTATTTCTAAGGAGGGAGCATTGGCACATCAGGATGGTCTCCCACACGTGCCTGGGAGTGGGAACAGGATGAGGGAGAGCAGAGTAGGGGGAATAGAGAGAGAGAGAGAAGAAAGCAGAGAGAGGAGAGAGAGACGGGCTCGCCTGCCCCGGACATGCTTTCGACTGGTCCGCAGCTGCTCCTCCATCCCCTGGTGGATGGCAGCGGTGCCTTCGCTTCCCGGCAGAGGCAGCGAGTCCTCCATCCCCTGACGGATGGCAACGGCTCCTCCGCTTCCTGGTGGATGGCAACGGCTCCTTCTTCTCCTGGTGGAGAGTAGCGGCGAGGACTCCACGACAGCGCATACTTCCTCCTTCCCGGGTTTTGGCACCAATGTTACAATTCAAGGATGGCAAAGGAGGAAGCTGGGACCAGCTTGACAAACACATAGAAATGTATTTCTTAAACATAACATAACATAAAACAACTTCACGTGCTGCTTCCCCGCAGACACGCCAGACACACACAGCTTCATGTGTCTCTTTCTCCTCATCTACTGCTGTCTCCTCTCCTTAAATACTCCCACCGCCCCTCACTGGAACACGAGACTGGTGTGGCACACATGTGGAACTCATTCACCACTTATCTTCCCGGCCTCACTCTGCCTAGATGCCGCTCGGCCCCGCCCTGCTCACCACATACACGTTTAAGCATCTTGACAAACTAATTAACAATCTACAGGTGTAGGGTGACCATATTCTGGTTTTCCAAAAAGAGGACATCTTTTTTTTTTCACCGTGGGGTGTGGGTGGGGGGGGATTGGGGTGGGGAGGAATAATAGGGTTCAGAACAGTGTTAATATGAATGCAAACTTTAATACAGTGAAAAAGACACTCTATTAGCATAACATAAATATATATAAATAAATAAACATTTCCAACATTCTTTTGAATGTCCATGTACTAAAATAAAATATTTGATGCAATGAGTGTACCTTCATTTACTATTACTATTATTTTGAATGGCCATGGAAAATGAAGCAGTGTGATAACAATTTTACCTGGTCGCAAAAAGTAGTCTGTTAATTTATCTGATGAACTTTCACCTTTTGCTGATCATATATACAGTATATAACAATGAATGTCTAGTTCAATTCTTACTAGTTAAAATGCTATTTTTTTATATCAGTAATGGAATTTCTATTAGTTAAAACACTCATTTTTAGAATATATTAAATTAGGTGTCTTTAACTACTATGCAATTAAGTATTTGATACAATGTACTTGTTGTAAACATACGAATTGTTGCCTAACCTAACATAAACCTAACCTTAATCCTATTCCTAAACCTTCCCTCAGCGGCAGCAAATGTGAATCTTGTGAAAATTTTACATCATGTAGTTACACAATAAATGCATTGTATTGTATATATTTTAATGTTAGTACATAGCAATAAAAGACACATAATATAAAGTGAGACCAATTTGTGATTTCAGGAATTAGGATTTCACTAGTAAAAACGTTAATTCTTCCAAAAAACAAAAAACAAAAAAAAAAACAATTATGTAATTACTCGCAGATATAGGTCAAGGATATCTTTATTGTCCCCAAGAGGTAATTTTTTGTACGGTCAGCAGTAAACACACAACCATCAGACAAACATTAATAAATAGACAATAGATACAACATGAACAAAAAAATCACATTGAATTATTTAAAAAGCCAATATACCTATTCTTGATATCAACAATTGAATTTAAACTAGTAATGATATTTTTTTTTATAACAGTTACATTGTGTTACATTGTTACTAGTGCAAATGCCCATTTGGTTATCAACAATGGAAATACAACTACTTAAAAATATTATAATAGCTATTTTTGATACCTGTAATTTGGTTTTCACTAGTTGCAATGTTAATTTCAGATATCTTTATATTATTGTTACTAAAGAAAATCTTTAAAATTTGTTTAATTACTCTTCAATTTTTGGATATATGAAATCCATTTCAACATGAAATACCAAATTAAGCAGGTTGAAATAATTTACAGATATCAAACATTCTACTTAAATGCAGCTACAGATATCAGTAATTGTGTTTTTTAGTTAAAATTCAGTTTTTCATATCAAGAATGGGTATTCTCGTGAGTAATGACATTATTTTTTATATCAATAATTTACGTTAATTCTATTTAAAACCTTTACTGATGTCAAAATTAGCATTTTCACTTTTTAGTAATTCTATTACTGATATAAATAATTAGCATATTATTTAGTGAAAATTTTATTATAGATCTCAATCAAGAGATTTCATTTTTAAAAATAACAAAAATTAAATATTATTTTATTTGTTTACACCCATTTTACCCATATTTAAACTTGATATTAACATTGGGTAGTGCATTAAAGTAATGCATTAAATTAAATTAATTACACACTTTGATTAACACAAAAAGGAAGGGCAAAATGCATTAAAATAATTGCTTTTTATCGTTTTTTAATGAATGTTAATAAATTAATTTAATGAATTACTTTGTGTACTAGTACTTTTGATTTTAATTATTATAGTACATGACTGTATTTAAGACTCTCTAACTATACGTGGAAAGGTGTGACTTCCGTAAGATTTCGTAAAATGTTCTGTGGATGTGCATGTCTGCTCTGGTCAGTGCACCATTAATGAATACTTCATGATGTTATTTAACTCTCGTATGACTAAATCAATATTACCGTTCCTTCTTCATCGAGCATAGAACATTGATGAAAGGAACAGATGGTTCTTCACTAACGTGAAGAGTCAGTCCATCTTGAATGTGTCAGACGTGAACAACATGCAACACACACACATACACACCATTCCTGCTCCATTGAACCACTGAGGCTGATATTCTTTGTCAACCCCTTGGGTTGGAGAGTCAGACTACTAAGGTTGCCTGGCGATGAATGTGTTTGATTCAACAATGAACCCTCCACTGCTTGAATTGGGGAGTTCGAAATATGCCCACTGGGTTCTGCTTTTATGTTAATCTATGTTAATTTTTTACAGTGGAGTGCGTAATTGTTAAGAAGAGAAAGTGGGAGAATCAGGATCAGAATGTGTTGCAGGCCAAACTCGAACCTGCAAACCCCACATAAGCACCACAGCTGAATGTGTGAAGAACACATGCGCTAACTGCTGCACCACAGCTCCTACATTACGTTTATCTGTGGAATGATTAACAGTTAACAGTTTAGCTGTTATATTAACTCCTGATCAAATTATTTTAATACTTGTTATATGCAATTTTATACATTGTATAAAATGCAGCCAAGCCATCCACAAATAAATAAAAATCATTAATTGTGTTATGCTAAATCAATAGCTTTTTTGTCATAATATTTATTAACACAATAAATACATAAACAAAAAATAAAAATCAATCATGGTTACAGTAAGGCACTTACACTGGAAGTGAATGGGGCCAGTCGATAAATGTTCAAATACACATTGTTTCAAAAGTAAAGCCAAAAGACAAAAACGTTATTCATGTTAACATGATTTTTAATGTAATAAAATCATTTACTTAATCCGTTTAAAGTAATATCTAATATTACAACTTTATTGCCATGATGACGTAACGCTACCTGTAATCGTAAACCCTGTAATCGGTTTTATCACACTAAAATCATGTTAACATGTATAATGTTTATGTCTTGTGGCTTTACTTTTGAAACGGTGTGTACTTTGCATTCATTGACTGGGCCCATTCACTTCCATTGTAAGTGTCTACTTTATTTTTGCTTTTTTTATATAATCAAGGGACAAGTTGAAATGTATTTCTGTTGTAATCAAACATAATGCTACAAATGCTGTCGATTAAACTTGTTCTGAACCTGGAACATTCCTTTAAATTCAGAATCAGAATCAGAATCAGCTTTATTGCCAAGTATACTTACACATACAAGGAATTTGTCTTGGTGACAGGAGCTTCCAGTGTACAACAATACAAAAACAATACAAAAACAGCAGCAAGACATAGATAATAATAAAAAATAAAAAATTATTATACACATACGTACATACACACACAGACACACAAATACATACATACACACATACGCATATGTAGTGCAAATCTAATACAAATCTGTTATCTGTTATGTACAGTGCAAATACAATCTGTTATGTACATTGCAATTTTTTTTATTTTATTTTTTTCAGAGGAATGAAATGGCAGAAGGTTGGATGTGTTGGGTAAATATAAAAAAGACTAAACTGTGTATTGCACATAGTTACTGTTCATGAGATGGATAGCCTGAGGGAAAAAACTATTCATGTGCCTGACGGTTCTGGTGCTCAGAGCTCTGAAGCGTTGGCCAGAAGGCAACAGTTCAAAAAGGTAGTGGGCAGGGTGAGTGGGGTCCAGAGTGATTTTTCCAGCCTTTTTTCTCACTCTGGAAGTGTATAGTTCTTGAAGGGGGGGGGGGGTGTTGGGCAGGGGGCAACTAATAATCCTCTCAGCAGTCCGAACTGTCCTTTGTAGTCTTTCTGATGTCTGATTTCGTAGCTGAAGCAAATCAGACAGTTATTGAAGTGCAGAGGACAGACTCAATGACTGCTGAGTAGAACTGTATCAGCAGCGCCTGTGGCAGGTTGAACTTCTTCAGCTGGCAAAGGAAGAACAACCTCTGCTGGGCCTTTTTCACAATGGAGTCAATGTGTGTCTTCCACTTCAGGTCCTGTGAGATGGTAGTGCCCAGGAACCTGAATGACTCCACTTCTGCCACAGTGCTGTTTAGAATGGTGAGGGGGGTCAGTGTTGGGGTGTTCCTCCTAAAGTCCACAATCATCTCCACTATTTTGAGTGTGTTCAGCTCAAGGTTGTTTTGACTGCACCAGACAGCCAGCTGTTCAACCTCCCTTCTGTATGCAGACTCATCGTCATCTCGGATGAGGCCGATGACAGTGGTGTTGTCTGCAAACTTCAGGAGCTTGACAGAGGGGTCCTTGGCGATGCAGTCATTGGTGTAGAGGGAGAAGAGTAGTGGGGAGAGCACACATCCCTGGGGGGCACCAGTGCTGATTGTACAGGTGCTGGAAGTGAGTTTCCCCTGTCTCACAAGCTGCTGCCCTTCCGTCAGAAAGCTGGTAATCCACTGACAGATAGACGTGGGAACAGAGAGTTGCTATAATTTATTCTGGAGTATAGCTGTGATGACACAGACCTGTTTGCTCGATAAGCAAATTGAAGAGGATCTAGAAAGCGTCCAGTGATGTTCTTCAGGTGGGCCAACACCAGTCTCTCAAATGATTTCATGACCACAGACGTCAGGGCGACAGGTCTGTAGTCATTAAGTTCTGTGATTTTTGGTTTTTTTGGGACAGGAATAATGATTAATTCTGAGGCAGCATGGGACTTCACACTGCTCCAGTGATCTATTGAAAATCTGTGTGAAGATGGGGGCCAGCTGGTTAGAACAGGATCGAAGACACGCTGGTGGGACGCCATCTGGGCCTGAAGCTTCCCTCGTCTTTTGTTTCTGAAATACCCGGAATTCAACCACATAATGTCCTTTATTGTTTTGTTGCATAGCCTCTTTGTTCCCAGTCAAGCTAGCTAGCTAACATTAGCCAACTAAACAGATAGGTAGGCCTACTATGTACAACTTCGCGTGCACTGCTTGTGCTGTGGACATGAATAAAATCTCAAATCCCACTGCTTGTTAAGGAGAGGTGTGCTCAAAGCAATTCAAAGCAATTAGATGTACAGTTTATGCCTGGTAGCCGATAAATTGACAAGAAAAATCTTAAAGACTTACATTGAAAGAGAGACCCAAGCCATATCTAGGGACCAGAATATCAGAGAGATTTGAGGTATAGGCTCTTTTGACTTGGGCCAGCAGTAAGCAAACACCCTAACATTGTGACACCGGCTTTGATAGCCTCACCTAAACCTTGAAAAACTGCACAGGTTAATTTTGCAGCTGGTTAAACAGAGAAACCATCACTGCAAGCACTAGCTTTGAAGCAATAAACAAAACTTATTGTTTAAACATATGAGCTAACAGATATAAAGAGGCATTGTAATGGCATATGGGCATTTGTTGTTGCTTCGACAAATAACGACTCTCCACTTGTGACAAATACCGATTATACTTTTAAGAATATCCCTTTATGCTTTTGTTTACAGTGGCAACATAATACCTATTGTGATGTGTCCTCAGCCAAGGATGGTTCAATAATTTGTTTACTACATTTTGTCTGAACTATTGAGTGATATTAGGCAGCATTCGCTTTAACGGTTAAGTACGGCCCTCTTATATTCTCATTCAACCTCTCTATCACTGTGCTACAAGGTGGAAAAACAACCTTTGAAAACCAATTTTGTGAGCACAAAGTCTGTCACCTCTCTGTTGCAGCTATGCAGCATGTGGCTGTGTTATGCTAATTCAATAGGAGTTTAACGGGAACATTATAGATATTTTCTCTCTTAATTTTGTTATCGTCAATATGTTCGCTGACTATTTGTAGAAAAAGAAGCGCTCAGCTCCAAAAAGCCCATCAATGGCAGACTGCAAAAGCACAAAAGTAAGGGGGAAAAAGCACCAGCATAATGTTCATACTTGCATTGAGGCAGCGATCTGTTCTGTTTGTCACACATCGCAATATTGGATGATTTTACCCTTCTTGCATTAATGATAAACTGCATGGAGACTCTTAGACCCTAACCACATCTGACAATGCCAGCAACATCCTTTGAAATAATCATATGTTTGTCATTGCCTGACAGAATTTTGGAAAACCCATATGCTTGTTGTTTAGCTTGAATTTGTTTGGAAAGGTAGCCGATTTTCTCTGTTGAGTTTTCTATAATGTGCCATTTTTTTATCATTGGCCCCCAAAAGTATTTGGAAACTTAAGCCATACTATAAAGTACTAAAAACGTATAAATGTCATTGCAATAGATAACAAACAGGGGCCTGGGTGCCTGGGTAGCTCAGCGAATATTGACGCTAACTACCACCCCTGGAGTCATGAGTCTGAATCCAGGGCAAGCAGAGTGACTCCAGCCAGGTCTCCTAAACAACCAAATTGGCCAGGTTGCTAGGGAGGGTAGAGTCACATGGAGTAACCTCCTAGTGGTCGCGATTAGGGGTTCTCGCTCTCAATGGGGCATGTGGTAAGTTGTGTGTGGATCACGGAGGGTAGCAGGAGACTGAGACTTGAACTCCACTACCCGGATTGAGGTGAGTAACTGCGCCACCACGAGGACCTACTAAGTAGTAGGAATTGGGCATTCCAAATTGGGAGAAAAGGGGATAAAAAAATAAAGACTGCACAATCACTCTTTTCAAGCAAAACATTTTGCCAAAAGATGTTTTAATACTGAATGTTGTTATTTATTGTCATGTTCACAAATAATATCAAAGATAAAAAGATGTAAATTATAGCAAACTGGTTTAGATTAATTTATCTTCCTTCTAGTTTTTCCATTCCTCACAGTCTTCATTGGCAAGGAGGCACTTGCCAATTTGGGATCAATGCATGCAGTTGTGGTGTTGAAAGCACTGCCTAAGAGTCATGCCAACTCCCATTACTGTTAGCGCCCGGATTGCATCCATGCCTGCTGCTGAGGTAGACATTCCCTGATTCTGCAAGACGACCAGCCTGAGCACCTTAAGTGAAATGTATCGATCGCAGTTATTGCAAGTCCATGGAAATTTTGCACAGATGTCCAGAACACCTTCTTAGAAAAGGTTTCACATCAGTAGGGTATATAGAGTCAAGACGTAGCTATTTGATTCCCTTTGTTGGACCTGGGGCACCTTGCTTAACACTGTCCACTTAAACTTCACAGCAGCCAATTGCTCACCTACTACACATTCATGTTGCCTATAGGTTTGGTTGGCTTGTTTATGACCTTGGTTGAAAGGATAATGGTTTAATCAGTAGTTCGTACTGTTTCTCCAGAACCTGCCAACCTGTTTTTGCAGTTTAATGAATGTAGCTATCCAGAGAAAAGCTTTCCCATGGCTAGAGTAATGTGGTAAAATGCGGAAGTGGAGCTGGGAAGCGGAGTTTTGTCTGGAGCAAGTTTTGGGTTGCTGTTTTTCAGCATCTCGTGCAGAATTGTCGTATTTTTTAATGCCATGTTAAGTTAAAAAGAACTTCAACTTTTAAAAACACGTCTCCAGACACCTGTTTTGTTTCATGGGGCAGCGTCTAAATTTGTTTAGCAAAAGGACACGTTCAGTGTTATTGGCCTCTAATGTGAGTGTTTTAATAATGAAGCTATCCAGAGAGAAGCTCTCCAACAGCTAGAGTATGTACAACGTAAGTGATAAAAAATGAAGTAGAGCAGGGAGCGAAGTTTTTGCCTGGAGCAAAGTGTGGGTTTTGGGTTATCCACTCAAAGATCACTCCATCATGAGCATAACAGGCTAAAGCTGGTCACCAAACCTGTTTTTTGCATCCATTTGTGCTGTTTTTCAATAGTTTTACCAAAACATGGGCTAGACCAGGGGTGTCAAACTCAGTTCCTGGAGGGCCGCAGACCTGCAGAGTTTAGTTCCAGCCCTGCTCCAAAATGTAATCCTTGTAATCTTCAAGCACTCCTGAAGACCTTGATTAGCTGCTTCAGGTGTGTTTAATTAGGGTTGGAGCTAAACTCTGCTGGACTGTGGCCCTCCAGGAACCGAGTTTGACACCCCTGGGCTAGACGGATGTCTTTGATGATTGTACCATGTCTTGTATTTTTTCAGCGTCTTGCGCAGGAGCACTGCGTTTTTTTGGATGCCATGTCAAGTTAAAAGAACTTTTAAAAATGTGTCTTGAGACATCTGCATTTTGTTCTATGCATTGTGCTTAGTCTAGTATTTTTTAGTGCAAGGACATGTTTGGTGTGTACGGCCCATAATGTAAGTGTTTTAATAATAATGTAAGTGCTAAAGTAGAGCGGGGAGCGGAGTTTTTGCCTGGAACGAGGAGAGGGTTTCAAGTTTTTCGTTCCAAGATCACTTTGATACAGATCCATTATGAGCATAATGGGCTAAGTGGTCGTTCACACTAAACACATTATTTGTGTCCGTCTGTGCTGTTTTTCAGTTGTATATCGATGTAAACATGCCCTAGACTGATGTCTTTGACCATTGTGGCATGTCTCATGCAGAAGCACTGCATTTTTTACATTTTAAGAACATGTCTCCAGATATGTTCTGTTCTATTAGTTGTGCTGTGTCTAGGTTTTTTAGGACATACACATTTTGGTGTAAACAGCCTGTAATATGAGTGTTTTACAGGAATAGTTCACCCAAAATAACTAGGGATGCACTGAAATTTCAGTTACATGATAATATTTGGCCGAAACAGCAAAAAAAATAATTTTCGGTTTCGGCCGGAATAGTTTTGGAGGACCGAAACCATTGACAGAAACTGTGACGTTTAATTAGGGCTTCTCCAATGATGCATTTTGACAGTGTCAGCATCTGCTCCCATTTCGTGCACACGACGTGGTTAAGCTACAACAGGTAAACATGTCAGCAGTGTGGATGCACTTCACTGTGACCAAAAATGATGCTAAAGTAGCTATATGTAAAATTTGTTCGGCTGAAATATCGAGAGGCGCCTCGTTGCCGAAGAACTTTAGTAGGACCAGTTAGTGCAGCATCTCATGTCACTGATGAGAAAAGGAACTGCCTCTCCTCTGAGAAAGCAGAGAAGTTACTGTTTCTGAAGAAGAATCTGCCACTTTTCCTGAAGAAGTAGAACATTGAGTTATTAGGCTACCTAAAAGCCTAATGTTGTGACAACCTGATGTTGTCTCAAACTTGTATGACTTTGTTTCTTCTGTGGAACACAAATGCAGATATTTTAAAGGAGATATGATGTCTGTTTGTCCATAAAGTAAATGGTGACCAAACTTTGAAGCTCCAAAAACAGGGTGACCAGATTCCTGCTTGTGGAAAACGGGACTGCCCCCTCCAAGCAAAGATAAAATTGATGTATTCTTACCTAGGCGCAGATCAATGCGAAGTAGAGGGTGCTTCCGCATCTGTAACTGTTGTCACTTTGTACTTTGAGCTGGCAGCAAGTTTTCTCAGTGTGCACTTGTCTTTCAAGAGTTTATCGTAAAATGCAGAGAAGTCCAATCCAAAATTAAGACATACGAAAAGCATTGCCTTCATGACTGTTACACTGAGTCAAGATTTATCCGGTGTCCATGCTGCTTTCATTAATGAGAACACACGCTCCACAGATGCAGATGTCCCAGGCAGGCATTAAACAAACTCCACGACCTTGGCTAAGACTCCGAAGTTGATGGTCTTGCTCTCCAGTTCACGAAATACGTCTGTCTGTCTCTCAGACATGGCCATCTTGTTCATGTTCCACTCAGTGATGCGACGAGTGGCAATGTTTTTCACGCAAACCCACTCATCAAAGAGCGTGGTTTCGTCAATCAGACTGAGAGTGGAGAATCTGGAGTAGAAGTGTTCGAGGCTGCTCTGAATGTCTTTCCACTCTGGGATGTCTCTCAGTAGGGCCCACTCAAGTTTTTCTGTGTTCTCCAAGGAGTGGCTCCAATTTTGGAGGTAATCCACCAATGCTGAATAAAAGTTTCTCACTGCACAAAAGAAATCATCCACTCGCATTTCACCAGCTTTAACCAGGGTATCCAACTGCTTTTTAGTGTCAGAGGGTGTGAATGATTCCTCCAGCCTGGCCTGCAAGACTTTTCTCAGGTCATGAATGTGCAAAGCCACTTCTGTGGCTGATATGTGGTCGTGCTCTACTATCTCCAGTGCACGGTTAAAAGTGGCTGTTTGCTTGAGTGCAAAGCCAATCCAAAGTTTGGCAATTTTCTTGAGAAAATGTATGCACACAGACCATTGAAAATGTGTAGGATTCTTTCAAGAGCTGGACCAAGAGAGAGGAAATGTGTGTTGCCATGCTGCAGTAATTTCTGATAGTCCAGCTGCACAAAAGCGAGTATGCTGCATATGACAGCTTCAGATGTGGTGCAGGCTCATACAATTTCTTGATCAATTTCGCAGTGCAGTCAGCCGACCGAAAACTATGGCCGTGCACAACAGAATGATAAGCAAAAAGGCCTTCACTTGCGTGCACCTTGTCAGATTCTGAACTTTGCTTCACAAAAAAAAAAATCACTAACACTTGGTGTTGCACACTCAGAGGTGTATAGTAACGAAATACAAATACTTAATTGCTGTACATGAGAACAGTTTTTTAATATTTGTACTTTACATGAGTATAAATATTTCTTTGGACTTTTACTTTCACTTCACTACATTTTGAAGAGAAAATTTAAATATTGTTACTTTTGCAACTGAACACTGCAAAAAAAAAATAACAGTTGTATGTGTAAAAATGCATGCAGATTGGTGATAGTGATGTGTGATTCGTTGAAAGAATAATTTGAGTAGAATATGACTGTCTCAGAAGTGGAGGCAACTGAGACTTGTCCTCCGCCACCCGGATTGAGGTGAGTAACCGCGCCACCACGAGGACCTACTAAGTAGTGGGAATTGGGCATTCCAAACTGGGACAAAAGGGGATACAATTTTTTTTTTTTTAATTACAGGAACCGGCTAAACAGTCAGCGTAAAGTTAAATGATAAAAGTCAACATAAAACAAACATAAACAAACACAGACACACATGCAGCGCGGCCGCGTGCGTCTCTCTCTCTCGAACTGGCGCCTCCGGCAAGTCTATATCCCCCTCCTGGCTGATTAGCCCAATTCAGGGCCGGCCGTGTGTCCTCTTGGCCCGGCCCCGCCCTCCTCCTTGTCACAATAAGGTATGATGTGACTGAATAATTACCAGCGCCCATGAAAATGTCCAACAATGTTTATTTTTATATTTTTATACTTTATACGATGTGAATGGTTTTTGCCTGAGCAAAACTAGTTTTCTGGTGATTGCTAAAGTGTTATATTTGCTTTGTTGCACATTTATGCTACAGTAAGTGGTAACTAGGGTTTACTGGGTGGATGCTGGGGCATGCTATGCAGTTGCTAAGGTGATATCTGCTGTGTGTTTTAGAGCATTGCTACAGTATGTGGTAGTCAGGTTGTTGCTATGCTGTTGTTAAGTTGTTTTAACTGTGTTTCAGCACATTGCTATGCAGTTGCCTTGTTCTGAGTGGTTGCTGGGTGGTTGCTTATTGGCCCAAATGAAAAGAGCCCACCCCCACAAGTCTCTTTTCTGGTCACTAATATGACTCAACTCCCTCCTTCAATGTTCCAATTTTTATGGACTGTGGTATTCATTTACACTCATTCCATAAATATGATGTGACTTGAATGCACCATTAAAGGGATAGTTTACTTAAAAATGAAAAGTCTCTCATAATTTTCTCAACCTTATTCGATCCAAGATGTGTATGACTTTCATTTTTTTTTCAACAGAACACAAACAAAAAAAGATTTTCAGAAGAATATTGCTGTTATGTAGGTCAATTCAATGTAAGTGAATGGTGGCCAGACCTTTGAAGCTCCAAAAAGCACATAACGGCAGCATAAGTGTAATCCATAATACTTTCACAGTGGTTTCTGAACAGATCCAATTGGTTTTGGGTGAGAATAGACCAAAATATAACTCCTTTTTCGACTCTAAATCTTGACATTAGCAGTCTCCTTTGCGATCAGGATTTCAAGCTCAATTACACTTCCTATAGCGCCATCTTGGGATCTGCGCATGCGTCAAGCACTAGAAAGTTAAATCAAGCTTGAAATCATGATCGTGCCTAGAGATTGCAATGGCAAGTTATACTGTGAAAATTAGTTACAATTTGGTTTGTTCTCACCCAAAACCAACTGATTCGCTTCAGAGGACATGGATTTAACCACTGTAATAGTATGGATAACTTTATGCTCCCTTAATGTGCTTTTTGTAGCTTGAAATGTCTGGCCACCATTCACTTGCATTGAATTGACCTATAGAGCTTAAATATTCTTCTAAAAATCTTTGTATGTGTTCTGCAGATGAAAGAAAGTCATACTCATCTGGGATGGCATGAGGGTGAGTAAATGATGAGCACCACCAATCAAATAAGTTGCCATGAGTTTAATAAACTGTTCCGTCATTTATGCAATTTACTTGTACTTTTGATACTTAAGTAAATTTAATATCAGTTACTTTAATACTTTTATTAAGCTGTTTTCTCAATAGCTACTTTAACTCTTACTTGAGTCAATTTCCATGAAGGTATCTTTACTTTTACTCAAGTATGACAAATGGATACTTTATGCAACACTGGGCACACTTACTTTTAGCAGCATCCACATGCTTTTTTGTATGAACATGCTGCGCGATGTCAGTGCGGCCTCCATGGGCGATGGAAAAGCGAGCTCCCACCTCACTTTAATAGGCTCTTTCTGTGACTCCTTTTTTAGAAATGTAAACTCTTTTTGAAGATCCTCATTAAATGCACGGTTCCTTGACATTATTCCAGCTGCAATTTTATCTGTGTGCTCTTTCAAACTGACTCTTAAATCTGTTCACTAACTGGATGTCTATTGATAGGGGATTTTGATTGGATAGTTTAATCCAATCATGTACTTCAAATAACAAGTTTTTTTTTATTGGTTTTACATGCCGTATCCTTGGCTACCTTTGATTAGAATGCTCACATGACTGAGAAAGCTGCATAGGCGATAGATAAATTTTAGGAGAGGGGAAATATAGGACAAAACACAGTTTTTTTCAGAATAAGTCAGGACACTAGAAAAAGTGCTTAAATACAGGACTGTCCCAGGAAAAATGGGACATCTGGCCACCCTATCCAAAAAGCACATAATGGCAGCATAAAATTAATCCATATGACTCCAGTGTTTTAATCCATGTCTTCTGAAGCAAACCAATCGATTTTGGGTGAGAACAGACCAAAATATAACTTATTTTTCACTGTACATTTTGCCATTGCAGTCTTTAGTCATGATCATGATTTCAGAGCAGAGCACTAGAAAGTGTTAGGAAGTGTAATCGAGCTTGAAATCATGATCCCCAAAGAGACTGCTGATGTCAAGATGTACAATAAAAAAGGAGTTATATTTTGGTCTGTTCTCACCCATAATTGATTTGATTGCTTCAGAAGACACGGATAAAACCATTAGATTTGTATTGATTACTTTTATGCGGCCTTTACAGGAATGTCCTTTTTGGAGCTTGAAAGTTTGGTCACCACTTAATTGCATTGTATGGACAAACAAACATCATATCTCCATTAAAATATCTTAATTTGTGTTCCATGGAAGAAAGAAAGTCATATGAGTTTGAGAAGGCAGAAGGGTAAGTTTATGATGAGAGAATGATCATTTTTTGGTGAACTATTCTTTTAAAAAAGTATGAAACTTTTCTCAAAGTATTGCTTTTTTCCCCCACTTAAAATATCTTGTGCCCAGACATTCATAATGTAAAAAAAAACAAAAAAAAAAAAAACATATTGATATAACTTTACAGTGAATTTGTGTTTTTCCCAATGGAGTGAACATGGAGAGTCTCATGAAAGGAGAGACATTTTTGCAAAATGACAGTACATGGTTTATTACTTGTATCACGGCAGTTCCGAGGTGAAATGTCCACTTGGTGGTGCTAAAAGCAAGTTAAATTAAGAGATATATTATGAGCTATATTCTCAAGATGGTGCCGCGGATGGCAGTCTCGGTGTGGAGCTCTCCAATTCTTTTGTTGTTTTTGTTTGTCCTGTGTTTAGTAATTTTTTTCCAATTAGTTTTACCAGGGACGAACTGCTGAACATTCGGCAGCACATACCAGACAATCTTTTCCCAGTTTTTGACTATTCTGGCATTTTGCTGGACATTTTAGTCAGAGGCGCAGCTGTGTTGTTCAAGTGCGCTATGAGACGCAAATGAGGGAAGCGAGCCGGCACGCTGGTCAAGCTCCGACAGCGCGGCTTTCGAACAGCGCTGCCGAATAATCATCTAGCGAATCTCCACACTCTTCCTAACAAAACGGACGAACTACATCTCCTCACCCGTACAAACAAGGACTTTTCAAACTCTGCTGCTTCACAGAAACCTGGCTGAGTGAAGCCATTTCGGACAGTAGGTTACATCTTCTGGGCTTTCAGCTGTTCAGAGCGGATTGCATCGCGGAGTTAACGGGGAAAACGAGAGGCAGTGTACCATGCTTTTACATCAATGAAAGTTGGTGTACAGATGTAACAATGGTAAAGAGGATGTGCTGTCCTAATTTGGAAGCGCTCTTTATTAACTGTAAGCCGTTCTACTCGCCACGGGAGTTTTCCTTGTTTATTCTGGTGAGTGTGTATATCGCGCCAAACGCGTGTGTGAACACAGCGCTGCAACAGCTGACTGATCAAATCACAGACACAGAACAACAATACCCGGACTCAGTTATTATTATTCTTGGGGATTTTAACAAAGAAAATCTCACACGTGAACTGCCCATATACAAACAGCACATTACATGCCCCACCAGAGTCAGGAACATACTGGATCATTTCTACACAACAATAAAGGATGCATATCGCTCTGTCCCTAGAGCAGCTTTGAGACTCTCTGATCACTGTCTGGTTCATCTTCTTCCAACCTACAGGCAGAAATTAAAATCAACCAAGCCAGTAGTAAGGACTGTAAAGAGATGGATCAATGAAGCAGAGCGGGAACTACAAGCCTGCTTCGATTGCATGGATTGGAGTGTTTTTGAGGCTGCAGACACCAATCTGGACGAGCTCACAGATACTGTTACATCATATATCAGTTTCTGTGAGGATATGTGCTTTCCAACTAGGACTTATTTAAAGTTCAACAATGACAAACCGTGGTTTACAGCAGAGCTCAGGCAGCTTCATCAGGCCAAAGAGGATGCTTACGAGGGTGGGAATAAAGTCTTGTACAATCAGGCCAGGTACACACTGAACAAGGAAATCAGAGTGGCTAAAAGAAGATACTCTGAGAAGCTGAAAAACAAGTTTTCAGCTAACGACCCTGCATCAGTGTGGAATGGCATGAAACAACTCACAAATTAAAGGACTCCTACCCCCAACCCTGAGGTGGACCAACAACTGGCTGACGACCTGAATGTGTTCTACTGCAGATTTGATAGGCCCAATCTCACACCCCACACCCACTCTGACCTTCACGTCACACAAACACCCACACCTCCTGCAACCCCCCTCCTGCTACTCAACCTGCACTTAAGATCTGTGAAGATGATGTGAGCCAGGGCTTTCGGAAACAAAAGACGAGGAAAACTTCAGGCCCAGATTGCGTCTCACCAGCGTGTCTTCGATCCTGTGCTAACCAGCTGGCCCCCATCTTTACACAGATCATCAATAGATCACTGGAGCAGTGTGAAGTCCCATGCTGCTTCAAATGCTCAATCATTATTCCTGTCCCAAAGAAACCAAAAATCACAGGACTTAATGACTACAGACCTGCCGCCCTGATGTCTGTGGTCATGAAATCATTTGAGAGACTGGTGTTGGCCCACCTGAAGAACATCACTGGACCCTTTCTAGATCCCCTACAATTTGCTTATCAAGCAAACAGGTCTGTGGATGATGCAGTCAACATGGGATTGCATCATATCCTGCAACATCTGGACAGACCAGGGACATATGCAAGGATCCTTTTTGTGGACTTCAGTTCGGCTTTCAACACAATCATCCCAGCTATACTCAAGAATAAATTACACCAACTCTCTGTTCCCATGTCTATCTGTCAGTGGATTACCAGCTTTCTGACAGACAGGCAGTAGCTTGTGAGACAGGGGAAACTCACTTCCAGCACCTGTACAATCAGCACTGGTGCCCCCCAGGGATGTGTGCTCTCCCCACTACTCTTCTCCCTCTACACCAATGACTGCATCGCTAAGGACCCCTCTGTCAAGCTCCTGAAGTTTGCAGACGACACCACTGTCATCGGCCTCATCCGAGATGACGATGAGTCTGCATACAGAAGGGAGGTTGAACAGCTGGCTGTCTGGTGCAGTCAAAACAACCTTGAGCTGAACACATTCAAAACGGTGGAGATGATTGTGGACTTTAGGAGGAACACCCCAACACTGACCCCCCTCACCATTTTAAACAGCACTGTGGCAGCAGTGGAGTCATTCAGGTTCCTGGGCACTACCATCACACAGGACCTGAAGTGGGAGACACACATTGACTCCATTGTGAAAAAGGCCCAGCAGAGGTTGTACTTCCTTCGCCAGCTGAGGAAGTTCAACCTGCCACAGGCGCTGCTGATACAGTTCTACTCAGCAGTCATTGAGTCTGTCCTCTGCACTTCAATAACTGTCTGGTTTGGTTCAGTTACGAAATCAGACATCAGAAGACTACATAGGACATTTCGGACTGCTGAGAGGATTATTGGTTGTCCCCTGCCCCCCTTCAAGAACTATACACTTCCAGAGTGAGGAAAAAGGCTGGAAAAATCACTCTGGACCCCACTCACCCTGCCCATTACCTTTTTGAACTGTTTCCTTCTGGCCGACGCTTCTGATGCACCAGAACCATCAGGCACATGAACAGTTTTTTCCCTCAGGCTATTCATCTCATGAACAGTTAAATTGCCCCCATTGAGCAATAACTATGTGCAATACACAGTTTAGTCTTTTTTTATATTTATCCAACACATCCAACCTCTTCTGCCATTTCATTCCTCTGAAAAAAAAACAGACTACTAGAATAGGTTTACATGCTTTAATGTTCAAAAAACACATTATTTTTCTCATACTGTACATTTCTTTTCTCCGCTCTTCATACTCTGGCTCAAACACTCTGATTTACCTCCTGTCTCTTTAAAGCCCCCCTTTCCGAAAAGCCCAGTCTGCTCTGATTTGTCAGCTGGCCTAATCTGTTGTGATTGGTCAACTGCATAGAGCGTGTGTCGGAAATGTAACGCCCCTTACCATAACCGAGTTTCAGCTTCCGAGGCTTCATGAGCAGCTCTGTAAACACTACTGTAACTATGGTAACAATGGCATCGGTTTTTGCTGTAGCAGCTCTTGCCCGAGTCTGATAATGAATGAAATAATGAAAGTTTGGAAGAACAAGCTGATCAACCCAAACCACCTTCGCAAGCACGACTTGAGCAGGATGTTTCACAGTGGTACGTTTTAATTTAGTAGCTTTCTTACAAGTACACGGTTGATTATTGTGAACCTAACAAAGCTTCAAGTAAAAGACACGTAGTGCATATAAGTTAGTCATCTTTTGCTGGAATAGGTGTAGCTGAACTTTTATCGCCCAAGATATGAAGTAAGAACAGAGGCTTACTCCCTCATTACCGGGTGTATTATAGAGATAGAGAGCAAGTTAACCGTGGACTACCGTGGATAGTGGCTGTAACATTACAGCTTGTAATTATATAAGACTCTTGAGATCGACCATTTTGTTACACAGTTTTAGGTAAAAACGGCCCATAGCTAAATAGTAAACCCTTACCAAAACAATAACATTACATTGCAAGTTAGCCGAGCACTACCGTGGACTGCAGATGGAAAATTACCGTTTGTAAAAATAAATCCATCTCCACACTTGATCACTATTCATGATGGTAAAAACAACAAACAATCTGCATAATTCTACACAATTTTAGGTAAAAGTGGGCCCGCAGCTGATTAGCAAAACTATTTCAACACAATAACATTAGCTAGCAGGTTAGCAGAGGCCTACAGCTGTGCTCTGGGTGAACACCGTAGCCACAACACAAAACTCTGCATTTGAACTCTCAGTAGCAGATAAATCCATAAATAATCAAACATACTTACAGGTTGTGATCCTGAAGCGCCAGATTGTTCCAACAAAGTGTGAACTGCACCATCTTTCAGAGGTAACAGACTTGAAAATCCGGCATTGGTTGTGGTTGTACTGCTGAGGAATAGTGATAAAAATATATTTTAACCACTGATACTTCAATTCGTCTGCCATTGGAAGTCCAAACAAAGAGGTTTTGCTTTCGCGGTGAAGAAAACAGCATTTTCTCGACATGGCGACAACACTAACCCAACTCATCCCTCGGCTATAACTATGTTTGTTTGAGGGCAGGCCAAAGTAGCCCTTAGGCCGGCATTATGCAAATGTGTTACATAGTGATGTAGATACTTTACGGAAGAAATGGCTGGACTACAAACAGCCCGTTTCTTGTAGTTCTTGAGCAGTGTTGACTGTGGGAGAGAATAACTCCCTTTTGCATGGACTTTGTGCTTTGAAACTTTGCTGACCTTTTACATGCACAAAGAGCTATGTTACACACTAAAGGAAAGGTAAAATAATAGGGTCTCTTTAATTATCTCTGTCTTGTTGTATTGTTTGTGCACTGGAAGCTTCTGTCACCAAGAAAAATTCCTTGTATTTGTAAGCATACTTGGCAATAAAGCTCATTCTGATTCTGAAATGTTCTCCCAAAGATGAGGTTTTTAAGGTTAATGCTCCATCGAATTTTAAATCATCAACTGACCTCCCTACCCTAAACCTTAAACCTAAACCTAACCGATAGTGCCATAAAAAGAATATGTGACATGAATAATACAATTTCTAAAGCAACCACATAATTTTGTGGTGCTTCTATGACAGTTTTGTCTCACGTGAAAGGTGCTCCGCTATCGGATCTGATCTGTGCTGATCAGTGCCAAGAACATGCTGTTCCAGGAGCATTGAACTTTCTTTGTTTTGTTAATTTGATTAAATTTCAGCGTGACCTTGTGTCAAGGAACACATTTTGATCTGTGCCAATAGAAACTGAATTATGGTATGTGCTAGACAATGATATTTACCATGCCTGTTGTATAATAATAATATTAGAGTACACATATTCTGTCATAAACCCAATAATAATCCATATTTAAGAAATGTCTTAATAAATATTTTGTGGAATGTAATAACATATTTTGGATGAATAGCTAAGTAAAAGTTCAGAAAATGTATGCACAGACCTGCATCCGAATCAAACTCTTGACCTTGGTGTTGCTAGCTCTACCATTGCTAGTATACTTTAAAACCCTGTTGTCAAGTGTAAATCCAACCGTTACGCCAGCTTGTTGAGTTGCCCACCCCAGTTTGTTTTTCTTATAGATTTTAACCAGTCGTGTGGTTAGATGATACACAAACAAATGCATTAAGGCACAATGAGTGAGTCAAAGCAATCATTTTCTTTAAGCTGTTGCAACAGACTCCACCATTGAATATTCAATTTGCATCCGCTCAAACTTTGTGAAATTAACTTTGGCCCTGCGGTGTGTTCGGGCTGAGAGATAATCACACAAAGGAGGTTCAGCCCTTCACATGCTAGCGTTTGCATCGCTAAATCTCTGTTTTCTTTTCCAAGCCCTCAATCGGCCCGCCGCTCGACAGACCCTTTTGTGCGCACGTTAAAGGCCCTTTATTGATCGGAGGCAAAATGTTTTTAATGTTGTTGATGAGATTTTGAGATTGGCCAGCTAATGGGAAAATAGAGGCCCCTTTTTCAATCAATTTTTAACTCAAGTCTTAAATTGAAAATCTTTATCAATGCAATTAAGATTGATTTGATAGAAACACTTATACTTCAAAAATGTTTTGATACTTTTTTGTACCCCCTTAACTTCAAAATGATGTGAAAATACAGACTTTTATATGCTAAATAATGTTCCTCCCCGCTGTTATTCAGTCAGAGGTGAAAGATAAACAAACAAATAAATAAATTGCTTGAAGGACCCTTCTAGATGTTTGAAGGGCTACGAGTTCAGTTAACCATTTTAATTATAATTACCAAAGTGAAACATGAAACACATCCCGCTGATCACATACAATTTTTTTCTGATTTTGTGACCCACCTTGCATTTGCATTAATTAATTTTACACTGCATTTATGTCATGGAATTTATTTCCTTTGCACGTAGCACTGCAAGCAACAGAATATGTGTTAGTGCCACAGCTGGTTGATTTTAATAGACTGGGTGTTCTTATTGTTTGTCCTCAGTGCATGTCAAAGCTGGGACCTGTGAGGTCATTGCTGCCCACCGCTGCTGTAACAAGAACAAAATCGAGGAGCGTTCCCAAACTGTCAAGTGCTCTTGCTTCCCTGGGCAGGTTGCTGGGACAACAAGAGCAGCTCCCTCCTGCGTGGACGGTAAGATTGTTTTTGTTTGTTTGCCTGCGTGTTTGTGTTTTATTGTGTGTCTGGTATTATACATGTAATTGTGTTATATAAAAATATTTTATAGAAGGAAAAATATACACACTCAAAACCATTATTAAGCCTATATTTTAAAATTGTACTCTCCATTAAATTGAATTGTGTAAACTTCAACTAAATTAAATTGAATTAAATTAAATAACCAATTGAAATGTATAAATCTTAACAATATTTTTTGGAGAGTAGTAATAATAAATAATAGTAAATATACAGTATTTTATTTAAAATATATATTCATCTATTATATTTAAATCTTTGTATAGAGTTATATAAAAAAAATTATAGTAATAGTAAAGTAAATAATAGTTAATATACACGTAATTTTTTTTTAAGATCTACAAATTTAAATTTCCTAACAAAATTCTATCAAATTGAATTTGGTAATTTTTAACTGAATTAATAAAACTTAAAAATATCTAGGTTTTTTATTTGTTTTATTTTATTTTGTTAAAGATTACTCAACTCAATTCGATGTAATTTTATTATGAAACATGTAAATCTTTAAATTATGTTTTTGAGTGTATAGTGTATAAAATATATATGTATATATAAACTATACAAACATAT
The DNA here is from genome assembly GCF_019703515.2 of Myxocyprinus asiaticus. NCBI lineage: Eukaryota > Metazoa > Chordata > Actinopteri > Cypriniformes > Catostomidae > Myxocyprinus > Myxocyprinus asiaticus. The sequence continues at coordinate 43,895,921 of NC_059355.1, forward strand.
TCACAATAAAATATAAAAACATTTATATTATACTTTTATTAATGTACAGTATTTTACTGTATAAATGCAATAGTAAATATATAGTATAGTAAGGTGTGTATATATATATATATATATATATATATATATATATATATATATATATATATATATATATATATATAATGCAAACTTTTAATTCACAATAAAAATAAACAAACATTTATATTATCTCATTATTTTCCACCATTAATTTTTTTTAAATATGTATTTTCTTACATTGTTGGAGCTGTCTGTATTTTGTCAGGGACAGTTATTAACATTATTATACCAACCAAAAACATTTTTAATAATAATATTTATATATATATATAAAAAATCTGTCCTTTTTTCTTTTCGTTTTGTAGATGAGATCCTTTATAAAAAAAAAAGTACTTTGGTGATGCCATCGTACAGTGATGGTATAAACTGTTAATACCATTTTATACCACTTTGATCTATACAATGTTACTTAATAATTACCATATTACCATATTCATGTTCGTTTACCCTCCACCTATGGTCATGATACATGTCTATAGAAACATAGTAGAACCATGCTATGGTACATGTAAAAAGAAATGGTATTGTCATGACATGTCAACAGAAACATGGTGCCTGCAGTTGACATCTCAGAAAGATTTAGCTTGGTAATGTGGGTAAGGAATATTGCTAGGATATTGGTCTTGGCGGACTAGATCTGCTACGCTGCTGCTGCAGAGCAAGTATGGTATGGAGACTTGCTACTGCAAGAAAATATACAGATATACTGAGTTAAGCATGTGGACAAGCTGTTGCTGCTCTCACAATTATTCAAAACACAAGACATGCTGCATCGAGCATGTATGACATGCTGCTGCACAAATAGACATTACAAACAATCTCCATGTATCAGATATAGACAGGTGGAGCTGGGTTGGGGTGGGTTTCAGAAAACAAAACGTTCGCAGCGCACTGCAGTGAAACCGGCTTATAAGCAAAACAAAGCAATTTAAATATTAGACAAAGAGAGAGACGAAAGTTGATTGGCTACCTGATTAGCTACATGCCAAAGGACCAACTTACATCATGTGATTCACATGTCGCATAGGAGTGAGCCGATTGGTTAACAGAAAACAATTCAAAGAACCCATCAGCTTGTGCCACATAGGGTTTCATGGCTGAACTTTGGTAATTTTCCTCAACTGTTGGCCTTTGTTTAATGTGAATTAAAAACACAAAAAGTGCAGTGTCTTTGGTTTTGTCCCTAAATGGTCCTTTTTATAATTCTAAGAATGAATGCTCCTGAATTAAATCATCAATATAAAGTGGGCGGTTTGTTTTTGAAGTGTGTTTGCCCATCTTTATCTCCATCTCATCTCTCTGTGCTGTCACTGCAGAGTCAGGCCCTGTTTGAGTGTAACACTATCATCCTGCTGTTCACTGGACTGCAGCGTGGGCTGCTTGTCTAATATCATGTTAACAGCCTCCCTCACTGGACAGGTCAATCGATCCTGATCCTCTTTTCTGCCCTCTTATGTTTCTGACAGGCCCTGCCACCCCTTACTGAACATCATGACAATAACGCATGATTCTGTCTACTAAATGAGGACAAAGCCCAACTAAACTTATAATCGAAAGTTACTTTTAATGCTTTTTATGCCATATTTTTGTATAAAAACATGCACAATGCATTGTCAAAGAAGCACTTGTAGAAAGTTGTCAAATTTAGCATTTTTCCCTAAAAAAAGAATTTTGCTATTGCAAAAGTGGGAGAAGACATTCAGAGACCTTTTATTTTGATGTCATGGGGGTTTAAAGTTTATAGCCTCATAAACTTCATCTTTGCTCCAAATTAAAAATTGAGGGCTAAAGCTTGACTGTGTCTACCCTCTTTTTCTTGTTTCTCCTCAACCTTCAATATTGTTCCCAGTCTCCCTGACTACAAGCCTTGTCATCTTGGCATAAAGGTAGACCTTTATCCCTGAAGACATACAGCAGGCACTGAGCCCACAATGGATTGATAGATTCAAACCTTCAGCCTGGAATCAAAGACTCCCTCGTTCACCAACGTCAATGTTTTTGAGATAGATAGATAGATAGAGAGAGAGAGAGAGAGAGAGAGAGATGGTTTCATTTCTTTTGACGTTGGACGAAAATAAGATCTTTTTTCGTTTTCTGCTCCTCTCAATCTTCATTGCCTTATCCTTCAAAATATTGGATAGGTGGTGATTTAGGATGTTTCTTTCCCGTATTGGCAGTTCCCACAGTGTGAATGAAGTGTTGAATTTTTTTTTCTCTCTTCCTGTCTGTCTTCTCTTCTCTCTCTTCCTGTCTTTGTTCCTCTTTCTCTTCTTTCTTTCTTCATTTTTCCCTTCTTGTCTTTCTTCCTTTTTCTCTTCCATTCTTTCCTCCTGCACTTTCTCTCTTTCTATTATTATCTTCCTGACTCTCTTCCTCTCTTTCTTCCGGTCTCTGTTCCCGTCATCCTCTCTTTCTTTGTTTTCGTTTCCTCTTCACTTTTCGTGTCTCTCTTCTTCCTATCTTCCTCTCTCTTTTCCTTTTGTCTTCCTGTTCTTTACTCTCTCTCTCTCTCTTCCGGTCTCTATTCTTCTCTCTCTTCCCATCTTTCTCTTTCTCTTCCTTTTCTCTTCCTCTTTCTTTCTCCTTTCCTCTTTCTCTTCCTCTCCTTTTCTCTCTTCCTGTTTCTTTTGTCCTACTTCTTCCTGTCTATCAACCTTTTCTCTTCCCCTTCCTTTATTTCCTTCTGTTTCTCTTTCACTCTTTCTTCTGGTCTCTCTCTTCCTGTTTCTCTTCTTTTCTCTGTTCTTCTGTCTTTTTTCTCTTCTTCCCCTCTTCTTTTCTCTCATCCTTTTCCTCTTCCATTCTCTCTTCCTGTTTCTATTCTTCTATTTTTTCCTGTCTCTTCTTCCCATCTTCCCCTCTTCCTTTTCTCCTCTTTGTTTCATACTCTTTCTTCCTCCATTCTTCTCTCTTCCATTCTCTCATCCTCTCTTTCTTCTGGTCTCTGTTCTTCTCTCTCTTCCCATCTTCCTCTCTCTCTTTCTCTCTCTCTTCCTTTTATCTTCCTCTTTCTCTTTTTCCTTCTCTCTTCCTGTTTCTCTTCCTCTTTCTTCCTTTCATTCTTCCCCTCTTCCCTTTTTCTTCCTCTTCCTTTCTCTTTTTCCCTCTTTGTTCCTCTCCTTCTTCCTTTCTCTCTCCCACTCATCCTCTCTCTTTTCTTGTCTCTTGTATCCAGCTTCTATAGTAGCACAGAAGTGGTGGTGTCAGATGCAGCCATGTATGGAGGGAGAGGAGTGTAAGGTGTTGCCGGATCTTAAAGGCTGGAGCTGCAGCACAGGAAACAAAGTCAAGACGACCAAGGTGAGAGAGAGACCATCCAATTACAGTATATTCCTATATCAGTCATGATAATTTCAACACCATGTTTAGATGCACCATTTGACTATGGTTCTGTTTGAAAACCTAGTAAGCTGCTTTGCTGTCTCCTGCCAACATAGGCAGCTGTCTTCTATGGCAGCATACTTACTGAAATTATGCCTCATAAGAGACCAATTTGGAACACTCTACATAGGCGGTAGCTCCGTGCATCTTTCAAATAGCGCTCCTCACGCGCAGCACATGGGACACTTGACTCGCAACTAATTTTAATACAGGTGACATGAGAGAAACTACGCGATCCACTAATGAGCATAAATACGCTCAGTACACACACATTTTGGGCAAAATAGTATGTTTTGAATTATATTAAATTGTTTATTATTATTAAGTTATTTATCTATACTTTTCAGTATTGAATGGATTATAAGTATATATATAATCTAAAATTAAATTCCGCCATCTTATTTTTCCACCAAACTCTCCACAGTGCATTCTTGGATCCCCTACCCAGGGAAGGATACATATGATGCTACCTTAGAATTTGGACAAAACGAGATATCTTAGGAGGCAGCATAATTAAGATACCTACCTTTTGGAACAGCCTTTGCATCGGTTTGCTCCTATGGTGTCATAAAATGCTGCCTCCAGAGGATGCTCACAAGGTTTGGAACAGACCCTACATTTCAATACCTCTGCCAATTGATTCCAAGTGACTTTACCCCGCGCGCGGGTATTTGTGTGTGTGTGTGTTCGCGCACGCTGTGTATTTTCCCCTCTGAGCTTTTCATAGGTAAGATATGTCTAAATGCTAAATGGGAATCAGACTTATCCATTACTCCCGATGCCGATTTCTGGACACAAATCTGCAAAAATATCTACTTCATGACAAAAAATGCCAACCTGCAACTTATAAGGTACTTTATAGATTTCTGGACGGAAGTAGTTTAAAATGGGATTTACTTTAGAAACCTGCTCACATTGCACACAAAATAACCCAGACACCTATGTTCACGCCATTTGGCATTGCACCCCAATTAAATTATTTGGGGAAATCATCACTGAATCACTATCCGTCCTTATGGGATGTCACATCCCAATGTCTTCCTCCCTCTGTATACTAGGTGACATATCCATAATCAATTTAAACAACACAAACAGTCAATTACTCCTAGTGGCACTAACTATCGCCAAGAAAACTATTCTCATGAACTGGAAATCAAGGAACACCATACATATTGCATCTTAGAAAAACGTATAGATTACATCTCCTTGGAAAACCTGTCCACTTCCGTTCAAAACAATACACTAGAATTACACCCCTCTTGGTCATCTCTCATTACCTTCCAACAGTCATGAATCTGCTGACCTTCTTTGTCTGAAACCAACCACAACGATACACCTCCATCTACATCCACATATGATTGGGGGGGGGGGGGGGGGGGATTAGGAGGAGGTAACAACATTGATTAATACTGAACCTAGTTAAATACATATAAAGATAAGTTAATTGATTAATTTATTTTATTTATTTTTTTTCCTCCTCTGCTTCGGGACCCCAGTAGGCCGTGGCATCCCAGTCTGTGTCTGGTGCAGTGGGGGTTAGTTGTGGGTGGGTGTGGTGTGGGGCCTGGGGCTTGAACCTTCCCGCCATCTCCCCGCACTTTTTCGCCCTGGATTTCTTGCCTTGGGCTGGTTCTGCATTGCATGCCTCGCTTTTTTTTAATGCATCACATATTAGCTGAGATACATACACATCTATTAAGAGCTTACCAAGGAATGCATCAGAAAAAGGAGTAAAGGGAAGGGAGAAAAAGAGAAAAAAAGAACACAACAACACAGGGTAAGCATGGCATGTGTGTGGCGGCCTGGGTTTTGCCCTGGGCTGGTTCTATGCTACACGCCTCGCTTTTTTAATGCATCACACACTAGTTGACACACATACACACCTATTGAAGAAGGAGGAGAAAAAAAAAAAGTAGAAAAAAAAACAACAACACAGGCATGTGGGGAATGTCCTGGGGAATGGGGGGGATGGGGGTGTGGACCTTGGGCCCTGTGCCCCACGGCATCTCTCCCCGACGGCCCGTTGTGGCGTGACATGGGCGGGGGACTCATTTATGATGTGGCCATGGAGGGATCAGAAGCAGCCTTATAATAATTTTATATTATTATTATTATTACTACTACTATTATTATTATTTGCCCTCTTCATTGTCCTCCAACCCCCCACCCCCAACCCCCCATTCTTAATGAATTGAGTTTATTATTATTATTATTATTATAGTCATTATTATTGTCATTATAATTTGTTGTTTTTACTATTGTTATATCTGTTATACATTTCTAGATGTTCTCTTTTTTTTATATGCTTCCACCCCAACACCCAGATACACACACACACACACACACACACACACACACAAAAGTATATATACATACAGGAGATAGACTTGTCATGTTGGCCGTTGGTATGTATGTTTGTTTGCCTTGGTTATTTTGTATTTGTTACATGTAAATACTGTCACATTCTTTGTTTGCATATTAATAAAAAAAATAAAAATAAAAATAAAAAGATATGTCCATGCACGTCAGCTGCGCTCATTGTCAGTGTTAAGTTTCAGTCTCTTCATCAATCTGCATCAAATGAAGAAAAAAAAGTTCTGTCTCTCCTACAACGTCCAACTGTTTATTATTTATTGCGCAATGTGAGCCTATGCAAAATATTCGGTAACATCTGTTATATTTCACATTTTCTTTTTGCTGACGTAGTGCTGTTTGGGTGGAGTAAAGTTAACATATGTGGCTTGAACCAGGGCCAGATTAAGTCTCCTGAGTGCCCCTGGGCTTGAATTTACAGTTGAAGTCAGAAGTTTACGAACACTTAGGTTGAAGTCATTAAAACTCATTTTTTAACTACTCCACAGATTTAATATTAGCAAACTATAATTTTGGCAAGTCGTTTAGGACATCTACTTTGTGCATGACATGAGTAATTTTTCCAACAATTGTTTACAGACAGATTGTTTCTCTTTTAATTGACTATATCACAATTCCAGTGTGTCAGAAGTTTACATACACTAAGTTAACTGTGCCTTTAAGCAGCTTGGAAAATTCCAGAAAATTATGTCAAGACTTTAGACAATTAGACAATTACTTTCTGATAGGAGGTGTACTGAATTGAAGGTGTACCTGTGGATGTATTTTAATGTCTACCTTCAAACTCAGTGCCTCTTTGCTTGACATCATGGGAAAATCAAAAGAAATCAGCCAAGACCTCAGAAAAAAAATTGTGGACCTCCACAAGTCTGGTTGGGAGCAATTTCCAAATGCCTAAAGGTACCATATTCATCTGTTCAAACAATAGTACACAAGTGTAAATATCATGGGACCACGCAGCCATCATACCGCTCAAGAAGGAGACGCATTCTGTCTCCTAGAGATGAATGTAGTTTGGTGCGAAAAGTGCAAATCAATCCCAGAACAACAGCAAAGGACCTTGTGAATATGCTGGAGGAAACAGGTAGACATGTATCTATATCCACAAGTAAAACGAGTCCTATATCAACTTCAGTTGAAAGGCTGCTCAGCAAGGAAGAAGCCAATGCTCCAAAACCACCACAAAAAAGCCAGACTATAGTTTGCAAGTGCACAACATGGAGACAAAGATCTTACTTTTTGGAGAAATTTCCTCTGGTCTAATGAAACAAAAATTGAACTGTTTGGCCATAATGACCATTGTTATGTTTGGAGGAAAAAGGGTGAGGCTTGCAAGCCAAAGAACACCATCCTAACCGTGAAGCATGGGGGTGGCAGCATCATGTTGTGGGGGTGCTTTGCTGCAGGAGGGACTGGTGCACTTCACAAAATAGATGGCATCATGAGAAACGAAAATTATGTGGATGTATTGAAGCAACATCTCTAGACATCAGATAGGAAGTTAAAGCTCGGTCGCAAATGGGTCTTCCAAATGGACAATGACCCCAAGCATACCTCCAAAGTTGTGGCAAAATGGCTTAAGGACAACAAAGTCAAGGTATTGGAGTGGCCATCACAAAGCCCTGACCTCAATCCGATAGAAACTTTGTGGGCAGAACCGAAAAAGCATGTGCGAGCAAGAAGGCCTACAGACCTGATTCAGTAACACCAGTTCTGTCTGGAGGAATGGGCCAAAATTCCAGCAGCTTATTGTGAGAAGCTTGTGGAAGGCTACCCAAAATGTTTGACCCAAGTTAAACAATTTAAAGGCAATGCTACCAAATACTAATAAAGTGTATGCAAACTTCTGACCTACTGGGAATGTGATGAAAGAAATAAAAGCTGAAATAAATCATTCTCTCTACTATTATTCTGACATTTCACATTCTTAAAATATAGTAATCTTAACTGACCTAAGACAGCGAAAGTTTTCTACGATTAATGTCAGGAATTGTGAAAAACTGAGTTTAAATGTATTTGGCTAAGGCGTATGAAAACTTCTGACTTCAACTGTATGTAGTGCCCCCCACCCCCCTAAAAAAAGACATACACAGTACAAAAAATTTTACTCAATAACTCCTGACCTGATATAGAAACATGGAGTATAAACAATTTTCAGAAGAACGCACTGCTAGTGTGGAGACTTTAATACTACTGTAGATACTATTAAACTACTAATAGTTACAGATATCCTATAACAGTATTTTCTTTTTTTTTTTACAAATGCCGTCACATGGTGACCCTCTGGACGTGGTGCCCCTGGGCATGTGCCCAATTGCCCATATGGTTAATCTGGCCCTGGCTTGAACAGCCCGATGCATATACACTTGACCAAGTTTTGTCTGGAATGCGTCTCAAACCACCTCTGTAGGTCGGGTTTATATCCGTCTCATATCCGTCTTGGAGGGCATTCACACTTGGTCTTTTCATGATCGGGTAGCAATCCAATCTGTGAAAACACATGAAGTGACCAAGTGTAAATACCCTCCAAATGTTTGGAAATGCATTTCAGTCTAAACGGTCTGAACAAATGAATTTCATCAGTTGTTAAATGAAAGTGCAGACAATTACTGTTGACCTAAAGATCAAAGTTTGAAATTGGAATTTAGTGCAATGGTAACAAAGTCTATGTTAACAAGTATCATAATAAAGTGAATTAAAGAATAGAGATTGACTGTTTTTAGTTTTTCAATGGTCGATGCCAAAGCAGTTTAAAAGAGAACAGGGTGGATCTTTGTCTTTATATATGCAGCATGTATACAATATTTACAATATTTTTTTTGTTTATTTGTTTTTTGTTTGTTTTTTCTTCCAAAAAACAGAAAATGTGTATGATCCATTGACAAGACTGTTAGTACATTTTACATTTGACACAAGGGATCAGACATGATTGTTAGACAATGCCGATAATCTCAAAATGAGCTTTTCATGGCCGGTACACAAAAAAGTAATTTTATTAACTATTGTTACTGATTGCTTCCATTCTTCTACTGAATGCACTAGTTTTCTACCTTCATAAACTGTCAAGCTTTCAGCTTATTAGTAGTACAGCCATTAGACATTCCCTTTAAATAAAACACAATCTGGGACCCTGTACAATCTTTTTTGAGCAAATAGCGCAGACAAAAGCAACTCAATGTGGCATTACATTTAGGAAAGTCAGTGCAGGGGCAGTGATGCGCTTCTGCAGGTTAATGCAAGTTATTGTTTTTATGTTTACCGCCGCGTGTTTGCGAGTGATCGCATATGTACCGTTGACACACTGGGATGTAGCCATCCATCAGGCTGAGGGCTTTGACTCACCAAATGCCTGCACTTGAGTCAAGTCCTCCATTATTCATGGGGCAGAGGGGGCCTGCGTGAGGCAGACCTTTTTTCTTTAGCCTGGTTAATAATTCATGCCACTGCACTCATGTCAACAGCAGGCAGACCTTTGAGGTGTTGGGAGCTTCTCTCAACCTGCGCTTGATTTTGGGGCCCTCCAGGCCTCCGTTTTTGCACACAAGCATGCATACAACTGCAGGAAGAAGATCCCAGAGAAGACTGATTGGAAGGTTGTAATCTAGATGATTATGACATCAAAGGTTTGATTATTGAAAACTGAACTTTTTTAAGGATCAGTTTAACCTTGTGAGACCCCGCGTCCACATGCGTGCATATTATGTTTTGGCTTCACTATAGGCTATGCTTAGTTAAAAAAAAAACTTTTAAAAACCAACTGATCTCAGTTCAGGAGACTCTAGGCTGTCATTAAAGGGTTAAACTTTCAGCGCACCGAGTCATGTGACAAAACAACATGGTTCCAATCTCAGCCGAGTTTGTCTTTCGGAGAAACGGCAACAAAACTACATCTGGTAAGAAACCAGCTTAAGTTTTCACATTAAAACCTGTTTGAGTCAAAAGAGTAGAGTCTCTAGTTTCATCCGATATGCCATTTAAAAAGTTGCTTCGATTTATGGTGAAACGGCACGCTGTTAAACACAATGTAGGACTATCTTTCTATAAAAATCCTACATTCACTGTGCATTATTACATTGAGGATCAATGGACGTATCCAAAAGCTGGAAAATGTTGCTTTTAGAGGCTGTAAATGGAGTTAGAATGAAAATAAGGTGCATTTCAAACGTTCTGAGACCAGTGAAAACAGACAGCACACTGGAGGTTAAGTTATTCACTAATTAGGGAGCAAGGGAGCATCCTATAGCTTTCCTATGCAGCCTAGTGCATTCACTTCTAACATCTAGTCAAAAGTTCGGTTTCATGCTGCAGATGATGTTTGGACCACTCAACATGTTTGGCAGACATGGAACAATGATAATCAGTACATAGATTCAGAATTTTATAATGCAAAATTGTATTTTAACATGGTTGGCAGTGATTTGATGATGCTGGCCATAACTTTTAATCAGAAATATTTATTCAGCTTTATAGAAAATCAGCTATAATGTCTATAAAGTCTCAAAAACATGAATAACCAACACTCCTGGACACATAATAAACTGTTTGTTGAAAAAAATCGAACTCTCTATAGCTTGAAATTACTTAAAATTTCACAACTTAGTCTCGCTGTTCACATATGTGGACATCAATTTTTAGGAAAAAACTTGCTCTAGTTTTTTTTTTTTTTTTTTTTTTTGCTTGTTTATTTGATGCTACTAGTTACAAATCAAAAAGGGAAATAGAAAATGCACACAGCAGTCACGCTTGGGTCTCAGGAGGTTAAATTTTGTAGCAATGCTCTTTATTGGATTATCACGTTTTATCTCAAATAAATTGGAAAATATCGCATTTTAAATGCCAATCTTTTTCTTGTCTGAAACATTTTTTTTTAAAATAATTTTTATATTGGTTCTGTAAAATACAGTATACAGTATGTATGTTGTGTTACAAAAATGATATGCTAAAAATTCAAAATGTAAACAAACTGAAATCACACTAATGTAATGAAATGTATTGTTTTATCCAGAGTCAATTTTAGTATATAATGGGGTTCTAAAGTCTAAAACAACTAGTAAAAATACTTCTATTTTGCATTTTTTAATAAAAAAAAAATGATATTATCAGTATAACAATTTTAGAGAAAAGTTAGAGAAAAGTTGCAGAGTTATTTAATACTTGGTACAGGTATGCCCCCCTTTTGCTTTAATTGCTTTATTTTTGTATTCTGTTTTATCAAGACAAAAAAGACGAAAAGAAAAAATCCTGCACACTACCATAGCTTGCAAAACATGATCAGAAATGTATTTGCGACAAAACTGATTGTGTTTTGCAAGTTATGGTAGTGTGCAGTATTTTTATGTTTTTGTCTTTATAATATCTTTTTTCTTAAGCACCTACCTATAACTTTTCAGGTGTGTGAGGGGCTTTACATTTTCGATTGTATTCTGTTTTATAAAAAATAATCTTTTGATATACATGTTTATATTGTGTACATTTTATTCTTTTCTTTATCCTTTTTTTTTTTTTAAAACACCTTGAGAAGCTACCTTTAAAACTATTATCAGTATTAAAGATAGCAAATAATAGAGCTGGCATGGACTCCACAGAAACTGATGATTCATGTTATTCCAGCACCAGCAGGTTTAAATAATAATAATAATAAACTTGATTTTCAATGTGGTCTCAAACGTTTGGACCCCATTGTATCTCCAGGCACTTCCTGTCCTTTTTCCTCTATATATTATATTTGAACAGTTTTCAATTGCTCGGTCTGAAGTCGCCCATCCAAATTTCTATCACATTGCCAGTCATGGCCACCGAACCCCATTTTTAAACCAAAGAGGTTGTAGTAAGTCTAGGAGAAGGTGTCCAGAACACCTTTCCACTTCCTCTGTGTCCTCCAGCTGCCTGCTGGCAGTGACATAAAGGTGTAGATTACACTGGGTTTCCCATAGCAGTCTGCCCGTCTGGCCTCATCTACAGCCATAGAGACCTACCCTACCCCTGGCCCCTGAGCCCTGCTTCTGTGCTACAGAGCTGGAACAGGACCAGACTCGCATACTACACCCTCTCAGATCCAGAGGAGCTCACAGCTCCGGTCCCTTAGTGCACTGCCTCGCTATTTCAGGCTACGACTGCTGAGCTCATACTGGTGGTGTGGTTAATGACACTTGTAGGTGACGATACAGTGTGCCTGTGTGAGCACATGTACTAACACCTCATGCCTTGGAGAAAACTTTTTAAATGAAGATGATTCAATTTTTATATTGTAGGAGGATTTGAAGTTCAAGAGATAATTAGTTCGCACACTGTGGTTGCTGTTGTTGTGTTATGAGGACATTTAACATATCAGACATGCTAATAACAAGGATTGGGCGGTATAATCAAAATCTTATATCACAGTAATGATATATATCACAATATAGTTATTTCTGCTGGAAACTCAACTAACTAATACATAGATAGCAATGTGTTCTTGCCTGTTTCTGTTGAATCCAGTGAATTCAATACATTACATTATGAATGAAATGTACTTCTCATCTCATTTTATTATTTGCTGTTTTTAACTTGGAAAAGAAAGGATCTTTCATAAAAATCAGTGCAAAATACTTATCTATACTTATGATGGTGCCGCGGATGGCCACCTGGGTGTGGAGCGCTCCTATTGTTTTATTGTTTTTGTTTGTTTGTCCTGTGTTTAGTAATCTTTTTCCAGTCAGTTTTACCAGAGACGAACTGCTGAACATTCAGCAGCATATACCAGTCAATCTTTTCCCGGTTTTTGAATATTCAGATGTTTTGCTGGACATTTTAGTCAGAGGTGCAGCTCTGCTGTTCAAGAGATGCAGGCGAGGGAGACGAGCAGGCGCGCTGGTCAGGCTCTGCCGGCACGGCTTTCGAACAGCGCTGCCGAGCATTCATCTAGCGAATCTCCGCTCTCTTCCTAACAAAATGGATGAACTACATCTCCTCACCCGCACAAACAAGGATTTTTCAACCTCTGCTGCCTTGTGCTTCAAAGAAACCTGGCTGAGTGAAGACATTCTGGACAGCGCGTTACATCTGCCGGGCTTTCAGCTGTTCAGAGTGGATTGCGGAGTTTACGGGGAAAACGAAAGGCGGTGGAACATGCTTTTACATCAATGAAAGTTGGTGTACAGATATAACAATGTTAAAGATGTTAAAGATATGCTCTTTATTAACTGTAAGCCTTTCTACTCGCCGCAGGAGTTTTTCTCGTTTATTCTGGTGAGTGTGTTTGAATGCCGCACTGCAACAGCTGGCTGATCAAATCACAGACACAGAACAACAATACCCAGACCCAGTTATTATTATTCTTGGGAATTTTAACAAAGCAAACCTCACATGTGAACTGCCCAAATACAAACAGCACATTACATGCCCCACCAGTAATATTCTGGATCACTGCTACACAACAATAAAGGATGCATATTGCTCTGTCCCTAGAGCAGCTTTGGGACTCTCTGATCACTGTCTGTTTAATCTTCTTCCAAACTACAGACAGAAACTAAAATCTGCTAAACCTGTAGTAAGGACTGTAAAGTGATGGACCAATGAAGCAGAGCTGGAACTACAAGCCTGCTTTGACTGCACTGATTGGAGTGTTTTTGAGGCTGCAGACACCAATCTGGACAAGCTCACAGATACTGTTACATCATATATCAGTTTCTGTGAGGATATGTGCATCGCTACTAGGACTTATTTCATATTTAACAATGACAAACCATGGTTTACAGCGGAACTCAGGCAGCTTCGTCTGGCCAAAGAGGATGCTTACAGGGGTGGGGATAAAGTCTTGTACAATCAGGCCAGGAACACACTGAATAAGGTAATCAGAGTGGCTAAAAGAAGATACTCTGAGAAGCTGAAAAACAAGTTTTCAGCTAACGACCCTGCATCAGTGTGGAGTGGCATGAAACAACTAACGAATTACAGGACTCCTACCCCCGACCCTGTGGTGGATCAACAACTGGCTGACGACCTGAATGTGTTCTACTGTAGATTTGAAAGGCCCAATCTCACACCCCACACCCACTCTGACCTTCACTTCACACAAACACCAACACCTCCTGCAACCCCCCTCCTCCCCCATCCTGATACTCAACCTGCAATTAAGATCTGTGAAGATGATGTGTTTCGTGTCTTTCGAAAACAAAAGATAAAGAAAGCACAGGGCCCAGATGGCATTTCACCTGCATGACTTAGATCCTGTGCTAACCAGCTGGCCCCCATCTTCACACAGATCTTCAATAGATCACTGGAGCAGTGTGAATCCCATGCTGCTTCAAACGCTCCACTATCTTCCCCATCCCAAAGAAACCAAAAATCACAGGACTTAATGACTACAGACCTGTCGCCCTGACGTCTGTGGTCATGAAGTCATTTGAGAGACTGGTGTTGGCCCACCTGAAGGACATCACTGGACGCTTTCTAGATCCCCTTCAGTTTGCTTATCGAGCAAACAGGTCTGTGGATGATGCAGTCAACATGGGATTGTATCATATCCTGCAACATCTGGACAGACCAGGGACATATGCAAGGATCCTTTTTGTGGGCTTCAGTTCGGCTTTCAACACCATCATCCCAGCTATTCTCCAGACTAAATTACACCAACTCTCTGTTCCCACGTCTATCTGTCAGTGGATTACCAGCTTTCTGACAGACAGGCAGCAGCTTGTGAGACAGGGGAAATTCACTTCCAGCACCTGTACAATCAGCACTGGTGCCCCCCAGGGATGCGTGCTCTCCCCACTACTCTTCCCCCTCTACACCAACGACTGCATCGCCAAGGACCCCTCTGTCAAGCTCCTGAAGTTTGCAGACGACACCACTGTCATCAGCCTCATCCGAGATGACGATGAGTCTGCATACAGAAGGGAGGTTGAACAGCTGGCTGTCTGGTGCAGTCAAAACAACCTTGAGCTGAACACGTTCAAAACGGTGGAGATGATTGTAGACTTTAGGAGGAACACCCCAACACTGACCCCCCTCACCATTTTAAACAGCACTGTGGCAGCAGTGGAGTCATTCAGGTTCCTGGGCACTACCATCACACAGGACCTGAAGTGGGAGACCCACATTGACTCCATTGTGAAAAAGGCCCAGCAGAGGTTGTACTTCCTTCGCCAGTTGAGGAAGTTCAACCTGCCACAGGTGCTACTGATACAGTTCTACTCAGCAGTCACTGAGTCTGTCCTCTGCACTTCAATATCTGTCTGGTTTTGTTCAGCTACGAAATCAGATATCAGAAGACTACAAAGGACAGTTCGGACTGCTGAGAGGATTATTGGTTGCCCCCCTGCCCTCCCCTCAAGAACTATACACTTCCAGAGTAAGGAAAAGGCCTAAAAAAATCACTCTGGACCCCAGTCACCCTGCCCACTACCTTTTTGAACTGTTGCCTTCTGGCCGACGCTTCAGAGCTCTGAGCACCAGAACCGTCAGGCACAGGAACAGTTTTTTCCCTCAGGCTATCCATCTCATGAACAGTTAAAACTGCCCTATTGAGCAATAATTAATGTGCAATACACAGCTTAGTCTTTTTATACTATCAAACACATCCAACCTCTTCTGCCATTACATTCCCTTGCACTGTATATAACCGATTTATATTTAGATTTGCACCACGCATGTGTGTGGTATGTATGTGTGTATGTATGTATGTGTATATGTATGTATGTGTATATGTATGTATGTGTGTATATATACAGTATATATACTGTATATATATATATATAATATGTATGTACATGTATATATATACAGTATGTATATATATGTGTGTGTGTGTGTGTGTGTGTGTGTGTATATATATATATATATATATATATATATATATATATATATATATATATATATATATATATATATATATATTGTCTATTGTGTATTCTATATATACTCAATATATATAACTCATTATTTCTTTTAATTTTTATTATTATTCAATTTTTAATTATTTTTAAAAGTCTTGTTGCTATTTTGCATTGTTGTGTACTGGAAGCTCCTGTCACCAAGACAAATTCCTTGAATGTGTAAGTATACTTGGCAATAAAGATCATTCTGATTCTGATTCTGAAAAACTGCTTCACATTCTGTAATAATGAAAGGAATAGTTCATTTCAAAATGAAAATTCTGTCATAAATTACCCTGATGTCATTGTAAACCTGTATGGCTTTCTTTCATTTTCAGTGAAAAATGTTTGTTGCGCATTCATGAGTGCTATGAGAGAAGCTCGTTATCATTGGCATGCATTTATGTGAGAAACTTTGTTATTAGCACAAAAAATAAACTAAAAAAAAATATTTGTTTTTTAATAATAATAATACTTGTTTTCTTGAAATGAGCTTCATGGACGTCAACATTTTCAATGAAAAATTGCAGATTTTTCAGACATCAAGAATGTCATATGTTTCATAATGTTTTAAAAGCTTAAAACTAAAGGTTCAAATGAGGAAAACTAATAACAAAAAATGTTCCAACTCTAAATTCCGATTGGACGAGCCATTTTTATCAGACTGGAATACATTGCATTTTTGTGGGAGACAAGTAACGAGTAAAGCATTGATTGGACAATACAAATATTTTGTGTTGGATTAGACAATACTAAATAGCCATACAAAAAAATTAAAAAATAAAACAATAAATGCAAACATTAATGAAATAATAACTTGGATTCCTCTTTTTCAGGTCACACGATAAACTGGGATATACATTTGGGAATAGCAGTGTACTTTTTCCCTTTTAATCAAAGCAATGGAAATGAAGATACAAAGACTTCAGACTCCTTTACAACTATGGAAATCAAGTTTTTGGACCTTGAGAACTATATCCCTTGGAATGGACCATTTAAGCACATGGAATATATATATATATATATATATATATATATATATATATATATATATATATATATATATATATATATATATATATATATTTTTTTTTTTTTTTTTTTTCATTTTCTCTGTCAATTTTTGGCCTGCCAAAATCCCATATTTGTTTATAACAACAGTGTTGGACAACAACATCATACACCATGTAAAATAAATATTCCATAAAATCAACAAGATTGTGGATCAGTTCAGAAAATTCTACAATTTCAGAACTATGGATTACATTTCCTTTTTAGTGGACTTGAAAGGTTCACTTGCTACTTGAATTGTATGTGTTCTGGGGGCACTGATATTCTGTTCCCTCTCCTTTGATGCCAATATTTTCTTTCTTCTGTTATGGCCAGTCTTTTTGATTAGTGTGAGGTGTATGATTTTTGGGTATGGTTTTGGAGCACTCAGCTCCATTTTGAAAAGGACTTGTGCAAGCAAGAGGCAAGTATAAAGAGAAGAATTACAGTTATTAATAATGGATGAAATGTTGAAGTGGTCTACAACGGGACGAGTGAAAATGAAGATAGCAAAGAGATTTATTGTTTGTTTTTAAGAGCCTTGGTGGCCGCTATTGAGTAAAAGTGTCAGTATTATCTCCAATAAAAGTATCTCTATGGGAAATCTCATCCAATCGTAACTTTGAAGAATGGCTCTTTTTCAATCATAAAAGAGAAACTGCTTTCAAAGTCAGTTTGAAATCAAAATTGACCCTATTTACTGTCTAAATGAACTTTTCTTGTCTTACACGGCCACTGTTTCCTAAGCAGGCGTGATGCAACACGTTCTCAGCTACAAGCAATTTGTCTGTCCAAACTGAATGCAAAACTGCTGTAAAGAATGACATCACGGCATATTTGCTGTTTAATGTACAGTTATGTGGAGTGAAATTTCAAACCAATGAGATTTCATGGTGGGCAACAGAAATAGAAAATGTCCTGTCGCTCATCACCTGTTTGGTTAAGACAAAAAGTCAGCTTTACACAATACATAAATAAATAAATAAGAACACAGTATTATTGTAAACGATTCATTGGTACCCATTATTCCAAATAAAATAAAACAATGTTTGATTTTGTCATTTTTTATCAAAGTGAAATAACTTGCTCTGCCTCAACAATTACTTTTCTTTTCTGGTGACATCACGAATCCCTCTTACTTTTTCAACCTCTCCCCTCCAATTACCTTGCACTATTCTGGTATGTACTGTACTGTAACGCCCACCTTTCACGGTAAATTCCTGATGGATAAAATCAAGTCCCATCCTACAATTTTTTTTCTTGTAGAATATCCTGTTTCGCCCAGAAATACGTCAGATTACAAAAGATAATTGGGTTGCAAATAGTGTTTCATTTTGACTTTCAAGGCAACATAAAGATGCACCACACTCACATATGTCTTAAAACCATATAAACAAACAAAATCAACAATCATCAGACATATTTTATTATCAGTCTGTCCCAATACATTAAAAACTTTGATAAAATCTTGCAGTCTGTGATGTCCACCATACAAGGGCATCAAGATGTCACATGACTATACTAATACTCGTACTGATGAATGACATGTAGCCTCTTCCTTTCTTCGAAATACATCTGTATTTCGAAGAAAGGAAGAGGCTACATGTCATAGGCAGACACCACAATATTAGCATTCAGTCTGTGAGACATACAGTATTGCTTATGCAGCTGTCACTGAACTCTTCAGACTGACTTGTGTAGGGCAGGGCTAATGCTATTAGCATAACACCATTTGCTGGTGATTTTGTCTGGCTAATTAACCATTAACAATAACAACAGCAGAGCAAGGAGGGGCACTTGGAGGTTAGTCAAGATGTCATTAACTTTAAAATATAAGTCACACAAAGACTAGCTCTGAACATGTCATAAACATAATGTTGAGACAGTGGAGCATTCATAATGATGCAGTAATGTTCTAATGTGTTTAGCTAATTGCAGACAGTGAGCAAGCTTTCAACTGAAAGAATGTGTCATTAGCAAAGACTGGGAGATAAAAGCATTTTGTGTGTGTTGTATGTGTGTGTGTTTAGGCAAAGTGGTGGGGGTTTCGAGTGGTTTGACTCTGTGTTGACATTGTGCTAAGGGTCGTAACATGAATGCAAAAATCAGTTATTACTTGCTCTTAAGAAACTGAGTACTCGGTTAGCTCAAAGCCTTTAGTTGGCTTGGATCATGGTAGGTGCGTCTACAAACTTGAAGTATCCACATTATTGCTGTTGAGTAACTTGCTAAAAGTAGCGGCGATACAAATGTAACTTAATTTTTTAGTAGCATGATAGTAGCCAACTGTTTTCAAAACAGTGTAGCTTTTCCATTAACAAGCTACTTCTTCCAACAAGTAGCAGTGTAGCACAACAAAAGTCACTTTGTCACTTAATTGCACATGTAAATTCAAACGAGGTCTCCTAAAGTCCTTTCTCTCATATGTAGTGTTAGGAAGTACGATTAATTTGAGTGAATCGCTTCATTCAGACATGTTCAGTCCTTGCACATCATTTTACTTTTTATAGTGAAATATTTAGTTAAAATGTATTAATTTAACTAACAATGCAGTAAAAATAGTCCAAAACAATAGTAGTTTATTGGTATCATAATCCTATAACTGAACCAGTTCAAATAAACAATTCACTGATTCACTGAGTTACCGATTCACTTGAGCGTCTTTTTTTTTAATTAAAAAATAAATAAAAAATGTATACGAAATATTTATCTAATATTTTATACATTTATTTATGTTAAATGTTCAGTTAAGTGTAAGTTGTACCAAAGTCTTTCTAGTAAGTCAGTCCACTGGTGGCTATCTTTGGAACACTCTTGGGAAGCTATTTCCAGTCATGACAGTGCAACTCCTATCTACTTGAACAGAGGAAGACCGAAATCTCCAAAACGATTGGTCAAGATTATGATCCAAGAACATATTTCAAATCAGCAGTACAATCTGACAATTATTACCTCCATAGATTTTCCTTGTGTCCCCCTGAAACTTCTGACGCCCCCCAATGCTGAAACACGATCAAGGGGGACAAATCCTAGCAAAATTATCAAAGAGGAGTAGAATGGGGGTACTAAGTTGTAAACATTCATAAACAGTTGCCCACCCTAAAGACCAAAATGACACTCCAAAGATCACATCCTAGTACAGACAAAGTCTTTTAGGTAAGTCAAGACACTCCGCACAGTCCAAGTCCATCTTTGGAATGGTCCTGGGCAGTTCCAGTCATGAACGTGCAACTCCTATCTACTTTAATGGGGAACACCAAAATCTCCAAAATGGTTTGTGAAGATTACGATCAAAGAATATATTTCAAATCAGCAGTAAAATCTGACAACAATTGTATCATAAATTGTGCTTCTTTACCTCAGATTATGCTTAACTAACGCTATAACTAACGCTATTTTCCCAGCTTGACGAGCTACTACACATGTACATTTTCAAGTTGACTGATAGGTGATGTTTGTACATTACATAAAAAGGTGATTGGCTCTTTTACCTGTAAGGCGGGACTTCCTTTTCTATCTGTTGAATGTTGGGCGTTCCAGTTTCCCCCATTCATTTTCAAAGAAGTGGCTCATCTCTGCAAAATTGACTCCGGTACTGCCACTGCTTTAAGTTATGATTGGCTTGTATCATGGACTGCTACAGTTTCAAAGTAGCTTCCCCAACACTGGTAAATATACATTTAATTCTGTTACTCTAGTTAAGAACCTCATAGTTTCTTATGTGTCAGATAAATACTGCTCAGTAAATACTTCTGACTGTAAGAATAACTTTCGTTATCTGATTATGTATTTTCAAAATTATGTAATTTTGCATATCCCTAATATAAACCCAACTGTGAAATCTGCTGAGTGGTTTCAGACTGGAGACAATATGGGGCACAGATTATACCTCTTAGAGCATCCAGGATTGACTAGACCTACCTATGCTGGTTCTCTTAGCCATTAATCCGACCAGGCCAATGGCAGACAAAGCAGCCCCTAAAATTCACAGAGATTTCCAGAAGATCACGAGTGAACCCGTGAATTATCATGCCCAGCATCCTTATCTACATGCAAAGCCCGCTCAACCCACTATGCTGTGAGCTGTGAGGGGGATTGAGTCTACAGGCATCCAGGCTCATTGGGGTGCAGGGAAGACACTGGTGGGAATCTGTTTGTTTGCCACATGTCGCATCACCTACCACCTACCACTGCTTTCATCGCCTCCAACCTATATTTGAATGGTAATGAGGATATTAGGAATACATTCACAGACAAAAGATGAGACTGGAGGAATGCCAAAGTGTATGCAAGTAAGAGAGAGAGAGAGCAGGAAATGGATGTTTATCTATATCAGATGTTTACTATCTCATTAAGTTCTGAGAATTATATTAAATTATAAAATTTGAAACATTTATAATCCTCCTTTGTAAAACATTAAAATGCCACAAAATAGCGATAACCCTAGATGGCCCAGAGAAATTTAACAGTTAAATTAACAAACTGCTGAAAAACGAACACTAAACTAATACTAGAAAACACAGGAAAAAACTAAAACTAAACTGGTGGAGTGAAACACCACCAACAAAAATTATTCTAAATTAATAGAATAAATAAAAAAATAATCAATTTAATTACTGTTAATAAAAACAACCACAAATTAATAAATAAACTTAATGAAAACATTTTGGTTAACTGAAATAAAAATAGAAACTAACAAGTGGAAAAACTGAAACTAAACTAAAATATATTTTCATGACTCAAAAACTAACTACAATCAAATAAAAATTATATCAAATAATTTTAGTATTATAGATGTATATTATAACATTTAAAAACCTTTACAGCATTTCTTTATTATACATTAAAATGCCACTATATAGTGACAACAATACAGTATACAATATGACCATGATAAATCTAACTATGGTAATGATATTTAAATAATATTAGTTAATTAGTTAGTTATATTAGTTAGTTAACTTTGGCAGCCTAGACACTAAATCAAAAATAAACACTATATAGTATAACCTGAAAAACTAAAACTAAACTGAAACTAGAAAACACTGAAATAAGCTAAAAGTAACAATCAAGAAAAGAAAACTACATGAAAAATATGAAACCTCTATTGAAGTAATCCCAGAGTGTGTGCATGAAAATAGCAGGTTTTATTTGGATTCATTGCCGCCTCACTGGGTTCTAAAGATTTCAAGTAATTGAGACAAAGATTTGCATAATGATCAGAAAGCTCAATGATGTCAATGAACGGTGTGGAAAGGGCAGTAATGTAGTTCGACAGATGGACACTTGCTGTATTTCCTCTGTGACCTCTCCATGGTTTCATACGAGATGAGAGGGATGAGTTTGATAGTGGAGAGACAGATTTATGTAAATGAAGATTACCATATTCCATGTTTATAAAGTAGCATCTAAACCTTCCCATCAATTCCAAGATTCCAGCAAGAGATTGCATTCATGCACATTGCGTGGCTTAAGTATGGGGTTTAGGCCCTAACTGTGCATCGATTAGGTATGTAGCATGTATGCCTGTTGTTAATCAAACCTGAGAACCATATGGTACATGGAAACGTTTTCTTTTAACTTTGTCACAACATTCCATTTGCTTTGCAAAATTAAATGCGTTGACCATTGTTTCACGAACACCAGCTAATAAACATAGGGGCGAATTCACTGAACAGTTGCGCCACTTTCAGCGCACAATCCCGTGTCTTATTCACTAACCACCTCCAGTCCAACTTGACCAAGCATTCAGAACCGACTTGCAAGATGAGGAATTGCACCATGCAAATCGCATTCAGCAGATTTTTATTTTTTATTTTTTTTGGGGTGTGTTTGAGCTGTTACCTGATTTGCATAATTCCTTCACTGAATCAGGTGCTAAAGTAATGCAGAAAGCACATGCAATGAATTCTTAGTAAATTCCCTCTATAGTATTTTCATTTTGTGTAACTTGACTCATTGATGTCCATAATCAAAAGATGTATGTGAAAAGCAAACAATGTGCATGTCATCCCCAGCAAAAGTGTTCTACACATATGGCACAAAAAGGCAAAAGTGAGGCTCTCCAAAAAAGCTGTTAGATCAAGGAGACACAGTAGTGACATGTGTGTTTCAATTTGACTTTCATATTCATGCTGTCTGTTGGCATTTCCTTTTGAGCATGGCAATGCATTGATAAGCATATCAGAATTATGCTTTGAATATGAAATCACGCATTAGAATTAACGCTACATGGTGAATGTTTCATAATCCTTAGACATCCTGATTGAAATGCACGAACTGTCGTTTGAAGGATACATGAAGAGGCAGCTAATATAATCTATTGGAACTGTCATCTCTGTGTAGTTTTATAGTCCAAATTAACCCATCGTCATCTATAGCATTTCTATCCACATGATAATTGTTATCCAAATCCCCCCATAATCCTTAAATTTGTACATTATATCACATTTGTGGAGATAAGCAGTGTTGTCACTTGAAAGCTGCTTCTTTTGATGGGCGCTTTGAAGTGAGACATGTTCGCAATTATATGTAAATGCTTCAATAATGTTTCTCTTATCAATAGGATGACTCAGTGCTGAAACACTCAGTAAATCAAAGCTCTTATTACAGTTCATGTTGGAGCTCACTGACTAAAAGACACTTCAGGTCAGTGGTTCTCAACTTGATTTTGCTTCAGGTCCCATATTTTACATTGGGCATCGAGTGACGACCCAACACAGTACCAAAATTGCTTATTGTACTAAAGTAATAATAATAAAAAAGTCCTTAAAATCTACCATTGAAATGTTATGGTATTCGAAAATGAGGATGTATCACGCAACCTGTCCATGTTGTCATCCCGGAGGAAAACTTGCTCATAGGTTGTTCTTTCATAGCTAAGGAGGCGTAATGGAGTTCTCAGTTACTGTATGTGTCTTTTAAGTTTTAACTTTGTCTCAAAACTTACTCTTAAAAGGAGGAATAAGAATAGACACAAATGAGACAACAGTTGACATACCGTAACAGTATAGAGTTATGAAAATAATGTTAACAGTATTGCTCAGATAATTTGGGTGAATTTAATGAGAAATGTTTGAGTTCATAATGAAATCTATTACTTTAGATGGGAGCATTGTCAAATCATCAGCCTCATAAAAATAATGTGACTGTGGCGATATTTTTTCAAAATTCTATTACATGCTCTATTGAGTTTTAAATCAATAAAACTGACCTCCTTACCCTAAACCTCATACCTAAGCAGCAGTCTCATAAAAAGCAAATGTGACTTGAAAAACACAACTGCTTAAGTAATCATAGCAATTTGTGGTGCTTCTATGACACTTTCAGCTCACGTCAACTTGCATGCTCTTCAGGACTCGTACCCTGCACCTCTGCATCAAAAATGCTATGCTCTATCAGTTGAGCTATACCACACAATTTGAAAGTGCCCAAACAAGCTTGTAGATGTAGTCAGTTATGTAATCCAAACATTAAATGTATCACCTCATGCACAATAGTAATTGTTTTGATGTCACAAGACAGCATTTTGCGAGGAACAGGGTGAAAAGTACATGTTTATGAACTGATTATCTGCCGTTTTACTCGTGATATGTGTGAAAGGGAATACAAGTCTTTGTTGTTTTAGCACCTCTAGTGAATATTTCACCAGAACACTGCAGCGATATGTACAGCATACAACATTTAGCAAAAATGTAGGTATAGTAACGTGAATCTATGAGACCAGGTTGCATACCTGAGCACAGTTTCAGACATTGCTGAGATCGCCTCTGAATTGTTAGAGATTACTGAGGTTTTTTTCTCAGGAGCAAAATCTGAGAAGCAAGACACTTCAGCAATAGGATAAACAAACAAGATTTTTAAGAACCTCATTTGTGATTTTTTCTTTGCTACCTAATTTGGATCTGCTTATTTGGCTAGCTTTTATCAAGTGACAGCCAAATTTGCACCAATATACCCTAGAGTTTGAATTGATGCACAGCCTTTGACGTCAACAATAAAAGAAGCATTTTCTCCTCCCTATTAAAAGTTGCCAAGCTTATTTATTTTGCAAGCCTCCCTATACACATTATATGGTTAATTGGATTATATTTGCATTTCGCATTGTTTCCCCCCCCCCCTCCTTCTGTCTGTGACTCTTTTAAAACAGGCTTTTGACCCATTTTTGGGTCGTAACCCACCAGGTAAGAATCACAGTTTAAAGGGATAGTTCACCCAAAAATGAAAATTACTCACTCTCATGCCATCCCAGATGTGTATGACTTTCTTTCTTCTGCAGAAGTGAATGGGTGCCAAAATTTTGAAGCTCCAAAATCCATATAAAGGGAGCATAAAAGTAATCCATATGACTTTAGTGGTTAAATCCATGTGTTCATACATAATATGATAGGTGTGGGTGAGAAACAGACAGGGTTGGGAGGGTTACTTTTGAAATGTAATCGACTACAGATTACAGAATACATGCTGTAAAATGTAATTTGTAACGTATTTCGTTAGATTACTCAAGGTCAGTAACATATTCTAAATACTTTGGATTACTTCTTCAGCACTGGTAGATTTTTTCACTTGTTTTGACTATAAAAACTAAGTACAGTACAGTAAGACAAAATACACATGTTAAAAATACATTCTCTGAAAAACCTAAATATCTTATGCAGTGTTGCTTCTAAAAAAGGGAAATCAAATTGATCTTGTTTTAAGGATTTTTAGATATTTTTACAGGAAAACAATACAAAAATTATTATCAAGAATAAGATTTTTGCCCTAATATCAAAGGTCTTACTAGAAAAAAAAGAAATTATGATCCAACATGAATTTTCTTGATAAACAAATATGATCGTGCATGGTAACGTGCATGTAAAATGGCTAGAAATATCATTTTAGCTTACTGTAAAGCCAACAATTTACACAAGGTTTATTTCTATTTCTTCTGCTCCAGACTTACTTCAAACTTACTTCTCTGTCTGCTCGTATGAGAAAGTGTTTCACTGCTGTTCAAATGCACTTTGGATCACATCATAATATGCATGCATTATATGTATAAATGTTTTCCATCTGAAAGGACTAAATATTAAATAAAGCAAATGACAATAAAATGCAAAGTAATCTCTTCAGTAATCAAAATACTTTTTAATGTAACTGTATTCTAATTACCAAATTGTAGTGGAATACAGTTACTTATATTTTGTATTTTAAATACGTAATCCCGTTACATGTATTCCGTTACTCCCCAACCCTGGAAACAGATCAATATTGAAGTCATTTTTATCATAAATTCACCTCCCTGCCCAGTAGGGGGCGATATGCACGACGAATATGAATCACCAAAAACAGAAGGAGAAAGTGAAATTGAAGGAAAAAGGAATAAAATATTGATTTGTTTCTCACCCACATCTATCATATTACTTCTGCAGATGTTGATTTAACCACAAGAGTCATCTGGAGTACTTTTATATTGCCCTTATGTGGATTTTGTAGCTTCAAAATGTTGGCACCCATTCACTTGCATTGTATGGACCCACAGAGTTGAGACATTCTTCTAAAAATCTTTGTTTGAGCTCTGCAGAAGAAAGAAGTCATATATATATCTGGGATGGCATGAGGGTGAATAAATGATGAGAGAATTTTCATTTTTGGGTGAACTAACCCTTTAAGTATACCCTCCTGCATAAATTTCCATGCTGATGTAGGCTGGTTTATATTGGTCTAGCTGGTGAAGTTGGTTGGACCAGCATGGTGAAGTTGGTCAAGCTAGTTAAGAAGCCTAGTGGGGGTCCAAAACACAACATACTGTATGTTGGTGACCAGAAACGCTGGTCTTTTCAACAAGGTAGTCAGTCAGTTGCAAACTTCCAGAAGCTCGGTGCCTCTACTAGAGCATTTGTCAAGTATTTTTTCGTTGGTATTGTTATGTCAGTTTTGCCGTCGTAATTGAAACTGTGGTCTCACCACAGGGTAGTCGTGATAACGAACATAATTAATTAAGTACAAATTAAGGAGACATACCCCCAAAGATCAGACCCTTGGGAAACAGGGGAGGAGAGTTTGGGTTACGCTTAGTAATCTAGACCGCAGTCTTGTTTGGTTTATAGTCATTAAATTACAGTAATTACTAATTTCTTATTCGTGCTCGCAACTCACCAGAGGCAACCGTGAGTTTTAATAAAGGAACGTGCCTGAATAAGAAACATTGCGAAGAGACAAGAGAAAAGGAGAAGGGAGCTTTGTAATTGTGTGAAGTAATTCAAAAGTGCATTAATAAAACAATACAGAAACATTCTGAAATCGCTTGAGATAAAGCACATTTGCATAATTCATTAAGATTAATCAGACAGCAACACATTCAGTTCTTGGAGCGGAGGGCAAACATGAGAAGACCATTCCCTGGAAAGCCCTCTTTAATCTACAAACAATGATGTAAATCTAGGCTTAGATACCAGAATTAACCTCTCTGCACTTTGTAACCCCATTTGTGTTTAAACAAACCTTCAGAGGTTCTATAATATTGCATTAATATTGAACAATTTCCTAAAGTGAATCCTAAGAGCATTTTTTTATTATTTCTTTAAACTAATCAAAAGAAGTTGGAAGAAAATGATGACTATCCCTCTGTTCCAAAACCTATCACAAGCTGCCAACCTAGATAGCAATGTTGTGAAAGCTACTTTGAAACTGTAGCTTACCAAGCTACAAGCTACCAGTTTTGATGTGTAGCTAACTAAAAGTAACAATGCTGCTAACTTGACTGCATTTTTCGGGAGCATGACAGTAATTCAGCTAATTTCACTATAGTGAAACTTTTAACAATCTACATTTTCCAACAAATAGCGCTATAGTGTTTCAAAAATGCTACATGTGTTACGTTACATGCAAAAACAGCAATGGAGCCGAGGGAGTAATCACACACATAAGCCATCCCCTCTCTCTCTTTCTCTCTATCTCTCTCTCTCTCTCTCTCTCTCTCTCTCTTTCTCTCTCTCTCTCTCTGAGCGCATGCGTGTGAGTGGCGAGCGAGTGAAGCGTGGCTGTGTTTTCCTCAGATTTTTCAATCTTTCTTTTCTTTATTTTCTCTTTTGAGCGCTTTAGTTTGCTGTAGGTTAGTGGTATTAGTTAGTAGTTTGTGTGCGTGTGTGTGAGTGAGTGTGAGAGGCGACATGGCGTCTACCCCTTTGGGGAGAGCATCGCCTCTCTCCCTCCAGAATGGGATCAGGTGTGTTCCGGAGGTGATCGCGTCTATCAAGGATGTTCTCCTCACTGTAGGAGAGCAGGTGGGCCATGATAACATCAACTCGGCCTCCAGAATGAACAAAGCAGTGGTGATCTTTCAAAAACCGAGAATCTGGTCAGCAGGTTAATTGAGAGTGGCATATGGGTGAAGGAGACGTATGTAGCAGTTACACTTTTATCTGCCCCAGCCTCTAAAATCACCATATCAAATGTACCCCCGTTCATCACTAATGAAGCTATCGTTAAAGAGCTGACCAGATTCAGGAAAATTGCCGGAGCGGTGAAAATGATCCCGCTAGGCTGCAAAAACGCCACACTTAAACATGTACTGTCTTTCAGGAGATAGGTGTACATGTTCTTGAACTCTCCCAATCAAACTCTGGAGGTGTCTTTTTGGGTCACTAGTGGGGAGAACTCCTACATGGTGTACGCCATGTGGAGATATCGGACATAAGCGTTTTACCTGTCCAAATAAAGCGCGTGCTGCTGATCAGCAAGGCTTACCTGTAACCGGAGAACACAGCTCAGAACAGGAGGATACAGTGAAGGATCCTAATCAGGTGAAGGTGCAGAGTGAAACCAACACAAGTGTAAGAGCAAATATGGCTGAGATTAATGCTAATGTGGCAGACATTATAGAGAATGTGGCTGACAATAATGTGATTGGTGCTGATAATATAGAGAATGTTGCTAAGAACATGGTTAATGTGGCTGAGAACAATGTGCATGGTGCTGATAATGAGAAGCCAGGCTGCAGTAATGCTGGAAAGCATGTGATTCAGAGTAATAACTCCTCTGTCTGTAGTGAGGCTGACCTGGAAGCTAGAATAAATGAAGGACAGTGTGATGAAATGGACACAGTTTCAGAAGCAACTGAAGAAATTTTCCATGATGATGATTCGGGTACTGATGATGATGCAGATAAATGTTGTGATAGTGATTTATACACAGTGGATCAGATTAATGCCTTCCTAGATGAAACTAAGGAGAAAAGTGTTGAACTAGTGAAGTTTTTTCCAGACCTGGACAAGTTCATGCTATCGTTTAGGAAAGCACACAAAGAAAGCAGCTTAGATGAGTTATCACTACAGAAAAGATTCAGACTGAAAAAATACATAACAGCAATCAGGAAAAAATAATAAATCAGTCAAGACTAAATGTAGAGGTACACCTAAATAAGCACACATGGGGATCTCTTTCTTTCTTTTCTGCTTCCTATCACAACTGTTTTTTATTATCATCCTACCCTCCTTTACCATGGACATCTTAAGACTCTGATCCCTAAATGTAAACGGAGTTAGAGATAATAATAAATGGGTTTTACTAAAAGAATGTATCACTCTGAAGGATTTAGTATATTGTTTTTACAGGAAACTCACAGTGATGTGAATAATGAAGTTGATTGGGGTTTACAGTGGGAGGGAGAGTATTTTCTCAGTCATGGGACTAATCTCAGTGCAGGGGTGGCAATACTTTTCTCTCCTAGATTAAATGTTAAGGTTTTATCTGTTAATGAGGTGGAAAAGGGGCATCTGCTCATGGTCAGGGTAAAAATAAAAGACATGGAGTTTGCATTTATTAATATTTATGCTCCGAATACTGGAAATGAAAGCATCAGACTTTTAAAAATTCTTAAAGATGAACTTGCTTCCTTTGCACAAGATGTTTTTCTGGTTGTTGCTGGGGATTTTAATTGCACACTTGATTTTACTCTTGATAGAAATAGTGAAGAACCTCATCTTTTATCTGCTAAAACTTTAGAAGAAGTAATTACACAGACAGGGCTGGTTGATGTATGGAGAGAAAAGAATAAAGGTTTAAGACAATACAGTTGGCTTAAAGTGGCAGCAGGGAGAGTCAGTGCTGCATGCCTGGATCGTTTTTATATGAGTAACACACTGCGCAATAGAGTCGTAAATGCATGTGTTACGCCTTGTGTGTTCTGATCATCACATAACTGTGTCACAAAAAAAGCCACAGTGTTTTTATTGCCGTTTTAACACAAAGTTAACCCAAGACTTGGATTTTAATGAGAATTTTACGTTTTTTGGGGGGTGCTGGGCAACCAAAAGAAAGAGTATGAAAGTCTTCTGCAGTGGTGGGAGGTGGGAGAGGCTCAGATAAAGCTCTTCTGCCAACAGTTTATGTCACACACTTCAA
Source organism: Myxocyprinus asiaticus (assembly GCF_019703515.2). Taxonomy (NCBI): domain Eukaryota; kingdom Metazoa; phylum Chordata; class Actinopteri; order Cypriniformes; family Catostomidae; genus Myxocyprinus; species Myxocyprinus asiaticus. The sequence goes on from NC_059355.1 coordinate 43,926,046, forward strand.
TTAAGATCAGACAAGCTGTGTCTAATCTAGAACTGGATATCACAGGTATCCAAAACACCTTAATTGATCAAAACAATGTAAATATGCAAAAAGATCTTATTCAGAAGAGACAAGAATTAAGAAGTGTTCTACGAGAAAAGGCCAAAAGAGCAATTATTAGAGCACGTTTGCGTGACATGGATGCCCCTACAGCTTACAGCTGGAAAAAAATTATTTTATGCATGTTTTACGTAGATCTGATGGAAGTGTTACCTCAGACCCGGTGGAGATGAGAAGACTAGCTGTTGATTTTCACTCAGCCTTATATGCTAAAGAGGTCACAGAAAAACACTTTTTAAAAACTGGATACTGTGGTGGATAAAAAACACTAAAAGTTTCTGGACTCGACACTGACTTTTGAGGAAGTTACTACAGCAGTGCATCAGCTGTCCTCAGGCCAAGCAGCAGGAGTCATGGACTACTCATCGAATTCTACAAACATTTTGGGAAACTATAGGCAAAGACTTTTATGAAGTTTTACAAGAAAGTTTTAAAACTAAAATACTTCCAAAAAGCTGTCAACGCGCTGTTCTTTCCTTACTCCCTAAAAAAGGAGACCTGTGTTTGCTTAAAAACTGGAGACCAGTTGCTGTTTTATGTTCTGATTATAAGATTCTGTCCAAGGTTTTAGCAAACAGACTTAAAGAGGTTCTTGATGTGTTAATACACAAAAACCAGTCTTACTGTATACCTAAAAGGTCTATATATGATAATTTGTTTTTAATATGGGACATTTTAGACTATAGTGAAGCATACCGTGTTGATGTGGGACTGCTTTCACTTGACCAGGAGAAACCTTTTGACTGTGTGGATCATCAGTATTTATTTAAAGCACTGGAGTGTTATGGGTTTGGCAGCTATTTTTTTTTTATCATGGGTCAACATTTTATACACAGATGCTATGTGCATGGTTAAAGTTGGAGGAGGGCTTAGCATCCCAATTCAAATGAAGAGAGGGATCAGACAAGGTTGTCCAATGTCTGGTCAACTTTACAGTCTAGCAATTTAACCCCTGCTTTGTTTACTGAGGAAAAATTTAACAGGGATGTTTATCAGAGGGAGTATGAGAGCTGAAGCCATTAAGCTTTCGGCCTACGCTGATGACATCACTGTGATAATCCAGAAATAAACAGGGTATCCAAGCTTTGAGTAATGCTCTGAGAGTTCACAAGCAAGCCTCATCAGCTAAACTAAACTGGCAGAAAACAGAGGCACTGTGGTATGACTCTAAAGGGAGCGACATACCTGAACTCCCAGAAAACATTCAGTGGGGAAAGACAGGTATGAAATGCCTTGGAGTATACCTCGGAAAAACTCAATACAAAATGAAATACTGGGAGGGCCTGATTGAGACAGTGCGTGCCAAGCTGCTTAAATGGACATGGCTACTACCCCAGCTATCATATAGGGGAAGAGTCCTGGTAGTAAACAACCTCATCGCTTCAATGCTCTGGCATAAATTCATGGTTCTAGACCCACCAAGATCTCTGATAGATGAAATTCAAAGGACTATTGTGGACTTTTTCTGGTCAGGACAGCACTGGCTGAGAGCTGCTGTCCTTTACCTCCCAGTTCATGAAGGAGGACAAGGGCTGATTGACATCTTCACTAGAGTGGCTGTCTTTCGTCTACAAGCAGTGCAGTGCCTTCTATACAATCAGCATCACCAGTGGATGGATGTGGCATGTGCACTGTTACACAAAGCTGGGAGAATGGGTCTAGACAAACAACATTTTACCCTGCGTCTAGAGAGAATGGACTTGGAAGGACTCACAGCATTCTATCAGAGCTTTCTACAAGTGTGGCAGACCCTCTCCTTTTCGAGGGAATGGGAAAGACCCACCCGGTGGCTGTTTGAAGAGCCTTTGTTTTTCAACCCACCCATCACCACTGAGATGCTGCGCTCAACTACCATCAGAACTGCATTGACAGTAGCAGGCTTCTCCAAGATAGGTCATCTGAGGAAGGACTCGAGCTGGCAGACATCTGGGGAATTGGCTGCGAAGGCGGGCTTTAAATCTGAAAAAAATTGTGACAAAATTACGAAGAGGATAGAAATGGATTAAAAGTAATCTAAGTAATGGTGAAGTCACAAAAGTGTTTTTTTCTTTCTGCTCTTTTATGTCTTCTTATATGTCTTCCTTTTCTTTCTTTTTTCATGGAGAGCATTAAGATAGGCACAATTAACATTAATGGAGGAAGGAATTATAAAAAAAGGGCAGTTTTGAATTAATTAATTCAAAATAAAGATATCGATGTTATTTTTTTTTTTTTTGTTGCAAGAAATCCATAGTGATTTAAGCAATGAAGTAGAATGGGGAATGTGGTGGGAGGGTAAGATCATGGCTCTAACTTTAGTGGAGGTGTTGCAATTATGTTCTCAAAGAAGCTCAGTATGACTCATTTATCTTCATATGAGATAGATAAGGGCAGAATTTTGGTTGTGCAGGTAGAGCTAATGGGTTTTTCTTTTCTTTTCATTGATGTTTATGCACCAAATAATGGAGCAGAAAGGGTGGAGTGTTTCACAAAATTATATAGTGGCTTAAGAAAATTTGATAATGCAGGTATTGTTTTCGGGGGTGTCTGGAATTGTACTCTAGATTTTACATTAGATCGAAATGGAGAAGAACCTTATCCTCAGTCTGCTAATTCATTAAGAAATATTATAAGGAAGTATGACTTGTCTGATGTATGGAGGGTGAAACACCCAATAGCGAGGCAGTACACTTGGGTCAAAGCCTCCTATGATCATATTAGTGCAGCGAGGTTGGATATGTTTATATTAGTAAAAATAGTTCTAACCGGGTTTTAAAAGCTAATATTCTTCCAAATGGTTTTACTGATCATCATTTGTGTATGCTTGAAGTAAATTTAAAAAAGTCACAATGTTCTAGTTATTATTGGCATTTTAATCTTAATTTATTACATGACTCAGTATTTTTTTTAAAAATTGGGTTATTTTGGTCTAAATGGCAAGAACAAAAAAGTGACTATGAAGATTTAGTGCAATGGTGGGAGGTTGGAAAAGCACAAATAAGAATATTTTGTCAGAACTATACAGCTCACTCAAACAGTATTGTAAGGAATACTGTTAAAGTACTTGAGAGAGAAATTACTGAAATTAAAGAAGGACTAATTGAAGATAATTCCGAAGGAGTGAAAAAAATAAGAGAAAAAAGGATGGTTTTGGCATCTCTGTATAATGAGAGAGCAAAAGGAGCTTTAATAAGAGCCCGGTTTTCTTCTATAAGGGAAATAGATGCGCCAAGCTCTTTTTTTTTCCAACTTGGAGCAGAAAGAAGGTGAAAGAAAACTTATGTTACATTTGAAACTGCCAGATGGGACTGTAACAACTAATCCAAAAGAAATGAGAGATCTTGCAAAGGACTTTTACACTGATTTATTCAAAGCAAGAGACTGTGACATTAATTGCATGGATAACCTACTAGGAGATCTGCCGAAGTAAACTGATGCTCAGAGACAATGGTTTGATGCTGATATAAAACTAGAAGAAATGTCAGAGGCTGTAAAACAACTCTCTACTGGTCGGTCACCTGGCATAGATGGACTTCCTTCTGAATTCTATAAGCAATTTTGGACTTTATTAAAAGAAGATATACTTCAAGTTTATAGGATTTCTTATAGGAAAAATGAACTGCCGACCTGTTGTAGAAGAGCAGGTTTATCCTTATTACCAAAAAAAGGTGACCTTGGACTGTTAAAGAACTGGAGACCGGTAGTTTTATTGTGCACTGATTATAAAATTCTTGCTAAGTGCCTTTCAAATAGATTAAAACAATTTTAGAATATGTTATTAATGACTATCAAACCTACTGTGTGCCAAATAGAACAATAATGGACAATATTTTTCTTGTGCGTGATGTAATGAATTTAGCAAATGCTAGTAATTAATTTTTTTTCAACTGATCAAGAGAAAGCTTTTGATAAAGTTGATCATCTTTATTTATTTTAAACCCTCAAAGCATTTGGTTTTGGTAAGAATTTATCTCTTGGATTAAACTTTTATACACTGGCGCATCTGCATTATTAAAGGTTGGAGGTGGGCTAAGTTATCCTGTGTCAGTTCATAGAGGTATAAGGCAAGGCTGTCCTTTATCAGGACAGTTGTACTTTGTGGCAATTGAACCTTTGCTTTACCAACTGAGGAAGAAATTGCAGGGGTTTCTAGTTGAGGGTTTTGAAAATAGGCCAATCACACTTTCAGCCTATGCTGATGATGTTACTGTTTTTATAAGAAGTGATAAAGATGTATTGAACTTAACAAAAGTTTTAAATATTTACAAAAAGGCTTCATCAGCGAAAGTAAATTGGGAGAAGAGCGAAGGATATTTAATTGGAGATTGGCAGGGGAGGGCCCCTCCAGTTCTCCCAGGGGGAGTTAAATGGGGAAGAGAGGGTTTGAAGATGTTGGGAGTGTTTTTAGGAACGGAGCAATATAGGCAGAAAAACTGGGAGGGTGTGGTGGAGAAAATGTGTGACCGGTTGTCTCGATGGTCATGGGTGCTACCTCAGCTATCTTATAGGGGTTGGGTATTGGTCACAAACAATCTGACTGCTTCTGCATTATGGCATAAAATGAATTCTGGTACCCCCAGATAGTGTTGTTCAAAAACTACACAGAAAGTTAATTGATTTTTTCTGGGCTGGACATTAAAAACAGAATAAAGACTTTCAGACTTCAAGCAGCACAGAGATTGCTGTATTCGGAACCGTGCTGGGCTGACACAGCTCTTGCTTTGTTGAGAAAAATTAATGTTTTCAAATATGATGTGCAATTGTTTTTAATTAAACTGACTAACATGGACTTGATGGGTTTCCTCATTCTATAAAGCAGTTTTTAGAGCATGTGTTTCAGTTCTTAAAGTTAAGAGGAACCTCTACAACCTTGGACTTTGGACAGAAAATGAACCTCTTTTTAATAACCCATTGATACAAGCACATGTGCTAGAGCCCAGAAGTATACAAAATGTAATGGCAAGAGCGGGGAATACAAATATTGCTGACCTAAAGAATGGTGCTAACTGGGAAAGTCCAGGGGACATGTGCAACTTGACAGGTATCAAGTCTATAAGGGTTATGAAGAGAATAATGGAGGGAATCATTTCAGCATTACCTTCTGTTTTCAGACAAGGCTCAGAAGAAAATGAAATTCCTGAACAGAACATAGGGAGTCATAAAAGTTTTCCCCAAGTAGAGATTTCAGCAGCGGTGGATGTAGAGCCTGAGGAAGGTTCTCTCCTGAACTTCAGGACTCCTGAGATGGACAATGAGAATGTTTAAAAAAAGGCATTATACACCATTTGTGTGAAAGTATCTCACTACAACGTACTCAAAGATTGCAAGGAGTCAAAGTGGTCAGATTTGTTGGGGCCAGACTCATCACCTAGGAGCTGCTGGAGGTCCCTGTACAAACTTCCTATAGAGAAACACACTGTGGATCTCCAATGGAGGGTTGTTCACTGGGCGGTAGCTACAAACAGACATGTGGTACACATTGACCCCACTGTAGGGAAAGAATGTCCTTTTAGCTGTACTGAAGAGTAAATAGATCATTTGTTTTTAAATTGTCTTAGGTTAAGAGAATTGTTTCAGATCTTAGAGGGGTGGGTTAGAGAATTGGGGTTAGGCTTTAACAAAGAACTGTTCATTTTTGGACCCAAATATGTTGCATCAGATAGGAAAATAATCTTGTTAATTAATTTTGTGTTTGGAGGAGCAAAGTTGGCAATATGGTTAACACGGAAATTAAAAGGAGAGGGCATAGTAAACCCTGAGACGGTTTTAAAGGCTCTTATAGCATCTAGGATTAGGGCAGAGTTTGCATATTTTAAACTGACAAATACTTTGGACAGATGTATTGAAGCTTGGGCTTTAAATGAATTTTGTGCACAGTGGATTATGAAAATGAGTTGGTTTTAAATTTATGTTGGGTAACAGTAATTGTCAAATTTTTTTTATTAAGAATTGTAACATTTTATTTATTTATTAATTTATTAATTAAATAATTATTGTGTATTTATGTATGTGTAAATGAGGTAAATCTGTACAGTGTAATTAAAAATAAAGTTGTGTTAATGGTCTCTCTCTCTCTCTCTCTCTCTCTCTCTCTCTCTCTCTCTCTCTCTCTCTCTCTCTCTCTCTCTTTCAAATGTAGCCAGGGGAAATTCAAATCATTTAAGTGAATTGGGTCTTTTAGACAGCTCGTGTAAATGAACTGGGTAAAATAAATGATTCACTAAAATTCAGCTTGGAAATTCCAATTGGTTTTAGTGAGTCGGTTCGTGCGGAGGGGTTAAATGAACTAGTTCGCATACATGATTCACACATTCACTTGAACCCCACGCAGCCTTAAAGTAACTGTCAGCGATTTGCTATTGTTTATCACTATAGTTTAACGTGGGTTTATAATAGTTAAGAAAATAAAACATAATATAAATATAATACAAAATGTTAGTTTATATTCAGTACACATTTATTAATATAATAAATGTATTAAGTTAAATTTAATGTCACCCTAATTAAATATATATCAGGTGATATTATTTAATTTTGCAATCAGATCTTCTTTTTAAAATATAAATACAATTTTAAATGTAATATAAATGTAATTTATATTCAATATAAATGCATTAACATAATACATTTATTAAGTTCAACTCATTGTCACCCTCAAATATATATCAGGTAATATTATTTAAATACAATCAATAAAAATATTTAGTTAATTGCTGCTGTTTATCACAATATTTGACTAAGTTATATACAATAGTGTTTTTAAGTTTAGAAAATATAACATACTGTAATATATAATGTAAATATAAACTGTAATATAAAATATTATATTCAGTATACATTTATAAGATCAATATTTCACCATAACTGTCACCCTAATTAAATATATTTATACAGGTGATATTATTTATTCTGCAATCAGAACAACTGATAGAAGCTTAATGTAGTGAGCTACTTTTCAAAGTAGCTTCCTCACTATTGCAAGCTACTCATAATTTAAAGTAGGGGAGTACAGTCCAGCTATTCTTAAAAAAAAAAAAAAAAAAAAAAAAAAAAAGTAGCTATAGATACAAAACATGCTAGAAACAAAAAGTAGCAAATTACATTGAAGTTACTTATCTTTGCCACTTTAGTGGACATAGATTTCGGGCTGTTCCTCATACAAAGCTATTACATGGCCTCAGAAAACTTGTAATATAGCACACAATTACTTTAATGGTGCTTCTTTTGTCCGTTTTGGAGCTTGACAGCCGTGGTCAGTATGAACTGTCATTGAATGCAAAAGAGCTATGTAAAGATTATTAAAAATGTCTCCTTTTGTGTTCCAAAATAACAGTATAGGGGTTAGGAACAACATGAAGGTGAGTAGATAATCATAAACTTTCTTTTTTGGGGGTGAATTGTTGCTTTGAAAGTAAGAATGTGTTTGTTATGACTTTTTGGAACAATCCAACAACTTAATATTTGTTTTTTCTTTTGGCTTTCGAGGCAGAAAATATTTTCTTTAAGGCATAAAATGAAAAGGAGTGATGACTATTATAAGAAACAACAGAAATCTCAGGGACCGGCTTTTGTAGGTAATGGTGCCCTTTAAGAAACCGGTGGGCAAGTAGCAGAGTTTCATCTTACACAAACACCATCTGGTGGGCTTGTCAAGGCTACTGCTTGACAAGATGAATTAGTTTGAAATACTGTCAGATACACAGAACAAAATTAGATTTTCCAGTTACTAATGAAACCTGACAGAGTTTAATAAAAAAAAGCAATGGAGAACACTTGAGTTGAATGGGTAAAAATTCGCCCCCAAGAACTTTGGCATCACGTTGATTTAATTGCCCAGCGAACTCAGTTTTCAGTATCCAGATAGTTTTCATCTTCAAATTGTGTTTTGTAACTTGGTTTAGGGAAAATTTCTTTTTCAAAGTTATTTTTGATTGTTGTTGGGTTGCGTGTTTCTGGCTAGGAGTTGTTCATTTAGTAGAGGGCACTGTTTCATGGGTTACTTTACTGTGACTTGAAGCAAAATAGGATTCTCCAAAGTAAGACATTTCGGTCAAAACTTACTTATTAACGTTTTCGTCTTCAATTGAAACCTCATCTGACTCTCTGCATCTTTTTTCTTTATTCCCCTCTTTTTTTCAGTGACTCATATGTTGTTTTAAGAGTCTAGACTGTAATAAAATCTATTCTCTCAAAGGGATAGTTCACCCCAAAACAAAAACACTGTTGTTCCAAACCCAAATGAATTACCTTTTCCATGGAACTCAAAAGACGATTTTAGAAAGTATGTTAGTCTACAGTAAGTCACCATTCACTTTCATTGCATCTTTTTCCATACAATGAAAGTGAATGTTGTCTGAGGCTGTCATTCTGCCTAACATCTCCTTTTGTGTTCCACGGAAGAAAGAAAGGAAGAAAAAAAAGGCTATTTTTGGCTCTTGTTCTTGAACAGACTAAACATGCTATTGTTTACACTGTTAAGAACATCTAGCAAAGTATCTTTGCTGAAAAGGCAATAAAGACTTTTGGGACCCACTTTATATTAGGTGGCCTTAACTACTATGTACTTAACCATTTGTTACAATGTACTTATTATATACATACATGTTGTTCCATTGTAATTACATTTAAAGTACTTGCATTTAATTACATTTTTAGTTACACTATTAACTTTACCCCTAACCCAACCCTTACCCCAAAACTTAACTCTAACCCCTAATCCTCACCCTAGCCCTACCCTTACTCCTAAACCTACCCGTACCTCAACGTCAGTAGAAGCAAATGTGGGAATTTTGCAGAACATGTAGTTACACAGTAAATACATAGTCTTGTATGTATTTAATTTTAGTACATAGTAGTTAAAGCCATCTAATATAAAATGTGACCGATTTTTGTCTCTTTTTTCTTCTTATGATGGGAAATGGTGTGTTTTTACTAAGTTTCAAGGCTTCCATTAGGTGTGTAGCTGTAGGATTGGTTTTGAAACCACGTGAGCTGCCGATATAGGCAGTATTTTAAAGGAATATATCATGTTCAATACAAGTTAAGCTCAATCAACAGATTTTTTGGCATAATGTTCGATGCCATGACAACATAATGCCGTAAACCCAAAAACGACTAAAAACTAAAATTTTAAAAACAGCTCAAGAATTCATGTAAGTGCTTTTATAAATTTAGACGCTTCACATTACTGCCTTTAAATCCTCTAGAAATGGACTCATTCATTCCCATTGTAATTGTAAACCTCGATTTTTGCTTTCTTTTAAAGAAAAGGAGGGATAAGACAAAAATTTTTTTTTTTTTTCTTTTTTGTGGTAATCAATATTATGCCACAAATGCTGTCAATTGAGCTGCACTTGTATTGAACCTGGAATATTCCTTTATAGTATCATTTGGGCACCCCAACACAAAGGCTGTTCCACAAGGTATCTTCTAAGATACCTCATTTTAGACAAGTTCTTATATGCATGTATCCTTTGCCAAGAAGGAAATCCTATGCATAACGACCAAAAAAAAAAAAAAAAAAAAAGAAAAGAAAGAAAAACGAAGATGGCAGACAAAGGGAGAGAAATATCCATTCTAAATAGACTTAAGGCGCATCCCAAATCGCATACTTCTGTACTATTCCATGCCAGTAGTGTAAGTAGAATGAGTAGTATGTTCACACTGAAATTGCAACAAAAATAAGGAAACTACGAGTACCCGGATGATGTACTTCTTCAATCGAAATGTGAAATGTTGGACACTTCATGCACTCAGCACTTGCTGAGGTGGAGTTACTAAATAAATCTAATTACAAAATACTAATATTTGTGTGTGTTATATATTGGTATAAAAAACACAGCTTTAATATACTGTACATTATGTATATTGGAGGATCATCTTTAGCTTATAAATATACTAACATCAAACTATTGAAATCAGTTGTGAGTTGAGTCAACAAAGAGCATTCCAATATGTTACTTCTGATGTTCCATTTCAGCTAGGACACTACCTTAGAAAGCAGCTCCCTATGTGGACTGTAGAAAGTGAATCAACTAACTAGGTAGTAGAACAGAGCCATACTATAGTTTCCTTGGTAGGGTTGCACCAGCTGTGCTTAAGGTCTCACGTAAGTTAGGGCATAAAGTTCACACTAAGGGCTTAGTAACTACTAATTAGTTTGTAACTAAGTCAGTGCTTAATTTGGTTGCACCACCTGTTCTTAAGGCAAGACTTAACTAGTAGGTCGTAAGCTCTCCGTAAAGTAATGCGTAGTCGCATATTATGACGTTTACCTGTATTGATCCAATAAGCAGCCTTCAAATTTGTACACAGAGGTGTTAAAAAGCCATGAACTTCAATTTGATCTTGTTACAGTTGATGTTCAAACCTCGTTTGCTCACATAACTGTCAGCTTTATTAAATTATATTCCCATTAAAATATGATACGTAATAATAGTAGATTTGATAAATAGTAAGTTTGCCCTGTGTAAATAACAATATATAGGAACTGTATCTAAAATAAATAAGGGGGAATAAATACTAATAAAACAGGCTGGAAAAAACAGACATTTATTCATTTTAATATCCTATATATATTTTGAATGTGTTGAAACTTGACACAGACACACCCTGAAAACTGCACTTTAGAACGGTTTCATGCTGAAGAGCCACTTAAAAGTATGTTTTTTCTCTCTCGTAAATGTAAACGAGTGTAAATGTCAACATCATACTGTATGTCGAAATGATTGATGCCTGTCACACAAAACATGAGCTCATTGATATCATAAAATATCAGTCTGCTTTATTATTCTATCCATTATTCCTGGTTGGAGGCTTCTGTAAATATTTAGTTTATACGTAGGGTTATGTCCTACCTAAATGTAATGGTGCAACGCTCAGATATTTAGTAGTGCATAAATTGTGACTTAGTGCCCATTTATGCCACAGCTAGGCTAAGTTGTATCTTACACACAGCTGGTGCAACCGGCCCCTTAAGCTTAGATTTAGAAATAGTAGATAGTCTGTAATCTGCTGTACATTGTTGCCCAATTTGTGTGCCCACCACAACAGCTGTCACATACTGTTTGTGAATAAAACCCTCGAATGCCTTCAAATACTCTTTTCCTGCTCAATTCTTTCCTATCAGCCTTATTTCTACCTGTAATGAATGCAGTGTTTCATGAGGTTTCTTTATGCGGCGGCGCCTGAGGAAGTTATCCTACATACCACATTCTCTGCTCCCTCTCTGCACTGCTTCAATACCCAGGGGTCATGTGAGCAGGTAGCAGTCATTTGAAAAGGAAATTATCTTTTGTGATTCTTACCAAAAGAGATGGCGAGCGAGAACGCAAATGAGGAGGGGAGATGGCGTGCTGGAGAAAGGGAGAGCAAAAATACTTCCTTTCTTAACCTGTGAACAGGTTAATGGGAGCTGCTGCTGGAATGTGTTGATACCGATCTGCTCTCTAAGAGAGAAAGAGAGAGAGAGAGAGAGAGAGAGAGAGAGAGAGGGAGAGATGGGTGAGAGACACACAGAATTACTATTTGATGGCTTCCCAACAGCTTCTTTCTCCTTGGCCCCATTTCTTTGCATTTATTTATTTATTTTTGCTGCTGTGGTGAATAGCTTCTTGGGGAGAGAGACAATTTTGCCTAATGGGCAAGTTTCCATAAGGTGGGTCAGAGCATTGATAGCAAGGCTGATGAGTTGGCAGGGAAGGTGAGTGTTCTCGTTTGACAAGCTGCTCATTATAAGGCTCCCTCAAGAGAGGATGTTGATGTATCCTGTGAGGAAGGGCGGAACGCTGGGATGAGACTTTGATGACTGTCAAACATGCAAAGTATACAGTCTCCTTAATGACACTGGTGTCTACATCTTACTTGTCAAGATACGTATTTATAAATAAATATATTTATACGTTTGAAATGTCTTTGAGCATCCTGCTTATTCATTGTTATAGCAATGGATTGACCCTCTCACAAATATTGAATTGGACTGCATTTTAGCATTTAAAGGGATAGTTCAACCAAAATTCAAGTCACAACTTCAGCCTGATCTCATGAAAATTTTGTGACTGTGGTGAAACTTTTGTAAAATGATATTATGTGGTTCTTTCATGTATTGCAGCAGTTCTGAAGTAAAATGTCTACTGTGTGGCGCTAAAATCAAGTTTTAAATCAACCAAACCGACCTCTCTACCCTAAACCTAACCAATAATTTCTTAAAATGCAAATGTGACATGAAAAACACAATTGCTAAAGCAAACACTTTTTGTGGCGCTTCTATGATACTTTTGGCTTCCGTGTCAACTCACTGGCTCTTCAGGACTCATACACCGGTGTCTCTGTCAGTTGAGCTACTGCTACTGCTACACAGCATTTGTGTGAGAAACAGGGTGAAAAGTGTTTATGAACTGATAATATACCATTTTACTTGTGATTTGTTAGAAAGTACTGTAAATAAAAGTCGTTGTTGTAGTGCCTCTAGTGTATATTTCTGCTATATAGCCAATTCATGGTCCCCTGACATAGGCCAATAATTAGCACAGGTGGAACACAAGAATGCATCCTGTTTGAATGGGTAAAGTAGTAAAGTAGTCCATATGGCTAATGTGGTGTATTCTAAGTTAATTTACAGTATATTCCATGTGATTGCTTTGTGTTAGGCACAGACCACAATTTAAGTTGTGATTTCCTGAAAATCGAACCACATATCTAGGAAATTATGACAGAATATCCTTTTATTATAATTTTTTTTTTTGCTGCTGTCAGAGTCATGGTGCAGTGGTCTGCTCATGCGGTTCAACTCTGTGATTTGTCTCAGCTCCATTCTCTCTCTCTTTCCCAATTATTTTCTGTTATTCTCTTCTAAATTTGTCAAAGAAAGAGACAACAGCCCAAAAATTAAATTATGAAATATTCACTCTCTAGAAGAACCCCTGAAACCACCTCACTTTTTCTCACACACATTTCACAAGACTGGTTTATTTGAATATGACATCTTAAGTTCTGCTTTTCTAATGAGAAGTTCTTCAAACATATTAAAGGAACAGTTCACCCAAAAATGAAAATTCTGTCATTTACACGCTCAAATGTCATTCCAAATCCATATGGCTTCCTTTCTTCTGTGGAACACAAGAGGAGAAATCCCAACGAATGTTAACACAACTCTTTCTTTCCATTCCATTTTCCTTTTTTTTTTTCCTGCCAAACATCTCTTATGGGTTCCACATAAGAAAGTCATACTTGTTTGGAGCAACATGAGGGTGAGTAAATAATAATAGAATTTACATTTTGGGGTGATTATCCCCCAAAACGGGCCATCTAATTCCTTAAACTTGCACCTCACATACGCAAGGCGTTGTGACACAATACAGAATGTGCTTGATCGGTATTCGTTACCGTAATCACCATCAAGTCCCCCAACAGGAAACGTAGCACAATTCATCATCTGAAGCAATAAAGGCTACGGCACCCACCTAAGGCCAGAGGCTTATTCAAAGTCTCAAAGCCCTCTGAGTTTGGAGGAACCTTCCAGAACAGATGCTCCTCACTAATTATGTGTTGTAGTGCAGTACCCAAATGCCCACTGCTGCCTTCTTGCGAGAGACCTGGTCATCCATGTCTCATATGCTGTCTCCGGTTACCGGAGGGCACTCCCCTCCATCTGTGTTGGACTAGACGAGTGCCAGTGGAGGTAGCGAGCCTAGCCAAACGAGTGCAGCATGGGTTTCTCCTTTAATCCCAGGGCCCTTGGTGGTGAGAAGGGGCTGGCTGTTAACATTCATGGGTAATTAGCAAATGAGATTTCCATGCCTGGAGCAGCAAACATACTGTTGGCACCTCCTACTTCTCATCAACAACATGTTTTTCTTGTTGTGACATTGGGTTAGTGTCATAACAGAATTTTGCATGCACTGTATATTACATAAAACAACAAAAATTCCAACTGTATAAATTCAGTTTTCTTGACCCATTTGCTATTAATCAAGGATATTAAAAACACAAAGTGTAATCAAAATTGATCTGTAATCAATAATCATCTACAAGTCAGTCAACAACTGATTACTTTGCAATTAACTGAAATAAAGCTGGATGGTCTCTGGTTTACTTCAGCTTAAAGGAATATTCCGGCTTAAGTTATGCTCATTTAACAGCATTTGAGGCATAATGCAGAATGCCACAAAAAAATAATTTCCACTTGCTTATTTTTTTTTTTTCGATTAACAATTTTTATTGATTCACATATATGTAACTCATAAGAAAAAACATATATACATAGAATCAAACTTAACCTCAACTATAACCCCTCCCAATCCCACCCTAATCCCAACAACATAACAGTGGTCCCAAATGACATAGATACACACATGCACAAAAAAATACTTGCCCCATTTCTCCACGAACACTTTATACCTCCCTGTTCCTCTGAATGTTACTTCCTCAAAGGCCGCCACCCTTCCCACACTCCTGAAAAGAGGGTGCTCCAGCCAACCTCCAGCCCATCAAAATGATCTGCCTGGCGATCATGACACTAGTTAAGACCCAACTCTGTCTACTTTCAATGTCAATGACCGCCCCATCACCCAAGATACAGAGTCTGGGACAAAATGATACCTGAATGCCTAACACATCGCACACCAGACTCTGCACCTTTAACCAAAACTTTTGAGTTTCAGCATACACTCAAAAGACATGGGTTATATCTCCGTCTGCTGATTGGCATCGCCAGCAGGTGGGTGTGTCTTTAAGACCAAACCTATACAATTTAGAGGGGGTCCAATAGAAACTATGTAAAATCTTGAATTGTGTAAGGCGCACCCTTGCATCTCTAGATGCAGTTTTTATGTTTTTTAAAATCCTAGCCCATTCTCCCTCCTCCAATTCTAAGTTTAAATCTTTCTTCCATAATCTCTTGAGAGTGGTTGAGACTCCATCTCCCAGACTCTGAATTAGCAGGGAGTAATACACTGATGCCTCATGACCTTTTCCAAAAGCAGAAATCACCTCTCCTAGAGTATCTGCTGCTTTAGGGGGTTGTATGCTATTCCCAAAAATAATACAGAGCAAGGGGCATAGCTGAAGATACCTAAAAAACTGAGATCTGGGGATCCCAAAATATTAAACAAAATTTTCAAAGGATCTCATCACACCACTCTCATAAAGATCACAGAGTGTATTAACCCCCCTCGCAATCCACTCTGATCAACAAAAAGGGGACTTATTAATGCATTGTTTGGGGTTTAGCCATAGGCTCGAGGCAACATTTAAATAAATATCTGAATTAAACACTCTGGATACTTTTGTCCATACTGAGTGCAAATGTGAAATAACGGGGTGTGATTTAACTTCTCTGGTTAGATTGGCAGAAAGGCTTTGCAATGGCAAAATAGGGGCAAGAACTTCTTGTTCAATGCAGAACCAGGGAGGGGCTCTTTCAGGTGGAAGTGACCAATGATCCAAATGTCTGAGACTGAATGCATAATAATAAAACAAAATCTTGGGTATTGCCAATCCAAATAAAAGACTTCGCTATGCTCTCAAGTTGCTTGAAATAAGAGAGGGGGACATCTACCGGGAGAGACTATAGCAGGTAGTTAAATTTTGGAATACAGTTAATTTTAATAACATTAACCTTCCCAATCATCGATAAATGTAATGAAGCCCACCTGTCTACATCGCTCGAAATCCTTTTTTTAAAGGGTCAAAATTAACTCCAAATAAATCAGACAAATTTGTTGGGAGTAAAATACCCAAATACTTAATGCCCTGTCTGGGCCACTGGAAGGTGCTTGGCTGGAAGGCCATTACTGGACAGTATGCCGTCAGAGCCAAATCTTCGGATTTAGACCAGTTGACTTTGTATCCTGAGAATTTGGAAAATTAATTAATAATTCTGTGGAGGCAAGGCATAGATCTAGTGGGGTCAGAGACGAATAACAAAATATCATCTGCATAAAGCAGAAGCTTATGCGCCACACCTCCCACCATCACCCCTAGAAAATGATCCTCCTTTCTCATCGCGGCTGCCAATGGCTCCAGGGCAAGACAGAACAACAATCGGGAAAAGAGGGCAGCCCTGCCGGGCGCCCCCACCCAGAGCAAAACAATCCGAAACCAATCCATTTGTTTGTACCGCCACCACCGGGAGTCCACAAAGCAACCCGATCCAACCAACAAACGTACTCCCGAACCCATACATCTCCAAAATATCAAAAAGACAATCCCATTCCACCACACCAAACACACCCAGGCGTCAAGTGAGACGGCAGCGACCGGAGTCTGACCACTCGCCACTGACCACATGATACCGATGAAACGCCCAATGCCACCAGAAGAGCCAGGACCTCGAACAAACCCCACCTGATCCACATGTACAAGAGATGTCATAACTTTACATAATCAGTTAGCCAGCTGGATCAGGGAAATTGGACAGTAACTCTTACACTCGCTTGGATCTTTGTCTTTTTAAGAATCAGACTGATCCGGGCTTGCGTCATGGTTGGCGGAAGCTTTCCATTCTTTAATGATTCCGAATAAACTTCAAACAAAAGTGGAGCCAATTCTGTAGCATAAGATCTAAAAAATTCATCCAGCCCCGGAGCCTTGCCTGTAGGTAAGGCCTTAATTACCTCGCCAAGTTCCTCCAAGGTTATCTCAGAATCAAGAGAGTTTTTTTGCTCAGTCGTCAATTTAGGGAGTTCTAATGGTTCCACAAAATTTCTAATATCATCATCAGTAGACGAAGACGTGGAACTATAGAGATCAAGATAGAATTCTTTAAAGGCATTATTAATATCAATGGCCGAGGTAAAAATTTCACCACCAGCAGATTTCACCAAAGGAATGGTAGAAAAAGACTCTTTCTGCTTTATATATCTAGCCAAAAGCTTCCCTGCTTTGTCCCCTGACTCAAAATATGACTGTCTTGCCCTGAATAACCAAATCTCCACTTTCTGTGACAAAATAGTATTATATCTGTATTTCAAATGGGTCAATTCTCTGAGCCCATTAGACGACATTCGGCGCTTCAGCTCTGCCTCGACACTTTTAATATTCCCTTCCAGCGCCACTAGTTCTCGTGCTTCGGAATTTTTTGGTGAATGAGGCATACTGTATGATCCGACCCCTAAGAACTGCCTTAAGTGCCTCCCAAGCAATGCCCACAGAGGATACTGAGGACCAGTTGGTCTCCATATAGACATTGATTTCAGTCTTTAACATTTGTTAAAGCAACATCTCTAAACTCACCAGGACGTGATCTGAGATTAAGATGTTTCCAGTTGAGCAATCAACAACAGATGAAATGAGGGACTTAGATATATATATATATATATATATATATATATATATATATATATATATATATATATATATATATATATATATATATATATATTTATATATCTATTCTAGAATAAATCTTATGGACTGATGAAAAAATGTATAGTCTCTACCAGATGGGTTCAAAAGTCACCAGATATCTGCAAGACCAAGATTTTTACACATCCTGAAGTGTCACCATTGCTTTAGTGGGCTAACACACTTTTTCTTCACTATGATCAAGGACTGAGTCCATCAAAAGATTAAAGTCTCCTCCCAATATTATATCATGAGGATCCAGCGGCTTGCAACATCCCTTCAAGATCTATAAAAATAGCCCTGATCATCAACGTTAGGTGTGTAAATATTAGCCAAAATCAACCTTTGCCCATGAATTTCTGCTAAAACAATAATGACTTCCTATTTTATCTTTAATCTGTTTGAGGCATTTGAATTGTAGATGTTTATCAATATAATGACCCCCCTACTCTTACTTGAGCCAGCACTAAAGCAAACATGTCCACCCCATATCTTCCCAAATTTTTCAGCTTCCTGCGGGGAAAGATGTGTTTCTTGAAGAAACACTATATCATATTTCTTACATTTAAGAAAATAAATAACTTTCCTTCTTTTTATGGAGTGCCCCAACCCATTCACATTCCATGTGGAGAAAGATATCCCACTCATATTAACATTTGACATTTGATATAATAGAACAAAATAAATTGTGTGTCAAAAACAAGATTATAAAGACCACTTTTCAACATCAATGCAACAGTCAAACCCTGAACTTTCCCCAGAACAAAACAAACAGAAAAAAGAAAAATGTGCGCATTAACCCCGCACACGACAGCACCAACCGGCGTCAATCCCTCTAAACTCAGAAGGTCAATATACGCATACGAGAACCCCCGCGACAACTTTGCCATCGGGTTGCTCAAGTCCGGTGCTTCTATACAGATTTTGTGAGGCAAAAGTACATAACAGAAAATACTTTGTAAAACAGACCCCAGCCAACAGGCAGAATAAACTGAAAGAACATGTAGATTAATTCACAGAACTGTCTTGAAGGTGTGCTCCTCCACAAAACAAATTCCAGCTGAAATAAAGCCATTCAGTTTCCTCGGACAGACAGACAAGTGTTCAGCGAGCCGACTGTTCTGAGTGCAGCAAATGACATATTCATTCCAATGTCCCACGAAAATACTCCACAAAAACAAACTCCAGCCAACAGGGGCATAAGCACAAAGAACGATCAGATTCATCCATAACTGTCCTGAAGTAGTGTTATTCCACAAAACAATCTTCAGCCACTAGGCGGAACTAGCACAAAAAGAAACAAAATAGACATCCCGGTTCCTCTATAGTGTCCATCTCAATCTGGCCGGGAACTTCAGTGTAAAAGCGATCATCTGTCCATGCAAAAGTTTTTTGAAGGAAGTTTAATGCCACAAAACAAACTCCAGCCGCTAGGCGGAGCCAACGCAGAAAGAAAACAAATGGCACCCAGCTTCCTTAAACAGTCGAGTTATGTACAGCGAGTCAGTCCGCTCACACAAGTAACATGCAATGGTTTACTCACCCATAGTTTCTATAAAGGACAGTGCTTTTTTGGGGCATAAAAATACTTTGCGGCTGTCTTTGGTGTCTGTTCTCAGTTTGGCCGGAAACATCAGTGCAAAAGCGATCTTCCGTTGATGTAAGATTTTCTTACATTCCTTGAACTGATCGCGTTTCTCTCTTGTTGAATTCGCAAAGTCAGGGAAAAAGAAAATATTGTGATTCTTCCAAGAAAGCTTTCCTTTGCTCCTCGCCTGGCACAACACGAGATCTTTATCGGATGATCTCAGAAATTTGGCCAGAATTGATCGGGGCCTGTCTCCCTCAGCGGATCTCCAAGCCGGGACTCTGTGAGCTTGCTCGATTTCCAGTTTATGGCCTGTTATGTTGAGCAGACTCGGGAAGAGCTCATCCAGGAATTTCACCATATCTCTGCCCTCTTCATGCTCAGGAATTCCAACAATTCGTATATTGTTCCTTCGATTTCTATTTTCAAGATCTTCCAATTTTTCCAAAGTGTTTTCCAAGTCTGTTTTGGATGCGGGCGGATTAGTGGATAATTCCCTTTCTGATGATTCCAGATAATCAATTCATTTCTCAACTTCTGTCACTCTTGTGACCAACTCAGAGAATTTTGTTTCCATCGCCATAATCGATCGACGTATTACAGCGAGAGCCTCCAAGTCAGCAACAACCTTCGTCAGCATCACCGAGATGTTGGACAGTTGATGCTGGATTTCATCTCCCGTCGTGCTTTCCAACTCAAGACCCCGGCTCACAGGCCTGTCAGAGGTTTCAGCTAGAGCACATAAGTATCTTTTAATGTCTCCAGAGTCTGAGGATTTTGACTTCTTTGCCATGTTTACCTCAAAGAGCAAATATGTAACTGGGTGTATCGAATCTCACCGGATTAAACATGAAAATAATTAAAAACTAGCAAAATGCGCAGAGCTAGTCGCTGACACGTCTGCTTCTCACATGGCATCAAGTGACCTCTCCATTTCCACTTGCTTATTGAAAAAAAAGTGCTCACATTAAAGCAGTTACAATGGAAGTGAAAGGAGCAGTCTTTAAATGTTGTTGTCATTGTAAGCACCTTACTGTAACCAAAATGTTTGCTCTTTTTAACAAACGAGGTGCAAGTTAATTTATTTATTTTTGCGGTAATAAACATTATGCCACAAATGCTGTCAATTGAGCTTAACTTGTATTGAAACCGGAACATTACTTTAAGACATTTAAAAGGGCATCAAATGTAAGCACCTTTACAAAAAACACCTCAGTTTTGCCAAGATTTGCCTAAATAACCATTTTATTAAAATGTTGACTCATTTTAATACGTTTAATAAGAATTAAAAATAAACATTACATCTAAATGCTTAAAATACAGCTAAATAATGTGCTGCTTTTAACACTCTATGAATTCACTTTACGACCACATTTTTATTTCTTTGATGACGTATATCCATGTTTACGATTTCTAAATCTTGAACTAAAATATTATTGTGCAGTTTTTGTTGCTACATCCTACAAAACTGGGCTATTTATGTGGCACACTTTATTTTACACTCGGCACCCCATTACTTAGCAGGGTCTTGTTTCCCAAAAGCATCGTAAGTCTAAGTAGATCGTAGAATCCATCTTATGATTCATCTTAGTTTTACAGCCCGTTTCCCGAAGCCATCATAACTTAAGTAGTACTTGAAAATTGTTGTCAGTTTACGAGTGCTCTGGAGTAATTATCCAGCATGAGAGCATTGAAAGGACACAGACTTGTGCAAACACCTGCAGGACAATCAGGAAATTACACGTAATACAATTTCAATACCCATAGCTTCACTGTATGCTGAGACTTTAACGTCGGGATATATACTTTACATTTAATTAAATGTATTTTAAAAGTGGTGGCAAGATTGTTGCAGACAACTGTATAAATTAAAATCAGAGAGAGAGAGAAGAAAAAAGTAAATAAATTGCTGCTGTGCAAGAAAATCGTCCATATATTGGCTCATCATCCCTGTCTCCTCTTCCTCATTGACATCCAAGGGAGCTCTCACCCGCACCACACATTGTGTAGCTCCGCACATGTTATGTATCATTGTGGATAGCGTTAGCACTTTTGGGAGTAAAGAGCAGTTCTCCCTTTTGACTGGTGAATGTCCCTAAAGCGCAGCTTCCACACGTCTCCTTATTTTGCACTCTGCAATAACGGTGAATCTCGTTATAATCAATTAATGATTGTCATTGGCAGGACCATACACGCAGCCTCTGCTGTCTTTATTGATCCAGGAAGTTTTCATCTCAATTCACAGAGCAATTTGTGAAAACAAAATATTATAAATGCACACCTAATGAACGAGGCAATGCTTGTGTGGAAAAGATCCTTCTACACTAAATTATTGCAAAAAAAAAAAAAAAAAAAAAAAATTATGTTATTAATTAGGTCGAATATTTAAGTAAATATCTTTAAACATTTTCAGTGAGGTAAATAATAAATATTTATAAAGTTATGCACAAATATAAT
The DNA here is from genome assembly GCF_019703515.2 of Myxocyprinus asiaticus. Lineage (NCBI taxonomy): Eukaryota > Metazoa > Chordata > Actinopteri > Cypriniformes > Catostomidae > Myxocyprinus > Myxocyprinus asiaticus. The sequence continues at coordinate 43,947,512 of NC_059355.1, forward strand.
GAAGTTACAACGAAGGACAGTACTATACGGTCACATTTCAGCACCACGCATCTGGACAGCAACTCTCTTAAGTTGAGCATTAATGATAATTGCAGTGTTTTGAAACGCATGTAAAGTATAACGAACATTTGTAAAATCGCTCGTAGAAAAGGCTCTTAACTGCTAAGCTTTAAGTTACTGGGAAATTTTGTGTTAGCAGTACACTGTAAAAAGGAATATTTCACCCAAAAGTGAAAATTCTATCATTATTTACCATATGACTTTCTTTCTTCTGTGGAACACAAAAAGTAAACCTTTACTTTTTGTGTTCCACAGAAGAAAGTCATCCGGTAAATAAAGATAGAATTTTCACTTCACAGGTTTTTCCTTCATGGGGTTTGTTTACTATAGAATGCAAGTGAAGTGCTAGTGTGCTTTACCTAATGAAAGAAATTTGCAAACGTCAGGCATAGACAGCCTTTACGTGGCTCCATAAATTTGGAGCAGCCTGCAAAATTAAACGAACTAAACGTACAGTGTAGTCCCAGAGATCTCTAAGAATAGAAGTCTGAATTTAAACCTAACACCAGTTCTCTCTGCTCTTAACACTCCTCTCTCTGCTGAGGTTGTTAGCTCATTTAAAAATGTGATTAATTCAAGAACATTTTACATCATTTACATCCCCAGAAGCTTGAAAGAGCCGGTGGGATCATATGCATATGTGTGTTTAACAAAAAAAAAGAAAAAAAAAGGATAATGAGCAAAAGCGAGGGGGGAGTGGAGAGCTATATAAAAAACTGTGGACTGTGTGTATATCAGTTTGTGTGTAGTCTTTCATAGACAGACCTTTAAGTAAACGGCAAAAGGTCTGATCCATATTACAGCTTATTCAGGCCAAGAACTGGCCAATTAGAAGGGGAAGATTTGTCTGACTGACATGTAAAGTGGCCAATCGCTAAGTTCTTATCTAAGTTCATTTTAGCCTACCATAATAATAGACTGTCACTGAAAAAATGGCACAGCAGTATCCACGAATGTTTGTAGATGGACTGATAAAAACAAAACTTAATTGTGTGTCTACATCTGGAATTTGCATTAAACCAACCAATCAGATTAGAGATTATTAAAATGAGAAAGCGCTTAGCAGTTTTGAGTGCAATATCCATCTAATGGTTAGTGAACAGACTGTGGGCAGTCTGTGGGCATGCCATCTGAGGCTGAGACTAATGTGTGTGTACAAAGGTTACGTAGCCCAAAGCTAATGGTATCCAAAACGTCCAAAGACAAGGGTCAAATAAGGGTGGAGGCATTTCACAACATGAGATTTAGTGCTGCATAAAATGGCCAACTAGTAGTCAGTGTACACAATTTCAGATGTTCTTCTTGATGGACTTTAGCAGTATTACAGAGGTCAGAGGTCATGAGAATGCCAGCAGAAATGTTTTTGTGATTACATTAATATTTGGAGCCCCTAACTCTGTGCTGTATTAAACTGTAGCTTAGTGCCTGCAAAAGAGGTTTGAGTGTACAGAATGTATTTATTTATTTATTTTATATTTTTGCAGTTTTCTCTAATAGGGTACAAAATAGGGCATTTAACCCTTTTTATAAATTAAGACTTTTCTTCTGAGACTGACATTCAGAAAATGTTGTTTGTAAACCTCAAGAGGTCTACTGAATATTATGTGAGATTTGGAGGTTTTTCAACCCTGCTATAAAAATTTGGGACAAGTCTTAATACAATAAATACAATAATCTAGCAATAAACATAACATTTAAAATAAAATATAAAATGTAAGTTAAAAAATAAAAATATACACTATTAAAAAATAAATAATTTTAATAAAAAAATTATTACATTTCTTTAATAAAAAAAAATAACATAGTAAAACTTTGTATTAAATGTCTTTCTCACAATAACTTCGGTAACAGGGATGCATGCTGTCAAGCTTGATGACTGCTGCCAACATTTTATATACAATTTAAGAAAAATTTATTATTTACTTTTTTATTTGACTGACCAGGGGTTTTGGTTAAAGCTGAAGTGTGTAATAGCGCCACCAAACGGAATTGCAAAATTAAACCTTTTTTTTTTCAAACAGCTATCTGAATACACCCTTCATCTCAACTTATTTTCACTCCCAAGGGATCAATTACTGCCACTTGTGCAAGAGCCCAGTGCGTCAGTCTACAGACGGCAAAAGCAGCCTCTAGCGTCTGTTTTCACAGATGTACATGGCAGGTAAGCCCAGGGCACTCTCATAAGGGAGGCATCACTGTCAGTCTTCGGATTTTATTGCGTTTATCCGCGATAAACCAATATGTCTTATTATAATTACAAATATATAAGCGTACTTGCGTTACACAATTTTATCATTATTTTAGATAACCCAACCCCATTCCTAAATCTTACCAATTATCAGCAATATAAATCTTGTTACAGACAGCTAAATTCAGTCACAATAATTTGATGTACATTACACTATTATATAGATATTTTTGAGTACCCAACTCCACCCCAAGCCTAAACCTAACCAACTGTCAACAATATAAAAGTTGTACCAAGCAGATACAAATAGTCACAATAATTTATAAAAAAAATTATGACAAAAAAGCACTATAATAGTATTCCAAACCATACAATTTACTTTATGTGAGCAACAGAGTAAAATTTAAAGTTTTAATTGCTGAATATCTTCCCCCCTCCTTAAACACACTGATCTCACAGTGAAATCAGATATGGTAGGTTGACTTTTGTTTAGCTGAAATTGTCTGTGCTTACTGAAATTCAAAACACTGCCCCCTGTGGCCAAAGAGTTAAGTGTTGTTTGGTTTATGGGCACGTGTGCACTCCATTTTCTGGGTGTAATGTCCACTGAGTGGCGCCAAAAATTAGTTGTGAAGTGAGTTGTTTTCAGCTAAAAGCTGTGATACAGTGAAGAGGAATGCATGTTTTCTAAACTGTACCTCCCAAGCCAAATCCCAAACCTAAGCCTAACCTGTAAAAATTAAATTAGAGGGAAAAATGCTTATCATTGTTTATGTGAACGCGATTTTAGTATCTGAACCCGGGTCTCTTATGCTGCTGACGCAACATGCTTCCGGTCGCACAATAGGGGAAACTAGGTAAAAACACTGTAACCGATGCAAAAATGTTTGATAAAAGATGGTGCTTGTCAGAGAGTCAGCATAATGTGGTTGATCCAAGGGTACCGGACTCTCAAAAACAACATGCAGACTTCCCATGTGACCATGTTGCCTTAAAGGCAGCGACATCCAAGTCTTAAACTCTAAAATACCGGTTAAATCTCATTCAGAATATACATCCAAGCTTGAGCTTGTAGCAATCTGTCATAAATTTGTGTCTGATCTTCACACAAAACAAGCGGTAGACTTGGAATACACCCGGAATGAAACAGGTCACTTCAGCAGAGCATAATGTGTGCAGAAAACAAAAACAAATTAAACATTTAAGGGTTCACCCAAAAATGAAACTTCTCTCATCAATTACTCACCCTCATGCTATCTCAGATGTGTATGTCTTTCTTTCTTCTGCAGAACACAAATGAAGATTTTTAAAAGAATATCTAAACTCTGTTGGTCCTCACAATGCAAGTGAATTATGACCAGAACTCAGAAGGTCCAAAATGACATAAAGGCAACATAAAAGTAATCCATATGACTTCAGTGGTTAAATCCATGTCTTCTGAAGCTACATGATAAGTGTAGGTGAGAAACAGATCAATATTTAAATTATTTTTTACTATAAATCTCCACCCTTGACCATTCCTCACCAGTAGGTGGAAAGTGAAAGACACTTCCACATCAGAATATGGAATTAAAAGAGTAGATTTACAGTAAAAAGGACATAAATATTGATCTGTTTCTCACCTAAACCTATCATATCATTTCTGGAGACATGGATTTATCCACTGGAGACTTATATATTACGTTTATGCTGCTTTTATGTCCTTTATGGATCTTCAAAGTTTTTGGCCACCATTCACTTGCATTGTGAGGACCAACAGAGCTGAGATATTCTTCTAAAAATCTTTGTGTTTTGCAGAAGAACGAAAGTCATACACAACTGGGATGGCATGAGGGTGAGTAAATGATGAGAGAATTTTCATTTTTGGGTGAACTATCCCTTTAAACACTAGCTAATAAATATTGCTTATTAAACTTTAACCACTGTGAAGAAATGTTGCTGAGTACTAAAGAAATGTAAATAATACCCCAACATATTATGTCACGATGAAAAAATTCTGATGCCCTTCGCATCAGTCAATTGATGCCAAAGGTTTCTCATTTAAAGCAATGCATTTGGCATACTTGTAAAGAAACAGATGCTAGAGGGAGCTTTTGGTGTCTGTAGATTGATGTGCTGAGAAGTATTTGAAGCCTTGAGAGTGAGAATGTATTGTTCATCTGCCACTGGTCAAACAGATATTCCTGCTCCAAACTCATACCACTGGTTGAGCCAATGTTAGTTTTCGGAGAAATCAACCTATGAGTCATCTTTTTTTTTTTTTCTTTTTTTTTCACAACACACATAGTTTCAAAGCAGCTTTACAGAAAATCAAGCATTAACAGAAAATGAAACTGTAATATCTATAAAGTCTTAAGTCATCATTGTGTAATTATAAATTGTGGATAAAAAATAAATAATTAAATAGATAATAATAATTGTATTTACAACCCCAGTGAGCAAGCCGAAGCAGACTGTGGCAAGGAACACAAAACTCCATAAGATGTTGATTAATGGAGAAAAATAACATTGGGAGAAACCAGACTCACTGTGGGGGCCTGTTCCCCTCTGGCTAAACAACATGAAGATAATTCCAATATTAGTTATTTGTGTGCAGTGCAAGTCATGGTTTAAAAATGTTAAAATAAGTGTTAAGGGCCAGTGTTTAAACAAAGATTTTGTATGAACTGTAATATTAATGACTAATGTCTTTGAATTCCATCCTGGATTAACTGCAGAAGTTCACATAGATGCATTGTGCTTTGTTAATTGGCTGATGAAGGCTTTTGTTGGCAATTAAATGATAGTCTATGTATTCCATTTCAAGAGTGTAGTCCATCAATAAACAAAGGTGATGCAGGCAGAAATCAATAAGGTGCATCGCAGTTCAACCGGCAGGTCATTTCGGTGAGGTTCGGTGTGGTCCATCCTAAGTCCAAGGTTCAGGCAGTGGCATATGAAGTATCCGATGTCTTACAGTTGGAGTTGGCATCAGTTCATCCTCTGAAGTCCATAGTAAAAGACTGAAGTGATGACGACTAGCACCGGCTGTAGTTTGTCGTCATCACTCAGCGACACGTAGCAGTTGAGTCCAACATCAAGCAGGAATGGAGCTGGATCTGGCCAGCTCTGGTAACCTCGGGATATAAATTCTGAGGTTGAGATAGGGAAACAAATAGAATAATATTAGCGTAGATGCCATTCAAATTATTGCAGAGTTATAGATTATGAGAAATGTTTCTGAGAATTGTTTCTGGTTCTGGCAGACCTAACTAAAACAGCCTAATTGTGAGTTGATGGATAAATTAGGTCTATGCCTGGCTAAATAGATGAGACTTTAGTCTAAACTGAGTGAGTGTGTCTGCGTCCTGAACAGTGTTAAGGAGACTATTCCATAGGTTTGGAGCTAAATAGGAAAAGGATCTACCTACTTTTATGGATTTTGATATTCTAGGAACTATTATCAGGTCAGAATTTTGTGATCGTAATGAACGTGATGGAATATAGCATGTCAGAAGGTCACTTAAGTACTGTGGAGCTAGACCAATCAAAGCTTTGTATGTAGTTAACAGAATTTTAAAATGAATATGAAATTTAACAGTTAGCCAATGTAACAATGATAAAATTGGGCTAATATGATCATATTTCTTGGTTCTATTCAGCACTCTGGCTGCTGAATTTTGAACCAATTGAAGTTTATTTATTGAACTTGCTGGACATCCTCCCAGTAATGCATTTCAATAATCTAGTCTTGAGGTCATGAATGCATGAAATAGTTTTTCAACAGAGAGCATGTGTCGTAACTTAGCAATATTTCTGAGGTGGAAGAATGCTGTTCTACAAACACTGGAAATTTGATTTCAAAGGACAGATTGGTATCAAATATAACACCTAAGTTCTTCACTGTAGAAGACGATGTAACGGTACATCCATCAAGAGTCAAATTATATTTTTAATTTTTAGAGGTTTTTAGTCCAATAAATAGTACCTCTGTTTTGTCGGAATTGAATCAACCTACGAGTGGTTTACTTGTAATTGTTTCTGCAAATCAAGCTGAGATAGGGGAAAGTATCTGATCATCAAAAAAAAATTTTTTTTAAAAAAATAAAAATACAAATACAAATACACACAATATCTTAAATAATTAAATGGTTAATAATTGAAATTAAACTAAAGCATAAATATTAAAACTAAATTATATTGTTTTTACAATGAATTGTACACCAGTTCAACATATAATGTTTGATGTATTTAAAACAAGCTAGTTTCATGCTATTTGTTATTACATTAGATAATAGTTGGAAAGTGCAATTTATGTCTGTGAGGAAGAGAAAGAGGACTGCTACTTTATTTTTGCCTCAATTCACACTACAACACACTAAGCATGACAGTGTCCTTGTCCTTATACTGTCAGTTGTTAGTGAGAACTCCTCAGCAGACTGAATGTCCTAGAAGTCCTGTAGTGTTAGTAAACACATTGCTTGACATACCTACACCTACCTGCCTACCATCTTGTAGAATTCCTATTCTAGAAAGAATTTTGGCATTTTCAGATATAGTATGCACTTCCTTTTATTAAACAGTTTTGATACTGCATTCTAACTAGGTGAGCCACATTCAAAGGCCTTGTTAAATGCCACAAATTCTATTTAAGTTGCTGCACTGCTTGCCAACTGTAAACAGCCTACAGTAAGGCTAACAGACTATATTACTTGCAGACAGAATACTATTTATTGAACATTTGTGTCTTTAATCATATTGCAGTTGCTGCCATTTCATAAAAGCTTTGTATTGTAAAGAGCACCTATTATGGTTTTTAAATGTGCCTAATTTTGTTTTAAGGTCTCATACAATAGATTTACATGCATCCAAGGTAAAAAAAAAAAACACTTTCATTTGCTTATAATTTAAATAGCAGCATTACCTTTTTTCCCCCCCAGTATCAAAAACAACTCGTTCGCTGGCTGTGTCTCATTTGGAAGGCTGTGTCCTCCGGAGGTCGCATTTCTCGGCCCCATACGTCATCGAGGCTGTCTCGTTTCATAAAAGCGTGTAGGACACTTCAAATGCAGCCTTCGAATGTGACCTTCTTTCACGGGAATTCCGAGGATGCAAGAGGTGTATCCTTTGTGGGCACTCACAACCCATAATTCTTTGCTGCAACGGAAATGTCTAAAAAAATTATGCTAATTTGCCCATAAATATGATGTTCAAACGCAAGTAATGTTAATTCCCAACTTGAAGTACCTCAGTAGATGGGTGCAGAGTATATAATCTGTATTATTATATTAATATATAATTAAAATAAAGTATTAGACTAAAAGTACACCTATAAAATCAATTTTCTTTTCTCTAAGGTAAAATTTACCTCATACATTCCCTTCTAAAGGGACTTTGTTACCTTCTCACTCGAAGCGCTCGTGCTTGTTAAAGAGTGGCATGTTGTCATAGCAACCATGTTACATTCCATCTCTGTATCTAATTGGTCAGATGTCCCAGTCTGTTGTGATTGGTCTACCGCTTAGTGTAGTGTTTGAGGGTGGGTCAAAGCTGTTCGCGAGCAGCCAATGAAGACCAGAGGTGGGTTTTTTGTTACCAAATTACGTAGGTTATTACAGGAAGTAAGTCTGGAATTACTAACGACTCATTTCAGGTGTTCAGAATCGGTTATTTCTGTTGAGAGTCTATAACTCCATTTGTCGTGCACTTTGATTTTTGAAACTTTGCAGACTTTTTTACATTCACAAACAGCTATATAACACACTACATGAAAGGTAATATTTGAAAAACCATAATAGGTGCTCTTTAAGAACACCTCTTACCATTGGCTTTTTGCTTAATTCATATCTACCTAGACATGTAGAAACTTTCTTTCTTTCTTTCTTTCCTTCTTTCTTTCTCCTGTTGTAAATCAGCTATTTGATCATGATGTCAAATATCAACGTGATCCAAATGATGATTACAAGTATATTTCTTAAATGACTTCTATTTTCATAGTACAGATATGCCATTCAGTTTATCAGGCTGAAACATATGACAGCAGCTCTATAATGAGTGGAGGCCAGGCAGGGCTGCACAGGCCTGGAGGAAAAAATGATATATGTGCTTTCAAAGTCTCAAATCTATGTGACCAGACTGGAATCCCAAACTGCCGAATGGCTGCTGCTGTATCTAATCACATCCTGTGGGACAACATAGACAGAGGAAAAAAGTGTGTGTGTGTGTGTATGTCTAAAAGATATAGAGGGGAGAGAGGTATCTTAAAGCACCTTTATGGGGGTGGCTGGGTGTATTTGTATGTGTCTTTGAGATTTGTTTTTTCAAAATGGCTATGGCAACAGTCTTGCTCTCTCGCTTGGCACATTCAGTATCGGCAACCATTTTTAATTTCCCATTAGACCCTTTGCAGAGATCGATTTGTGCTCTATACGTTACTCATTAATTAGCTTTGATGTATTTGTGACCATGTGGAAATGCCAAATTGTGTTTTCCAGAAATATACTGTATGTATATTCACAGCAGAACAGATGGTCGCATGGAAAATCCAATTTTTATTAGAGGCAGTGTGTGTGGGAGTGTGTGCCAATGATGACCAGGACACTAAGGAACAACTCCGATCAAATTATGTGGTTTTAAGGCATAGTAGAAATATAAAGGAATAGAACAGTACATTTACATGAATGCAGATACCTTTATCTAAAGTGTTTTAGAGTAAATCCAATCAATAAATTAATGAAGTAAATCCATAATTATGTGTGTTCATTGGGATTGCTAGTTCCATGGGCTAGCAGTTGTGTTACAAGTACACAGTATATATATATATATTATTTTTTTACTTTTAATATGAAAGTCCAATATAAAAATACTAATTGTTGCATTTTTTAAATTATGATAATCTAAACAAAGAGTGAAATAAATACAAACCATTTTATATTTATATAAATATAAATATTTATTGTGTCAATATGACTTCTATCAAATGTTAAAAAATTACATCCCACATTTGTGGCATTATTTCCACAACACCAAAGAATTTTGCCCCTAATATACAGTATATACTGTATATTCTTAAAAAGTTAGTGTACTTGTTTACCAAGTCAAAAAAGTCTGAGTGACAAGCATGCTTGAGATGAAATATGAGACAAGTGATGTTTGAAGTAAACAAAAAAAAATTCAAGGGAAAAATCACTTGTGAGCAGAACTTTTAATCAAGCAATAATTTTGCCAAATTACGCACAAATTGAGAAAATACTATTTGATTTTGTGTTTTTAGGATACATAAAATGTTAGCTATGAAATTAAGCAAGCCAAAATAGGTGTATATGTACAGTATATACATTAACAAATTCATTTCCACCACGGAATTATATTAAACATAATGCAGAATTTGAGATGTGGTGGAAATGACTTTCATTTTGAGAAATGACTTTTAATTATTTTTAACTATTACCCCTTATATATTTGCGGCAACAGTGTGGGTATTTGTGTCATTCACAGCATCATATAGCTATATTTAAAAAAAAACATCAAAACTCACTGTGATGTTGTTCTTCATATTTTCGTTGTGGCTCAATTCCCAGAATGTGTCACCATATGGAGTTCTGGAGTTACGACAATAAAAGAAGAAGAAGAAGAGGAAAAAAAAAGAGCTAAACTTCAATGGTAAATTTTCCACTGATGTAAAAGTTGTTAGAAGATGCACAACAGACAATCCAATCAGTCACTGAGATTTAGTACACAATTTTTCCTCCTTTATTTGATTCTCTCATGCAATATATATATATATATATATATATATATATATATATATATATATATATATATATATATATATATATATAATTTATTTATTTTATTTTTATTTTATTTTTTTTGGGACAGGCTTAATTGCAATTCATTCTTACACTAAGTCTGAATCAGGCATACCAAGTTTACAACCAAAAGTAATTTACATCCACATTTAAAGCGAAATGATGCAACACAATGACAGCCAATCAGCAACTGTTGTTTTTTGTACAGTTATGTGAAATGGGATTTTACACCAATGAGATTTCAATTTGGACTAAACTCAGAACACAGTTACAGTTGAAGTCAGAAGTTTACATAGACTTAGGTTGAAGTCATTAAAACCACTCCACAGATTTTATATTAGCAAACTATAGTTATGGCAAGTCGTTTAGTACATCTGCTTTGTACCTGACATGAGTAATTTTTCCAACAATTGTTTACAGACAGATTGTTTCACTTTTAATCAACTATATCACAATTCCAGTGGGTCAGAAGTTTACATACAATAAGTTAACTGTGCCTTTAAGCAGCTTGGAAAATTCCAGAAAATGATGTCAAGCCTTTAGCTTCTGATAGGAGGTGTACTGAATTGGAGGTGTACCTGTAGATGTATTTTAAGGCCTACCTTCAAACTCAGTGCCTCTTTGCTTGACATCATGTGAAAATCAAAAGAAATCAGCCAAAACCTCAGAAAAAAAAAATTGTGGACCTCCACAAGTCTGGTTCATCCTTGGAAGCAATTTCCAAATGCCTGAAGGTACCACGTTCATCTGTACAAACAATAATACGCAAGTATAAACATCATGGGACCACGCAGCCATCATACCGCTCAGGAATGAGACGCATTCTGTCTCCTAGAGATGAACGTAGTTTGGTGCAAAAAGTGCAAATCAATCCCAGAACAACAGCAAAGGACCTTGTGAAGATGCTGGAGGAAAGAAAGTATCTATATCTACAGTAAAACAAGTCCTATATCGACATAACCTGAAAGGCTGCTCAGCATGGAAGAAGCCAATGCTCGAAAACCACCATAAAAAAGCCAGACTACAGTTTGCAAGTGCACATGGGGACAAAGAGCTTACTTTTGGAGAAATTTACTCTGGTCTGATGATACAAAAATTTAACTGTTTGGCTATAATGACCATGGTTGTGTTTGGAGGGAAAAGGGTGAGGCTTGCAAGCCGAAGAACACCATCCCAACCATGAAGCATGGGGGTGGCAGCATCATGTTGTGGGGGTGCTTTGCTGCAGGAGGGACTGGCGCACTTCACAAAATAGATGGCATCATGAGGAAGGAAAATTCTGTGGATATATTGAAGCAACATCTCAAGGCATCAGCCATGAAGTTAAAGCTCGGTGCAAATGGGTCTTCCAAATGGACAATGACCCCAAGCATACCTCCAAAGTTGTGGCAAAATGACTTAAGGACAACAAAGTCAAGGCACTGGAGTGGCCATCACAAAGCCCTGACCTCAATCCGATAGAAAATCAGTGGGCAGAACTGAAAAAGCATGTGCGAGCAAGGAGGCCTACAAACCTAACTCAGTTACACCAGCTCTGTCTGGAGGAATGGGCCAAAATTCCTGCAACTTATTGTGAGAAGCTTGTGGAAGGCTACCCAAAATGTTTGACCCAATTTAAAGGCAATGCTTCCAAATACCAACAAATTGTATAGTTAAACAATTTAAAGGCAATGCTACCAAATACTAACAAATTGTATGTAAACTTCTGACCCACTGGGAATGTGATGAAAGAAATAAAAGCTGAAATAAATCATTCTCTCTGCTATTATTCTGACATTTCACATTCTTAAAATAAAGTAATGATCCTAACTGACCTAAGACAGGGAATGTTTTCTACGATTAAATGTCAGAAATTGCGAAAAACTGAGTTTAAATGTTTTTTGGCTAAGTTGTATGTAAACTTCTGACTTCAACTGTATGTTACAATTCAAATCATGTATTATGTTGCAATTCCGAAAAAATTAATTCGGCCAAACTGGCCACTCCATTTTATTTATGAGCCACATCGGATTTGGACACTACTTTCAAGTATATACAGAATCCCTCCCACAGTTGTAATTCTTCACCTTGATCTACAAAAGATACACACAATTTCACATGAATAGAGGCTCGTGAGATAAGCTGCATGCATTATAAACCAGACCTCTTCAAAGTGAGGCTCAACACCACTAACAATTATGTTGACTATTGACTTTTCTCTCCAAACGTGTGATCAATTGCCGTGAAAGTAATGACATCGCCTGTTGTTGTGACCCGTTCAGTGAGCAGGCAATTTATTTTTGGTGACAGAGGACTCATGAGAGACGACAGGTCGTCAGAAGTTTGGCAGCGATCACAGAGCTAAGAAATCTCTCGGGCCGAGCACCAAGGCACACCTATTAGACGCAATTATTTCTTCTGATTGACTTGCAGAAGTGCGTTCTCTCAAGCACAGCCATTGAACACAAGACTATTCACATCTCGAAGTAAATGGACAGTGTAGCATTGCCATTGCCAAGAGCAATTAAGACAGCATCCTGCTTTATTTGTCACTGGCACAGTGCTGGATGTGAGTTGAAGTTTGTCTAGAAACTCATACTAGCAACATACATAGGGGAGACGAGGCTGGTTGTCATACGGGGAAGTTGTCACAAGGGCTATATCTCAGTAACAACAAGGTTTATATAAAAAAACAAACAAAAATTTTTTTTTTACAGAAATGTGTCTTATCTACAATGGCAGTGGTTTTGTTTGTTGATTTCATATTATAATATGCGGTTTAATAGAAGGTTCCATGTTAATTTTGTGCAAATGTGTGTTTTCTCTGGCAATGGTTTTGCATGTCGGTTTTAAATACCTAGTTCAAAACCCTCCTAAATTGGAATCATTTTGGTGAATTTACCCTCCAAAGTAAATTTTCACTATCATCATATTTCTGTTCTAGCTCTTCGAAAAACAAGTGAACATAATCACCCCACACTGGCATGCATTCAAGGCAAGGATCAACTTTATTATTCAGGCAGATTTTTACCGAAAGGTTTAAATATGTTCTAAGGATGAATATATTTTTCTTGAAAGTCAGGTTGGGGCATGTTGTCACTTTTTATTGGGGCACATGTGCAATTATTTGAATTTATTTGTTTCGTAATTTTTGTTGTTATATGACTCGTTTAGTGCTTCAAAACTGTTTAACTTTTTGAACATTTTTAATTTTGCTGAAAAAAGGCTGCTTAATGCAGGTTAAGGTTTAAAAAGGGCATATATATATATATATATATATATATATATATATACACACACACACACACACACACACACACACACACACACATACATGTACACTGTATATATGTGCAGTATATGGAATGTGCCACCATCTAGAGTTCTGGAGTTACAACAATAAAATAATAATAAAAAATAAATAAATTCTGATGGACAAAACCAATTCCTGCACTAATTTTTTTTCGTGTCCTTTTTCACACAGAAATACATTTGATTACAGAAGTACAATGACTCAAGTTGACTTTACTGTTAAAAGAAAAAAAAAAAGATTTCAAATCTTCCATGAGAAACGATAACAAAATAGAGAAAACAAGAAAGTGATAAAATGAACTCATACAGCAGTGCAGCCAACATGTGCGACAAGGAAAAGGTTGATTGTGCGAAAAAAAAATTTTTTATTTTTTTATTTCATCATGAGATTGTATTTCTCAGATAACCCGCTCAGAGCTAGCTGGATAATAGATTACATTGATGAGCACTGAGATATGGAGTTTCCTCGCTGAGAGCTGCTTTAAAATGAACTCTTCTCTTTCCCCTCTCACATTTGCGTTGGCCTGTGACACAGATGAATAGGCTGGCTGAGGATGTGTTGGGGGGGAGGAGTCTCCCTCAATTCTCATGCTGCTCCCAAGAACAGAAAACAATCCGTCTCCGCTCCCACCATCCTCTTTGCTCAGACAACCACTTGATTCTTTTTCTGTCTTTTACCTTTGGTCCTTTGCAGACTTGCTCAGCAGCAGCAACTTTTTTAACTTCGTATTGTGCTGTACAGTGAAGCTGTCTACATCAGAGTGAATTAGCATTAATTTATGTGGATGGCAGCATCCCAATTTGCATACTACTACACACTTAAAAGTCAACGGGTATGATCGGAATGGAATACTAGCTTACTACAAAAAACAGCACAGCATATACATATTATATTGCCTAGTATTTAAAAAAAGTAAAAAAAAAAAAAAAAGAAAAAAAGAAAAAAGTGAAAGAACATTGTTACGTGAGAAATGCAACTTTCAACAAATGTCATCCAATTGTCATCTTGGATATATAACAGTAATTTAGCATTTTAGTTCAGGTTTGTGCATAAATGTCCAAACGTAGCCACCATGAAATTTGCAATCCATGTTATTTCAATAATGTGACATATTTCCAATTGAAACGGGAAATTCAAAGGTAGAGAGAAATTGGGCAGGACTTTGGTCCATTGGGAACTGACTGGATTGCGAAAGGTTGTCTCTATATTATCCTAACCCTATAATAAAATAAAATTCTTTTTAATTAATGGGTCTAGGTGAATTCCTTACCTGTTCATTATTCCTTTTAGGTTCTTTATTTTTCTAATACTTTCTCCTATCCCAGCTTAAAGGAATTTTCAGAGTTCAATACAAGTTAAGCTCAATCAACAGAATTTTACCATGACCATTTAAACAACTTTACAGCTCAAATAATACATGAGTTTTAACAGAAGAATTAATGGAAGTGCTTTTATAAAATTACATGCTTCACATTTCTGCCTTTCAACCCTGCAAAAATTGGCCACATTCACTTCCATTGTAAGTGCCTCACTGTAACCTGCAAGTGCCTCGATATTTGTTTTTTTTTAAAGAAAAGGACGGACGAGTCAAAATAATCTTTTGTGGTAATCAACATTATGCCACAAATGCTGTCGATTGAGCTTAACTTGTACTGAACCTGGAAAATTCCTTTAATATGCAGTTACAACTGTAAGTAAGCCATTGGTAGATCTCCATGAAAAGTGTTAACACTGGGTGCTTCTCATTTCCTAAATTGTGCATCCTCGTTTCCTCGCTCCTCAGGCCTCGAGCCCGTGGCCCAGAAACCGTCAAAGTCCTCAAAGTCCGCCATCATTTAGGATGTACCAGTTCTCTAAATACACCGTGAGAAGGCGAGGATCGAGGACAGAGGAAGCTTACTGAGGATGCTTGAGCGAGGAAACATAGGAGTATCCTATGTAGAAGACTTTTTGGTCAAAGCACCTGACGCATGCATAATTTCTCCTCCCCCTTCACAGCTGACACAACATTTTTAATTCATGTTTCACCTTAGCGGTTTAAATAACCCATAATTGTCACATACTTTAACTGTGCATATTGAATTATTAGGTTTTATTATGAAAATATCAATAAATAAAATTTCAACAACATAACGTCAAGCGCTCCGTAATGCAAATACAGCTGCGCAAAAACGCACTCTAAAGTGACACGTGAGTACAAATCTGTCTTGCTTTGATTCCTCCATCCTCGTTTCCTTTCCTTCCATTCTTTCCTTGTTTCACAATAGGGTGGAGTAAGAGAACAAGGAAAAGAAAGCAAGGAAAGGAAACGAGGATGCACAATTTCAGAAATGAAAAGCACCCACTGTGGGGCAAATTCTGTAAACAGTAGCGCTACTTTTGTGTGTGGTATTTCAGCACAAAAAGCTGCGCTTATCCACCAACCACTCACAATCTAGTTTAAGCAGGCACAATCTGTGTCTTGAGTATTTAAATTAAAGGTGCGATTTTTTTATTTATGTCATCTTGGACTCACACTGGCACCAAGGGGTGTGGATACAGCATAATTTAAATGCAATAGTTTAAGTTACTGATGTCTTTGTAGAAATTCACTATTCACAGTCAGCTAATGAGTGTAAATGTCCAATAACAGGGCAGTTACTGAGATTAAGCGAGAAGTATTTGACTGGTCATGTGATCCTATCATGGCAGCCCCCGTAAGGGGACCCTCTACATGAAAAGTCTTCATCCCATGTGAATGGTCATGATTTTATTCATATGTTTCAAAATTACTGTTCATTTCTTTAATAGTAAAAAAAAATTATTTAGGAAAAAATTACTGAGTGCACCTTGAAGTCATTGCCATTCCTCTTTGCTCAAACATGTTTCCTTTCCATGTAAATTAAGCTCATTACAGATTGCGCTTGATTCACAAAACTCAGTGCTATTTGCCTGATGCAATAAAAATCACGCTATTACAACAGATTGTGTACAATTTCTATCAGTCTTGGCAGCAATAATTTATCAAATAATGATCAATTATGGAGAAGAGCGTTATAACCAGTGGTGGAAAGAGTACTGATTTTTTTTACTTAAGCAAAATTATTGCTAATGAAGAAATAATTCACTTGAGTACAAGTAGAAGTACTGAGAAATATTATGACTCAAGTAAGAGTAAATAAGTAGTTTGCCAAAAAACGACTTAAGTAATTACGTTACAAGTTACTTTATGAAAATTATATTATATATAGTATATACGCTTCCATTTTTAGAACACAATGATATTTTTGTTCTTGAAAGAAATTGATGCTTCCTTTCACCAGGGATGCATTAGTTTGATCAAAAATACTGCCAAAATCATTAATTGCAAATTATATTACGGTTTGAAATAATTGTTTTAGGTGGTATTTATTCAATTTTTTCTTTACGCATGATAGCAAACATCTGTGTCACCTATTACTTACAAAAGCATTATAAAGTGCTAATTTATTACTCAAGAAAATTGTCTTATTATTAGAATAATTGAAAATGGTTGTGCTACCATGCAGAAATCACAATACAGTGTTTTTTGTTTTTTTTTCATTTGCTGAGGTATTGAGTTCTTACAAGTTGCTTTACACTTGCAAGTCAAATTTTGGTTTTAAAAATAGGCAAAAAGAAACACATTTCTCCTGAAATTCTATTTTCTCCTAAAGTCTATTGTTTTAGAGAGATGAAGGCTGTTCCGCATTACTGTTTTGAAAAAAGAATCTCTAACTCTAGAGAGGGATGACCCAGATGCACAACAAAAATACAAGTAAATCACAGTCTCTAGTTTGAGAAACAGACTCCTCACAGGTCCTACACTAGCAGCTTCTAAATGCCAAAGACCTGCATTGCTGCAAGAGGATTCTTGGACAAACAGAAAATTTTAAGAATACAACATTTATTTAAACAGAAATAGCCATTTGTAAAATTATAAATGTCTCCAAATCATCTCTAAACTACATAATGTGCATTGTGACTGAAACATTATTCTCATTCAAGTATATCCAAGTATTTTGGCTATTAAGTTAACATACTGTACTAAACTAATATAATGCAATATCATAGAGCACACCACAAACAAACACACAACAGCAATTCCGAGTTGGTGATCAAAGTGATGGAGAAAGGACCTCTTAACGGACCTCTTGACGTCTATAAAAGAAAATGCATGCCTTCAGATGACAATTAATTCAAGGTGAAAGAGTGAGTTCGGCCATCCCCAAATTTGCTTCTCACGTGGTCATTCGCATGTAATATTTGTATTGGGGGTGTACAGTTAAGTTGGTTAGTTCTGCCACTAGTCAATATATTGGGTTCGTACCTACTAGTCGAGGATCACTTGAATTCAGTTGTGCTTGTTCCATATGGTGACAGCAAGAGGAAATTTGTCAGTCCACAAACTGTGCTCTGTGTATTTTGTGAAAATACATTTTCAAATAAAAGCTATGCAGATATATTTGTAATTATGCTAAAGTGTAAATAGAGTGAACACAGTGCACTTTGCTCATGCATTCGTTTCTCACGCGCTGAGATGAGAGTGCATCATCAGTTGCACGCACGCTCTCTCTATCTCTCTCCAGCATGCAATCAAACACACACAAGTGTGTACAGAGAGAGAGAAAAGGGCACATATACCACATACAGTGAAGAAAATGTGGAAATTTTTGGGAAAAGTTAGATTTGAGCAACCTCTTTTTTCAATTTTTCTTCTAAGTGATCCCACTTAGTCTGGTGGAGCGGGGACGTAATTTTATTAATGTGAATGATTTCCAACATTTCTACACATGCACATTACCATACATTTTGACAAATAGTAACCATACAGCACTTAAAAAGGTTTTACAAAACAACATTTGGATTGATTCCTGCCTTTAAACATAGAGATGTGGATTCAAATGGAAATTAAATTACCACACAACCTTGTTGTTTTTCAAGAAACAGGTAATTCAGCCAGGAATTTTCACACGGGTGGTGTGAGAAAAACACAAACATTTTGGATTCGGATGGCAATAAAATCGCTGACTAGCCCGGTAAATGCTGGAATTTCCTTACATCCCCATATAAAACAATTAGCGTCGGAATAGGGCTCAAGACGTAACGCCTTTCATGTGCAGTTCAAAGCGGCTGGAGTCACGTGAATGCAACTTCACGATTGTTGTAGCAAAGAGGACAGCCATAGGCTGTCGGACAATTAATATTGTGGAGGATGAGTGTTTAAGAGATTTAATGTGCACTGCAATGATTACGCAACCAAGTTCTTTAAATTTGTGTACCTCCCACTTTGGGAATGTTTTATGTTACTTGGTGCCATTTTAGTGCAATTCTCATACTATGAAAGGCTTGTTTGGAAAATATTAATAAAACATTATTGTTGCATATTGCTTTATTTTTGTTCTTCGTTTATAAATGTATACATTGCCAATCTTTTCATGTTTATTTTATACTTTTATATTTGCTAGTGAACGT
This sequence comes from Myxocyprinus asiaticus, assembly GCF_019703515.2. Taxonomy (NCBI): domain Eukaryota; kingdom Metazoa; phylum Chordata; class Actinopteri; order Cypriniformes; family Catostomidae; genus Myxocyprinus; species Myxocyprinus asiaticus. The sequence goes on from NC_059355.1 coordinate 43,966,314, forward strand.
TTAATTTGAAATATTGTGTTGCTGATGCTCAGGTGTCTTAATGGCCAGGCACATCTTTAAAAGCTTTTAAAGCTTTTTAAACATTTGAATGTCAATAAATGGCTGATTGCTAATAACCTGCATTGTGTTTGCAGTCACTGGTCTAGTTTTGAAGAATGTAGGGAAGTACAGCAAATGCATTATGTGTATCACAAGTGTGATAATTTGGATGCAGTATTCCTGCAGTTTCCAGTACTGCAGTACAAGTGTGGTACAAGGGACGCAGTATTCCTGCAGTTTCCAGTACTGCAGTACAAGTGTGGTACAAGGGACGCAGTATTCCTGCAGTTTCCAGTACTGCTGTACAAGTGTGGTAATTTGGACATTTCAAGTACTGCAGTAATTCTGCATCCAAATTACCACACTTGTACTATAGTAAAAAAAAAATTACGGGAATTACGCCTTTGCGGCAGTACATGGTGCCAAATGACTGTCTTCTACATTTTGAATGAGTAAATTGCATGGAGTCAAAAGCACACTGGTCATTCACACCTGTAACAAGTCTAATTATTCTTTATTTAAATTTGCGTGTCTACACTAAGAATTTGGGCTTGACTTTTACTAAGATATTGAAAAAGTTAAAGAAAAACCTAATAATATCTTACACTTTGCAACAAAGCACAACATTTCCATTTGCAATTCATGCCATTTTAAAGGGATAGTTCACCCAAAAATAAAAATTCTCTCATGATTTACTCACCCTCCTGGAATCCCAGATGTGTATGACTTTCTTTCTTCTCCAGAACACAAATTAAGATTTTTAGATGAATATTTCAGCTCTGTAGGTCCATACAATGCAAGTGAATAGATGCCAATATTTTGAAATTTCAAAAAATTTCTCCTCTTCTGAAGCACAAAGGCAATGCAACTTTTAAACTTTCAAAATACACAGATATTTCAGGAAAAAACAAACAAACAGATATTATACTGTAGCATCCAGGAAATTTGCATGCAATATTTAACACACTATGATTTAAGATGCAGATAGTATGTAAACTGGGTTACAGCCCATGTCTCTTTGGTAGGTTAATCTGTTTAGTGTGTATAGGTAAGTGTTAGACAATGTATAATTTTAGAATCACAGTAATGATAACCACACACTCTTTTTTTAGGCTACAGTATGATGACGCGTGATCTTTTATGTAGTGCTTGGGTGAGTATGACATAATGCTCTGTTCTCATCACCAGCTATGTGTGAACACACAGGAAAAGAATGAAGTCTCACTGTATAGTGTTTGTGTTTTAATTAGATAGAAGGTAGGCACAATATGCAAGTTGGAAGAGAACGAAAGCTGGGAGCTGGCGTTTCGAAAGCGTACAGGGGAAAACAGGGTTTTTTGTTAATCCCATCGATGTCTGCTTACATTTTTATCCTCATTACTCTGTGTGAGAGAGAAAGAGAGAGCACATACCCTGTTGTCTTCGTGAGCTGACAGGGAATATTTCGGGTGAGAATGCAATGGTTGTGTGGCGCTGCAGAAATTGTAGTGGTGGGATGAGAACGAGAGAGAGAGAGAGAGAGAGAGAGAGAGAGAGAGAGAGAGAGAGAGAGGGAGAGAGAGAGAGAGACAGACACTCCTGGAATGCTAACGACAGCTCGCCTCACCAAATGTTTCAAAACAAAAAAGAGGAGTCTGCGGCACTTTGGAACACCGGCAAAGGAATTGAAATGAATGGTTTGCCCCAGAGCTCTTAAGATTGTGACCTTCAGTGTTCTGTCATGTTCTTTTCACATGAGATGGGCTTTAGAATTCCAATATATGAGAATAAAGTATTGCACTGTCTGAATAAAAATTAGGATGAAAAAAATTCTGGAGTGTACTTTTTTTTTTTTTTTTTTTTTTTTAAGGTTGTCTGACCTTGTTGTGATGCTGAAATGACATTCCTGTAAATTACAGCTTAAATTTTTTACATTCATTGCAGCACACTGTACAGTATATACAAATACAGGGCTATTGAACCCACCTTGATTGAATACTCTGAAAATGGACAAATCATTTAAAAAAAAAGTATTTATATACTTACCTTCATGTTGTTCCAAACCGGTATGCTGTCATTTTCTCAAAAAACACAAAATGAGAAAATGTAAAGAATCAAAACGTTTTTCAAAATAAGGAGCTGTCAAGCTGCCAAATCTCATTATCCATTCCGAATTTTCAAATTAGTGCACGGTTTTCAGTTATGACATGCAAGAACCAGTGGCGTTAGCTATAAATGACAAATGTCAAACCCAGTGCAATGCTTCTTCTTTTTAAATGTACACAAGCGTGACTGTGATTTGTGAGCTCTGGTGGAGAGGAATCAGCGAAAAACGACTTAAATTTCTGTCTGTTCCTCACACAATACATTTCTTTGAATTAAGAAGACTTGGAATATAGCACCCGAGTCGTATGGACTACTTTAATGTGTTTTATTGACATTTTTGTAGCTTGACTGCTATGATTAGCCAAAAATCAGTTTATTAAAATGTTTACATGAGATTTGAAATCATCGGGTTATTCTCTAGTTTTGATGTCAAAACATAAACAGTGTATAAGATGATAAGAATGCCGGCACGTGTTTACATTCAGAGTGAACTCTGCGTAATTCACAAAAATACTTGTGCCAATTGTTTATTGCTTAAATCATTTATGAAAACTGTTTAAAGCGTTAAGATGGTGTGAAAACGTCATGGTTACTTGTGTAACCTCCGTTCCCTGATGGAGGGAATGAGACGTTGTGTTGATGTAGTGACACTAGGGGTCACTCTTGGGAGCCTGAGACACCTCTGGTCTTTGATAAAAGGCCAATGAAAATTGGCGAGTGGTATTTGCATGACACTCCCCCGGACATACGGGTATAAAAGGAGCCGGCGTGCAACCACTCATTCAGGTTTTATGCTGAGGAGCCGAGACAAGGTCCGGCCATTTCAGTGCATAGTTCAGCATTGTGGCAGGAGGGACACAATGTCTCATCCCCTCCATCAGGGAACGGAGGTTACACAAGTAACCATGACGTTCCCTATCTGTCACTTACTCAACGTTGTGTCGATGTAGTGACACTAGGGGTCCCTATACAAAATGCAGCAACTGGCTGAACCGTGTTACGTGAACTGGCGGTGTGTGACGGGCAGACCACTGTGTGTCTCGTAGCCAGCGCACCAGGCCAACACGTAACCTCCCCCAATATAGTTATGAGTGTCGAACGGCCCTTTGGGGACAAGTCGACTACCCAAAAGATAGAGACAGGATAGCCCAGTCATGGCCTCTTTTCCCCTTCTTTTTTTCCTCTCCCTAAACAAAGGGGGAAAATCCAACTGGGCTGATCAGGTCTAGTCAGAGGGTGTCCCTCCCAAGGCGAGGACACCGCGGAGACCACACCTCGCCCAGAGAGAGGGGGGATATTTAAGTGGAAAATACATCACATGGCCTTGCCGAACTACGTCGGAAGTATGTCATGTGGAGAAGTCTCATGGTAGGTCCTACCCAACGGGGGAGGAGTTACTACAAACATGGAGACTGTAGCAGAGGGGCCTCTGCCCAAGGAAGACGCAGTTTGCCAACAGGGAAACGAATTAGTGGATGATATACATTGCATGGGGTTGCCTACAGGGAACCGCCACATGCGGAGCACCTACCGCAGAACAGGGCTTTTAGTTAGCATGTGTACTGGGCCGGCAGCGAGTCTCTCCGAAAACTCGACTGCCACAGGGCTCGGAGGAAGTCAACCAGGGAACATAGTTTGTGAACACTACTGGGAGTTAATGGCGCACGTCTTCAGCTCAGAGGAGGTGAAAGGCGCTATGTGTAAGCGATACACCCGGCCGGCTATCCTGGGCTTATCCACTTGTATTGCGTTCCACTACCCGGGATGAAACCAATTCCACCTGAAGGTTGTAGAACCTCACAAAGGTGTTGGGTGTTGCCCAGCACGCTGCTCTGCAAATGTCTGTTAGAGAGGCACCCCTGGCCAGGGCCCAGGAGGCTGCTACACCCCTGGTAGAATGGGCTTGTAGCCCTACCGGGGGCGGCATGTCCTGGGCGTGATATGCCATAGCTATGGTATCAATGAGCCAGTGGGCGATCCTCTGCTTGGAGACAGCGCTTCCTTTCCGCTGTGCACCAAAGCAGACAAAGAGCTGCTCAGAGAACCTAAAGCTCTGCGTGCGATCCAAATAGATGCGTAAAGCGCGCACCGGACACAGCAATGACAGTGCTGGGTCTGCCTCCTCCTGAGGCAGCGCTCGCAGGTTCACCACCTGGTCCCTAAAAGGGGTCATGGAAACCTTGGGCACATAGCTCGGTCGGGGTCTCAAGATTACGTGAGAGTAGCCCGGACCGAACTCCAGGCACGTTTCGCTGACAGAGAACGCTTGCAGGTCTCCTACCCTCTTGATGGAGGTGAGCGCAGTCAGGAGGGCAGTCTTCAAGGAGAGTGCCTTAAGCTAAGCTGACTGCAAAGACTCAAAGGGGGCTCTCTGTAGACCCTGAAGACCTACAGAGAGGTCCCATGAGGGAACGAGGCACGATCTGGAGGGGTTCAGCCTCCTGGCACCTCTCAGGAACCTGATGATCAGTTCGTGCTTCCCTAAGGATTTACCATCCACTGTGTCGTGGTGTGCTGTTATAGCGGCAACGTACACCTTCAAGGTGGAAGGGGACAGCTGCCCTTCCAACCTCTCTTGCAGGAAGGAAAGCACCGATCCGACTGCACATCTCTGGGGGTCGTTCAGTTGGGAAGAACACCATTTAGCGAACAGACGCCACTTAAAGGCATACAGGCGCCTCGTAGAGGGGGCCCTAGCCTGAGTGATCGTCTTCCACTGTGGGTGGTAGACCGCTTAGGTCTTCCATGTCCCGTCCAGGGGCCAGACATGGAGATTCCAGAGGTCTGATCACGGGTGCCAGATGGTGCTCCGTCCCTGAGAAAGAAGGTCCTTCCTCAGGGGAATTTGCCGGGGGGGGTGAGGTCCGAGAACCACGTCTGGGTTTGCCAGTAGGGTGCTACCAGGACCACCTGCTCCTCGTCCTCCCTCACCTTGCACAGAGTCTGTGCAAGTAGGCTCACTGGGGGAAATGCATATTTACGCAGGCCAGGGGGCCAGCTGTGTGCCAGCGCATCTATACCGAGAGGTGCCTCGGTTAGGGCGTACCAGAGCAGGCAGTGGGAGGATTCTTGGGAGGCGAACAGGTCTACCTGTGCCTGTCCAAATCGACTCCAGATCAGCTGGACCAACTGAGGGTGGAGTCTCCACTCTCCCCTGAGGGTAACCTGCCATGACAGCGCGGCCGCTGCAGTGTTGAGGTCGCCCGGGATGTGAGTGGCTCGCAGCGACTTGAGGTGCTGCTGACTCCAGGTCAAACTTGCCGTGAGACGAGCCGGCGGACTCATCCGGAAGCCTGATCGGGGCAGACGCACGTGCTGGGGAATGGGAGGTCCGCGGGGGGATACCCGGCGGAGGAGGTCCCAAGGTTGTCTCCAAATCGCCCCCAGTGTTAGCGGTAGGTAGAAGTACTGAGGCGGGGAGCCGGCGGGGCTGGCTTGCTTTCTTATGAAAGCAAGCCGCGACCGCAACGTTGCCATGGTCATGTTCTCTCAGTGAGTACATTAACCATCCACGAATGCTGTCTCCGCATGGGTTGCACCCAGACACGAAAGACAGCGATCGTGACCGTCTGAAGTTGAGAGGTAACGACCGCAACCAGGAATAACACACAAACGGAAAGGTATCTTTAAAAAGATGCGTCTTTAAAAAGACGTTCTGTGTGTGCCACTCTTTTAGAGAAATATACTCTTTTAGGAAAATATACTCTCTTTTTTCTGCCGAAGCACCCAGGGGCGTTCTCTGCAGTGCACCAGTGCAGAGGAGGGAGAAGCCACTGAAATGCTCCATCAGAGGTGAATGAACAGTCAGCTCAGTAGACATCGACTGTTCAGCTCCGATGAGAAAATCTGAATGCGTGGTTGCACGCCAGCTCCTTTTATACACGTATGTCTGGGGGAGTGGCATGCAAATACCACTTGCCAATTTTCATTGGCCTTTTATTAAAGACCAGAGGTGTCTCGGGCTCCCAAGAGTGACCCCTAGTGTCACTACATCGACACAACGTCGAGTGAGTGACAGATAGGGAACTTTATAGTAAATACTGAATTGTCATTCTGGGTGAACTATTCAGTTAGAATTAATCTGCCAGACTCCCGACCTGCCCATACAAGAACGGTCCCACCATGGGACGCCACTAGCACCACCTGCCAAGAGTCAACCCAATCTACAGGTCTCAGAGCTGTCAAAGAAGGAACACATGATAAAGTCACAGAAGGCATCTACCTCCTGAAGAATTGTCGATACATCACACACACATGCCTATACGTAACCTGCCTAAGGGGATGGCCACAACGCTGGCCTCAGCTGTCATTTCTCCACCATTAAATCCACTGCTGTGCCCGACAAAATCCATCTCCCTCTAGCAGGGGTTTGACAGAGGGTAAAAGTGCCGCTGAGATAGCCGGGTACGGATCAATCGCTTCGATCCCAGCTAATATTCCAAGACCCATTCATCAGCCTCTGGTTGTTGTTGTTTGTTTCTCACTTTGTTCAACAACCCGTTTCACAAGTTTAAGAAGATGTGAAAAACTCTGACATAAAGTCCAGAACTCAAGTCCCTGAGCATTCACTTCTTGGCTTTTTAAGTCTTTTAAGGGATCCCAGAGGATTTTTTTTCTTTTCTTTCATAGCTCAAGAGACTTAACCGAGCATGTAGATTTTATTCAAGTTTAATTTTGCCTCCAATGTTTTTCTTAAAGATTCTGGGAGAATTTGATGAGAAATGTCTGAGATATCTGACTTTTAATTTGAGACTTTAGTATCTTGGCAAATCTGAGCACAGCATAGAAAGATTGTTGAGATCTCTTCTGAAACTCTAGATGGGACACCTGGAAGTTTACTGGATTTTTTCTTAGGAGAAGCATCTGAGAAGCAGGAAACTTCTCTATTTGCATTCCATTTAATCTCATTGCCATCTAGAAGAAAGAAATAGAAGAAAGAAATATTGTGATATTAAAGAGATCTCATTTGTGATTTTTCTTTATAGTGTGATTTGATATGCCATGTGGGATAGGAGAGGTATATCTGTATCTGTTGTGTATGTGGTCAAGAAATATAGGTTTTTCAATGGCCAATGCCGATATCTAGAAAGCAGGCTGTAACTCTCAAAAACCGCCACCACTAAAAAAAAATAATATTGACCCCACAAATCAGTTAGTCAGTTGTCGGACTATGAAAAAAACGAGTCCCCATCACAAAGTGCACAGTCTGACGAATCCTTTACTGTGTAAACTAACTTAAATGTTTTTCAGTGTTCATCTGACAACATGTAGCAAGTTAAGATAAAATTTTGCAATACAGTATTTTGTAATTAATTAAATGTAAACATTAAAATGCTACTAATATATAATATAAAATAACAAAATATTAAATAATATAATATAATATTCTTGCAAATTTTCTATGAGAATTAAATTATTATTAAAAGGTGGGGTTGGGGTTTTTCCCCTGCTGCAAAAGCTGAATTTTTTAGGAAAAACTGACATTTAATACATACATTTAGGCCGGTGGATCTAAATCGGTGGTTCGCTGATAGGGTCAGCATGGGGGGAAAAAACCACAATACTAAATACAAATAATTAAATGTAACTAACAATATAATTGTATATACAGGTGCATCTCAATAAATTAGAATGTCGTGGAAAAGTTCATTTATTTCAGTAATTCAACTCAAATTGTGAAACTTGTGTATTAAATAAATTCAATGCACACAGACTGAAGTAGTTTAAGTCTTTGGTTCTTTTAATTGTGATGATTTTGGCTCACATTTAACAAAAACCCACCAATTCACCATCTCAAAAAATTAGAATACATCATAAAAAATTTTTAGTGAATTGTTGGCCTTCTGGAAAGTATGTTCATTTACTGTATATGTACTCAATACTTGGTAGGGGCTCCTTTTGCTTTAATTACTGCCTCAATTCGGCGTGGCATGGAGGTGATCAGTTTGTGGCACTGCTGAGGTGGTATGGAAGCCCAGGTTTCTTTGACAGTGGCCTTCAGCTCATCTGCATTTTTTGGTCTCTTGTTTCTCATTTTCCTCTTGACAATACCCCATAGATTCTCTATGGGGTTCAGGTCTGGTGAGTTTGCTGGCCAGTCAAGCACACCAACACCATGGTCATTTAACCAACTTTTGGTGCTTTTGGCAGTGTGGGCAGGTGCCAAATCCTGCTGGAAAATGAAATCAGCATCTTTAAAAAGCTGGTCAGCAGAAGGAAGCATGAAGTGCTCCAAGATTTCTTGGTAAACGGGTGCAGTGACTTTGGTTTTCAAAAAACATAATGGACCAACACCAGCAGATGACATTGCACCCCAAATCATCACAGACTGTGGAAACTTCACACTGGACTTCAAGCAACTTGGGCTATGAGCTTCTCCACCCTTCCTCCAGACTCTAGGACCTTGGTTTCTAAATGAAATACAAAACTTCTCATCTGAAAAGAGGACTTTGGACCACTGGGCAACAGTCTAGTTCTTCTTCTCCTTAGCCCAGGTAAGATGCCTCTGACGTTGTCTGTGGTTCAGGAGTGGCTTAACAAGAGGAATACGACAACTGTAGCCAAATTCCTTGACACGTCTGTGTGTGGTGGCTCTTGATGCCTTGACCCCAGCCTCAGTCCATTCCTTGTGAAGTTCACCCAAATTCTTGAATCGATTTTGCTTGACAATCCTCATAAGGCTGCGGTTCTCTCGGTTGGTTGTGCATCTTTTTCTTCCACACTTTTTCCTTCCACTCAACTTTCTGTTAACATGCTTGGATACAGCACTCTGTGAACAGCCAGCTTCTTTGGCAATGAATGTTTGTGGCTTACCCTCCTTGTGAAGGGTGTCAATGATTGTCTTCTGGACAACTGTCAGATCAGCAGTCTTCCCCATGATTGTGTAGCCTAGTGAACCAAACTGAGAGACCATTTTGAAGGCTCAGGAAACCTTTGCAGGTGTTTTGATTTGATTAGCTGATTGGCATGTCACCATATTCTAATTTTTTGAGATAGTGAATTGGTGGGTTTTTGTTAAATGTGAGCCAAAATCATCACAATTAAAAGAACCAAAGACTTAAACTACTTCAGTCTGTGTACATTGAATTTATTTAATACACGAGTTTCACAATTTGAGTTGAATTACTGAAATAAATGAACTTTTCCACGACATTCTAATTTATTGAGATGCACCTGTAGTAAGGATAGCAAAATTAAAAGGCTTGTCAACTTTCAAAAGGGAGGTGAAAATGCTTCCCATATCTTTAGTTTTGATTTCCAAAGCTGTGCATTGTGTTACATTTTACAGTATTTTGGCACAAATTCATCTTATACTTGGTAGAAGCTAGTCAAATTAGGCAGATTCCAACATGGACAAGTTGCGTGACCAAAATACGTGGCGTCATAAAAAAAAAAAAAATAATAAAAAAAATAAAATAAAAAATAAAATATATATATATATATATATATATATAAACTGAACAAAATTATGCAAGGTAAAAGAAAACAACCCAGACTACATTAAATATGGGTTCACTTACAAAGAGGATAAACATGGTTTGTGCCAATCACAATGTGTTTTGTGCAGTGAATTATTGGTTGCAGAGACCAGGAAACCATAAAAATTCAAGAGACATTTAGAAACTGAAAGACAAGCTTGTTCAGTTTTTCAAAAGTCAATGTAAATTAGCATTAAGTGGTAAATATATTAATACATTTCAATGTTTGACTCTAAAAAAAAATTTGCTTTATAAATACTTTTATGATATTTAATTTTGGTTCTAGGTTGGGTTGCCACTAGATTGTCCAATGTAAAATCTTGGTCTTCAGGCAAAACCAGATGAGAACCACAGTTTTAAGGAATGTTTGGACTCTAATCTCAAATTTGGAGTTTTCTTCAACAAACAAAATCATCATCTAATCAAGAACCAACATGAGACACTGGCCTCAAGAATCTATTTCCTATGGATTAGTTTTGGTCTTACAGTTGAACAGTTGATCCTTGAAGTGTTTGGTTGGTGTTATATGGCCTGTTGTGTGGGCTTCATGGGATCAGTCTTTACTGTTTTTCCTCCCCCTGATCTGAGCTCCTTGTGTGCTGCAGTCTTGGCAATTGAAAGCTGAGCTGATGAGAGCTGAAGTCTTGGCTGAAGTCGCTGGCAGGGGATTGTATGTTGGGGATCACTTGACGTGCCAATTCAGCACTGAACAATGAACTAGCATAGCTGCTGAAGGTGAACATTACTTATGTTTGATGAGGAATTCAAAAACAACTGCGGCATAAAGAGTGATTTGTGTATTGTTTTAGAAGCATCTCTTCATAGTTTAGCTGACTTGAAAAAAGTCTTGAGCGTTAGAGCACCTGATTTTAACTTTCTCCACGGTAAGATATGGGAACAGTTTACCCAAAATTTCCTTTAAGGACATTCTGATGCTGAAATTGAAGATTAAGTTGAAACTGGCCTAATAAGTAAAGGCACAATGATCTTCTTTCAGTCAGACTCTAGCTAAATTATTTAAAAAAAATAGAATGTTACCAAACCTCTCCTGGGTAAAAAATGTAACCTCAGAAGACAACTCGCCAACTCTACCTGCCTCTGTACTTTAAACCATAACTTTCATAAACTTTATTTAAAAACCAGAAAAGAGAGAATATAAAATACATATATACAGTATATTTTAGATAAGAGTAATGGATAGACTTTGATCTGAATGTGTGTGCTGGTGATAAACGAACAATGAACAGTGATTGGTGGTCATTGAAGCCAAGGGAAATACTGTTACAGCAGAAGGATATACAATCTGGAGAGAAGTTTCCTTTTCCTTGTTCATTTATATGCTAAGTATGTTCCCTTGGGCTTCCGTCTTCCCTTTTTAATTTTACTTATCTTTTTTTAATCAATTTTTCTTTTATCTCAAATGTTATTTGAATGCTGCTATGTCTTATTCCTTTCTCAACAAGAATGCATGAGATATCAATTATTCAATGGAGGCAGAGAGCAGCAAAATATGCTAATATTGATGAAATGTGCTTTTCACCTTAGAATCCATTTGCAGAACAGCAGTGTAGAACAATTGAGATGCACCCTGTGACTGTATGTGTGTATTTATAGCTCTGTTCTAAAACCTAGTGAGCTGCCTACCTAGACATCATTTTAAAGTATTACAGGTGCACATCAGCCGCAAAATGATGCTGCCTTATAAGAGAACTTGTTTTAGCCAAATTCTGATTCAGTATTTTCAAGTGTATTTTTCAGGCAGGTCCAGCTAATGTGTGTGCTCATTCTAGAGAGAAAGAAATAAAATAAATAAATAAAAAATGAGGCCCTGCCTTTATCAAAAAGGTTATTGTCTCATTTTACTCAAAGGTGTGGCTTCCATTCTTACAGCTGGTGACATTTTTACAAAATTATATTATGTGATTCCTTACACGCGGCAGTTCCGAGGTGAAATGTCCATTGTGTGGTGCTAAAAGCAAGATACATTTTTTCCCAAACAGATGAGGTTTTTAAGATAAATGCTCTATTGAGTTAAACCAACCTCCCTACCCTAAACCTAAACATAACCGATAGTTTCATATTAAAAGCAAATGTGAGATAAAAAAAACACAACTGCTGAAGCAACTGCTAGTTCCCTATCTGTCACTCACTCTACGTTGTGTTGATGTAGTGACACTAGGGGTCACTCTTGGGAGCCCGAAACACCTCTGGTCTTTGATAAAAGGCCAATGAAAATTGGCGAGTGGTATTTGCATGCCACTCCCCCGGACATACAGGTATAAAAAGAGCTGGTATGCAACCACTCATTCAGATTTTCTCTTCGGAGCTGAACGGTCATGCTCATTGAGCTGAATTTCTACTGTTCATTCACCTCTGCTGGATCTGACGGCGCATTTCAGCGGCTTCTCCCTCCTCTGCACTGGTGCACTGCAGAGAACGCCCCTGGGCGCTTTGGCAGAAAAAAGAGAGTATATTTTCTGAAAGAGTATTTTTCTCTAAAAGAGCGGCACACATGGAACGTCTTTTTAAAGATGCGTCTTTTTAAAGATGCCTTTCCGATTATGTGTTATTCCTGGTTGCGGTCGTTACCTCTGAACTTCAGATGGTCATGATCGCTGTCTTTCATGTCTGGGCGCGACCCACACGGAGGCAGCGCTCGTGGATGATTCATGTTCTCACTGCGAGAACTCGGTCGTTCTACTTACAGGTTTGAGGCCAGCACGGCTAGCACTGGGGGCGATTTGGGGACTCCAATGGGATCACCTCTGCCAGATATCTCCCCGTGGACCTCCCATTCCCCAGCACACTCGTCTGCCCCGATCGGGCTTCCGGATGAGTCCGCCGGCTCATCTCACGGTGAGTTCGGCCTCTTGTTCGGAGCCCGCGAAGCTGATGTGCTCTCGAGCTCAGCATCGGAGTGCGGGCTTGTCCAGTCAGACGCAGAAGCCTCAGCTGGGCTCCCCCCTTCGGGGTCGATTGCCCAGTCAAAGGCTGATGCAGAGATGACGGACATGCTTTACCGGGCGGCCGAGAGCATCTGGCTAGAGTGGAACCCTCCGCTCTCCCCTGAACCCTCACGGCTTGATGATTGGTTCCTGGGCTCGCGGCGCAGCTCAAAGCAGCCACGTCCCGCTCCAGTGCCTTTCTTGCCGGAAGTGCACGAGGAGCTGATGAAATCGTAGGAGGCACCTTTTACTGCCCGGTCCCGATTCCTCAATTCCCCCACCCTCACTACCTCGATGGCGGGGTGGCCAGGGGCTATTCGTCGATTCCCCCGGTGGATAAGGTGCTCACGGTGCACCTATGTCCGCAGAGCGCCGCCACCTGGCGCGGATGCCCAAAGCTCCCGTCCAAGCCCTGTAGGTTCACGTCATCCCTGACGGCTAAAGCCTACAGCGCTGCTGGACAAGCCGCCTCTGGCCTGCATGCCATGGCTCTCCTGCAGGTCCACCAAGCCAAGGCGCTAAAAGAACTGCACGATGGTAGTTCCGCCCCAGATTTGATGCAGGAACTGCACTCGGTGACCGGCCTCACTCTCTGAGTGACGAAGGTCATGGCGCGGTCTCTCGGGCGGACGATGTCCATATTAGTGGTCCAGGAGCGCCACCTTTGGCTTAACCTGGTCGAGATGGGTGAGGCCGACAAGACACAGTTCCTTGCTGCCCCCATCTCCCAGGCTGGCCTATTCAGCAACACCATCGAGGACTTTGCCCAACAGTTCTCAACGGTGAAGCAGCAGATGGAGGCTATCCGGCAAATCCTGCCCCGATGAGGCTCAAGATCCTGCACCCCGTCTGCTCGTCGCCAAGGGCGTCCCCCTTCGGTGACTGCCACGGCCCTTTTGTTGCCTTTTTGTTTGATTTCGCCGCATGCCCAAGTGGCTGAGGTACCCAACAGTTCAGCAAAAGAGTGGTTTCCTCCTTCCCTGGGTCACATACCCAGTGTGCACGATTGTCATCACGAACACCGTCCATAGGTTTTTCCTTGCAGGATTGGCGCTCCTGCGGCGGTCTCTCCACCCCTGCACACCCAGCTGTGGCACACATCCGCCCCCGATGTCTCCACGGGTTGCGAGGACAGGCCTCTTCCTCCCCCATCCCAGGCTGTTCCGGGGGTGGTCGCAAGGAGCCAGGTAAGTGCTTCAATGTCCCTAGACTCAGCACGGCCATGACATGGTGTGGCACCTCGAGCTCCGCCCCGCCGCGAGGCCCCACCTGCCGGTACATCCAACGACGTTGTCCCTTTGGTCCCCCTTGCGCGGAACTTGGATGTGTGGCTTGCGCTTTCCAATCCGTTGTGATGGCTGGTCCGGACCATCCGACTTGGCTACGCGATTCAGTTCGCCAGGCATCCGCCCGGGTTCAGCAGTATCCACATCACCTTGGTGAAGAACGAAAACGCTGCTACCTTGCGTGCGGAGATCGCTACCCTCCTACGGAAGGGTGCGATAGAACCTATCCCTCCGGCTGAGATGAAGAAGGGGTTTTACAGCCCCTACTTCATCGTACCGAAAAAAGGCGGTGGGTTGCGGCCAATCTTGGACCTGCGAGTACTGAACCGGGCTTTACACAGACTCCCATTCAAGATGCTGATGCAAAAACGCATTCTGGCGAGCGTCCAGCATCAGGATTGGTTCGCGGTGGTAGACCTGAAGGACGCATACTTCAACATCTCGATTCTACCTTGACACAGACCCTTCCTGTGGTTTGCATTCGAGAGCCAGGTGTATCAGTACAAGGTCCTCCCTTTCGGCCTGTCCTTGTCCCCTCGCATCTTCACGAAGGTCGCAGAGGCAGCCCTTACCCCATTAAGGGAAGTGGGCATTCACATTCTCAACTATCTCGACGATTGGCTAATCCTAGCTCACTCTCGGGACATGTTGTGTGCAAACAGGGACTTGGTGCTCTCACACCTCAGCCGACTAGGGCTTCGGGTCAACTGGGAAAAGAGCAAGCTCCTCCCAGTTCAGAGCATCTCTTTCCTCAGTTTGGAGTTGGACTCAGTCTCTTTGACAGCGCGCCTCACGAACGAGCGCACACAGTCTGTGCTGGCCTGTTTGAAGGCATTCAAACAGAAAACAGCGGTTCCACTGAAACTCTTTCAGAGGCTCCTGGGGCATATTGCATCCTCAGCGGTGGCCACCCCGCTTGGGTTGATGCATATGAGACCGCTTCAGCACTGGCTTCAGACTCGAGTCCCGAGATGGGCATGGCACCGTGGGACACATTGCGTGGTCATCACGCCGGTATGTCACTGTCTTTTCAGCCCTTGGACTGACCTCTCATTTCTACAGGCAGGTGTTCCCTTAGAGCAGGTCTCCAGGCACGTCATGGTCATGACAGACACCTCCAAAATGGGCTGGGGCGCTGTTTGCAATGGGAACACAGCCGCCGGCTTTTGGACGGGCCCGCGACTGCATTGGCACAGCAACTGCCTCGAGTTACTCGCCCTGCGGAGGTTTTGTCCGTTGATCCAGGGCAAGCACGTGTTAGTTCGGATAGACAACACGGCAACGGTAGCATATGTCAACCGCCAAGACGGTCTGCTCTCTCGTTGTATGTCACAACTCGCCTGCCGTCTCCTCCTCTGGAGTCAGCAGTACTTCAAGTCGCTGTGAGCCACTCACATTCCGGGCGACCTCAACACTACAGCAGACGTGCTGTCACAGCAGGTTACCCTCAGGGGAGAGTGGAGACTCCACCCTCAGGTGGATTTGGAGTCGATTCGGACAGGCACAGGTAGACCTGTTCGCCTCCCAAGAATCCTCCCACTGCCCGCTCTGGTACGCCCTGACCGAGGCACCCCTCGGTATGGACGGTAAGTACTTAGGGAAGCACGACCTGATCATCAGGTTCCTGAGAGGCGCCAGGAGGCTGAACCCCTCCAGACCGCGCCTCGTTCCCTCATGGAACCTCTCGGTAGTTCTTCAGGGTCTACAGAGAGCCCCTTTTGAGCCTTTGCAGTCAGCTGAACTTAAGGCACTCTCCTTGTAGACTGCCCTCCTGACTGCGCTCACTTCCATCAAGAGGGTAGGAGACCTGCAAGCGTTCTCTGTCAGCGAAACGTGCCTGGAGTTCGGTCCGGGCTACTCTCACGTGATCCTGAGACCCCGACCGGGCTATGTGCCCAAGGTTCCCACGACCCCTTTTAGGGACCAGGTGGTGAACATGCGAGCACTGCCTCAGGAGGAGGCAGACCCAGCCCTGTCGTTGCTGTGTCCGGTGCGCGCTTTACGCATCTATTTGGATCGCACACAGAGTTTTAGGATCTCTGAGCAGCTCTTTGTCTGCTTTGGTGCACAGCGGAAAGGAAGCACTATCTCCAAGCAGAGGATCGCCCACTGGCTCATTGATGCCATAGCTATGGCATATCACACCCAGGATGTGCCACCCCCGGTAGGGCTACGAGCCCATTCTACCAGGGGTGTAGCAGCCTCCTGGGCCCTGGCCAGGGGAGCCTCTCTAACAGACATTTGCAGAGCAGCAGGCTGGGCAACACCCAACACCTTTACAAGGTTCTACAATCTCCGGGTGGAACCGGTCTCATCCCGGGTAGTGGCACGCAATACAAGTGGATAAGCCCGGGATTGCCGGCTGGGTGTATCTTTTGCACATAGCGCCTTTCACCTCCTCTGAGCTGAAGACGTGCACCATTAACTCCCAGTAGTGTTCACAAACTTTATTCCCTGGTTGACTTCCTCCGAGCCCTATGGCAGTTGAGTTTTCGGAGAGACTCACTGCCGGCCCAGTACATGTGCTAACTAAGAGCCCTGTTCTGGGGTAGGTGCATTGCATGTAGCGGTTCCCTGTAAGGTAACCCCATGCGATGTATATCTTCCGCTAATTCATTTCCCTGTTGGCAAACTGTGTCTTTCCTTGGGCAGAGCCCCCTCTGCCACAGTCTCCATGTTTGTAGCAACTCCTCCCCCATTGGGTAGGATCTACCATGAGAATCTCCACATGGTCGGCAAGACCATGTGACGTATTTTTCCACTTAAATATCCCCCCCCTTGGGCAAGGTGTTGTCTCTGCGGTGTCCTCCCCTTGGGAGGGACACCCCCCGACTAGACCTGGTGGCCCAGTCGGATAATCCCCCTTCTTTTTTAGGGAGTGGAAAAAAAGAAGAGGAAAAGAGGCCATGACTGGGTTAGCCTGTCTCTATCTTTTGGGTAGTCGACTTATCCCCAAAGGGCCGTTCGACACTCATAACTATGTTGGGGGAGGTTACGTGTCGACCTGGTGCACTGGCTACAAGGCACACAGTGGTCTGCCCGTCACACACCGCCAGTTCACGTAACACAGTTCAGCCAGTTGCGGCGTTTCGTATAGGGACCCCTAGTGTCACTACATCGACACAACGACGTTGTGTCCCTCCTGTCACAACGCTGAACTACCCGCTGAAATGGCCGGACCTTGTCTCGGCTCCTCAGCATAAAACCTGAATGAGTGGTTGCATACCAGCTCCTTTTATACCTGTATGTCCGGGGGAGTGGCATGCAAATACCACTCGCCAATTTTCATTGGCCTTTTATCAAAGACCAGAGGTGTTTCGGGCTCCCAAGAGTGACACCTAGTGTCACTACATCAACACAACGTCTCGTTCCCTCCATCAGGGAACAGAGGTTACGCAAGTAACCAGGACGATTGCTTAGCATGTTTCCTCCTTATACTGTCTTTACCATTAAGAGCATTCTGAATCATTCACTTATGAGATTCTACTTAGGTTAGGATCACTGTTCACTTTAGGATGCACCGCTGCACATTTCTGATGTTGCTTCCGCGCAGACAGAAAAAACATCTTTGCAGTGTGTGTGTGGGAAAACCTAGACATTTTCCTGACCTGAATCAGAGCTAAATGCACGCTCAGTGTTTCAATGTAAAAAAAAAATTTCCTCCTCAGTATAAAGCTGAAGCTTTGAGTGAAATCTTGTGTGGAAACTAGGTGG
Organism: Myxocyprinus asiaticus; assembly: GCF_019703515.2. Taxonomy (NCBI): domain Eukaryota; kingdom Metazoa; phylum Chordata; class Actinopteri; order Cypriniformes; family Catostomidae; genus Myxocyprinus; species Myxocyprinus asiaticus. The sequence continues at coordinate 43,983,861 of NC_059355.1, forward strand.
AAACTGGAAATACATATTATTAAGTCATGAAACAACACATACATATACCTCATTTACAGGGTTGGGAGGGTTACTTTTCAAATGTATTCCACTACAGATTACAGAATACATGCTGTAAAATGTAATTTGTAACGTATTCCGTTAGATTACTCAAGGTCAGTAACGCATTCTAAATACTTTGGATTACTTCTTCAGCACTGGTAGATTTTTTCACTTGTTTTGACTATAAAAACCCTGCCAGTACAGTAAGACAAAATACATATGTTAAAAAAACATTCTCTGAAAAACCTAAATATCGTATGCAGTGTTGTTTCTAAAACAAATAAATCAAACTGATCATGTTTTAAGGATTCTCATCAAGCATAAGATTTTTGTCCTAATGTGAAAGGTCTTGCTAGAGAGAAACAAATATAATCTAACATTTATTTTCTTGATAAAAAAATAAATAAATACAACCGTGCTTGGTAACAGTTGCATGTAAAATGGCTAGAAAGAGCATTTTAGCTTAGCATAAAGATACATGTTCACATGACAATTTACACAAGGTTTATTTCTATTGATTAACTTACTTCAAACTTATTTCTCTTTCTGCTTGCATGAACACATCATAAGTGTTTCACCGCTGTTCAAAAGCACTTTGGATTGCATCATTTATATGAATAAATGTTTTCCAACTGAATAGACTAAATATTCAATTAAACAAATGACAATAAAATGCAATGTAATCTCTTCAGTAATTAAAATACTTTTTGAATGTAATTTAAATTGTAACTGTAGTGGAATACAGTTACAAATATTTTGTATTTTAAATATGTAATCCCGTTATATGTATTCTGTTACTCCCCAACCCTGCTCATTTATTTCAGGGCACGAGCGCTATTAGTGAATGCGGAAATGCGGCTACACGCCTGAACGGTTTAATGTGCTTCATGGTCAATCCCCTTCCCGCGAGTGATTGACCTACATGAATGCAAACAGGTGCAACAAATCAGGTATGCATCAAAACATCAGATCTGTGCATAAGACTTTGCAGTGTAAACACACTAATGCAGCCTAACAGATCTGCCGCTGTCTATAATGTTATTAATATTAACCAAACAACAAAATTGAGAGAAGCCACTGACTGCTCTTTATTTACTTATTATTAGCCTATTATGTTCTTAGTTTACTTAATACTAAGGCTTCTTTATTAGTATGACTATGCACCTGAACAACCAAAAAACATAAAGCATTGTTTACTTAAATGTGCAATATGTAACAATTTTCATGTAATATTCGAATTTTTTTGCCAATGTGTGAACGGCTTGTAACGCAATTTAAAAAATGAGCCCTTCCTGGACTTCCTAGGTTGCCTATTAAAGCCTGTAGACTGATTTTCATGTGAAGGGAGCGGGTCGATTTTGCCAGAAAAATCCAAAGGATGTGACGTTTATGCGCACTCCCGAGAGCCTTGCCTCAGACAGTAATAGCTTCTCTTCTGCTATTCAACAGCGACAACAAACTGCAACACTAGGTAACGTTATCTTAGAGATGGAATCCAGCAAACGGCCAGCACAACAACGACTCCTACACAAACTCTGAGTTTGCCAAAAAAAAAAAAAAAAACATTTATCTACGGAATCCCATCTGGCTAAGCAGGAACGTGATCGTGGTTGAGCGAAAACCAGAGTGAACATCGGCAGGGCATTTGATTCCTGGTGGGACCTTCGTTCGGTTTTGGGGATCAAAACCGACCCTGAATTGGCGTTCTTCTTATTGGACAGGTAAGATTACATAACTGCAAAGCATGTGAAATATAGTGCCATAAGGATTGATCTGTGTAATTTTAGCTAAATTACAATAACACATGACATGAATGCTAGACAATGTTCAAGATAATGCAAAAAGACCCATTCATTAGTGTAACGTAACTTGGTTATACAGAAAATATATACATTCTATTATAAAACAATAGCGCATCGATATATCAAAATGACTGTTGTGAATCACATCAATACTGAGTTGTGTCAACATATTTATAATGTAGAATCGATTTTATAAACAGCTACTGTCATCATCCACCAAATTTAGCTAATAACTACTGATAAAGCTGGCTAGCTAGCTAACGCCGACATAGGCGATCGTATAAATGTAGTCAATGTATCATGCAAAGAAAAGTGATTACTTCAAACTACAGTCTCGCATAGTCAGACCTATATCCACACTTTGTTTTAGCCCTGTTCCACCACTGGAGAGTCAAATATAATATACAGTCTCAAAGTTTGTAGTAAAACAATCATAACTGTGTCATTTTAATTATGCTACCTCATCTGTCAGCATGAATCACATTCAGTCTCTTTGTACGTTACGTCATTGTTTTGGTTGATGCTCGCTCGCTCACATCCCTATGGAGTGTGTGCACGAGCGCGAGCGTGAGCAACAGGTAGCTAGCTGCAGTTCACTTAACTGCCACAAGTGTCATTAATAACAACGGTTTCTTAATCTTACATTCTGCACCTTTAACTTAGAAACACTAAAGGCATCATGCCATTTTTATTTAATAAGTTTATATTAATGTTAATATTTAACTTTTTAAATAAAGGAGTGGTACAATAGCATAACAGCATAATAGCATGTATACATACATATACAGTATATGCAGACATGCATCTAACTTTTTTTTAGCCCAAGTATGCATTTAGTCTAAACAGCCCCTTTGAAGGTTGGGTAACACTTTATTTTGATGGTCCCCTACAGATGATCAACTGACTATAAGTGACTTATCAACTGACTTGCTATAGCTAGTAAATCATTCAGTAGACTTTCAGTAGCCTGTATATAGATCTTTATTAATGGCCTACTTACATTTCTTTGCTTAACTGCTCATTTTCTTATTTCACCTTTAGTTACCAAAAGGTTTGCTCTAATGACTGTTTGTTGCATATAAATTTCCTATCAGTACAGAGTCACTTTACTTTAAGGTAGTATCAACTGTTCATCTATAGTTACCTAGGGACCATCTAAATAAAGTGAGCATCTAAGGAATATGGTTAACTGACTACATGTCTAGACTATGGCTACATATCTCCTTTTTTGAAACAGACTATCAACAGATGGTAAATACCAATACTGATAATAACACACAGGAATAGCAGCACCACATTGCAACCAGCACTTAGACTGTATGTAAAAGAAATATAAATGTTCAGAAGTCATTGTTTTGTCCAACAATTGTAATGAACTGATGTTCTCAACAATAATGTAAGTAGGTCATTAATAAAGATCTATATACAGGCTTCTGAAAGTCTACTGAATGTTTGTTGAAACATTGTTTACTAGCTATAGCAAGCCAGTTGATAAATCACTTATAGTCAGTTGAATATCTGTAGGGGGACCATCAAAATAGTGTCCTATGTAGATAGCAAGGCAGCTCAATAGGGTTTGGAACAGATCTGATATGTGGGTGTAAAGAAAGTTTTTTTGAGACAGTAAATGGCTGCCTTCATTTATATTTCACTCTCTGTAAAGAAAGACATTAGCCCTTCAAAATGAGTTTCCTTCACAATTAAGTCTCATATTATGAAACTGTTGGGCTTTTTTTTCTGTTTGTTTGATGGAGAGTTGCACAGAGGGCTAATCACTCCTAATGAAAGTACACAGAGGGACCAATACTGCAACCCTCAGGGACATGAAGAGTTCTCTTAATAGAAAGCTCTCATCAGCCTATGGGTTAACTCTCTGTCTAACTCTCTCTCTCCCTGGACATCTCCCCAATCAACATTATTTATTTAGCTCATTTCATTTCATTTATTTATCATAACATATGCTTACCCCTGCAGCAATGGATTCTGTTTCATTAATAACTCTGTCTGTCCTGAATTTGACAAAGCCTGCACACACACACCGACCCAGGTTCATACAAATGTACATGTGAGTGTATCTGTGTGTTTGTGTGTACCTGTATAAATTTACATATGTACACATCCATATAAGTGCATTTGACATACTGTATATACTATATATAATTATCGATTTGTTTCTTACACCAACCTATTGATTTGCTTCAAAAGTCATTAATTGATCGACTGGTGTCATGTGGATTATATTTATGCTGCCTAAATGTGCCTTTTGGACCATCAAATAGCCAGCAGACTGATGGCACCCATTTACTTACATTATATGGACCTACAGAGCTTCAGCGTTTTTCTAAAAATCCTAATTTGTGTTCTTTCTGAAGAAAGACAGTCATACACATCTGGGATGCATCAGGATAAGTGAATAATGTGAGAATTTTCATTTTTGGGTGAACTGTTCCTAAAGCGAAAGAGTCCCGCAATGAAAATCAGAATGAAGTGTTTAACAAATCTAATAATTATCAAATGACAGCTGAATTTGTGAATAAGATTCAAGATTCAATTGAGAGTTCAAATTAAATCAAAATGAATAAACTTAAAAGGATACTTCACCCAAAAATGAAAATCCTGACATAATTTGCTCACACTTATGTTGTTCCAAACCCATTTTACTTTCTTCGTGGAACACAAACAGGAGATGTTTGGCAGATGTTAACCTCAGTCACATTTTTCTTGAATTGTATGGAAAAAAGATGCAATAAAAGTGACTGAGACTATCATTCTGACAAAAATTTCCTTTTGTAAGCATGGCAGAAAGTAAGTCACACGGGTGAGTAGATGATGTCAGAATTTGCATATTTGGGTAGACTATCCCTTTAAGACAGGCTTAAACCTGTAAAGTTGGAGTTCTCTCTCAAAAGCAAAAATCACATACACCAGGTTTTGCTATGCAGTGTTGGAAGGGAGCGGGTGATCTTACTTACCCTAGAGCAGAAGCCTACAGCAGGAGAGAGACTATCACTTCCTCTGAGGTGAATACAGATCAGAGTGTACTGAATTCAGGGTCTGTCTACAAACACAGAACCAGACAACCTCAATCTGACTGAAGACCTGTCACAGTGCTCTCATTCATCACAAACTGAAATAACGGGAAAACGCAGGTTGTCCAATTTACTAAATCGTATTGTTTGTGATCTACACAACAAAATTGTGTTTCTCTTCTAAACTTTTTTTTCTTTAAAATTAATACTTTACTAGATTGCATTATGTAGGGTGGACGTGAACCAATCAAGTATGTTCAACAACATGGGGAAGGGGATTTGGGGCAAACAAAATTAAATTACATGCTATTTTAAGCATTTTATTTAACAAGATGAGAAAATGGGGAGACGTAATAGTGTTTAATGTTGTTATTTTGGCATTTAGAACCGATTCTGTAATGCGGGTACACAAAGATCATGCTGTATGTTGCTTTACTCAAGAGCAATTACAACCTAGCATTTAGCATGCTAATGTATGCTATTGCTAGCTAAAAGTTAGCTAACCTTAATAAGCAGGGCCGGCCCAGACTTTGTTGACACCCCAGGCAAGATTTTAGATTGCTGACCATCTTAGCTTTAAAAAAAATAAAATAAAGATCTGATGCCACTAACCTGGCAAACTTTGACAAATCCAGTTATTATTTTATCCTCAAACTTGTTATATCAACCCAGTAACTATATGTCCACAAGTGGAATTTTATATTCTGTTTTATTTTCTATTTTCCGAAATCAGCTGTAGTTATAATTTTTGAACAGACAGAAATTCTGATTACAAAGTCTACAAACCTATTAGCTATTGTTGTCTGTGTAATACCATACTTTTTGCAGACAGTCAAAAGTCTAGCTAAGAGAGGCAAGCTCTGGCTATGGATGTCAGAATCCAGAAAAATGAAAAGAAAATATCCAACACAGAACATAGGAAAGGCAAACTGAAGAGAATAATATACTGAAGGAAAGGCTAAGTTGCACAAAAGCAACATCACTGTATCCATAAGTACAGCAGTTAATTGTATTGACAAAGCTTTTGGATAAACATCCAGACTGTAGACCTGAATGGCACAATTAATAATTTTAATTCATATTAAAATAAATTTGATGTAAAAAGAATTGACCAATAAACTGTGTAAACAATATGTACTGTATACTAGAACTACAGCATTTCCATTGTTTCTAACACTTTCATCTATTAGAATTATTTCTGATTCTAAAGTTTCCCTTTATAACTAGATTATTTGTGGGTATGTAAAACAATAGTATTTATTACCATGATGAACACATCTGTATGTGTGTGGATGCAAACAGCCAGCAACAAGTGGTTTCACCTGGCCCAAACACAGCATAACTTCAAAATAAAACATGCCATTACTATGGACGGAGAGTCATTGTAATATATCTTCATGTTAATGATAGTATCACATATGCAGACAGACAGAGAGAGAGAGAGAGAGAGAGAGAGAGAGAGAGAGAGAGAGAGAGAGAGAGAGAGAGAGAGAGAGGCAGATGCATGTTATGAATTATTCATTTTTGCTGGTGGAATGCCAACCACCTTGAAATTCAAAAGTAAGGCATAAAATGTGTAATTTTGGTAAGTGCTCTTAGTTTTAATTACCAAATGCTAATTGGACTTAATCATTTTAGGGTTTAAAAAGATACAGTGGCCCAAAAAGTGTTTGGATGCTTAACATTTGAAATGTATGAATATATTCGCATTAGATGACAAAATATCAAACCCAGTGGCATTTATTTTAAAGAAATATATAGCACAAGCACAAAAGACAGCACAAACACCCATAAATACATATGTGGCATGGGGGGCGTGGTCATGTGTCGGTCTGCGGGAGAGCGGTAAGGCTCGTCACCTGGCTCATAATTATCTCTAACACCTGTCTCTCATTATAGTGATGGCGGAGGGAGACTTAAAAGGCACGCCAAAGCATCAGAGAGAGTGAATTTTGAATTTGAAAAAAACTGAATTACAAAAAATGAAATACAAAAATGAGATACAAATATGAAATATGGTGATGAAATACAAAAAATGAAATGCAAAAATGAAAAACGATAGCGGCTAATGTTAAATGAAAATACAAACAGGGCATTAGCCTACCCATATGCTTCACCATACATCACCTTAATACATGCTTTTATTATTCACAGCATTTTATGGATTTAACACATGCTTAAATCACTCAAAGTATTTTACTTATTTTTAACCAGGCTTTAAGGACATGTATTGCAGCCTAAACAATACAATTCTCATTACTCATATTTTGACAGATAACACGTATTAGACTTATTCACCAAACTGGACAACACTCTGGGCTTTAAATCATTAAATAAGATATGATTAATTCTAAATTTGCATACCCAGTTCTCATATGTGCACAAATGTGGTCAATTTATAAGAATTTTGTGTAAAATTTGAGATTCACCCAAGTAATTCTCAAACGATGAACAACACCGGGAGTTCTCTTTCACAGTGTATGTTCTCACATTTCTAACACGAGAGAGTGCCAGAAAGCAGGTGTCGCAAAACTTTGGTTCTTAAAGAGGCAACGTCCAGTTACTACTACACCTATCACACACATATGAACGCGCTGTAGTAGTTAGCTGTAGTAGCTTCTTTTCTTTATTTACGGATATGACGTAAACACGCACGGATGACTGACAGAAGTATGCAATTTCCTGCCAAATCCATCCTGACAGCTCTCAAATATAAATATTTATTAAAGGCTTACCATAGTGAATCAGGGTAAGGCAAAAACATGATTTGGAAGACGGACTGTTGGTGTACTTGCTCATTAATGAAATTGTTCATTTCTAACCAAAAAATCTTTCATAGTGTAGCTTTAATGTACAGATTTTACTGTTTTAGACCTAGACCCAGACTTTCCATTTTAAAATAAGAAAATACATAATAAAATACATGTTTAAAACTATTATAATCTAAACACAGAGTAAAATAAACATAAACAGTTTTTTGTTTACCAAGTAAACAATAGTGATAGTGAAGATCGTGATTGAGATGTAATATAAATGTGAGACAAGTGATGTATGAAGAAAACAAAGAAAAATCAAGGTAGGTAACACTTGTGAGCAGAATATATTATTGGGCATCATTTCCATTTCCATTTTCTTTTTTTTGCCAAATTACACAAAAAGTGTAAAAATATTATTTAATTGTGTGTATTTGGATGGTAATGGGTATTAAGATTATTTATGTGTTTAGGATACATAAAATTACAGCAAGATAAAGGACATGTTCCCACTGTCATTTCCATCACAGAATTTTAAACAATAAAGAATCGGAGATGTGGTGAAAATGCCACAGTGGACTTGCAGAAAAAAATGACATAAATCTACTGTGGTGCATGTTGGACATTGTTAGAACTTATCCATTCACTATGTTCCAATCCTTGGGACCAGCTGGTTACAAGAGATTGCAAAAATTGCTCAGAAAAGTTAATTCTGAGAAAATGTCTGCCACTTGGTTTAATGTTTTGTTTCTAACTAAATTAAATTCATATATATTAAGTGTGACTTAAGTATCCAAAACCTCTCTCATACAAACACACACAGAGGTTGTTGGCACAGTTTGCAGGCAGACTGATCTCTCTCAGTGACACGGGGAAAGGTCTAATGCAAATGAGCATGCCTGAGGCCCACTGCTCTCTGGCTCTCCAGTTAGTGTCACTGCTATTGAGACGTCCCTTCACACTGAGCAGTCAAAACACTCCACATAAATGTCAAGTGGGAACCTTTGAGCCAGGGCTGTATATAAAAGCAGATAAATCGTTAGAGTGGTAGATGTTATATAGATGTGACAAAAGCATTATTGCTCTGTCCCTGGACCTATCTATAATTCATCTGAGGAGAGAGTGAGTGTCAGTGTGTGTGAGAGACAGACAGACAGAGACAGAGAAGTAGATTGTGTCTATAAATGACAGGTGTTATTTCGGTAATATATATTCCCTAAAACTGCTGGCTTATGGGTATAAATGGGTCACTGTCAGCAAACCATGCCATTTGTGCTGCCATGACGTACTACTGATATAATCAATGGTATATTAAACGTAGTGTAACGTGTGCTGGCTGCTGGCAATGATGATGAAGATGAAGATGATGAGAACCCAAGTGCAGTTTTAACTACAGAACATGAGATCCAAAAACCCTAACTAAATATAAACATGAACATGGCTTGACTAAAAACTTGACTTGACAATAAACGTGGCCTGACATAAACTTCTACACTCACATCCATCACATTCAATTCTAGACAACTACACAATGGAAAACATGAGGCTTAAATACATGGACATGGGGGAACATAAACCAATGAACAAACAGAACTGATGACAAGATAATTAAACAATAAACCAATGAAAACATGACACATGAACATGGAGGGAAAACAGGAATCACATGACAAGGGAAACAAGAACTAAACGTTTCAAAATAAAAGACATGAATCAACAGAATACACATGACATATCCCCCCCACTAAGGGGTGGCTCCTGACACCCCAACACATAAACAAAACACATTAAACATGACATAAATTCAAAGTTCTGTAGGGAGCGGGGGGGGGGTGTCTTGAGGCGTGGGGCGTGGCGTGGCGAGAAAGGGCGAGGGGCATGGGACCAGGGCAAAGTCCGTGGGGGGTGAAACCATGAGAGGCTTGAGGGGCGGAGCCATGGAAGGTGGCGCTGTGAGAGGCTCAAGGGGCGGAGCCATGGAACATGGTGCCCGGAGAGTAGCCGAAGACTTGAAGGGCCAGGGTGGAGCCGATGGCAGGGAGGACCAAGGCGGTGCTGGAGGCTCGGAGGAGCAAGGCGGAGCTGAGGGATCGGAAGACTGAGGTGGAGCCGGTGGGACTGAGGACCAAGGTGGAGCTGTAGGGAAGGAGGTCCCCGGTGAAGGTGACAGATCGGAGGGATGAGGCGCAGCCAGAGGATCGGAGAGCCAAAGCAGAGCCAGGTGACCGACAGACCAAAGAGGAGCCGGAGGGACGAGGGACCCCGGCACAGCCGACAGGCTGAAGGACTGTAGTGGAGCCGAGGGAACGCCGAGCTGAGGCAATGTTGAGGGACTGACAGGCCAAGGCGAAGTCCAGGGCTCGGAGGGTCCAGGCGGGATCGGAGGGCCGAAAGTTCCCCTTGCCTGCTCAGGAGAACTAAGGGTGGGTATAAGGGTGGGAACCATCTCCAGGTCCCACAGCTCAGGTGTGGCTGTGACATGGCTGGAGCAGGCTGAGGCGTTGCGGTGACGTGGCATGGAGCAGGCTGAGGCGTTGCCGTGAAGTGGAACTCTGGCTCGACGGCGGCCGTGTCGTGGAACTCTGGCTCGGCGGCGGCCGTGTCGTGGAACTCTGGCTCGGCGGCGGCCGTGTCGTGGAACTCTGGCTCGGCGGCGGCCGTGTCGTGGAACTCTGGCTCGGCGGCGGCCGTGTCGTGGAACTCTGGCTCGGCGGCGGCCGTGACGTGGAACTCTGGCGCGGCATCCGCCTCCCCCACAGTGAACGGGGAACCAATGAACCGTAGGGCGAGGTCGATATATTGAGCCAGGCTGAGGGAACTGCGACCGCCAGGCATCAAAAAAGAAATGGACTCATTCAGACCAAATCTAAAACAGTCTTTGAGGGCAACCTCATTAAAGTCCACCTGGCTGGCTAGACCGCAGAAGTCCTCAACATAGTCCTCCAGGGGACGATTCCCCTGACGTAGGCGCAGAAGTAAAACTGCTGGGTTCATGGTCGGTCAAATATTCTGTAACATGTGCTGGCTGCTGGCAATGATGATGAAGATGAAGATGATGAGAACCCAAGTGAAGTTTTAATTACAGAACGTGAGATCCAAAAACCCTAACTAAATATAAACATGAACATGGCTTGACTAAAAACTTGACTTGACAAAAACTTGACTTGACAATAAACGTGGCCTGACATAAACTTCTACACTCACATCCATCACATTCAATACTAGACAACTACACAATGGAAAACATGAGGCTTAAATACATGGACATGGGGGAACATAAACCAATGAACAAACAGAACTGATGACAAGATAATTAAACAATAAACCAATGAAAACATGACACATGAACATGGAGGGAAAACAGGAATCACATGACAAGGGAAACAAGAACTAAACATTTCAAAATAAAAGACATGAATCAACAGAATACACATGACACGTAGCCACATCATTTGCAGACTTATCTCACAGTGAAATCTAAACAGTAGGTTGACTTTTCTTTAACTATTGATTACCGAAATTTGAAAGTTGCCAAAGCAGCAAGTGTTGTTGGGCATATGAATGCGTGTGAGCTCCATTTTCCGGGTGAAATGTCCACCGAGAGAACAAGTTGTTTTCAGCTGTACATGGTATAATACAGTGAAGAGGAGTGCATATTTTATAAACTGAACCACCCAACCCAAACCCCAAACCTAAACATCAGGGAGTAAAAATGTAATGTTAGAGGGAAATGTTAGATGATGTTCCATGCTGTGTGCCACTAGAAAAGGTAAACACGCTTGAGCCGATGCAAAAATGCCTAATGGTAGATTGCGCACATCAGTGAGTCGGCATAATGTGGCAGATCCTAGGGGAGAGTCCTGCACGGGTCCTGTTTTGTAAATCTGCACCCGCAGTACTTAGAACACCCTACCCATTATCTGACAGCAGCACTAAGTTAATTCCGTACCTGACCCATTTAACATAAAGACCGCGAATCGAACCGCACCCACATTAAAATAAAACTGCCACATCAGGTAGACAAAAATGTGTATTTGCTCATGTCACACAAGCAATCAAATTAACATTAGGCACTCTGAGTTGGAGCATTTAAGAAAAACAGACACATAGCCAAACGTTGTGGTGACAATTAACAGAAAAAATATGAGAAAGATTAACATTATTTGGCATTTTAAAAAAAATAGCTTTGACCATGGGTGCCTGCAGGATTTCATCTTAGGGGGAGATTTATTTTTATTTGTTTGCAAAATCAACACCAAAGCATTCAATTCTGGTGACTTTGAGAGAAGCATTTATTTATTTATTTTTCTCGAGTATGAGTAGCGTTCATGTAACAACTGGCTAAAGCATTTCCTCCAGAAACCGTTCAAAACAAACATGTTCTTGCGCTAAAAAAGCCAAATGCACCACTACGAATAGAGTAGAACGCAGGTGTCTCAAGATGCGTTTTTATCAGTTGAAGAAGTTCTTTTTAACTTGACATGGCGTATAAAAATGCAGCGCTCCCGTGAGAGATGCTAAAAACAGTAAAAAGTGGCACAGTTGTCAAAAGACATCCATCTAGCAAATGTTTACATGGACATCAGCACGAGCAGGCACAAAAACACTTTCGATTTGAACAGCCCCTTGTTCACATGACACAGCACTAGCTGAATTTTCTCAAAGTTACCTCTCAAAAAGACAGCCGTTTGTTTCAACTGATTGTAGGTAAATTTCCATTGTCTCCAGCGCTGTTTGTTCTGTTCGTAAATATCCCGATATCCTGTTTTACTGTGTGAGAAACTGCTCCAAAAGATTCAGTGAGAGAGCCCTCCAAACAAATTATACTGAATCACGAATCATTCAGATGTTTACAAGCCTATTTAGCCAATTCACTGAATTGAACAGACTCAAAAGAATTATTCATTCGCCAACAGAAATACTGGACATACTTCATGATTGATAAATTTTCTGAGAGTAAGTGTTCCTCAGGTCAGTCGGACCGCTCATGGTACTCACAGTGCATACGGCTGTACAGCTGCAGGCACCTCTGTCCTTGGCTATTTGACCTGCGCAAAAAAAACAATGAGTATTTTTAGTTTTAAATGCTATAATACAGTCAGCGGGAATGCATAATTTATTAACTCTACTTCCAAAACCAAAGTCCAACCCTAAACCTAACCATTAGTCAAGTAAAATAGTAATTTTAGAGTGAAAATACAACATCTAAATCATGCTAATCAACGTTTATGTGAACCCGATTACTTCCTGGTTCTCACAGGACAAAAACCCATGTCTACGAGGTAGCGCGTGAGAAAAAAATGTTTATTAGAGTTGCACTTAAATTGATGCAAAAATGTCTGATGGGTGATGGCCCCTGACAGTAATTCGGCTCAATGAGGTTGCTTTCAGTTTACATGAACTTTCGGAAGCAAACATGTTGATTTCTTTTCATGTATGATCATGTTGTAATTAGACAAGATGTGGCCGTCTGACTGACATGTAAAACAACTAAGCACAGATAGCTTGTCATACAGTATGTGACGTTTAGGCAGTGGCATGCAGTCAGCCCCTTCAAACCCTTCAGAGAAGGGGTGATATAAACTGAGATGGAAACGTTATTTAAATTATGAAACATTCTTTCCCTTTTTAACGGTGTGCATTAAATAAATAAATGCATTAAAATACATAAATATACAGCTTAAATGTAATGAAGTTGACCATAAATATCTTCGCATTGTTCCTGTTTTACGGTGGGTAAGCGGTCCGTAGCAGCCAAACAAAACTGCTCATTATAGTGCTGTAGCTCCACATTGCTACGTCTCCTTCACAGGAGATTTTAAAGGGTTCTGCAATTCATTTGTATTAGCAGAGTGGCGTCAGCAAAGGGGGTTAAGGAGATTGATGTGTACCTGGTTTATGCACCGCACGCCACTGCATTTAGGGGCACATAAATGTGGGGTAAAACTAGTGAAATTTTCAAAACTATAATAATAACCCTGGTAAGAATGACCTCATTCATGTACATGAATCTTAAACATAAGCAAGTAAACATAACCTAAGCACACATCTTTGTTATGAACTTACAGTAGAACCATATTAAGCCTTCACAAAAACATAGAATATTTCCTGAAATATGGTCCTGTATACGACACCACAAATACATTAACTGTGTCACAAACAATTGCTACATAGAAGTTTTATTTTTGCTCATCAGTTTATTTAACAGGGACCGTGACCAATTCAGGAGTTGCACTGGAGTTATGCAGATAGCTAATTTACATGTGTATTCCCCAGAGAGGAGGCACATTAAAATAAATCACAACAGAGCACAACAAAGAGCAAATTGCACAATCCATGCAACAAGGTAACAAGCATACAACCATTGTACATTTGGTTATGACAAACAATGTCAAGGGTAAGAAAAATTCAACTTTTAGATTGACATATTTCCCAAATAGGTTGCATTTGAAAATTCCAAACAACTGTTCTGTTCGGCTCAAAAAAGACCTGATAGTGGAGACATAAAGCACACCTTTTGATCATAAATATGAACACTGCAATAGTCTTGTTTTACACACTAAACAGAAGCTTTTTAAATTCGCATTTCATCTGGAAAGAGCACCACCTATATTTCAATGGTGGCAGAATTATTTAAAGTTAATATAAATTATACCCTTTGTTCTGAGTAAAAAAGATGCTGGAATACTTAAAAAAAAATCTTTTGAAACAAATACAGATTCACAGTTTTTGTTCAAAAACGTTTTTAATTTTATTTCAGAATATAAACGTCTGCCTGGCAGATGAAACATTTTCGAAAAATCCCATAGACTTCCATTGAAAAAATCCCCACACAAATCTAGGTATCAGGATGTCTCAGAGACTTTGGAATGGTCTCTTTTGGGCCAGCAAGCAACCATCTTGTAAACAAGCAACAATTTAGTAATGCCCTAGCAACACACTAGCGTCGCCCTAGTAATCAACCAAAACACCCTGACATTGCATAGTTTTAAGCAAGCATCATAGAAATGTAATGCTAATTTAATTTTACTAATTTATTTATTTATTTTTGTGAAGAATCCAAAGGACTGTTGACCAAATAAAAAATTAAGATTTGTTTTTCACTGTTTTCTAGCTCTTAAACAGGTCAAAAATTACCCAAACATAACAGAAGGGTACATATTTTACTATCAGATAGTAATAGAGTTGTAAATATTTGTTCTGACAGTGATTTGATTGATTATATATATTAAATGATGGATTAAATGATGAATCATTTAATCTTAAACTTGGTCATGCTTTGGTTAATTTAGATTATTTTGATTTTTGATTCTATTATTTTATTATTTTGATTTTATAATACAGCCCCAATTCCAATTATTGAAAGCACTACAACTAAACATTATATGTTGCACTACAACTAAACATTATAACACGCTCTAAAAAAGTTGAGACAGGGGCCATTTAAGACAACAATTTGATGAGTTGAAATAACAAGGCGATGTGAAACAGGAGATGTTAAACAGGTGAGGCAATCGTTTCATAGTATATAAGCAGCCTCCAAAAACAGCCTAGTTCTTCAAGAGCAAGGATCATTCGAGATTTGTCAATTTGCCAATAGATGCTTCAGCAAATAATCCAGCACTTTGAGAACAATGTTCCCCAAAGACAAATTGGAAAGATTTTGGCCATTTCACCCTCTACAATGCACAATATAGTTAAAAGATTTAAGGAATCCGGTCAAATCTCGGTGCGTAAAGGGCAAGACGAAAACCATTTCTGAATGCGCCTGATCTTTGATCCCTCAGATGTCACTGTCTTAAAAAAACATCATTCATCTGAAATGGATATCATGAACATGGGCTTGGGATAACTTTAGTAAACCTTTGTTAGTCAACACCACTCGTCGCTGCATCCACAGATGCATGTTAAGACTTTACTATGCAAAGCAGAAGCCCTACATCAACACTGTCCAGAAGCGCTGCCAACTTCTCTGGTCTTGGTCTCATCTTAGATGGAAAGTAGAACAGTGGAACTGTGTTTTTTGGTCTGAAGAGTCCACACTTCAAAAAGTTTTTGAAAAACAAAGCCGTCATGTTATCCGGGCCAAAAAGGAAAAGGGCCATCCAAGGTGTTATTAGCGTCAGGTCCAAAAACCTTTGTGTCTTCAGTACCCAAATGCTTAATAAGTGTTATTAGAAGAAATGGTGATGTTTCACAGTGGTAAACACTCGACTGTCCCAACTTTTTTGGAGCGTGTTGCAATCATCTGATTTGAAATTACTGTACATTTAAAAAAAAAAAACAATGAAATTCACAAGGAAAAATATAATATAATGTGTAGTTGTAGTGCTTTCAATATAGAAAAGGGTGAATATAATTTACAAATCACTCCTTTTGTTTTTAATAGCATTTTTCATACTGTCCCAACTTATTTGGAATTGGGGTTGTATGCTGAAGACACAAATTGAATTGAAGGAACAACCAAATCAGGATTTGATGGATTTTTGCAAATAAAAATTAGTCAATAATTGTATTTTGGATAAGAAATGAACAAGTAATACATTATATAAATTAAAATAAATGTTTAACCATCTGAATTGTCTGCAATGGACAAATATTTCAAATGTATTTTTAACCATTCAGGATGCAAAGTTATATCCAAACTTATATCCACTATTGGTGATTACGTTTGACACTTTTCCATAATTCAGTATGACCCTTTATATGCCATTGTATTTTTTATTTAAGACATAAACATAAATTCAACTTTGTTGACGAAAGTGGCTATGCAGAGGAGTACAAAAAGTACCTCTGGTAATTTACCTTTTTTTTTTTCTTTTTTTTTTTTTTTTGAGAATGATTATACATTTGTTTTGAAGTAAAAAATTTCATTGTGATTTTATAATTCATGCAGCAGAGGGTTGAATCATGTAATCCATGCATTGTGTTTTCATTGTGTTTTCATTTTTCACTTTTTACACCAATTAATTCCATGAAGATCTAATGTTTTCTACCCCTGTCACCAAACTCATACCATTCACACTAATAATGGACTGTAAAAACCCAGTATTATCTTCATTTAAGATCAATAACCCTTTCAAATCTTAAGTCAAACTAGCAACCAAGCTGTCAAACTTATGGAGCTCTGAGTGCAATAAATTTTATTATGCGCTTTTATCAGCTGTGTGAGATAGGAAGAGGCTTTGAGATAGTACATCAAAGACAAGATCCCTTTAATTGAAACACAGTATCTATAGAGCAGAGACAAAAATGTATCATTAAATCTTCAGCATGGTCAAATTAGAAGTCATATTCATCACATTCAATTTTACAGCAAAAACTGCAGTGCAGAATGCAAAAAAAGCCCTAAACAGGTTTAGGTACCCTTTCACAAAATGGCATGGCTCCCGTCTCCCCTCTCTGCCCCTCTCCAGAGATGTTGTGATAACGCTGTTGTTGTGCTCTAAGCCTCAGGACAGCCAGGGTCCCTTGAGGCAAGTTTGTGCTGTACATTCAAATGAGATAAAGAAAGGAGCCTCTAAGGCTTTCGATTGAAAGGTTTGTCCAACAAATTTGTTTCAGTTTGGCTTTAAGCACTGTGTGGTGTCCACACTCAGAATATGATTAATCTGTGCTACAGTATGCTTAATGAATAAAGTAATACATAATAATACATAATAATGCAAGTGAGTATTTTGCAGCATTGAAAAATATTGATTGCATTGGTAGAGTTGAGGTCAAGTCATTACACTGCATTTATCTTTTGTCAAAAGAACAATGTCATTAATGTAATTACAGTGCACTGTAATTATTACCATTAACTATGTAATTATGTTAAAGGATTAGTTGTAAATTGGTCATCATTTACTCACCCCAATATCATTGCAACACTGTATTATTTTCTTTCTTCCAAGAAACAAAAGAGGAGATCTTAGACAGAATGTACATAAAAAATGGAAGTTGATCTATACAGTATAATCAAGCTCCATAAAGGCCTAAATAAAAATACATTCAAGTATTATAAAAGTAGGCCATACTACTAGTGCGATGTATTCCAAGAAGGGCTGCACAAATCGAATAAATAATTATGATTAATATAAATTGTTGGTAAAATTACATTAAATTTATTTTTCTATTTAATGTGTGTTTTGCACCTGGCTTAAGAACGTCAGAATGGCATGAAGGCAAGTAAATGACAATGTTTTATTATTATTATTATTATTTTTTTTTTTGTTAAACTATTCCTTTAATAACAATACTCTGTCAATTAACAGATTTAAAACAACCACTTTATTAAAAATGTAAATAGATCCTGCCTTACTATAAGTGCTTACTATTATTCAATAAAACAGTGCAAGGTCATTTAACAAGATGTAGGTTTAGTATGTTAGCATTAAAATGATCAAGGACATAGCCCACCTGTATGTTTGATTAATGTATGTTGTATGTAAATTGAAATCTGTTGGGACACTTGCATGCTTATTTCTGGAGCACGCCAGGGTGCAAACTTGATTAGCCTGATATTAAATTCATATTCAAGACTCATGTAGGCATCTCGACATCAGCTTTAACTGAAGAGCTAAGTTAAAGGACTAGAAACAGATCGTTCCTCTCAAGCATGATTTCTGCTGCTGCTTTTCATAATGTTTTTTTTTTTTCTTCTGATTACATGTCTAAATATAGCTCTGTGAAATGATTACATGATGGTGTTCAGCCTTTGGCAACACAAAGAATATTAAAGCTAGTCGCTAGTATCACTTTTATTGAGTTTGTGGTTGTATCTCATGGCAAGACAATAACTGTGTTATTTGATTATGGTGCATTATGCATTGTTCATTTGAATAATCTGACAATGTACAGCCCTTGACTCTTGTTTTATCAATTTGAAGCATTACAAATAAAGAGTTATGAGGAGATTAGCATGCTCTGCTAATGCTAACTGCTAATATTTCTGTACAGGACTGTGTAGTGTTAGAGCGGCTCTTGAAACTTTAGGTTGTTTCATCACCACTAACTTGATTTTTTTAGTTTTGGTATGTGTGTTTGAATAGCTATACTTTTGGCTTATGTACATTACCACTCAAAGGATTGGACACAACTACTTATTCTGTTATTATTACTATTTTCCACATTTTAGAATAATAGTTAAGGTACCAGATGTAAAAAAAATAAATAAAAAATAACACAGAAAAAAGTATTTTCCTTCACTATCTGGTCAAACTCATCCATTTGTCAAGAAATTCATATGTCGGCAGACTCAGCACAATTAAAAATGCTAATTTCCAGCATTTCAGCATAAGATTTAATATAATGAGAAACATAAATTCAGTCAAGTGCCCCAACTTTTCTTTGGTTGTGTCATAAAATGAAACTGCACTGCAAAACTCTTAAAACTGTACTCTTAAAACGGTACAGTCAACCATTTTAATTGTGTTTATTTATGGCTTAACAAATAGATATCTTTGTGGTTGCCAAGTGAAGGTTTAGAGCATTTTTGCTCGCCTGCTATCATGAAGATTGATTACAGATAACTATGTAAACAGTGGTAAATGGAGTGCAAGCAAGTCATTTATTTGTTTATTTGATACACCATAGCTTATATCTGTCATAAAAAAGTCTACCCCTCTGTACATGTTTCAAGCAGCAGTTTATCACTTGGATGAAACATGATAATTGTCATAATTTTTCACAGATATAGACAGAAATAATATAAGCAAAGGCATTTTGGGTCTTTGATTATGATTCTGTGCCAGCGTTCATCATCTTCAGCTGAATGCAAAATAACAAATAGTTCAAGCTGTGAGCTAACAGACGAGGATGGGATTTTGATTTCTTTACCATCTCCACAATAGGGTAACCTGTTTTTTTTTTTTTTTTAAGTCCAAAAATGCATACAAGTGCATCTTTACAATAATCATCTAAGAATAGAAAGAACTATATTTTTTTACATTTTCTGAATAAAATGTGAGTGGTACTTTAATTGTCCATGCAAAATATAGCCCATGCTTGGATGAATCTGGTCATTGCTAGGGTTAATTTTACACAGTTTTTGCTTTTGTCTTTTGATGAAAATTTCCTATTAATTTAGTCAAACTTTCATCGTGTCATATTTATTAATTTTAGTCAAATATTTCATATTTTAGTAATAATTATTTTAG
Source organism: Myxocyprinus asiaticus (assembly GCF_019703515.2). NCBI lineage: Eukaryota > Metazoa > Chordata > Actinopteri > Cypriniformes > Catostomidae > Myxocyprinus > Myxocyprinus asiaticus. The sequence continues at coordinate 44,003,627 of NC_059355.1, forward strand.
TGATAATATGCAAAATGAAAAAAGTGAGTCGAACTGTGACAGACCACACTGTAATGAAATATTCAATATTTAGAAAAATGTATTATAAGGTTAGGGTTAAGACTATTGATTAACATTTTTAATCAAATTAATTACATGATATGCCGATTAATCAAATTAATCACATTTATAAATATTTGCTGAGAAAGGCCATCAAATAACAAATAATTAAATATATAATGATTTAATTATTATAAAAAGTTTTAAATAATTATAAATATAATATATATTATAAATATAATAATTCAGATAATTAAAATGCATTACATTGTTGTAGCAGACTAAAAGCATTTTTAGGACAACAAAGAGTGGCTTTAGAAGGCAACGCACTCCGTCCTAGAGTGTTTGAATGCAAGAATGCATTCTCGTCTTGTGCTGTCGCTAGTATCAAGCAAGCCAGAGTGTGGTTTGTTCTATGTACAACTACGCTGAAGTTGGAGTTTCGCTTTCTGCCCCCTGCTGAAAGCAGGTGATATTGCAACCTTGAGTAGCTGAGATGCTAGGGATATTCCTTATTACAGTCCGGGGGCATGATTAATTGCATATCTTTTTTAACACACTATTTAAATGTGTTAAATCGACAGCCGATTTTAAACATTTATGAACTTAAACATCTATCAAAAATAAAAGATACTTAAGCAATATCACATGAGCAAGAGTGCGATATGGCCCTTCATCAGCATTTTTTGTGCATGAAACTACTTTTTTACGTGATGGATCAGAATCTGCCATTGCAGGTTCAAACCAAATGATGCATTCAAGCCTCTCAAAAAAGTCACTTTAGAACTAGTATCATGGCTTGGGCTGTTTCTAACAAGCTATTGGAGAAACAAGGATGTGTGTGTGTGTGTGTGTGTGTGTGAGAGAGAGAGAGAGAGAGAGAGAGAGAGAGAGAGAGAGAGAGAGAGAGAGAGAGAGAGAGAGAGAGAGAAAAGGAGACAGAGAGAGCATGTGCAATTACCTGAGTTTGTCATGACTCTCAAACAGAGATGCTGCAGTGTGTTAGTCAGCTTTCTGAAGATAATGTCATTTTGGTCAAATGCATCCTATATTGTCTGTGGAAAAATAGCAATTCGAGCATGGGAATTCCTCCCTATTTCGCAGTAGCCGGTGCACAAGAGTCATAGAAACCGGAATCTCCTCCGCCATTTTGAACAGTATGTCCTCTTCAATGTGGAAACTCCGATAAGAGGTAAGCGCCTTGAGTTTGTGTAATTAATCAGTCTGTTGTGTCTCTCAACTGTGATAAGCCTTAATGCTGAAGTTGTTAGTTTAAAGCTGTTTAAAGCTATTTCCCAACTTTAGTAGTGTATAAGTTATTCGAGCGATCACGGCTTGCAGATGAATAAAAACACTGACTGATGCTGACTCAATGCACGTCTCCTCAACTGGCTCATATTACACACAAAAATTGTCTTTTGTCGCCACCTGCTGGATAAAACCTGTTATATCACAAAAATAAATGTAAAGATACACATTTAGCTCTTTACACATCTGCACTGCCCTTACACTTTAGTTTAGAACACCACAAACACAAGCATGATACAAACAGTGAAGTTTCTGAGTGCTGATGTTCTGTGACATCCGTTCCCTATCTGTCACTCACTTGCCATTGTGTCAATGTAGTGACACTAGGGGTCGCCCTTGGGAGCCCCAAACACCTCTGATCTTTGAGAAAAGGCCAATGGGAATTGGCGAGTGGAATTTGCATGCCACTTCCCCGGACATACAGGTATAAAAGGAGCTGGCTCGCAACCACTCATTCAGATTTTCTCTTCAGAGCCGAGCGTTTGTATTCAGTGAGTTGAATTACTCTGCCGATCCATTCACCTCGAAAGCTGTTGGATTTACTGCGCATTACAGCGATTTCTCCCCCTTGTGCACCGGTGGAGTGCAGCGAACGCCCCTGGGTGCTTCAGCATTCTAAAAGAATATATATTCTTGCAATAAAAGAGTATATTTTCCCTACTACAAGAGTGGCACTGAGAGCGTCTTTTTAAAGATGCCTTTCCGTCTGTGTTTATTTCCTGGTTGCGGTCGTTACCTCTCTGCTTCCGATGGCCTCGATCGCTATCTTACGTGCTTGGGTGCTGCCCACGCAGAGACAGCGTTCATGGAGAGGTCATGTTCTCACTGCAAGAACATGACCATGGCAACGTTGCAGTCGCGGCTTTCCGTCGTTAGAGGGAACGACCAGCGGCTCCCCACCATGGTCCTTCTACCTACAGGTTTGAGGCTGCATCGGTTAGCACTGGGGGCGATTTGGGGACCCCAATGGGAGCCGCCCCGCCGGGTAATTCCCCATGGACCTCCCATTCCCCAGTACGCTCATTTACCCTCGTCAAGTTCTGGGATGAGACCGTCGGCTCATCTCAGGGCGAGTTCGCGATCTCATTCGGCGAAGCGGATGAGCTCTCGATTGCAGCATTGGAGAGTGGGCCAGTCCAGTCTGACACTGAGGACTGGACTGGGTTCCCACCTTAGAGTGCGGTCGCCCAGTCGCAGGCCGACACGGAGCTGTTGGCCATGCTTACCCGGGTGACTGCGAGCGTTAGGCTGGAGTGGAACCCTCCACTCCCCCCTGAACCCTCGTGGCTTAACGATTGGTTCCTGGGCTCGGAGCACCACTCATGGCCACGTCCCACCCCGGTCTCTTTTTTCCTGGAGGTGCATGAGGAGCTCACGAGGTCATGGCGGGCACCTTTCACTGCCTAGACCCGGTCTCTGAGCTGCTCCGCTCACACTACCCTCGACAGTGGGGCTGCCAGGGGGTACTCGGCGATTTCCCAGGTGGATAAGGTAATGCCACCACCTGGTGGAACAGCCCGAGACTCCCGTCCAGCGCCTGTAGGTTTACGTTGTCTCTGAAGACCTACGGTGCTGCTGGACAGGCCGCCTCTGCCCTGCATACCATGGCTCCCCTGCAGATGCACCAAGCCAAGGTGCTAAGAACTGTACGAAGGTAGTTCTGACCCGGGATTGATGCAGGAGCTGTGCTTGGCGACCGATCTCACCCTCCGGGTGATGAATGTCACGGTGCGGACTCTCAGGCAGGCGATGTCCACCCTGGTGGTCCAGGAGTGCCACCTATGGCTCAACTTGGATGAGATGTGGGAGACTGACAAGGTACGGTTCCTTGACACCCCCGTCTCCCAGGTCGGCAACACCGTCGAGGACTTTTCCCGGCAGTTCTCGGCAGTTAAGCAGACGGAGACTATTCAGCATATCCTGCCCCGGTGCAGATCAAGACCCTGCACCCTGTCTGCTTGTTGCCAGGGATGACACCAGCTCCACCGCAGCTGGGGCCGGGCATAGAGCCACACGCAGGAAGCAGACAACCCCCCGTCTCATGGGCTGCCACCAAAAACCCAAGGAATGCTTCTAGCTGCCCCTGAGATGGGCAATCCATCCTGGGTCACAAACCCGGTGTTTACGGCCATCGTTATTGTGATCGTCGGACACTGCACATTTATGGCAGGCACGATGCTGCAGTGGTGGGCCCCCTGCCCCTGTGCACCCAGCTGCGGCACAACTCACCCACCAAGGCGGTTGTGATGGATTACGAGGATGGTTCCCTCCTCCCCCATCACTGACCTGTCCTATGGTGGGTACCCGGAGCCAGGTAAATTCTTCGATGTCCCCAGACTCAGCATGGCCACGAGTTCGGGGTCCGAGCCCGATGCCCCACCCACCGGTACATCCGACATGATTGTCTCCTTGGTTCCCCTTGCCTGGAGCTTGGGGGCGTGGCTTGCACTCCCCAAACTGTCACGATGGCTGACCAGGACCATCCGACTTGGCAACCATCCATTTTACTTCAAGGGCAGGGCGAGAACGCCTACTAATATAATAGCCCCTATTTCATCGTACCAAGGAAAGGTGGTAGGTTGCGGCCAATCCTGGACCTGCAAGTTCTGAACTGGGCCTTGCACAGACTCCCGTTCAAGATGCTGCTGCGAAATGCATTTTAGTGAGCGTCCGTCATCAGGTTTGGTTCGTGGCTGAAGACCTGAAGGATGTGTACTTCAACATCTCGGCTTCTACTCTTGCGCTGGCACACAGCTGGCCCTGGGGGGGTCACACACTAGTATATGTTCCCCCCAGTGAGCCTACTTGCACAGACCCTGTGCAAGGTCAGGGAGGACGAGGAGAAGGTCATCCTAGTGGCACCCTACTGGCCCACCCAGACTTGGGTCTCGGACCTCATGCTCCTCGCGACAGCCCCTCCCTGGCGAATTCCCCTGAGGAGGGTTCTCCTCTCTCATGGACGGGGCACCATCTGGCACCCATGATCAGACCTCTGGAATGTTCATGTCTGGCCCTTGGATGGGATGCACGGTGGTAGACATGATCACTCAGGCTAGGGCTCCCTCTACGAGGTGCCTATATGCCTTGCAGTGGTGTATGTTCACTAAGTGGTGTTCTTCCTGATGCGAAGACCCCCAGAGATGCTAGGCTGGTGGGGTGGCTGTCCCTTCCACCTTGAGGGTGTATGTGGCCGCTATGATGGTGCACCACAATGCAGTTGACAGTAAGATTTAGGGAAGCATGACCTTAGAGGCACAAGGAGGTTGAATCCTCCCAGACCGCGCCTCATTCCCTCATGGAATCTTTCCGTTGTCCTGTGGGGAGCCCCATTTGAGCCCTGGAATCAGTTGAGCTAAAGGCAGTCTCTTGAAGACTGCCCTCCTGATTGAGCTCACGTCCATCAAGAGGGTAGGGGACCTGCAGGCATTCTCTGTCAGCGACACGTGCCTGGAATTTGGTCCGGGATACTCTCACATGGTCCTGAGGCCCCAACCGAGCTATATGCCCAAGGTTCCCATGACCCCATTTAAAGATCAGGTGGTGAACCTGCAAGCAAAGCTGCCCCAGGAGGAGGCAGACCCAGACTTTTCATTGTTGTGTCCGGTGCGTGCTTTGCACATCTACTTGGATTGCACGCAGAGCTTTAGAGGCTTTAAGCAGCTTTTTGTCTGCTTAGGAGGATAACGGAATGTGAGCGCTGTCTCCAAACAGAGGCCTCCTGGGCCCCAACCAATGGCACCTCTTTGGCAGACATCAGTAGAGCAGCGGGCTGGGCAACACCCAATGCCTTCATGAGGTTCTTCAATCTCTGGGTTGAGCCGGTTCATCCCATGTGTTGTCAGGTACGAACAGGTAAGTTGTCGGAACAACTGGCCAGATGTACCACTTGCGTATAGCGCCTTTCCCCTCCTGGAGGGGGAGACATGCACTTTTACTCCCCAGCCATGTTCATGAGACTGTGGACCCTGGATGTCCTTTCTCCTTAGCCCTTTGTCAGGTGAGTTCGTGGAGAAACTTGATGTAGGCCCTGTACTGGGGTAGGTGCTCCACATGTGCTGATTACCTGTCTGTAACCCCATGTGATGTATCTACCGCGAGATGGTTTCCCCGTTGGTAAACCCGCGTCTTCCTTGGGCAGAGTCCTCTCTGCCACCGATCGGCGTGTTTGTAGAGCTCCGTCGCCTCTGGGTAGGACCTAACATGGGGACTTCTCCACATGCGACACTGCCGACAAAACTCAGTAAGACCATGTGATGTATATCCACACATTACCTTCCCTTTGGGCAGGGTGTGGTCACTGCGATGTCTTCCCCTGGGAGTTACACCCCCCCAACACAGACACTTATGGCCCCCAGTTGATCGATTTCTACTCTTTTTTGGGGTTGAAAAAGAGGAGAAAAGGCCACGGCTGGGGTAGCCTGTCCTCATTTTTTGGGCAGTCGACTTGTCCCCGAGGTGTAGGGGACCGTATGATGCTTGTAGGAGCATTGGGGGAGGTTATGTGACGGCCTGGCGTGCTGGCTACGAGGCATGCAGTGGTCTGCCCATCTCACACCACCAGTCCACGTAACACAGTTCAGCTAGTTGTGGCATTTCGTATAGGGACCCCTAGTGTCACTACATCGACACAACGTCGAGTGAGTGATAGATAGGGAACGTCCTGGTTACTTTCATAACCTCCGTTCCCTGATGGAGGGAACTACTAATAGCTACTTCTTATAAGATTGTAACTTATTTTCTGTGTTTTAGCTACTTTGGCATATTGCATCGCGTATAGCATGTTTTCAGAAACAGCATATTCACAATGCAAGTTACACATTCTGACATGTGCATATCGTTGTTCGAGATCAAACATTTATTCACTTCTTTGAGCAGATGTAAGTTGTAATATTACATATATGTTGTGGATATAGTGATTAATTTCAGGTATAAATAGGATGCGTATGAGTGAGGTAATTAAACCGTTTATAAAGCAGTTAATTTTGCCAGTGTTCAGACATAGTTTCGTAAACAGTATGTTTTAACTAAAATCATTAAAGTATCGTCATGGTGCTTTTTTTCCATCTAGTATTATTGACGAAATAAACCCTTCATCAATGAACATTTTCGTCAGTAATTTCATTTCAACGAGATTAACACTGTCTGAGTGGTTGCTATTGCTAGACCTTTTTTTACTGGCCCAAGTCAAAAGAACCCAACCACAAGTCTCTATGGTATTCTCTAGACATGGCTGGTATTCCTCTTTCAAAGTAAGACTATGCAATGCTTTCTCCCATTTTATTGTCCGCCAGGTGAAAATTCGAAAGTAATAGCACACCTCTCCTTACCAAGTGTTGAGTTTGTATCATAAACCGTTAGTACATAACATGCACTTTAAAAGTCTAATTTCAGTCAGACTAAAACAGTAACGGCTTTTTAAAATGTCAAGTAAACAATTTAGTATGACTTAAATCATACCAGCTGAATTTACTGACTTAAAGTCCTAGATAAAATGGTAACACTTTATAATAATGGTCTGTCATTAATAGGTAACTATGCAGGAATGAATGCAGGATTAATGAGTAGTACTACATTAACACTTTAGTTACTATTATTAGCTAATATGGAAACATGATTAACCAATCAGTAAGTAATAGCGAACTGATGACTGAGGTAGTTCACTGTTAGGTAATCAGTAATTACTGAATTTGATTTGCCTCATTGAGAACTATCAACTAACTATGGCTAATTTAAAATAACTACTAATTAATTACTAATCAAAACATTAACATGTGTCTAAAATGTGAATGATTATGTTTTTATTGTGAACATGATCATGAAATGCGCCTTCAGAGAAACATGCGCCTCACATGTGTTCTTTGCTGGAATTAATTTATGAACATAACAGTTCTCTAAATCATGGCTACAATGTCTGGTAGAGTATCATAGTCAGCTTACAGATGTGTGTGCCCAACATGTGTATTCCTTGGGATATCTCTTCTGTTCATTATAAATTATTAACTTCGGCAGGTTTGATATTGCTGGAGGTCTTTTTAAAATAATTTTGGTAACCCATAAGTAATGAGTCAAGTGTTACCACATAAAATAAAGGAATTACTCATTATTTTAAAGTGAGGGTCATGGTAATGCATTATTAATTAATGAATACACACTTGTATATACACAACATTTTTTTTTTTTTTTTACAAAACATATTTTTAATTAATTTTTTATTCATAGATACTGTAGTTTAATCTTACAAGAAGTGTTTAATTTTATGTGTGCATTTTATTTCTGAGTAACTTAATGGATCCAATAAAACAAAAACAAAAAAAGAATGAGTGTCATGTCCATCAAGCTTCTAATCCAATCAGTGCTCGCCATATTAAAGAAGAGTGAGTGTGAGTTTGCTCCGCCCTCCCGTCGATCTGCCTGCACGCAGTAAACTTCAACATACATTCTGTTCTGATCAGACCGAACATAGGCAAAGGAGGAAACATGTCAAATTAATTTTATAAAAACTGTACGTATTTAACGAGTGGACTGTCTAGGGCGGAAGTATTCATGTGGAATCGACCTCATGCTGCATGCCGGTTTTCTCTCCATTTTCTGTTGAAGTCTTGTGGAGATCAACACACTTGTCCTTTAGACACATCATTTTATTATTTTACTTTGTTAAGACTTTTAAAACATGTAGTAACCATAAGCACCAGCAATTAAAAGCATTATCCTGCTAAGGTTTGTAGCCTATGCAATTATGTTCAATTATTTCAATGATTCATAATTCAATGGCAGAATTGTTTTTTTTTTTTTTTTTTTTTTATATCTGTGAATGTTTGTTAACTATCTGTTTGATTAAATGAATAAAATGTAGGATGTAGTAGTTGAGTATTCATTAATAACTGACAAGTAACACCTCAGTTACTATTAATGGTTTATAATGTGTTTTCACTTTAATGGTCCAGATACCCTTTAACTCCCAAGGAAGGAAACAGTAAGATCTCATTAAGTAATAAATGCGTTACCATGACCCTCACTTTAGAATGATGGTCCAGATCATTAGTATTCCTTCATACTTATGTGGTAACACTTTACTCATTACTTATGGGTTACCAGAATGATTTAAAAAAGACCTTCAGTAATATCAGACATGCAGAAGTTAATAATTTTTGAACAAACAGAAGATATTTCCCAAGGAATACACAGGCTGGGCACATACATCCCTATATTTCTGTAAGGTAAACTGACTATGATCATGGCCATAACCACCATAGACATCCCCCAATATTCATAATATTTGTCTACTGATATGGGTTTTTTCCATGGTTAATTATTACCTTATTCAATTTGGTCCCCATCATTCCTGAATATGTGGTTACGTCCTTGACTATGATACTCTACCAGACACTGTAGCCTTGATTTAGTGACCTGTTACATTCATAAATTAATTCCCATAAAGAACCCATGCATGATTATAGGGGATTACAGCGACAGGCCCATAGACCAGTAGGCTTGGAATGAAGACCAGGAGTCGAGGTGTCAATCAAATTAGTTGAATTTTACTAAAGAGAGTTGTTTGCAAAATCAAATGGCAGAAGTCAGCAGTACAATAGCCTCTGAGTTCGAAGACAGGAGAATCACGAACTGAACTCAGGTCCAAAAACATCAATACTTACAGTCAGATACAGCATCAAGCTGATGTTAATGCTATAGCTTCTAGAATTCTGATTGGTTACAAGCAAAGATAACTATAGAACATTCTGAACATGGTCATCGTGTACATCGTTTATCTCATTGATTGTTGGCATGATGTTTTAGTTCCATATATAGGATTCAATGGTCCGAGTCAGGTCTTAGGCCACGGACAGTCTTCCCTTAATAGGCAGTAGTAGGTCTCTGAGGTCCAGTTGTCCACCTCTCGACTGCTATTCTCACTTTACTGAATTCCTTAAACAGAAATACCTTTGGAAAAACACACACACAATTTCTCCTATTCAAGGTCTTATACTACAAAGCTTCTGTTGGAGATGGGTCTTATCTTATTGGAACTTAAAACATAGAGATAACTGTACTTTCTCTCAAGAGAGCTGAAGTTGTATTCTTGTTAACTTGGCAGAAACATTCATAATCAAATGTATGTTGCTGGGTCATGAAGACACTAGAGAAGCAGCCTAAGTAGGTGCAGACTGTTATTCTATAAACATGCGCTACACTGATGGCTTTCATTGTTGTGCACCGTCTTCATGTTTATATCAGGATTTATACAGTACTATTTTGCTGAACGCATTAACATGCGCTCTTCCCACGAACATTGACAGGGGAGAATAGGGTGGTGGATGCAGCAAATGGGGTCCCCCTGGGAGTTGTGGGCCCTTTGGCTTCAGCCCGTGTAAGGCCGTGCATTACTGCACCCCTGTAGCTGACGTCCTTTCTTCAAATATTCAATTTTGCATTGTGTCATGTTGGACAGACAGATGAAGCCTGTAGGTCCACTAAGCAAAAACCCACTGTTGCTCAATTATAACTGTGCATGTAAACATACTCAGTGTGGTACGAGGTATGTGCTGAAGTTTAATAAATTACTTATGGTTTGTTCAAATCCCTAGGAAAAATAGTAATAGTAATGCTTGCCATTTTTTCTCCCACCTGTCCAGGAATTATTTATGTGACTTCTATAATATTGTTTGCCTGTTAGGTCACCTGTCAAACTAAGGTTATAAAAAGACACAACACGAGTAAAGTACAGATTGACTGTGAATGTTGATCAAGGTGGCAAAAGGAGGAGTGGAGAACAGGGCTGACAGAGACCCTGAAGTCAACCAGACAATCTGCTCAGCTTAGAGAGAGAGAGAGTGAGAGAGAGAGAGAGAGAGAGAGAGAGAGAGAGAGAGAGAGAGAGAGAGAGAGAGAGAGAGAGAGAGAGAGAGCAGCTCATAAATCCATCATCCACCACCTTCATTGGAGTAAAATAAAGACAGAGTAGTGCAGATGTCCCTGGAGTGACATCAGCATGACTGATTTGGCGTTTCAGGGTCTCTGACACACTCTGAGACTGAATAATTAGATATTGCCACATTTCTCTGCCAAACTGCAAAGAGTCTGAAGTATGACACGCTGATGAATGCAAGCATTAGTGAATCACCAAAGTGAAATAATGTAACTTGTGTATAGGGGCATTATCATAATTGCCACCATGATTAGGCAGACCATAAAAACACAGTGATTTATGATGTGTTCAGCAATACATTCTGTTCTCAATGATTTGTGTATGATGCAAGCAAAGCATCAGATTCATTTTCTTTTAAATATTACAATTACAATAACTATTCTGTTACCTAGCATGGGATGTATACAGAGGGATCCAAAAGACTGAGATTACTAGTAAAAGTGCTTATTTACTATTGTGCATTCTTTGAGTTTTCATTCTTTTCTAACTGAATAGAACTGAGAATAGAAATTAAACTTTTACACTAATTCCATAACTTTATAGTATTTAATACGTCCCCTTAATCACTCTAGTTCAATAGAGTCCAGTTGATAATGTGATGTGTCTGCAGTTTGACAAAGGGTCTGGCCTCCTACTCCATATCAGGCGAGTCCACCTGGAGTTTATTGCTTAATTATGCACCTGGCCATGTTGGCACATTGCCCACATCATGTCAGATATCTTTCCTAAAAAGGCCACAAGATGCTACAAACCCATCACGTTTTAAATGCTTTTAAAAACCTCCGAATATTCTTATTTAATTTGATCTTTGGTGAGGTCTGTTTAGATAAGATCTGCTTATGTGCATTATTTGCTTATAAGAAATACTTTAAGACTTTAAACAAATTAACAGGAATCATCTGCCCTTTGCACAGACACAGTAACAGCAAAAATAATTATTGTGCGAGTTACTGTACAATTTTAAATGGATTGTTCTGGTTCTGGATGCTGATTGGTCAATGCAGCATCTGGCCAACCCAGGGGCCCACTAATTAGTGGTCTGTGTCAGCATTAAGTTGAAGCCTAATCCCTTCCATACCAGAGCCCGTGCGACCCAACCCAACCAGTCCAGTAACATTAAATTATAAGCCCAAACACAAAATCGCTTACTGTCATTACAGTTTTTAAGCATCATAGGCAACACTCGTAACAGTATGGTAACAGTAAATATAGTTTTAACAAAATTGAAGTGCTTTTTAAATTTACACTGTGTTTAAAAATGAGGGAGTCCTGCATGAGATGCTGAAAAAACAGCGAAATGCAGTGCAAGAGTCAAAAGCCCCTTTTACACATACAGCCTTTTGCAGAAAATGAACTGCATTTTTCAGGTAAGAGATCATGTGTGAACACGACCTCTTTGAAACTACTGGCAAATTTTGCTCTAGCAATTTCCCTTAATGAGAAGTTGTATCATTACCTATAAATTTCCATATTGATGGTTTGTGTGAACAGCACTTGTGGTATACATTACCAGTAAAGGCGACCCAACAATTTTCCTGTAATTTACCTGGTTGCATGTGTGAACGGGGCTAAAGATGCATGCAAAAACACATTCTGTGTGAACTGCAGTTAACTCGTGTGTTTCATGTGACTTAAAGGGATAGTTCACCCAAAAATTACAATTCTCTCATTATTTACTCACCCTCATGATATCCCAGGTATGTATAACTTTCTTTCTTCACCAGAACACATTTGAAGAAAAATAATTAAAAAAAATATCTTAGCTCATTAGGTCCTTAAAATGCAAGTGGATGGCAGAAAAATCACAGACAGTCAGCTTAAACGTCATCTATACAACACCAGCTGTTAAATTAATGTCTTCTAAAGCATCACGATCGCTTTTGGTGCAAAAGAGATAAATATTAATTTTTTATTTAATTTTATTTTTTTACTCTAAATCATGCTTCCTGTCAGCAGCGTTATGCACATGTGATGTAATTGCATTGGCATTTGAAACATGTGAGAACTGACGCACGTTCGTCACAGCCGAAAGAGCAGCGCTTTTTACAAGTGAGAAGGAAGAACGCTGTACTGAAGCTTGGCTGGTTTTGGTTTAGTATCTGTATTTATCTGTTTCTTTGCTCACAATGGTGCATTTGTGTGCTTATCCTGGATGTCTCAACTGAGTGGAGAACGTGAGATTACCTCTGTATCATGGCAACGGGAATGTCACGTGAGAGACCGCTTGGACTCACCCTCTCGTGATGCTTACCTGAAGCATTTGATTATAGTTAAAAAGTACTTAAATACTGATCTTTTTTCGCACCAAAATTGATCGTTTTGCTTTAGAAGACATTAATTTAACTGTCCTATCAATGACGTTTATTCTGATTTTTGGAGCTTCAAAAGAGAAATCTCCATTCACTTGAATTTTAAGAACCTACTGAGCTAAGATATTTTTGTATTTTTCTTCAAATGTGTTCTGGTGGGGAATAAAAGCCATACACACATGGGATATCATGAGGGTGAGTAAATAATGAGAAAATTTTCATTTTTGGGTGAACTATTCCTTAGAACCCTAGAATGCATATGTAACTTTACCCGTCTTTATGTGGGTCAAAAAAGACCCAGGTGAACTCTAGATGCTTATTTTTTCTAATTAAATTAATTCTAATGATAATTTTACATTTTAAATAGTTTATACAGTATATATTTTATTATACATTGAAAATTAAGAATGGACAATTTCTAAGTTTGGAACACATTTACATAAGTAAAATGTTTTTTTTACAATTTTGTTTTAACTTAAATAAACTTGTAAATTTACAACCTTATATACTTTATATTTCCATATGACACTATATTTATATATATACAATCAATCAATGTATTACAAAAATAATATGAGTGTTAAATGCATTGAATAACACAGGAAATACATATGGGTTATATAGGACGCACATCTGCATTCTATGGTTGTCATGGAAATTCTGTTATAATTAAAATATATATATATATATCACCTACATTTTACAAGAGTAAGTTCACATGATAGAAGACACCTTACTTGAGTAGCAGATCAAAAGACTATTTCATGAAAACATTATGCTGAGTCATTTTTGATCCACATATATGTTCTAAGGTTAAATCAACATTTAAAACATACAAAATCCAATATTTCAATTAGAAAAACAGTACCAAATCACTAAAATGACATTCATTTATTGTATAGTTATTCCTATTAAATGCATTATTTTAATGACCTTTTCAAACTCAAATGTGTTTTTTAATGTCTCTTCTTGAATGTGCAATCATGATTATGTTCAAGTTTATTATTAATGATAACTTTTAAAGAAAAGAAAAAAACATTTGTTGTACGATTTGTGATAAGATAGGGGGCCCAGAAATTACGCCACCCCTGGTTGCAGGTACTCCATGGACCCTCATCACATTTCTGGGTTGAGAGCACAGAAGTAAACTATAGTGAGGCCAGCAGATGCCGATGTCTCTTTGTCAATCAATTGCACTGTGATTTCACGGCTCAGTTAAATCCATTTCACTCATAACAAACCTTCCCACCCCCCACCCCTATCATTTAGCCAACTAGGCCCTATTCTGCATATGCAAATAAAGGGGGTTATGCTCAGGCATTGTCCTTAACTTCGTGCCCTGCCATTAACAGAATCTAAAAGGCAATGGACGAGGCCACTCTCACCGGTGTGAGGAGGTTTTAACTGCGACATGTTCTGCAATTATCCTACCACCCGCAATCATCCCACCCACTGCGGATCATCAGTATTACAAACCTGCAGGGGAGGACGTGGCCTGCAAATCTGCACTGTAATTACATTAAATATCATACACACAGTACAAACACTGATCAAAGCCTGGAATTACACGACAGAGAAGCCGTGGCAGGAGGGGAGGAGAAACGACAGGGAGAGCGAAGGAGGGTGAGTGACAGAGAGAGAGAGTTTCTGGAGAGCAGGTTCTTCATATTCTCGTGATCTCCTTGCATTAATTATCTTCTGAGTGAAAAGTCTTACTATATACAGTGCAGTTTGTATTGTACACTGCCTTTACCTTCTTTAATGCATACATAAAATTTGCATACTGTGCACAGTTTACATACTGCTGCATCGATATTAAGACAAGTATGTTAGTATGCTACTCTGAACATAGCCCTTGTCTTTCTCTCTCTTTTTTCTCTTATAGAGCTGCAATCTCTTTGAGTTTTGTATTGGCATATTTACTCTATCAATTGTACTTTCTCCTTGTCAGTTTGAGAGGATGTCCTATGCAGCTGAAATATATCTCAGAATATTCTGCAAGATAATCACAGTACACTGCAGTCAGGTTGTCCGGATGTTTCTGCTGCTCAAGTCAAATAAAACAGAATACAGAAAAGAGCTTTTTTGACAAGTGCATTGTGGCGTGTTTATGTATGCAGGTGTGAAAACACACTTGATTCTTGCCAAGTTAAAAGTCCAGGCCTGAATCTCATCCATTTACAAAGCAATATCTGAAATATAAATATCTATGCAACGATGGGTCTATAAAAAAATAATAATTTAAACATTTAATGTGAAAATACTTTGAATATTTTCTATTATTTGTTTATTCAATGGAAAACTTCTATCATTAATTACTCATGCTCCTGTCATTCCAAACCCGTATGCTGTTATGTCTTAAAAGGTGAATTTTTGAGAATCTTTGCGCAGCTCTTTTCCATATGACAGTTCACAGAAAACACATCTGTCGAGCTCCAAAAATTACAAATAAACACCATAAAAGGAGTCCTGCACATACTGTATATTCTAAGTCTTCTGAAGCCATATTTCTTTGTGTGAGGAACAGGCAGAATGTTTTTCTGCTAGTCACTGGTAATCTATTAAAAATCTTATTCACGTCTGCTTAAGCCAGGTTCAGACATCATTGACACCAAACACCATTGTGTGTCTTAATATGTAAAATGGAGGATTACATTTGAGATCTGTCATGAAGTAGATTTTCAAGTGAATAACAACTCAAATTTCAGTCTGTTCCTTACAAAATTATTAAAAAATTATCCTTAAATACTCGTAATTTAAAGAAATACAGTAACACTTTACAATAAGGTTCCATTTGTTAACATTAGTTAACAACATTAGTTAACAAACTAACAATGAACAATAATTTTACAGCATTTATTGATCTTATTTAATGTTAATTTCTACATTAATATTAATACATTATGAATTACATTAATTTATTAAGACATTAAAATTCAAAGTTAACATTAGTTAATGCACAATAAACTTACATGAACTAACAATGAACAATAGTATTTTTATAAACCAACATTATCAAAGATTTCTAAACACTTTTAAAAATACATTGCTCATCTTTAGTTCATGATACCTAATGCAATAACTAAAGTTAACAAATGGAAACTTATTGTAAAGTGTTACCAGAAATACTATAGAAGAACTATAATTTATAATATTATAGATTATGTTAATAATTCTGTCATTATTTACTTACCCTTATGTCATTACAAATCAGGGCAGTACAGTGTGACTGTTTTGCTTGCATTTGCAATTAAAAATTATGAAATGTGACATCACATTTTAACCCATTTGGACATGAGAGATAAGTGTCATCGTGATTAATATTTATAGTAATAAAAATATATTTTAATATCAAATCATTAAAAATATGATATTGTTTCAAAATTGTTGTAAGATAGTAGTAAATAATAAAAATAGTTATAAATGATTTAAAAAATGACAATAAAACAATTTTGAGCACACTCTTCTGTGTACTTGTAAGTTTTAATTTGTGCTAATTAATTGTTTAGTTAAATAGCACCAGTGCCATAGTTAAATAAGTGTACAGTAATGCATATGCTGTAATTGTTCTGTGGAACACACACACACACACACACACACACACACACACACACAAGAAAAAAATCACACAGCTCTTTTCCATACAATGGTTCATAGTGACCATCTCTGTCAAGCTCAAAAAAGGACAAATATGCAAAATGGAAAATGACATTGAATCCAGGGCATGCTGAGTGACTCCAGACAGGTCTCCTAAGCAACCAAATTGGCCCAGTTGCTAGGGAAGGTAGAGTCATATGGGATAACCTCCTCGTGGTCACTATAAAGTGGTTCTCGCTCTCGGTGGGGCACGTGGTGAGTTGTGCGTGGATGCCACGAAGAATAGCATGAAGCCTCCACACGCGCCATGTCTCCACAGTAGCGCGCTCAACAAGCCACATGATAAGATGTGCGGACTGACGGTCTCAGACGCGGAGGCAACCGAGATTCATCCTCCGCCACCTGGATTGTCACTATGCCACCACAAGGACTTAGAGCGCATTGGGAATTGGGCATTCCAAATTGGGGAGAAAAGGGGATAAAAATCAATTTTTGTTTGCCCTTTTTAAGTAAAAAACAAAATAAAATTTGAGATTTAAACGACATTAGAGTCAATAATGACAGAATATAAAGTTTTGGGTGAACCATTCCCTCAACATCACAACGTTCCCTTTAACATTCCCAAATCTGTCAAACTCCCTGTTTACTGCATCAGCACAAAGCTTGAGCTTTCACAAATGTTTCCCTTCTAGCACAAGGTCACGACTGTCAATTGTGAGGCGCCGTTGTTAAGGGAGGGTGGGACGGGCCCAAAAATAGAAGTGATTTCTGTACTTTGTCAAGCCAGCCATCTCCATTTCCCTGTGGTTCGGCCCGCGATACTGATCTAAGAGGCAGCTTGGTGATAAAGATCACACACTGAGCGGGAAACCTCCCTCAGGAGTTAATTGAAGTCAAAGTGAGTCACACCATCTTAGATCTGGCAGATGACCCGTGCCACTCTCTATTGTCTTTTTACCGTCCTCTCCCTTTATGATCAATGCTTTTCCCCCTATTTTAACTTTAAATAAGCAATAGCCATGGGATGCCACTCAGTGTCAATGCCAACACTTGAATCTCCACACCATGGGTCACCTTCCTGATGCTGTTGATAGTTCCCTGGCAGGCCTGATAAAGGCAGGTGGCGGCTTAAGAGACCAGATTTCCATGTTATTGTACAAACTTAAAGGGAAAGTTTACCCAAAAATGAAAATTCTCTCACTATTTACTCACCCTCATAATATACCAGGTGTGTGACTTTCTTTCTTCACCAGAACACATCTGAAGAAAATTAGAAAAATATCTTAGCTCAGTCGGTCCTTAAACTGCAAGTGAATGGAGATTTATCTTTTGAAGCTCCAAAAATCACAAACAGTCAGCATAAATGTCATCCATATGACAGCAGCTGTTAAATAAATGTTATGATTGCTTTTGGTGTGAAAAAGATGAATAGTTAAGTATTTTTTTTTACTCTAAATCATGCTTCTGTTCTGCAGCAGTATGCGCATGCAGTAGCGGTTCTAGCTTGTATGACGCCCTGGGCGAAACCCGCTTCAGCACGCCAACACCCCCAGAACGGGGGTTGTGGGTGATGAGATGGCTGGTGGAGTTCACGGCGCCGCCTCCGGTTCCCATGCCTAAATCCGCCACTGTGACGTAATCGCATTGGCATTTCAAACACGTGAGAACTGACGCACGTTTGACACACCTGGAAGAGCAGCGCTGTTTACAAGTGTGAAGGAGGAATGCTGTACAGAAGCTTTGTTGGTTTTGGTTTAGATCTGTTATTATCTGTTTCTTTACTCACAAAGGTGCGTTTGTGTGATCATTCTGGATGTCTCAACCGAGGAGAGAACGTGAGATTACTGTATCTGTATCCATGGCAACGCGAACACGTCACACGAGAGACCACTTGGACTCCACCCTCTCGTGAAGCGTTGGATTATAGTTAAAAAGTACTTAACTATTTATCTTTTTTTGCACCAAAAGTGATTGTATCGCTTTTGAAGACATTCATTTATGGTTTCGTATGGATGATGTTTATGCTGACTGTCTGTGATTTTTTTTTTTTTTTTTGCTTCAAAACACAAATCTCAATTCACTTGCATTTTAAGGACCTACTGAGCTAAGATATTTTTCTATTTTTTCTTCAAATGTGTTCTGGTGAAGAAAGAAAGTCATACACACCTGGGATATCATGAGGGTGAGTAAATAATGATAGAATTTTCATTTTTGGGTGAACTATCCCTTTAAGGCTTAAAGACTATAAAGAACAGTAAATGTACAAAATTAACCTATGATGAGCTATAGAGAAGGAAATTTGTCAAGTAAATACACTGACATGAGCAATTTGTATTTTCGAAGGAATTTTTCAAAACTTGAAGTCTATATCTGTGCTAAAGATATATATTCACCTGTTCCATGTCTTATCATTGACAGCAGTTACTCCACTTACAGTATCTGAATCATGCATTTGCTGTTTACTCTTAATTACTTCCTCGGCCACAAGATTCCCTTTACACATGCATCCTAATGTTCTCGTGACGTGTTGAGAGCTTTCACTGCAGCAGGGGATATTTCCAGATTGATTCCCATACACGAGTTCTGGATAGTTCTGGCGAGGAGCGCCATGCACCAATAATGACACATGATGGAAGCCCCTGTCATTGTGTCACCTTAGAAAATGAAGATGGATGGAAGTATGGATAGAAAGTGATTTTGTTGAGCAGGAAGTTAAGAGACATTGCTGTGGTAATAGGCGATGATGATTACCGCCTGCAGTGCCACTGAATTGACCTGAAACTCCTTTTAGTCCAATTTAACAGCAAATTATCAAGTACCATCACTGTTGCCAGCTTTTTTGCGATGTTGCGTCTGAGTTTATTGCTGATAGAGATTGTGAATGACATATTTTTTTGTACTCTGATCAGAAAAATAAGAGATACAGGATGGGCAGCACAGGGGTGCATTTCTTAAAGACAACATTAAATTTATTGACAAGCTCAATTTCTATTTCCTGTATTAGAATTGCCAACAGCTCACCTTCCAGTGGCTGCAATGCCATGCTTCAAGGGCTGAGCAAGTGCTCATTCTTTAGGGTAGCAGTGTATGTGTGATTTTGTGCATGCTGCAATTAAAAAAAGATCGGCCCTGAATCTAGGCATGATCGGGCCGATCGCCGATCACAGATTAAGACAAAGATCGGCTGATCTAAATCAGTGACCGATCAATCGGTGCATCCTTAATGAAAATTATGTGAATGTGGTGAAAACTTTTGCAAAATGATGATTTACGTATTTCATGACATGTATCGCTGCAGTTGCGAGGTGAAATGTCCACTGTGTGGCGCTAAAAGCTTGTAAAATTTTCTCCCAAACAGACATTTTTTTAATTGAGTTTTAAATCAACAAAACCTACATCCCACCTTAAACCTAACCAGTAGTGTCATAAAAAGCAAATGTGACCTGAAAATAAGACATTATTGTTGTTGCGCATCTAGTGTTCATTTCACCAGAAAACTGCAGTGATATGTACAACGAGCCAAATTATTTTGCAGAAATGTAGGTATAATAGCATGGTTCTATGAGAACATGTTAACTAAAAACCACAAAATTCCATTTCAAGGGGGTTGTTGCAGCGTGAAGCGTTTACCCATGTTTCCATTGATCATGGTATAAATAATGGGGGGGGGGGGGGGGACTATTACACAAGTTAAGTGAATGTATAAATCTTTGTTAGATTCAGTAAATTTAATCTAATGAATTCATTTGGTGAAAAGAGTAGCACTCTGGCCAGGGGGATAAAGCAGCTTAATTAAAATTGCTTTGCTGTAACCAGCCAGACTTTTTACATACCCTCTGGTCAAATCCAGATTTGGAGTGGGTAATTGCATTGGCTCCTTACCGTTTAAGTCTGTATTCTTGATTTGTAATTATAAAATCTTATTGGACTAGCCACTTTGATATGCACACACCAGTGACCACTCATCAATTGAATACTATATTAATGTTCCAAGTGGCTAAAAACCATTGCCAACTGTAAAGTAACCTACAGTACAGTTAGGCCAATGAATTATATCACTTGGCATTATGATTTTTATTATTGTTACATGTTCTGAAGAAAATGTGAGTGGTGTAAAATGTGCCACCTTAAGGTTAGGGTGCTCTAAATGGATTTAACGTGTTGCTATGCAGTTGCTAGGGTGTTCAGGGTGGTAACTAGGTGGTTGCTTACTGTCTCAAGTCAAAGGAGCCCACTCTGATCTCTCTATGGTATTATATATGGTTTGTTTGCCTATTTAATCATCAGCTGGGCAAAAATAAGTCAGATTGCGCAGAAAAATTAATACCACGTCTCCTCAATATTTCACATGATTTGAGGTACTATTTATGACTGTAGCATAAACAATGCCGGATAATTTAAGCACCAAAATGTAATACTTAGGGTTAGGGGTTTGTATTGTAATGGTAAAGCTTACCTTTACAGAACAACAAAATGTTGAGCATCGGTGCATTATCATATTGCTGTTTCCGCTGTTCAACAAAATTAATAAAACCATTAATGTTGTGCGATACAGTGATTTTACAGCTGCTTCAGGGCACCCCTTAACCATGGTCAGATCATTAACATACAGCCTCTCTTGGCTTATTGCTTTAGTTTTCCTAGCCAGTAAAGTTATGATTCTGAAAATCCAGACAGATTTGTAATAATTAATCTAGGCGGCCCATTTTAGCCGAGCTCCACAATAGTTACATAATAAAGTATTGCATGAGCCCAGCATCTTTGCTAGAATAGTGCCTGTGTTACTTTAAACTAGTCAGTTTAGTTTTTATTTTATAGTGTCTGATGTATGGAGGCCCTTGGTTTCTGCTGTTCAAGCAGCACTTAATCTGACTCCAGAGGCTGATGGGTGATGTCACCTGTCCAAAAGTGGTACTTCAAGCAGAGGAAATCCACGTCGCCTCCTTCAACTGAACTGTAACTGTATTATGTAACATGTTTTCTGAACTGGTAGCATGACATGGCCAAAATAGCATTGCAGTCAGACATGATGGGTGCCAAAGAGCTTGACAATAGTCTCAGCCATCAAGCATCCTTGAGGACGGAATTCTAGAACTTTTACCATAAGCCTGTCTAGGCCATAGAGCCGATTGATTCTCACTCAATGTGTGAATTTGTAGTTGTTTATTAATGTATCTGTGGCATTCCCAGCTGGGGATACTTCTTTTTATCGTGTGCCTTTCCATCTAGCACACGGGCGAGTGCTCAAAAATATACTCTTTTGACCGCGAGCCTATACCGACATGTTTGAAAACATGGACTGTCTACACGTAATGTGTTGATGACGAAATTTGCGTTGCACGCACTGTGCACGAGACATACTGGCATGTGGAAAACCTAAATATACTTCAGCCTTTAGGCTTTGGTTGTATATACATTAAATGCTGCATCAGAGCTGCTTTGTCATTGTCATGACACTCAGCACGTTTCTTGTTTTCAGACGGCTGCACAGAGAATTCATTCATTAATTGTGCACACGGATAAATGGCTGTGCTGTTTGTTAGCACATGCCATTGGTGTTGTTTAAGCATCAGATTCACTAAAGAAGTTATATGCAATTCCAGATTTTCTTGAGGAAACCGAATCATCCATGGCGAAAGTGTGCACGACTACACCACACGTCTGAATATGTGCCGATTATAACAATCTTCTTCATTATTTGACAAATTACTGAAGCCATGATCACTAGAAAATGTACAACAAACATCTTTTATATTAAACGCAGTAACACAACTTTAATTGTGCCAAGCAAATAGCGCTGAGTTTTGTGAATAAGGCACAACTTAAAATAAGCCTAATTTACATAGAAAAGTAATGCATTCGCACTGAAAGACAATTACTTTTGTGAAAGACAAAAGACATTTCAACGCATTTAAAGCCTGGTTGAATTGGATTGTGAGTGATTACTGAATATGATGTGTGCATAAAAGAAACAAGTGTTTAGTGAATTCACCCTACAGTTATCACAGTGTGCATGACGCAAAATGCCAGTCACCAGCGCGTACTGCCACTTGCATCCCAGTTTTTCTAGACATGTAGACAGTGCATGCCTGCAGCTGACTGTTCTGTATTAAAGAGTATCACAAAGCATTTGTAGTGCTCATGCGGCAAACACATCCAACAAGCTTGTGGTCAAAAAAGTATATTTTGAAAGGCTAGAGCATTAAGCTGTAAGTGGAAAAAGTACACTCTAGCTTTAAAGGTGACATTACATTCTTAATCATCTGTAAAGACAAGACCACTTACAATTAAGCATGCAATTATTATTTTTGTTGGCTACATTCTCAAAAAGTATAAAGTTTACAAAAATCTAAAAAGATAGTACACCTAAGGCTGAAATTGTATAGAAAACAAAGTTTGAATGAAGTCTGTATATTGTGTCTGTATAAGTGTTTCTAGGTGAATTATTTGCTGAATTAATAGCAAGGTTTAAAATGAGCCCCTAATCTGAATGTTGGAGAAATATCAATACAGTGGTGCCTTGCAAAATAACCCTCTTTAGCTATTTCACACACACACACACACACACACACACACACACACACACACACACACACACACACACACACACACACACACACACGCACACACACACACACACACTCTGTTGGTGCAGCTATCATTATGAGGACTCTCCATAGACATAATGATTTTTATACTGTACAAACTATAGATTATATCCCCTAACCCTAACCCTACCTCTAAACCTAACCCTCACAAAAAACTTTCTGCATTTTTACATTTTCAATAAAACATCGTTTAGTATGTTTTTTAAGCGATTTGAATTATGGGGACACTAGAAATGTCCTCATAAACCACATTTATAGCATAATACCCTTGTAATTACCAGTTTGTATCCTTAAAAAAAAAGTCCTCGTAAACCACTTAAACCTGCCCACACACACACACACACACACACACACTGGCCTGAGCTGTTCACTTGAGCTCTGGGTGATTTTAATTTGTCAAAACTGTTTACCAGTACTGTGCCAGGCTATTACCACTGTGTCATCTAGGGAACAGATAGGTAATGAAAGATAGACAAAAAAGAGAGAGCAAAAGAGACAGAGGAAAGAGAGGGGGGTTAATTTGGGAGATGCTGTGAGGGGAGAAAAAAAACATAAAGAGCACGCACAGATTCATTATTCCATCTTTTTTCCCAAATCAATTACGCTTACATGCAAATCAGGCCAGTTCTCCATTAGCAATGAATTATTCAAATATTTAATGTATGTGTGAGAGAGGATGTCTTCGAATGTGTCAATTAAACACTGTGCATTACGCAGTGTAGGCTTAATGCGTAAATAATGCCTCTTACAGCATAGCCCCATCCGTCCACTTCCTGCATGTAATGGAACTCACAGAGACTGATGCAAGTGTTACTCATCTGAGATTTAGACACCTCCTGTCAACTAAATTTAGAATTTCTCACATCATCCAGGTTTCAGCTAAAAGCTACCTATGACAATTTTGAGTCGATGCCATTTGGCTCTGGTTTGTATTTCTGTTGTGGTCTCTTCACAAGACTGGTGTTTGTTGGTATATTGTATCGTCAACCTTAAAACACATTTCTTAAAGGGGTCATATCATACACTTCTGTTCAAAAGTCACAAAGACTTTTTTGTTCTTGAAAGATTTTGACACTTCTCTTCACCAAGGATGGATTAAATTGATCAAAAACATTATCTAATGCATTAGTAATGTTGAAAATGATTATCACTGTTTGAAGTAACACTTTTATGTTTTAATTTATTTTAAAATAACATTTTTACCCGTGATGTCAAAGCCCATTTTAAGCATTCATTACTCCAGTCTACTAAGAAAACACTATGTAATCTAATTCATCAATAAATCATTCTAATGTGCTCATTTTGTACTCAAGAAACAATTCTTTTTTGTTAGAACAGTTAAATGGTTGTGCTACTTAATGAACTGTGGACATCGCAAGTGTCGTATTAAGTACAGCTGCATTTCCTGCAAGTAGAATTTTGGTTTTATAAATGGCCAAAAAGAAACAAATCTCTCTAGAAATTAATCTGTCTATTGTTCCTTTGAGAAATGAAAGCTATTCCCTGCGCTACTTTCCTAAAACAAGAAATCAAACTGGATCTTTCCTCTAAAGAAGGAAGTGGACGACCCAGATGCACAACAACATGAAGACAAGCAGGGATTTTAAAAGTATTTCGATACCACTTTGATAATAATGATAATAATAACAATAACAATATCAGTGCTTCTGCAGAGCATTGACTCAATCTGACTAACACACGGATGCTTTTAAATGCTCACACCATTATTTGAATGCGTGCTCTGTTACTCCTTTTACACTGAAATTGACAATTTATCAAAAGAAAATTGTGATATGTCCTAGTATGATTATTAAACCATAAAAGGATGCGATTTAATTAAATAAATATACAGTCTATATTGTCTACAGTAAAAACATCACATTTCATGAGCATCATGCTCTGTGATTGTTGTAGTAGATGACTGAAGAGAGCACACATTCATTGTGAAGTGAACAGTGCCAGCAAACTATATAATTATATAATTAAACTGCAGCATTTTTCACTTTAATAATTGCACTGGACCATTTAACCAACGTTGTGAAACTACCGTCCTAAACACAGAAAACAGAAAAGACTTCATGTCAAAATAAAAGCTCTAGGCATGAAATTGATGATATTGTGACAGAAATATATTACTGCTGTTTAGTATAATGTAATATTTACTGTAATGATTATTATTAGAATTATATATAAGCAATATCTCTGGTAGCGACTACTGCAGTTTTGGTGTTGTGACAACCCTAAAGACAAGTACTGTACATTACAGTCTAGTTTTAGAATATCCAAAACCAGCAGCTTCATTGACCAGTATATGCCAAAGACCAGTTTTATCAGCCTCAGTGAAGAGAAGACTCTGGCATGTTGGCATTTTAGGCAGACTCTAAAAGAAAACACACATCTGAAACTGGCAAATAAGGGTAGAATGTGCAAAAAAATATGTGATAAATGTGATAAATAAATATGGAAAAATTAAAGTTTGAGGTGTCGATCTGTTGTTAGGAAAGCTTTTTTGAAAAATCTGTGAGAAGTGCCCTACAAGCCAATTACATATTTGGGAAGGCTGCAGAAAGCATGGGATGAAACTTTACCTAAAGGTCCATAATAAACTGACTGCTAGAATGCCTAAGGTGTGATTGCTGCAAGTGGCTAATTCTTTGATAAACAGAAAGTTTGTAGAATTCTCATGATTTGATCACTTTAATGTAAACGTTTGTTTCATACCTTACACAGCAGTGTTGCATCATTTCACTATGGTCAATGACAAATTCAAAATGAAATCAGATTGTTTTACATTATGTATTCCATTTTTCACATTCTCAAAAATATTTTCCTCTCCCTTGTCTTTTTAATATACAACAAACCTCTTTGTCACACATCCACCAAACAGAAACTCACAATGACTTTGATAAATTTCACAACCCGAAACATCGGCTCCTGGGCCCTCTGCCCGAAAAGACTTGTCATGCTTTGCTGGCCCCTTCGACACCAGCGAATCAATCGCTGTCGCTATTCATAATCCATACCTCACTGTACCATGAGCAGGCATTTAAACCCACATTTGTCCTCGCCGTCGCAGAGGTGAAAAGTTTATGAATAAAGAATTATTTGGGATAGCACATTCACACTCGAGTCTGTGCAGTGATGGCCTATTTTTGACAGTTTCATAATAAGCTGCTGAATTCTGTCATTTGTCACTGGGAGTGCAGCGAATCTGGGGCAGTGAACAGTAAAATTTTAAACAGTTTTTGTAAGGGTATATCATTAACCACCCAATGTCTTGTGAATCCAGTGTTATCTTTGACGGATGATGTAATGAATTGTTTGTTCAATTATAGATGTGCCCTTTAAAGTTTGTCGGAGATGTTTTTGTATTGTTTTTTTTTACATTGGTTAGATAAGACAGCAAGGTAATGAGGTCACCACTTTAAGTGCTGGTCTAGTAAGCAGAAGTGTGTGATTTTTTTCTGTTGTGTTAAAATATATTTTCCTACCGAAGTTTAAAATAGAGAGACAACTACACTGAAAAGTTTTTGCACACATGGAAATTGTAAATTTGAATGGTATAAAAAAAAAATCTTAAATCTACAATCTACTTAATTTCATGAAATAATATTGATTGAAGTGAGCGAGTACATTTAACTGAAACATTTCAGTAGCTTTTTATAAATCTGATGTACATGGTATTTAAATAAACTTTAAATTTAAATGAACATTTAACTAGAACATTTGAACTTTCATTATAAACACATTGAATTATGTGCCACATGACTTACAAAAGCTTTCCACATGAAAATTTTATGCATGCTATGTAGCCTATTAGACATCACCTTGCATTGCTGGCAATGGGATCACAACATGGGGCTGCACACGCAAACCTCAACACGTAGGCTGCATCCCAATTCACCTACTTATACTATGCCCTTATAGTATGCACTCTTTATGTAATGGAAAAGTGTCTAGTCTTTATAGCCTGTCAATACCGGACATGTGTGGCATGTCACGTCA
The DNA here is from genome assembly GCF_019703515.2 of Myxocyprinus asiaticus. Lineage (NCBI taxonomy): Eukaryota > Metazoa > Chordata > Actinopteri > Cypriniformes > Catostomidae > Myxocyprinus > Myxocyprinus asiaticus. The sequence goes on from NC_059355.1 coordinate 44,030,419, forward strand.
CGTCAAAAGCAATAGAACCCCATTATAATCAATGATGCTGCCTACACTGGAAGCGTCCGTTGAGGCGCGCCGTTGCACCGACAATAAACAGGTGTTGCGTTCCAATTTTGCACTGCACGCGCAGGCGCTACTACACAAATAAAATGGTTTAGAATGTTAGTGTCGACGCATGCAGTGTCGACAGCCTCAAGCCCTTGTGTCGCGTCAACGGATGTGCCCGGTGTTGACAGGGTGTTAGTGTTTAGCAAAAAAGGGTGCAAGCAGGTGCATAGATATTGGGGGGATTACAACCCCCGCCCCCCCAATATTTATACCATGATCAATGGAAACATATCAAATGCTTTACACTGCAACCCCCTCAATGTTCAAGCCAAATCTACACCCTTGGGTGCATAGTATATGCAGGGACATACTATAACGACATAAAATCACGTCTTGAAACCAAAGTGTCCTTTGTCGCATTGTTACATGCATCCTGTCACTGTACACCAACCTGTCAGTCATGTTACAGTTAACATGAAATGCACGTTCCTCATTTAATTTTTACTATTATTCATTCATTTTTCTTCATTGCTTTACATTCATGATACCCTACAATGATTCTTACCATACTGGAGAAGACTAGCACGTCATTGAAGACCTGTCGCAGGGTGTTTCGTGTGGAGAGCTGCTTGTGTTTTCATATCATGATTCCTGTAGAAATGTGTAGTTAATGAAAACCACAATTCACAGTTCACAAAGTGTTGCATATTAAATATAACACAAATAACAGTTATATTTAAATATATGATCTTGTAATTCATCATCAACTAAAATAAAAATCAAGGATTATCTATTTAACTTTTAATGTTATACCAAATCGGAAAGACAGAACACTTGAATGACATTGTACTGGATAACTTTATTTATTTATTTATTTTTTCCTTTGGCAGCATTACATACTGTTTACATCATTACAACAGTCCCTTGAAAGAGAATCTGACCTCCAATATATTTCGGTGATAAATTAATGACAAAAATAAATAAATAATAATAATAATAATAATAATAATAATAAAATAAATACAAATAAATATTAGAACAGATAATTGTATTAATTTGGTTCATTTTCTGTTTGTGATAGTCCCGTTTTTAATCGATATGGTGCTGACACTTTTCCTTAAAGATTATTTTAGAGAAAGAAGCTCTTCAGAACACACAAGAGCACCCACAATAAGCAGTACAAATAATGTATATGTTCATAAAAGAATGCATGACAGTAAGGTGAGGATTATTAATCACTCATTACCTTTTCTGATCACTGATCAGAAAAATCACTGATCACTTAAATTTGCAATTTAATGAGCCAATCAGCGTCTTCATCCTACAGTGAGAACAAAGTAGTTTCTCTTCACAGTTTTCAGCCAAACTTATGTTATGTTTAGTGTTGTTTTATGTTGTTGGTGAAGTGAAGATTCGCCGTCGGCCTCACTGTCATGTTCGCAGTTTTTCATGTATGACAAGTGCAGTTCTAAAGCGAACAGTCAAACTCTTCTTCAGTCGAGCTAGGAATTGTGGGCAATATTAGCCGAAAAAGTGTTCACGGATCCACACTTCGAAAATCTACCTGAAATGGAAGCCTATGACATAATTCTCGCAGAGGACTCATAGTAAGCATTATGTCATCCATTCATTAAATTGTCGCATCTCATCCAATCATGATCTAGCCTATGCCTTATAAGGTTCCACATCTGTCTCTCATTGTTCATTAGGCTGTGTTGCTTTCACCCAACGCCACCCCTACACCACCAGTTTGGGTTGTGTCCTGCTATAAGGGGTAAGCGCCTCTCCCCTGCCGTCATCGCCTTCCTGCATGATCTGATGGTTCAAGCGAGAATCCTGACGCTGAACAGTAAGGGGCTTACTCCAAGGGAAACTGATCTATCACTAACTCATGTTATTCCCTACTACCGAGTTCTCTGAGAGAAATAGTAGACTGTCCGTGTAACTTTAGGAAACACATTTCCACATACTGTGATTTGGGACACGTTAATTCTAAAGCGGATAGGGATTGGGATGCAGGGTTGGTAACAATTAACAGATAACTCTTTTGATCATGAACTGGTAATTCACAAAAACAAGAAGTTACTGAAGTCAACAATAAAAATGGTGTAATTAAACTTGCAAACATTTAAAAGCAAACTCATTAATCATTCAAGCCCTTTGTATGCTGGGAACACCATCTTCAAAAAGTGAAGTGAAATGAACTTATTTTAAAAATGGAAATTTATTGAAATTTACTCAAATTAGCGAATAAATATGACAAGGTTTTCTACTTTAAGATTATTACATGATGATGCATTGTAAAGATAACAATGAATCATAATTAATATTTACTTATAAGCAAGTGCATTTATTTTAACACGTTTGAATTAAAAATAAATGTTGAATTTACTTCATATTTTCAAGTTCACACTTTAACTTATTCAATGTAGAATGTATTCTGTTATATTTACTTTACCACAGTTTTTTTTTTTTTTTTTTTTTTTTTTTTGCAGTCTATAATTTATTTTCGTTATTTATTTATTTATTTATTTATTTATTTTTATTATTACACTTCACCTTTAAGGACAACCGCTGAACACCGTCAACATATTCTCCAACCAAAACAGCCAGAAAGAACTGCAGCACAGGTTTTGACATTCAAAACTAATGAGACCATAATAAACTAATGAGACCCCCCAGAGGCCTTCAGTGAACACGAGGAGTGCATAAACAAGTCACATATAAATGTCAGTAAGTTCTGTCTAAAAACAAGATTCTGTGCTGGCACTAGTTGTCAACACTAATCTTGAACAAGATTTACTTGCATGCAACTCGACGGCATTATTCTTGCATCAACACGTACATTCTTACATTGAAAACTTTTTTATATTGCAGGGTAAGTTTCCATGAATATCCCTGATCAATCCTCCATAAATCAAACAGATAAGATAAGATAAGATAAATGTAAGACGAGTTGTTTTAGGAGGGCAGGATTTCATTTTGCCTTACATCTCCTTTTGTGTTCCATGGAAGGAAGTCATCCGTGTATTTATTTAAAAAAATGGGACAAGTTGAAATGATATTCTCTGGTAATCCACAGATGTAGTTGATAGCACTGAAGTTCTACATACAGCATGTAACTCAAAATGTTCCTTTAACAGCACTCACATGGTTCATCTTGAGGGAATTTGTTTTTCTTATTTCATGCTGACTGAGCCTTTGATGGTACGCCTCCTAATTTTAGGAGGGTGATAAGAGACAGGAAAGGTCTTCTCTGAAGAAGAGGCACCATTGACAAGGACATGCTTGCCTTTCTGTCCTCGTTTAAATTCCATGGAGGAGGCCACCATGGAGTCAACTTTCATTAGGATCAGCCAACGTTATGGAGGGAATTAATTGCCCACCTCTTAATGACAGGGCAGACTAATACATAACGATGATAGCCATCTGTGTTTAAGATCTCGCTCTGAGTGCACGACATGTGGAACATCGCAACTGTCCCTACAGACACTGCTAGTACACATTTACTTTTAGATGCTGGGACATAATACTTAATGAGGAATAATGAATTTAAGGGGTCGTTTCATTTTGTTGTATTTTGTTAAAAACACACGCATTACACTGAGGAAAATGTTGTTGTTCAGACGTTGCTCTGTCATATCTTAGAAACTTTATGTTAACCAATGGTATGAGTTTGGGGCGGGATTTCTGTCTGTCCGACCAATGGTAAATGTTCAGGAAACCTGTTTGAAAACAGTAGTTTAATTTATATTTATATTTTGCAATTGCATTTGGTGTCACTAGATTCACAGATATTTTACACTTCTTGAAGAAAAGGTCTCCATTTGCTCTTCATTTAAACTCATACATGTGTAAAAGAAACATCTGAGATAGTGTTTATAATTAGTCTTGGCTATGAGTAGACATCCATCACTGGGGTTTTCTTTTTCTTAAATCATTTTAAAATTCAGATAATAATCAACAAAGTGTGCATAAAGCTTGACATATTACAAGTTGGAAAATTACCATAATCGACAAGACAGTATGCAGCATGTGTACATCAACATGCCTGTCTGTTCTGCATACATCATGAGGAAATATATGGAGTATGACATAATGCTGCAGAAAGTTACCGACTTCAAAGCTGAGCGCAGACATCTGAAATAAGTTTTGAGATGGATTGACGCGTGTGGAAAAATCAGAGAAAGAGAAACATGACAGCGAGGCTAATGAGAAAAGAGAAATAGAGAAGGGCAGCGGCATCACTTGATCCAGGTCTTCAGCTGTGAAGCTGTCGGTTAATCAGGTCACGTACACTGATATGATAATCTCAAGGGCACCGCATAAAAGGAGAGGCTAACTCCTCGCTGGCAGCAAGCAGGAGATGGTAGTGATGGGAGGTGGAAGGGAGGTTCTTTTCAGATATCTTCTCTTGAATCATGTTCAGGAGGACTTGTTATACTTCACTTGCTCTGCTTTCGGTGCGGTTGTGTATTTAGGTGTGCACATTAGGGACATGGTGACACTTGGTTCACCCAGTGCTGGATACTAATGGTATGGAAAAACAAACAAATGAACTACATGTTGTTGCAAATACATGCATTACATCATGTATGGGTGTTTCTTGAACTTAGGGCACTTTTAGCACTGGGGATTTCTAGAATGTAAAGTCTTGTAAAAAAAAAAAGAAAAAAGAAAATCACACTCTCAAAAAAATAAATAAATAAATAAATAAATAAATAAATTATATATATATATATATATATATATATATATATATATATATATATATATATATATATATATATATATTTTTTTTTTTTTTTTATTTTTTTTCTAACAGTGTCCAGCAGTGTATGCATCACTGGCGATTTATGTAATTTTTTCTGAAAGTAATTCTCACCGATGTCATTTCCACCACATTTCAAATTCTGTATTGTTTTTAATTGAACTATGTGGTAACAATGACAGCAATGGAAATTACATTTTGTACTTTTTTTTTTTTTTTTTTTTTATAAAATAGTAGCCTACTTTGCCTTGATAAGGTGAATTTCATATCTAACATTTTAAATGTCCTAAATTCACACAATTAAATAATATTTTCAAAATTTTTGTGCAATTTGGTAAAATTACAGCAAGATTGGAAATGACACCCAATAAAAATACTCAAGTGAAAGAGGCAGAGCTGAGCGCACACAGGACAACAGAGCAACAGATCTACGGTACATATAGGCGAGAAGATCGATGGCAAACGGCAAGTAGATTGTAATGTTACAGCTTGTCGAATTAGCCAAACAACGGTGTCATGTCCCAGCGATACAGTACATCAAACAGGTTGTTTTATTTACGCCGACATCACCGCAATGCAGAAACATCATCAGCAGCAGCAAGAGCAGCAGCAGCAGCAGCAGCAAAGTTGCACCTGTTCCAGACGACATGGCGCATGACACTGAGCAAGACGTACATAAGTAACAAAAATAAGCTTATTAAAAAATCTGACAAGGTAAGACACCTGTGATTACACGAGACTTATTATTCTCTGATTTTGATGTCAAAATGTAAACAGGTATGAGTACAACTCATGAGTACTTGCGCACAAGTTATAAGCCAGTAATAATGCCGGTAAAGTTTACATGCAACGTGAAACCGGCAGAAGAGGCCAAAAAATTCAGTGTGCCGATTGATTTTTGCTCAAGCAGCTATTGGATTATGTACATTTATCATATAACCAGAGGTCAGGTTCCTCTCAAGGTTTTTTTTTTTTTTTTCACCACTAAATAACAATATTTTAATAAAAATGTTCATTGCTACAGTCACTTTATCTTGCTCTCTGATGACTTTCGGACAACAAGACATGATTTTCTATAAAGCTGATTTGAAATTATGTGTATTGTGAAAAGTTCTATACAAATGTAAATAACAAGTGCAGACAAACTAATTATTATCAAGAAAAACATGAAAATTGTGAGTTCATTTGAGTTTTTCTCATTACAATCAAACAAAATAAATGCAGTGCTGTTGTTTAAGTTACTTTATTATAGAGCTCTACTTTTTGTTGCCAATGTCAGACACAGTTGTGTCATTTATGATTTAAAAAACATTTATGTTGATCTTGAATACGTTTGAGTGAAACATTTATTTTTTTATTTTTTTATCGTATCATGTCGTAGAGTAAGGCTTTTAACTGTATTGTATCATATCATATAGTGAAATTGTGTTTCGTTACATGCCTATTGAACAACTATATGTACACTGGCGGCCAAAAGTTTGAAATAATTTTGCTCTTATGGAAAGAAACCTGTACTTTTATTCACCAAAGTGGCATTCAGCTGATCACAATGTATAGTCAGGACATTAATAACATGAAAGATTACTATTACAATTTGAATTTTTTTTTTAAAACTACTTAAAAAACGAACTACTTTAAACTGCTTCAAAGAGTTCTCATCAAAAATCCTCCTCATGCAGCAATGACAGCTTTGCAGATCCTTGACATTCTAACAGTTTAGTCAGTTTGTCCAGATACTCAGGTGACATTTCACTCCACGCTTCCAGTAGCACTGGCCATAGATGTGGCTGTCTTGTCGGGCACTTCTCATGCACCTTACAGTCTAGCTGATCCCACAAAAGCTCAATGGGGTTAAGATCCATAACACTCTTTTCCAATTATCTGTTGTCCAATGTCTGTGTTTCTTTGCCCACTCTAACCATTTCTTTTTGTTTTTCTTTTTCAAAAGTGGCTTTTTCTTTGCAATTCTTCCCATAAGTCCTGCACCCCTGAGTCTTCTCTTTACTGTTGTATATGAAACTGGTGTTGAGCGGGTAGAATTCAATGAAGCTGTCAGCTGAGAACATGTGAGGCATCTATTTCTCAAACTAGAGACTCTGATGTACTTATCTTCTTGATTAGTTGTACATCTGGCCTTCCACATCTCTTTCTGTCCTTGTTAGAGCCAGTTGTCCTTTGTCTTTGAAGACTGTAGTGTACACCTTTGTATGAAATCTTCAGTTTTTTGCCCATTTCAAGCATTGTATAGCCTTCATTCCTCAAAACAATTATTGACTGATGAGTTTCTTGAGAAAGCTGTTTCTTTTTTGGCATTTATGACCTAATATTGACCTTAAGACATGCCAGTCTATTGCATACTGTGGCAACTCAAAAACAAACACAAAGACAATGTTAAGCTTCATTTAAAGAACCAAATAGCTTTCAACTGTGCTTGATATAATGGCAAGTGATTTTCTAGTACCAAATTTGCAATTTAGCATGATTACTCAAAGATAAGGTGTTGGAGTAATGGCTGCTGGAAATGAGGCATTAATATTTGTAAATATAAAAGAACTTACAGCAATAATATGGTGGTCCATGGTACAATGATGGTGTCAAGATGGTACCATGGTTTTGAAAGTTAATGGTAGTTTTCTATAAAAGCCGTATTTTCTATCACTGAAAGTGACGCGACAGCTCCCATTATAATTAATGTATCTCTAATGTCGGAAATGCGGTAGAAATCGAGTATTATACTTTTGCTGAATTTACAACACAATGGAGTGGACTTTTAATCTGATCTGTTACTCGTCTGAGGTAACGGCACTTCGATGATCCAGGGCGAATTACAAATGCCATGTTTTGTATAGATAACTTTTATGATGGCTATATGTGCTTTTTGGAGCTTCAAAAATTTGGCACCCGTTCAAAGTCAAACTTTGTTTGTGTTCTGCTGAAGGAAGAAAGTCATACACATCTGGGATGGCATGAGGGTCAGTAAATGATGAGAGAATTTTCATTTTTGATTGAACTAATACTTTAATCGCTGTCGATGTTCCAAAACCTGCCTTGAGCTTCCTTGCTCCCTATGTAGGCAGCAACCTTCTAAGGTGGCATCTTAACAGAGATGGGGCCTCAAAAGTGACACATTTGAAAAGCTGTACAAAGGTGCACAAATGGCAGACTCCACCCACAGTTGATTTAAATGTAGTTTGATGTTAGCTTGTTGCTAAGCTAACTATCAATATGTGAAAGCAGGGGACCTTTCTGGAATCAGTGTGATTCCCTGATAAGAATAAAAATACATAGCATACACAAATACTGGATAAAATTGTCAATTTTAAATTAGATTTAACAATTCTAATTGATAGTTTTCTATTTTAAATGAATAATAAGTATATTTATAAACAATTATTTTTAACTGAGCTTGTTGTAAAGGATCCATGTGATGTTTTCTTAAGCCACATCCACACTAATGCATTTTAGGCTGAATGCTCTGTTTTTAGTTTCCTAATGTCATCATTTCAAAGTATGCCACACTAGAGAGCGTTTTCAAAAGTCTAAGTCACTTTTTGTGGTGGAAAATGTAGCAAAATGAATGTGTAAACCTAAAATGTATTAGCAAAGGCATGATTATGCTGCCTACCTTTTGGAACAGCCTTCATGTTGAGAATGGGCCTAAGATGCCTTAAAATGCTGCCTCTGTAGGCCGCTCACAAGGTTTTGGAAGAGTGTGAACACACATTTGTAATGTAATTTGAGAGTAGGAATAGAACAGAAAATACCAGAATATTCACAGAATAGCCACCCTATTTCAACTAGGTCCACTTGTTTGAATGCATATGAGCAAGCCTCTGTGTTTGTCCCTGTATGAATGAAAGCACATCTGTGATTCAGCCTGCATTTTCTGTCATCACAATGAATCAGCACGAGTGAGGTGAGAGATGAGCTCTGTCCTTCTACCCCGTCAGGCAGAGAAGTGTGAGATTCAATCGAATAAGATGCTGCCAGCCATGTTTGAGGGATGTCAAGGTGTCAGAACTCGAGCCGGGCCGAGTTCGGCTGAAACGCGTGGTGTGAAGATGTTCCCCAGGGCTGCAGTAAAGCGGCAAACATTCAAATGTCAACAGCTGACTCTTCCCTTCACTACTAACAATAGCAAGCACTGATGAAAACAGCCATAAAGCTCTTTGGCAGGTTACATATCAGTCAACATAAGTTGGCAAAAAGGGAGGAGAAGTCATGAGAACTCAGCAATGTATGTATGAGTGGCAATGAGCCAGAGAAGATACCTGAATGCTACTAAGCCTTGACAAGTTCTCATAGTATTTCTCCATTTGGAATAAACAAACGTACAAATTTATTAAGGAATGATTTGTGTTCAGTACATGTTAAGCTCAATCACAGCATTTGCAGCATAATTTTGATTAACACTCAACCCTTGTTTATAAAAAAAAAAAAAAAAAAAAGCAGAAATCGTGGTTACAGTAAAGCACTTACAATGGATGTGAAAGGGGCCAGTCCTTTAAAATTATAATACACACTGTTTCAAAATTATAGCTATAAAATGTAAACAATATATGTGTAAAACTGATTTTAGTGTGAGAAAATCTTTTACATGGTTTACCACAGTGTAATAGTTACACAGTTACAGTGTAATAAATGGGGGGGGGGGGGGGGGGGGAGAGAAAAGTGTGGTATTATAAAGACAACATGTTGCTTTACAAAATAAATAAATAAATAAATAAAAATACAGGTGCATCTCAATAAATTAGAATGTCGTGGAAAAGTTCATTTATTTCAGTAATTCAACTCAAATTGTGAAACTCGTGTATTAAATAAATTCAGTGCACACAGACTGAAGTAGTTTAAGTCTTTGGTTCTTTTAATTGTGATGATTTTAGCTCACATTTAACAAAAACCCACCAATTCACTATCTCAAAAAATTCGAATATGGTGACATGCCAATCAGCTAATCAACTCAAAACACCTGCAAAGGTTTCCTGAGCCTTCAAAATGGTCTCTCAGTTTGGTTCACTACGCTACACAATCATGGGGAAGACTGCTGATCTGACAGTTGTCCAGAAGACAATCATTGACACCCTTCACAAGGAGGGTAAGCCACAAACATTCATTGCCAAAAATGCTGGCTGTTCACAGAGTGCTGTATCCAAGCATGTTAACAGAAAGTTGAGTGGAAGGAAAAAGTGTGGAAGAAAAAGATGCACAACCAACCAAGAGAACCGCAGCCTTATGAGGATTGTCAAGCAAAATCGATTCAAGAATTTGGGTGAACTTCACAAGGAATGGACTGAGGCTGGGGTCAAGGCATCAAGAGCCACCACACACAGACGTGTCAAGGAATTTGGCTACAGTTGTCGTATTCCTCTTGTTAAGCCACTCCTGAACCACAGACAACGTCAGAGGCGTCTTACCTGGGCTAAGGAGAAGAAGAACTGGACTGTTGCCCAGTGGTCCAAAGTCCTCTTTTCAGATGAGAGCAAGTTTTGTATTTCATTTGGAAACCAAGGTCCTAGAGTCTGGAGGAAGGGTGGAGAAGCTCATAGCCCAAGTTGCTTGAAGTCCAGTGTGAAGTTTCCACAGTCTGTGATGATTTGGGGTGCAATGTCATCTGCTGGTGTTGGTCCATTGTGTTTTTTGAAAAACCAAAGTCACTGCACCCGTTTACCAAGAAATTTTGAAGCACTTCATGCTTCCTTCTGCTGACCAGCTTTTTAAAGATGCTGATTTCATTTTCCAGCAGGATTTGGCACCTGCCCACACTGCCAAAAGCACCAAAAGTTGGTTAAATACCATGGTGTTGGTGTGCTTGACTGGCCAGCAAACTCACCAGACCTGAACCCCATAGAGAATCTATGGGGTATTGTCAAGAGGAAAATGAGAAACAAGAGACCAAAAAATGCAGATGAGCTGAAGGCCACTGTCAAAGAAACCTGGGCTTCCATACCACCTCAGCAGTGCCACAAACTGATCACCTTCTAGGCAGTAATTAAAGCAAAAGGAGCCCCTACCAAGTATTGAGTACATATACAGTAAATGAACATACTTTCCAGAAGGCCAACAATTCATTAAAAATGTTTTTTTTATTGGTCTTATGATGTATTCTAATTTTTTGAGATAGTGAATTAGTGGGTTTTTGTTAAATGTGAGACAAAATCATCACAATTAAAAGAACCAAAGACTTAAACTACTTCAGTCTGTGTGCATTGAATTTATTTAATACACGAGTTTCACAATTTGAGTTGAATTACTGAAATAAATGAACTTTTCCACGACATTCTAATTTATTGAGATGCACCTGTAAATAAATGGCTTTTCATTTTTCATTGTACTAAAGCCAAAAATAAATAATTAAAATGTTATCTGTTATTGTTATATATATATATATTAAACTATATGCAGATTTGTTTTCTTCAGATGTTTCTTAAAATATGGGCTGTCGATAGATTAAAAACAGTGTGATTAGTATTGTATTTAATCAGTTAAAGCATCCAGCTCCTTTCTAGTGTGTAATTTGTTCCATTTTAAATACATTTTCCTATCCCAGCTTAAGCAGAAACAACTATAAGTATGCCATTTATTTTTATAATTAAGCCATTTATTTTTTATTCTGTTCCGCGCCTCAAAGTGACCTCGTTGCTTCAACAATTACATTTTTCATCTCACATTTGGTTTTATGACACAATTGTTTAGGTTTATGATTAAAGTTTAGCCTACTAAAGGGAGGTAGGTTTTGTTGATTTAAAATTCGATAGAGCATTAACCTTAAAATCCTCACCTATTTAAAAGAAAACTTAACTCGCTTTTGGCTCCACATAGTGGACATTTCCCAACCTAGTCTCATAAAAATTCATACATATTTGAGTTGGCTATTTCGAATGATTTCGTATGAGTTCGTTGGTATGAATTTATACAATTTAGCCATGTAACTTTCATGAGATCAGGCTGGTTTAAAATCTCGTGATAAGCATACTTGTACAGACCTAAAAGTACGTTCAAAAAAATTTTCTGTTCATCAACCCTAGTCTGGAAACCCCTGAACAAATGAAACCACAGTACGACTCAGGGGTACCAGTGCCTCAGTGGAGGAGAAAAACAGAAGAGGATAAGCCGAAGATTGCCAGGAAGAATTTCATAAAGAGGCACCATGCTGCTCAAATGAAATTGAGATGAGAGACAACAAGTGTGGCGTCACGCTGTCGCAATCTCAGATGTGTTAGGCCATTTTTACAAGAAGAGCGACACAATCGGGTGGCTTATACATCCAGGGCGCAGTTGAGTGCACTCCATCCCAGCATGAAAAGACACTGCGTTCGGAATATAATTGAACCCTAGAGCTAACTGAAAGCTTCTTACTGCTATCTTTTCTAATTAATCATGACTACAAAAATCCTAAAAATGCAAAAAAGGAACAAGATAATCCAAGATATGACTTTGTTTTATCAGGTGCTTGTACAGGCAGTGGAATAATAAAGGGGCAAAAGTCTTGTCATCTAATCAAAACTGTGTATTCAGTGACATTTGGGACTCCGAGCTTCGTATACCACTAGGGCCTGACTTTGCCAGGGTGACATTTAGATTGAAAAGAAAAACTGTGAATGTAAGATGTGTGCTTTACATTGCACACCATCAATCAAAAAAGGAACGAACTTGAATTTCAAATTTAAAACATGAATTTCAAAGAAAAATTGCAGGTCTTGTGAGATTTTAATTATTTGCTCTGAGTGGCCCTCTTGAGTATCTTAAATACAGTTTAGGTCTATTTCTGGACATATTCATATACGGCATATTTGTGAAGACAACTGCTTTGCCCTTGATATATCAAGTTATTAATAAACTACTGAAATGTATTTGAAATTGAGAATGAAGGCTTATGTCTTATGTGATGGTCTCAAAGGACTTAAGATTCTGGTTATTGAAGTGAATCTTGATTGAGATTACATTTCTGTCAATTTAAAGAAGACCATATGGTCCTGTAATTTAATATATATATATATATGTATATGTATATGTATATATTTTTTAACAAAGAACCCAAACATACCTGATCTAAAATCAGAGTACATCACATAGGTGCTTTTCTGGATAATGATGCTAAAAAAGTTTTTAAACAATTAATCTAGGACTTAAAAGGTATGTTCACCGAAAAATTTTAATTCTATCATCTACTCACTGTCATGTTGTTCAAAAAAGTCATATAAATTACTTTTGTTGTACTTTTATACAAATTGGACCCTTTTTGGAGCTTGACAGCCCTAGTTGCTATCCACTTTCATTGTAAGGAAAAGAGAAGCTAAAGCCAAGCGTACACTACGTGACTTGCCGTCGGTGCTCTGCGACTCACAGTCTTGTTTTTCATTGTACTGGTGTGCACAATACAGGACTGTAGTGTCTCAACCACACGAATATTCATCCCCAACTGAGGCCATGTGTACACTGGTATTACGAAGCCTCTTGGGTGATCTGATCACAAGTGTACAAGCGAGACACATCACCATTACACCTGGTCGTCGCTTTTGACCACATGTGTTCGGATTTCGAGGAGAGAGTCTCTGATTTCATGAGGACATACAAGGTTATACGTCTGTGTATTATAGAATGATAATAAAGCACAAAAAAGTAAAAGATGAGAAAAAAAGTGCTAAAAACCGGTACACAGATTCTCTTAATTATTCGCATACATGACTTTTAGAGGAGAATTCTGAGTTATTTTAGTGCAGTACCTGTAACTGAGCTTCTAGTGTGCATGCTGCTCCTACTCCTATCTGTGTCCCTAATGTGCATGTTCATGCATTCGCTTTTTTAATTTTCCGATCGTACGCTAATCCCATTTAAATCTGCGCATTACCCCCCCCCCCCCCCCCAAAAAAAAACGCATTATAGCTGCCTTTAGCGTCGCTCTGTTTCAAACAGATCGCCTAAAATGCATCTTCAAATTAAAATATGAAATTCATACACAAACTTGCGCATTTTATTCTTGATAAAATGTCAACAAACAAGAAAGAACATCTGGCGCCTGTTTTTGCGCTTATTGGCACCATTTGCAAAGGATAAAAATTATATAAAAAAGCTGTAAATAATCAAAACAGCGATTAGGGAGATGTGGGTCATGTTTTATTTTATTTCTAATTATTTTTGTCTCCTGCTATCCAATACCTTGCTCTCATTTTTTAACAAACATGAAAGAACGGCTCGAGTCTACTAATTGGCAATGAAAAACAAATCTGAAAATAATAAAGACAGCGGGTAGGGAGTTTTGGGTGAAATTGTATTTTATATCTAATTATTTTTGTCTCCTGCTGCCTAATACCTTGCTCTCCTTTTTCAACAGTGGCAAATTCTCAGGGCCAGCAATGCCTTCTCTGCTGGCCTTACATGCCAAATAAATACATATTTTTCATCCTTTCATTCTCAATCACCTTTTTGCCTATGTATATTTAATCTCTTTCCACTCTTAATTAATCTACAAACAAATAGAGAAAAACGAAATGTTTATCCAGTCAGAATTTATTCCTTGATGCTTACAAGCAAAGTATGACAACTGAATACACAGAAAATCTCAACAGTGCAAATTAATGAGCATCTAATGTCAGACTGTCAGATTCATCAGCCAATCAAACTGATTTATTTGTTCTTGGTGGGTGTGATCTTTAGGGTATGTCCCGGTCGAGGCCTTCTAGCTGGCCTTGAGTGACACAATCACGCTGATGTACGTAATTTGAAAGCGAAGAGCACAAGATCTTGCTGATGAGTCGGCTGTCATCACTGCTGGTATTGCCATTGAGAAAGAGATCCTTATGGATTTAAAAACACAAGATGTTCTGCATGACCGTGTGATTGCTTAATTTATTAAACAGGAAAGTATGACTGATTTTCACTTCAAGTAAATTGGTAAGTGCTTTTAACATTGTTATAGCAACATCAGGAGTTTTCCAAATGTAAATTAGGCTGCTTGAGCATTCAGCGTCAGATCAAGTTTTGAAAAGTAGTGCTGTGTTCCATTCAACTCAGAAAGTCGGATTTTACAACTTCCTACTAGGAAAAGTGCAGTGGAATGCATCTTGAAGTCAGAATTACAACTTGTAGACTCCTGCAGAAATTCTCAACTCCGATTTCGCCGAGATGCAGGTGCATGATGTCACAAACATGTCAACACTCAAGGAGATATACAAAGTAAGTGATAAACATTCACTTTATTAAGTAATATTGATAAATGAGTTCATTTCCACGTTACATGATATTAAAGCTTGTTTAACAAACGCCTGCAGAAACAGATGTATAAAACATTATAATCTCTTTTGATAATCGTACACCTGAAGCACAAATGCTAGCGCTGCAGCATTGTTTATCAATTGGGTTTCTAGGAGACATCTCTTATGAGAGTCAAACACCTGATAAGCTAATGGGAGCGTTGCAGTTTTGTTTCCTTAAACGTCATCTTCCGAATATCGGGGAATGGACTGCATTTATGGTCGGAGATATCAAGTAGGAATATCCCACATCCAACTTGAATGGAACGTACCATAACCGTGTACCCTGATGAAACAAAATTTATTGCAAGCAACATTTAAATCGCAAATATTATTAGATAGATTTTTCCAGGTATTTATACCTCCTTGGTAAATTCATATGAAAAATTATGATTTTGAATGTCTGTTCGGGAGACGTTCATTTCACAAAACAGTCATGCTGCAGTTAAAATTAGGCTTGCTTGAGCATTAAATGTCGTTTCAAGTTCTGGCTTTCGTGCGTGGATGTGTTTTTAAAATGTCAATTGGTATTATTACTTAGCTGCAGTATAATGTATGATGGGCATAGGGTGTCTTATTCATTGTGAAACTGTGTTTTCTTAATGGCATGAATCACACTGAAGGCCTAGACTTTAAATGCACGGCCCGCCACTGTTTTTCAACAAACATGAAAGAACAGCTCATGCCCATTTTTACGCTTCATTGCACTAATTTGCAAAGGAAAAATAAAAACAGCTGAAAATAATCAAGACAGTGGGTAGGGAGATTTGGGTGAAATTTTATTTCATTTTCTAATTATTTGTCGTCTCCTGCTACCCAATACCTTGCTCTCCTTTTTCAACAAACATGAAAGGCTCGTGCCCATTTTTACATGTATTTGCACAAATTTGCAAAGGAAAAAAATAAAATATAAACAGCTGGTAATATTCAAATAATTAAGACAGCGGGTAGGGAGATTTGGGGTGAAATTGTATTTTATTTTCTATTTCTATTTTTTAAATTTTTTTGTCTCCTGCTTCCTAATACCTTGCCATTCCCCTTATTGTGTGCGCACTCCTGCGACATGCTGAGACTAGTCGCAGATGCAACAACAGTTCTGAGAACAGCTTTGAAATCTAGACTTCTTGGCGTCAGGTGTGAGCACTGTCCCGACGAGTGAGAGACCGTTATGAGCCAAAACCAATTAAATATAGAGAGAGCGCAGGAGAATGGCAAGGTATTAGGAAGCAGGAGACAAAAATAAATAAATAATAGAAAATAAAATACAATAAAATTCCACCCCAAATCTACCTACCCACTGCCTTAATTATTTGATTATTACCAGCTGATTTATTTTTTTTATTTTTTTAGCAGGTTGAGTAGAAGATTTTCACTTTTGGGCAAAATATTCCTAATAGTAATTTAAAGTAAAAACATCTCAGATAATTTGATATTTAAGATTTAGAACTTATTATTATCGGTTTCTGTAGCTCAACTGGTAGAGCAGCAATTACCATAGAGCACACATAATGTTGGCTACACTTGAATGCATACCAAATCACTTTGTATAAATATGTGTTCCAAATAAATTCTAGAATCAAATCACCCCTGCTACTGTAGCTGCAGCACCTTTACATTAAATTTCGCTCTCTATAAGATGTAAGCTTTTCAGCTGCATGCAAATGTCACCTATTTTCCATTTGAAGGGCATGACACGGAGGAGGTCAGGACACGCGCCTCTCTCACACAACATGATACCTCAGGTGCACAGAGCTGAAAATAGGCTTTACCGTATCAGATGCCTACAGACATGCTACTGAACAAACCCACACTAGAGCTGCCATCTTGACCTTTTTCAGTACTCATTCCCCAATTGCATCAGCGGTCCCTTAACCAATCAGAGGGTGGGGAATTTGCAGGTCAGCGCAACCACTTCAAAGGAGAGGTGACAGAGTGGACGAGGGAAAGGTCAGTGACCTCCGGGAGATGCCGGGCTCATCTGACAGTTTAAATGAGATGCAATTTCCCAGCGAGGGGGCACTAGAAAACGCCCTGTCCTCAAACAAGCTTTAATGTCAAGTAATCTCATTGTGTGGGGAAATTGTGTTGTGGATGTTGTTACGGAGGGGGGAAATAACACTGATCTAGCAAAGTTAAAAAGAAGTGTGGTAAATATGAGGTGTGACATGTACATCACCTATTTCCCTTGGTTACTTTTGTACTAGGATTAACAGTGAACTAAGATAAAGATGACATTCAAACTTTAAGGTTACCTATGTTTATTGCTATTTGTCCATCCATCCATCCATCCATCCATCCACATTACATCACGTGTCAAGAGAATTACAGTGGTATTTGGCTGTTAAGACAGCTAAGCAGTTGAGACAGAGTGGGCTTTTTAAAAGTCTGTATTATAGGGAACCTGCAGGGAAGATCGATTCAGGGAGTAAGCTGAGTCAATGGCTCCCTATAGATTTATGCATGAAAGAGGACTGTGTGTGTTTCATGTGCTGTGTGTGCCGTGTACACGTATGTTTGTGTGATGTGGTGGTAGGAGTTTGCTTTAATCTTTGAGACACATGAGACAGGTCATCCTGTGATACCTGTGTGTGTGTGTGTGTGTGTGTGTGTGTCTGTCTGTCTGTCTGTCTGTCTGTCTGTGATACTGTATGAGGAAGTAATCACCAAGCACAGCTGATACTACACTACAAATGTAATCATAGCGCACACACACACACACACACACTCACACACACACTTCCATGCATTTTATGAATTTTATACAGAACTAATAATAATTTAAATCCCTTAACCCCAATCCTACACTTAAACCTAACCCTCACAGAAACCTTTTTGCATTTGTACATTTTCAAAAAAACATTGTTTAGTATGTTTAATAAGCCATTTGCCTCGTGGGGACTGCTGGCTGGGACATTTGGTTCGCACAGTGTAGTATAAACATGTACACACACACACACACACACACACACACACACACACCATGGTGATATAACTGGTTTTTAAAGAGGGCAGATTATTACTTCACAACCATCACAAATCATATGGCTTGTGGAGGGGAGGTGTGTTATCACTTTTCTTTTCAATCAGATGACATTTGCCAGATGGACAATAAAAAGGGCAAAACAGCCCCAATAAATACAATTGACCAACATTTGAAACTACAGCGCCAAACATACAGCGCGATCAGTGTAGCGCACATGATTCTAATGAGCCAGTCCTTTTAAATCTACAGCGCAAAACATACAGCACAATCAGTGTAGTCCGATTCCAGAACAAATGACTCTTATGAGCCTTTTTCTTTTTCATCTACCGTGCAAAACATACAGTGTAGCAAAATTGTAGAGTAGCATGATTTTCAAACTAATGACTCTTATGAACTGGTTCTTTTGAATCTACAGTGCAGAACATACATTGTGACCAGTGTAGTCTGATTTCTGAATGAATGACTCTTGTGAGCCAGTTCTTTTGAATCTATCCAGAGTTTTCCTGAGCAACCACTGGGCGGCGCTATGATGATTCTAATTGCATGTTTTGTGTTTCTGGTCTCAAGACACAATGTAAAAACTACTGAAATGAATGATTCACATGGAGAACAACAAACATTTATAGTGTTATTTGGAGTAAAAATTAAATAAAGGCTCAACATGTGTGGATGTTGGTTGTCATAACAACTCAAAGTAGTTAATGATATCAACAAAATTAACCTCAGACCATCGCTTCCTGACATCTACAAACTCAAGTGAGGCACTGTCAAAAAACGGTCATCTCAACTCTGTTAAATATCGGCACTTTAAAGCCACATGTTTTTGAAGAGGTTTACAAATGTAATACATAAACATCACATTACCCGCTAAGAATATACACTGATGCGAGCGAAAACACTGGAGACCGCAAATTGAAGACAGGCGAATCGTGGAACATTTCCGCATTCAGGAAAAAGGTGGGTAGCATGAAACATACACCACAACCAGTGTAGTCTGATTCCAGAACGAATGACTCTTAATGAGCCAGTTCTTTTGAATCTACAGCACAAAACATGCACCACAACTAGTGTAGTGCAGATGCCAACTGAATGACTCTTATGAGCCAATTCATTTGAATCTACAGCGTGAAACATACAGTGGTTCCTACTGAACAAATGACTCAGAATGAATGAACAGAATTAACAGATATGTATCAGCCCATTCAGTTCAGAGTAATTATTGGATGGTTTTTGATATGACTAAGTGTAGTTAACGAAACACATTGTGAGTTGTTGTAATTAGGGATATTTTATAAAAATGAATAAATAAAATATCTTAATTAAAATGTCTGTCAACACATAATTTGCAAGAACCCGTTCTGTTAAAATCTGAAATTATCTCATTATTTGGGATTGGATTGCTGAGGGTAATAAATTGAATAAGACTTGCATTTTTTAATACCAAATATTTTTCCTCTAAGGTACTGAAATAATTGTTAATGGGGCCATTAAAGAGCCAGAAGGCATCCTTTTTTATTTTTTTATTTTTTTTTTATTTCCCTGAACTCATTTTAGATGAATATTTTCAGAGCTCACAGAATGCATTCTGGTATTTTCTTATAAAGGATACATGCAATGCTGCCTTAACATTTGGTCAAAACAAGCTCTCAACAAGTCAGCATAATTTTGTTGCCTACTGTTTGCAACAGCTTTTGCATTGAAAGCACACCTATAATGGCTAAAAATCCTGTCTAAGTAGGCAGCCTAATAGGGTTTGGAACAGAGCCTGTAATGTACAGAGAAAATTGATAATAAAGTTATTTATTACCATATACATTGATTTTTATGAAGCAAGGCAAACCAGAATATAGGCAGGAAACAAAAAATGCAAATGCAAACAAATATCAGTTTTAATTTCAATGATTCCATCAACCCCCCCCCCCCCCCCCCCCATAATGCCTTTTCTTTCCGCTCAATATCCATATCTAAAGCATATCCAAAGGGGAATAAAATCAACTTGAAGTGGGTATTTGCCCCCAAAGTTTTGGGAAATAACCTCTGTATCTCACAGAATGTGTTTGCAATACAAACACTTTAGCAGCCGTTTGAATCCCAAGTCCTCTGAGACTGCCACATATGAAGCGAGCCCTCATTTTGAATTTCAAATACATTTCGGCAGTTCTCAAAATTCATCCATAACTTGGTCTCTCAGGGACAAAGCAGTTGCTTTTGCAAACAGCCCCATATGCTAAATATGAATCTCAAATGACAGTCCATGGAAATGTAAGTCATCCTAGGGCAAAACCGTAGCGTTTTATTTAAAATCATATTATTAACATTACTTTGAGGAGGTCAAATGATACACAAATAAAAAGAGCTATGGAAATCGCTACGGCTTGTGTAACATTATTTTGTTTCATGCTAGATTGTCAATGTTTAGTTTTTTTTTTTAGTTTTTTTTTTCTTGCTTTTTCTTGCACATATTCACTCTTTTAGTGGGCTATTCAAAGCCTTACCAAACAAATCAATACATTAAATTGGAATAATGCTCCTAATGGCTCCCATTCAAGGTTTTCCATTTGATTTCTGAGGGGAGGCAGGGTGGGCCTGCTTAGCTATACAAACACAAATGAATAGGACCCAAACTGAAAAATCCATTGTGTGCTTCTAATATGTTCCTGCCACTATTTCCGTCTATCTCCCACACACTTTGTGACACACGCTGTCTTAATTGAACTCATATTTGAATGACAAATGCTATGTAGGCTTTTTTTCACTAAATCCTACTGTGTTGCAATTTGGTTGCCTTTGAGACCACAGTATTGGTACTTTCTCAAAGATTTATATTCACAGTTTAGTAGAAATAACACTCCCTTCATCAGCCATTGGTTGGACAAGCAGATAGTCCTGCCCTAAACTCACACCACTGGTTGAGCCAATGTGGCTAATTGGGTTAGTTGGGAACCTCAAACAAATAGGGCAATGTTTTGAAAGTGCCACCATGTCAGCCAACTGATGTCTCATTTTTAGTAGTCTCTACATATTAAGCTGGCATAGGAGGAAGCTTTTTAACAAAAAAAGTCACATCTATTAGATTTACATGTCAATACCAAGGCATACACAACACACAAAGGTAAAAAAATAAAAATAAATAAATACTGACACTCCACCAAAAGGAACCTCCTCAGCTAATAATCAGCTAACAATTTCCATTGGCACTTTTGTGGAAAAAGAGCTCAAAAAGATCCACGATAGATTTGCTACGGAACTCAAGACGACCGTAGAGACATGCACCTATTCGAATTCCCTGGAATTCATGATACAAATTTAGAATCACATAGCCAGAATCTTTTATGTCATATTGGCATATTGATTAGCAATCTTTAAAATGTATTGACATGATAATCCCTACCAGGAGAAAACCAAAGCGAATTGAGTATGACCCAAAGTGTTATTACTAGGGTTTAAAGGTGATGGAGCAGAAATCTCCCACCACTAAAGAGCACACAAAGGAAGGAACTGGTGATTAAAGGGTCCATATTGAAGTGTCAAGAGTCTGGCAATCTGTAGGACACATATACGCCCCAGATGCATGGACTTCTCTAACTCAAACCCCAGGAGAGTGACACTGAGTGTTAGTAGTGGCCACTAATTCTCTTCCTCCTATCTCTATACTTAATCATCCAATCAATCTTGCCTTTGACAAAGGCTCCTGTGATAGAACATCTCTGCCTGCAATCTCGCCTCCATCTCTACTGCTATCAGGCCTGTGGGGAAAGAGAGAGGACAACTGTGTGGAGGGGGTCTTAATCTACTCATTCAATTCCTGCCAATACTCATCGCTCCCTCTCTCTGTTTCAAAGGGCAAATGGAACATGCAGCCCTCCAAAAAAACACCACCATCAAATTACATAGTCTCTTCTGAGTTTGCTTTCCTTTTCTCAAACTTTCTCTCTCTCCTTCTGGTTCTCAATAGTTCTGTCTCATTTGCAATTCTTCCACACTATTCTACGGCATTTTGCGCTATTAGTGTATGTTTACACAGAAAAATGTAATATGTGTACCCTGATTATATAAAAAACAAAAAACAAAAAAAACAAAAACACTTTTATTGTCACACAACCATATACACAAGTGCAATAGTGGGTGAAAGTCTTGGGTGCAGTTCCGAGCAACATAGCAGTCGGTGATGAGACCGATACCAATTTACAATAAACATCAGATTTACACAACAAGATTTACATATCTAATATACACATAATCACACACAAAACAATATACAAATAATAATATACAATGTACAGTATACAATACACACAATATAGATTACACATTATACAATAAAAATAGTATATATAGTATATATAAAATATAGAGTAGGTTTTATTGTACTGTATTGACATTCAGACTGTCGGGTTGATAGTCAGTTGCCAGTGTGTTGTTAAGAGAGAATATAATTTATGACAGTCCAGTGTAAGATTAATAAAGTGCAGTGCTGATGTATTTTGATCGTGAGAGATCAAGAGTTCAAAAGTCTGATTGCTTGGGGGAAGAAGATGTCATTGAGTCAGCTGGTGCAGGCCCTGATGCTGCGATACCGCCTGTCTGATCGTAGCAGTGAGAGCAGTCCATGGCTCGGGTGGCTGGAGTCTCTGATGATCCTCTGAGCTTTTTTCACACACCGCCTGGTATATATGTCCTGGAGGGAGAGAAGCTCACCTCCGATGATGTGTCTGGCAGTTCGCACCAGCTTTTGCAATGCTTTGCGGTTGTGGGCGGTGCTGTTGCCGTACCAGGCAGTGATGCAGCCAGTCAGGATGCTCTCTACAGTGCTGGTGTAGAACCGTGTGAGGATGTGGTGGTTCATTCCAAACTTCCTCAACCGTCTCAGGAAGAAGAGGTGCTGATGAGCCTTCTTCATAACAGCCTCAGTGTGGACGGACCATGTGAGTTCCTCAGTAATGTGAACACAGAGGAACTTGCTGACTCTCTCCACCGGTGCTCCATTGATGGTGATGGGACTGTGTTCTCTGTCTTTTCTCCTGAAGTCCACCATAAGCTCCATTATCTTGCTGACATTGAGGGAGAGGTTGTGCTCCTGACACCAGCATGTCAGAGTGTGCACCTCCTCTCTGTAGGCTGTTTCATCATTGTCAGTGATCAGACCTACCACCGTCGTATCATCAGCAAACTTAATGATGACATTGGAGCTGTGTGTTGCCACACAGTCATGTGTGTACAGGGAATACAGGAGTGGGCTGAGAACACAGCCCTGCGGGGCTCCAGTGTTGAGGGTCAGTGATGAGATGTTGCTGCCTATTCTAACCACCTGGCGTCTGCTTGACAGGAAGTCCAGGATCCAGCTGCACAGTGAGCTGTTTAAGCCCAGAGCCCGGAGTTTCACATCAAGCTTGGAGGGCACTATGGTGTTGAATGCTGAGCTGTAGTCTACAAACAGCATTCTCACACAAGTGTTCCTTTTTTTCCAGGTGGGAGAGAGCAGTGTGTAGTGTAGATGTACTGGCATCATCAGTGGAGCGGATTTTGCGGTAAGCAAACTGCAATGGGTCCAGTGAGGGAGGCAGCACAGAGCAGATGTAATCTCTGATTAGCCTCTCAAAGCATTTGCTGATGATGGGAGTCAGAGCAACTGGATGCCAGACATTTAAGCAAGTGATTTTGTATTGCTTTGGTACAGGCACAATGGTGGACGTTTTAAAGCATGTGGAGACCACAGACAAGGAGAGGGAAAGGTTGAAACTATCCGTTGAAACTATTCAGCCAGTTGGTTCGCGCACGCTCTGATGACACGGCCCGGAATGCCGTCTGGACCCGCGGCTTTACGGATATTCACCCATCAGAAGGATTGGGTTACATCCGCTACAGAGATGGAGAGTGAACTAACCTCTGTAGCTTCGGCCGCGAGAGCTCTCTCCACAAGGGTGGTGATATTTCCCTCGAAACGAGCATAAAAATGATTTAGCTCATCCGGGAGAGAGGCAGCGGTGTTCACAGCGGAGTTTTTATTCCCTTTAAAGTCCGTGATTATATTATTTCCCTGCCACATGCTTCTAGAGTTGGTGGTGTTAAACTGTCCTTCAATCTTGTCTCTGTACTGGCGTTTTGCTGCTCTGATAGTTTTGCAGAGGGCATAACTGGCTTGTTTATGCTCCTCCGTGTTCCCGGAATTAAAAGCGGAGGTCCGCGCATCAAGTGCCGCACGAACATCGCTATTTATCCATGGCTTCTGGTTGGGGTAGATCCGTATTGTTTTGGTCGGAACAACATCCTCTACGCACTTTCTGATGAAACACATTATGCTATCAACGTAAACCTCAATGTCGTCATCAGTGGCGGACCGGAACATCTCCAAGTCCACGTGATCAAAACAGTCTTGTAGCATAGAATCTGACTGGTCTGACCAGCACTGGATCGTTCTGAGGGTGGGTGCTTCCTGTTTAAGTTTCTGCCTGTAAGCGGGCAGAAGCAGAACGGAGGAGTGGTCTGATTTGCCAAATGGTGGGGGGGGGAGGGATTTGTAGCCATCCCGGAAGGGAGAGTAGCAATGGTCCAAAACCCGGTCCCCTCGTGTGTTGAAACTGATGTGTTGGTGGTATTTGTGTGTGATTGATTTGAAATTGGCTTTGTCAAAGTCCCCGGTCACAATGAACGCGGCCTCAGGATGCGCGGTTTCCTGCTCACTTATACTTCCATACAGTTCCTTGAGTGCCTGTGTCGGCTTGTGGTGGGATGTACACAGCAGTGATAATGACCGCTGTGAATTCCCTCGGTAGTCAGAATGGTTGACACATAAGCATGAAAAATTCCAGATCAGGAGAGCAGAAAGACTTGATAGAATGTACGTTCCTCTGATCACACCAGGATTTGTTGATCATAAAACATACACCACCACCTCTGCTTTTACCTGAGAGGTCTTTCGCTCTGTCCATTCGGTGCATGGAGAAACCCGCAGGTTCGATGGCTAAATCTGGAATCTCAGCAGACATCCAAATTTCTGTTTTAATGATAATGCAGATAATGCAGCAGTCCCTCGTCTCTCATTGGAAAGAGATCCGCACTCTCAGCTCGCAGAGATTGTTGTCCAGAGACTGAACATTTGCCAGTAGAATACTGGGTAGCGGGGGTCGATTTGCGCTGCATCTTACTCTGATGTGAACGGCGGCTCTCCTTCCCCTTTTCCTTTTGCGTTTCCGCGGCCGGGCTGCCTAGACAAAGGGCTCCACTGGCATGTTTGTAAACAGTGGGTCGGCGCTGAGGAATTTGAAGTCCGGTTTACAGTGTGCAATTGCAGAACCAATGTCCAAAAGTGTTTGTCTGTCGTAGACAATAAGGCAGACAACATCCAAGACAAAAAACATAAGAATTGTAAACAAAACAAAAAAAAACTGCAATGTTGTGTTGGAGCTCACAACGCAACAGCCATACTTGGCGCCATCTTGAGTCCACGTCTCATTATGTTCTTGTTCTACCAATTAAACTGTAAAATATAGGATACTTTATGAACTCAAGTTCTCGCAGCTTTCTATATGTAGCAGAAAGAGCAGGGGTTTTGAGGTCACAATGCTAGGCTGACAAAATTTGTCAAGATGTTGTAAGTGGCAGTTACTGACATTCCTGTGAAATCTTTGGTTTTCTAAACCTTGGTTTGTCTTAAGCACAGTGCTGCCTAGTTTTTCACAACAGGCATATAATTCACGTCTTTGCGTGTCGTTTGTGCATGTACTTGCCATTGACTGTACTTTAAGAGTAACACAGCCGTTGTGCGCATGTGTGAAATACATCCATATATATGGGCTCACAGTCAAAAAAGAATACTGAGCTCTCGTCCGTACACGAGACGAAACAGCATGTGGAAAAACTACATATTCCCTAGCTTTAAGAGTCAGCACCTTACAAAGGTGAGTGAAAGGCTTTACCATTACCCCACGTTGTGAAAATATGTACATCACTGGAGACACAGTGTTGGACTTCACTTGGCTAACGTGCTTAAGCTAGTGATAACAAATCACATGCATTTGAAACAACATTTTCCTCAAGTTAAAACTGTGAATGCTTACTTGTGGAAAAAAGAAAGAAAGTGTATATGACAACATGTTTATGGGTAATTCATTACAAAATATAAAGGTGCTAATAAAAATATATATAAATGGTGTCCCAAATCTTGCACTAGGCCAAGGTTTCCCAAATGGGGGTTCACGAAACTCTGGGGGTTCGTAGGGGAACTCCAGGTGGTTTGTGAGAGAGTGAAGTTGTTGCGTACCGAAATAATTCTGTAATTTACCAATTTTTAAAGACATTGTCTTTATAATTCCACATCTTCCCCGTCATCTGACAAATAAAACAACAAGAAAGAACACTACTTAAACCAATGGTGTAAATTGTCCTTTTATTCATTATTGTTGGGATTGTTAACGCTCTCTCTCTCATTACTCTCCCTCCCTGCGCTGCATATGTGCAAAGAGAGCACGAGAGAGTGCGCAAAGTGTGCGCATGTAACTGACGGTGAGAAAATGCCACTTTTTAATGCAAAAGAAAATTGTGTGCTACTATCCATACAAAGGTATGACATAACATAATGGCTTTTATTATCTGCAACACAATCATGCTTTAAAAGTCATTAACCTGACATTGTTTGGCCTGTAGTCCTGAAAAGCAATAGGTGATGAATGTACTGTATGTAACCGCATGTGATTTGGTTCAGTTCACTGCCGAAACGACGGGTTGATGGAGACTTCTGCTGGGTCTTAAATGTGGCGATTAGACGGCCGCCTACAATTTCCTTGCACATCTACCAAAACTTTTAAAATATTATGTATTTCCTAAAAAAATATGAATATAATATTTAATGTCTAGAAGAAGGGGGACATGTCCCCCCACCCCAGGTTAAAATGGTTGCTACAGATCTGGCTATATCATATCATGAAATTAAATGTACATAGTTTACACAAATGGAATGACATACAGTACATTTATAAAACTATCAGGGAAATGAAAGCAGAAAAGACAATTTTACAAGATTTTGTTGTAAATTTTACTACTGTGATAGATAATGATTATATGTAGTGCAATCTCTGATTGGGATAGAAATGCCAATGGTGAATAAAAAAAAAAAAAAAAAAGGAATAAATATTCTAAGAAAATAACAATACGTGTAATGAAGCTTTATTAAAAATAAAACAATAAGAAGAAAAATGCAAGTGCAAAGATGTAAAATGAACTATATTTCGAAAGGTTAACGTTATTTAAAATATCAGGGGGTACCTCAAGTAAATAATTAATGTCAAGTGGGTTCAACCAACAAAAAGTTTGGGAAACCCTGCACTAGGCTATACAATAAACACTATGTACTCGGTCATCTAGTGTACACATTTTCAAAGTGTAGAACTGTCCCAAATGGAACATTAATGTTTTTTAATACTTCAAAGCATTCACTGTCTTTCAGATGACAGAAGTGACATTTCAAACACTAGCTTTAGTACATTAGCCAACCTCAGTCCAACATCTACTGTACATCTCAAATAACATACATGTTCACACAGCAGGGGGTGATGGTGAATCACTCAACTCACATTTATAAGGTGCTGTCTTCACAAAAGTTCCATAGTAGCCACATTCACCATTATTTAAAGTGGTTCTGTCAGGTCAGCATTGCAAGAAGGTAACTTCACCCCTTGCGCTACATAATGTGAGCCGTGAACGCAGAGTGCATGTGTAACCGGATCTGCTCGACCTGCTCCAAGCGGGATTTGAACTGGGGTCTCCAGCATGGGAGGGAGGTGCACTAACGAGGAGGCTAAAGGCAACAGCCTTAGCATCAGTTGTTAGTGGGCCTCTTGATGCCTTGGGAGTGAGGCTTACACATCTATCATGTACCAGCTTGCTCCCATTACACATGGAGTGCTTCATTTTTAGTGTGCACATAAAACCACTTACAATATGATTTTTTGAATGCACCTGTAGTCTTGAATTTATTTGAATTTCATTTCATTTTAATTCTACTTTTTTAAATTTAAATTCCAATTCTACATGCTGTTTGTTACCTCAATTCAAATTCAGTATTCGAATTTGCAATTTGAGAGGCATTTTATATTCAGTTCTGAATGGCACACAGTCCTGTTATTGTGTATATACACAGTGTATTATGCAGCAGTGTATAGTCTTTCTCCCCCCTCTTTCTGTAGCTTTCCACCCCCGGCCACACCGTCTGAGATGAAGCTTTTTGAATTCCTCTCTGATGTGAGGAAACCTGCAAGATCTGGACAGGTTCAGATGTTGAGTGTTCTGATGCTTCCTGTTGTCACCCAGGACACGGAACATCCAACATCCCCTCAACGGGAAGTATTAAAATTGGTATCCATTTCAGAGATCCTGGCAGCGTGGAAGCTACTGCCAGCTATTTTTATGTGGGTCCTAAAGACAGTAGAAAAGGGCTATAGAATTCAATTCGTTCTCTGGAAGAGAGGCTCGATTTGATGCAATGAGCTCTTTGCTTTCAAGATGTTACTCCATCCTTCTTTCTTTTTCACTCATCTCATAGGATTTCACCCACATGCTTCCCCTTGTCTCCGTTATGTATGCACAGTCACTGGCGTGCCACATGCGCAAACATTCATTCAATATTATATTTGTACAATTATGTCATAGGGCCTTAAAGGGTTTCTTAACACAAACACTTGAATTACCAGCAAAACAGTCTCTACGACAGGCCATTGGACAAGAACAATATAGGGAACGTCTCGGGTTACTTGACTGTAACCCTTGTTCCCTGAAAAAGCGGAACGAGATGCTGTGCTTGATTCAGTGCTTATGGGAACGTCTTTAGGAGTGACCAGCTGTGAATATGTGTGCAACACATCAATGAAATTGACTAGAACCTTTATAGCCTCTGTTGGTGACATCATAATGTGCCAGTACCAGAGGCTATAAATAGATGTGCCACAGGTGCATTGTCAGGTATATTTGTCTGAAGAGCAGTCCTGGGACATCCTCAGTGCGGCAATGAAGCGCAGCATCTCGTTTCGCTTTTTCAGGGAACAAGGGTTACAGTCAAGTAACCCGAGACATTCCCTGTCAAAAGCTACACTTAATGCTGCGCTTGATTCAGCGTTTATGGGAATGAGAATACCCACGCTGCCGCACTGTGGGTGTCTGGATCCCTTACAGTTGTGTAGTGTGTGCTCACAAGAATGCAAAAGGTCTCAGACATGAGCTTGTGATGTTGACTCAAGGACGTGAGAGCCCGGAGTGGCATGAACATCCAAACTATAAAATCTTATGAATGTGTGAGGAGAGGACCAGCCTGCCGCATTACAAACATGCTGCAGAGGGGCACCCCCCGCCAAAGCTTTAGAAGAAGTGACCCCCCTGGTAGAATGAGCCCTGCTGCCTAGTGGCGAAGCTTGACCACACGCCTCATAGGCAAGGGCAATAGCATCCCTCACCCAATGTGACATTGTCTGTTTTGTGGCGGCCACCCCCCATTACGGCCCCCATGACAAACGAATAGTTGCCCTGACTTACGCCACCGGCTAGTACGGTGAACGTAGGCCTGAAGAGCACGGACTGGACACAGTCTATGAAGTTTCTCCTGATCCGGCGTTGACCCTCCCATTCCCCTTGAGCTGGACGACCACTTAAGACCGCTCCCCAGCCCGACAGGGAGGCATCTGTTGTTAGCAATCTGCGATGGCAAGACGCACCTAGAGTGGGACCCAAGGTGAGGAACCGGGGTCTGAGCCACATAGAGAGGGTACGTAGCCCGCGGTGCGTAACCCTTATCTGCCTTCAGGGATTGGCCCTTGGATGAAATCCCCTGGCTTTGAGCCACAACTGAAATGGTCTCATATGCAAGAGGCCCATAGGGATCACAGAGGACATAGATGCCATGAGACCTAACATTCGTTGATACTGAAGAACAGTATGATCTTGGCCTAGCCTGACTTTGCTCAGGGTATTCTGAATGGTCTTGATTCGAGCGGGAGACAGCTGTGCCCACATCGTGATCGAATTCCATACAATCCCTAAATATGTCATTCTCTGGGCAGGAGAAAAATGCTTTTCTTGTCGTTGAGTCTCAACCCCAGAGAAACTAGATGAGCTAAGATGTCATTTCTGTGCTGTAATGCCAGTTCTTGCAATTGTGCTAGTATCAGCCAGTCGTCTATGTAATTCAAAATGCGTATGCCCTGGAGCCACAATGGAGCCAGTGCTGCATCCATGCATTTTGTGTATGTGCGAGGTGATAAGGCTAGGCCGAATGGAAGAACCCGATATTGGTAAGCTTCGCCCCTGAAAGCAAACCTCAGGAACTTCCCGTGTTGTGGCAGTATTTCTATATGAAAGTATGCGTCCATGAGATCGATCGTGACTAACCAGTTGTAATGTTGAATTTGTGACACGATCATCTTGACAGTTAGCATCTTGAACTTGAGCGCCTTGACTGAGCGGTTCAAGCCTCGAAGATCTAAAATCGGACGCAATCCCCCATCCTTCTTGGGAACCAGGAAGTATCTGCTGTAGTAACCTGACTCTCTCTCTGGAAAGGGGAACATGTTCAGAAGAGATTGCAGCTCTTGTGACAGTAAATGAGCTTGTTCCGGTTTCATGGTAGTGGGGACCACACCGTTGAAATGCGGAGGACGGCGAACGAATTGAATTCCGTAGCCCTTTTCTACTGTCTTTAGGACCCACATAGAAATACCTGGCAGTAGCTTCCACACTGCCAGGTTCTCTGAAATGTATACCAATTTTGATACTTCCTGTTGAGGGGATGTTGGATGTTCCGTGTCCTGGGCGACAACCGGAAGCATCGGAACACTCAACATTTCGCTGGAAACCGCCACCCCCCGAAAAACCATGGGCAGTGGGGATGGAGAGGTTTCGTGGGGGTGTCGGAAAATTACGGGTAGATGTTTTGCCCACCCCATCCCGAGGGGGGCTACCCCCACAATACTGGGCACAAGACCGTCAGGACTTCTTCTTTTTGGAAATAATTGTCTTGAGGTCTTGCTTTGGAAGCTGTTGAGGGCGACGAGCCGGTCCCCAATCTTTACAAGGGGGAGCGCGACTCGCCACGCTTTGTTTTTGAGACTCCCTTCTAGAAGGACGGGGGCGAGGCTGGGTGGCCGGCAGCCCCTCCCCCTGAGTGTGGCGAGGAAGGAATTGCACAAAGGCTTCCTTGTGTTTTTTCACCTCCTGAAAGCTGGTGACGACTGTATTCACCGAATCGCCAAACAGGCCAGAAGGTGAGACCGGGGCATCAAGAGGTTTAGCCACAGATGCCTCTCCGTGCTGACCAAAGCAGCCATTGAATGGCTGATAGCGCGAGCCATCTGCTTGGTTGCACGGAGACATAAATCTGTGGCTCATGGAGGTCTTCAAAGAACTGATCTTGACAAAATCAAAGACTGATTTTGTGTTCCCTTCCCCTGGCCACCAGACAGAAATCTGTCTTCTAGTTTCGATTGTTTGGGGGTCTCTTGTTCACGTGGCCAGTCTAGCTGTAATCTGGCCACCACACGAGTAACCACCTCGAGTAATTCCTCAACCGCTTTGTCATCACATGAGGAACGTTCAGAGGTAGGCAGCTCAAAGTCCGCAGACCCTAGAGATTCATCGTCCCCCTCATGAACCAAAGAGGCGCCGGGGCACGCTTCGAGATCACGCGAGGGACAAACTGGATCTAGAGAGAGCGCGAGCGATAGGGACGGACCCGTCTCTCGCTCCTCAGCCAGATCCATACACGAGCTCCACGATGGAATGGTGGGTGCTGGCTCTTGGAAGTAAGTGAGACGAGCGCTCAGTGTCTTCACTGTGAACAGCTCACAATGCTCACACTTGCCTCGCTCCAACGCAAGAGCAGCGTGCTCTTCCCCCAAACAAACAAAACAAAACTGGTGTGTGTTTGCTTTGTTGATCCATTTGCTTTGTTGATTGCTCATTTTTTCTTTCTTTTGTCTTTTCCACACTTGAATGACAGAGAAAGAGAAAGTTTTCTGCACGTTGCCTGACAAATCTAACTCCTATCAGAAGAAAAATAGAGAGCTGAGAAGCTGAGAAGCACAAACACATCACAGAGTGGTCTGAAGACAAAAGACCTGACGTTGCACCTGTGGCACATCTATTTATAGCCTCTGGTACTGGCGCATTATGATGTCACCAACAGAGGCTATAAAGGTTCTTGTCAATTTCATTGACGTGTAGCATTAAGTGTAGCTTTTGACAGGGAACATTGTCTGGATTTATTTAAGTGGTGCTTACCAATGCTAGTGTGTTGTGTGCAGTTGCCAGGGTGTTGCTATGCATTATCAGCCAAATTTGTTCTCAGTGGTTTTATCTTATACTGTGTGGTTGCTTGTGAGTTCTAGGTGGTTGCTTACTGGCCCAAGTCTAAAGGACCCACCCTCAAGTCTCTATGATATTCTGGTCCCTAGAAAGGGTTTGGGTCTCTCTCTGGGATTTTCTTAAATGTAATAGCACACCTTTTTCCAACAAGCCAAACAAGGTAACATTCATGTCCGTAACACATGGTGTGAGACGAGTTACGCACTAAACTTTAAAATGACAGCAATAGCAATAGTTGTAGTAATACTTGCCTTAGCAGCACCTCTAAATATTAGAAAGTTCCCTTGGAAACAGTCTTAGCCTTACTATTTATATCCCCTTTCCTTATTTTAAAAAGTATATGCAGATAAAGGTACAGTCAAGAGCTAAGACAGAAGATCCAAATACACTTAAAGCAAATGCAAACAACATGCTTTGACAGAAACACTAGGACTAACAGACAGAGATATATTTAACTGTCTTTAAATCTCCCCCAAGACTTCTCAGTGCTTCTAGCTTTCATTCAGTAAAGGAACATCCTTCTCCACTTAGTCTCAGCAACAGACAGCATGCCCACAGATTGCTCACTGTCTGATGCATATTGCTCTGACAATAGCAGGAACCTTCTTGATCTGGCAAGCTCTAATCTGATTGGCTGGCTTTAAGCAACTTCTGGGAGTCATGCCAGACAGATGTGTTTTATATCAGTCTGTCTGGAAACAAAGTCATTTTTACAAGTGACAAAAGTGCTCATTGTAGCAACCTGGTATTAAGTGAGCAGAACTGTATATTCTGCTAAGTTTTGTAAATAATCAGTACTTATTACTTTTGAATATATAGAATTTTTGATAACAAAGTCCATACATTTCTGGTATTATTTTTGGTGTTTTTCATGCAGCTGGTCATTAAACGACACCCTTGCAATTATCTGAATTTTTTTTTTTCATGCTCGTCTATTATTGTAGTATCCAATATTTAATTGGTAAAGTAAGTAAATAAGTAAAAACAACTGACTATGTTTTGTTGCTTTACATGCCAGTCAGATGGTCTCTTTCTCCTTAAGTGGGCAGTTCTTAGCCAGAAAAATTAACAGAGTGGATCAGAATTTATACTGATATTCAAAAGTCTGGCTATGCAAGACTAGTCCAGTTCATTGTCCCTGTCCATGGTGCTGAAAATGCTGCTCTGCATGGTGCTGAAATTTCAGAGATGAAGCTTGTAAGGAAACAGGCATTCTCAGACATACAACATTCTTAGACTATTGCACCAGCCTGGCTGACAGTGAATGAAGGAAGCACCGTGGGATGCTGTGGAATATTTGATGTCCTCAAGCTATGACAACGTCGTTCTACAAAGAGAGACAGTAACACTCAATGCAAAACGTTTTGGGGACATTCTTTGAAATCCACCCACTTATCTTAGTGTTAGCACAGTTCCAAAACCTAAGTGAGCTGCATTGCTGTCTACTGCCTACATAGGCAGATGTGAAGCCAGCAGTGAATCATCACGGAAACTCACAAGTGGCTGATTTGGAACTCTCTGGATAGGCAGCAACTCAACGTTCCACACAAGTAGGGGTTATTATTTAAAACCCATGAGACTTGACTCATATTAATGTGATGTTAGCTTAGCAACGTCTGCTTTAAATAAAAAATTAACTATTTGTTACCAATACTTCACTGTTGAATGAAATATAAGTATATTTACATTGCAAAAAAATCATAATAATCAATTGCATCAGGCTTGGCTGATAGTGTGTGCAGCAAGCAACCTTCCAAATTTGATGTGCAATAATGCGGAACTCAGATCATTGGGATATGACAGCTTGGGACACTCTGTGAAGATAGACATGAACGCAATATGCAAAATGTTTTGGAGAAATTCTTTGAAATCCACTTCCTAAACCATACTCTAATGACCAGACCACATATAATCAGCTTCTAAATAACCTGATAAAGCAGGAACAGACATAGAGAAGAGAGTGATATATGTCAAACTTACTGATGAAGCATTGCTGTTAATTGAATTCGTTTTTTCAAGAATATTTCCCTAAATAATAATATATTCAAGACACATTCTTTGAAAACAGGTTTTGATACTTTATGGAAATTTTGTTCCTTTAGTAAATGTATATGGATTTAATAATAATAATAATAATAATAATAATAATAATATATATATATATATATATATATATATATATATATATATATATATATATATATATATATATATATATATATATATATATATATATATATATATGTATATATATATATATTACACATGGGTTTGGAACAGCATGTGAGAGAATATGTCCAACTGTGAAGTCTCCACTCAAAACGCAATGTAAGCTGTTTAGGAGAATTATATACTTTGGTAAGGCAAACTAGCAGAAGTGGTAGAGCTGTTTTAAAGGGATACTTCCCCCAAAATGAAAACTGCATCATCATTTACTTGCCCTCATGTTGTTCCAAACCTGTATGACTTTCTTTCTTCTATGGAACATAAAATGGAGTTTCATATTGTTTGTATCCCTCTGTGTTTTCTTTCTTCTCGCATAATAATAAAAAATAAAAAAATCAACTGAAATCAATATTTATCGTCAATATATTTACATTTGTAGAAAAAAGGATAAACTCTTAAGCCTTCTGGAGTGGCCCAGTCGGAGTCCTGAGCTCAAACCAATTTAGATGCTTTGGCATGACCTCAAGAGGGTGGTTCTCATGAGAAATCCCAAGCATATTGCTGAACTGAAACAGTTTTGTGAAGAGGAACGTTGAAAAATTCCTTCAGACCGTTTTGCAGGTCTGATCTGCAGTTACAGTAAAAGATTTGAGAGGTTATTTGCTGCCAAAGGAGGATCAATCAATTATTAAATCCAAGCCTTCACATACTTTTTCCATTATGCACTGAGATTTAAAACATGCCATTGTGTGTGTTATTTAAGCAGACTTTGTTTATCTATGATAGATCACAGAAGTCAACCGTGCACCTTTTTGGCCATCTAGGTTCTGGAAGTTTTCTATTTTCCACTATTATACACACATTTAAGTGAAGTAGCCCAGACTGATGGCTTCAGCAGAAGCATATACCATCGATTAACAACCTCAAAACCTCTGAGTTTGTCTTTAAAGGTCTATCGTTAAAAAAACTATTTGCATATGGAAACAATTTTTTTGAAATTTCCTCCTTGAACCCAAATGTTGCTCTGTATTGTAACCAATTTATGCAGATTGTCATGGAAAATCCCTGGGTTCACATACTTTCCTGCATACTTTTATTTCTAAGTAGCTGTGTAAGTGGAATGATGTACAGTCAGCTCATCATTATTGCTAAATAAACCCCTACAGGGGTTATTCATTAATAATAAATTTATAATTTTAATGATACACCCCTATGTTGCATCAGCTCAAAGGTATACAACTGGGTGCATATTTCAAACATACAGTGCACTATTTAAATTTCCCCAAACCCTCCAAACCTCAGTAGTTCTCTGCTATCAAAGATAGTGTGTTTGAAAAGCACTGACAATCCTATCTGTCCATTGTTCCGCAAAAAGCACTGTGGCTTCCACAGTTCCCATCAGGGTTTGACCAATCAGAGAGCTCCAAACTCTGGTGACTCAATAAAGAATGAAGAAACCAACTGTAACTCCCACAAGCCTCTGTTTGACAAATGGCTGAGTCCTTGAGCTGAAGCAGACAACGCTCAAGGATTAGCAAGCTACTGTATCTTACTCCCACAGCTGGGAAGACTCAACCACGAGCAGCTCCAGTGCCTTTTCTAAGTGATCTGGCAGGGGAAAAGTTACAAAAGATGTTAATAGGAAACTCTGAACGTTTAGAAGGCAGCAAGGAATAAAGCTGGCGACAGAGACACTGGAGTGGCCCCTTATCTCTTTCCCAAAACCAAAATAGTCTCTGAATTTCTTAAGCCCGGGAACACTGAATGATTTTGGCCATGATACTGTCTCAGACAAATTTCAGGAATCATAAAAGATTTTTTCAAAGTTAAAATAGGCCGTCTTTGATCTCTTTATGTTCGCTGATAGCCAGTTAATGTTCTTTGCAATGAATCTTGGCCTCTGATGAAGTTCTGACAGTGTTCAAAATGTCAGGCTACAGTCCTGCAGTGTGACTACTCCTAAGACAGTCTAAGGCTATGTTCAGACTGCAGGCAAATCAGATTATTTCTCAAATCAGATCTTTTCAGGCAGACTGTCCACACTATTAATTGCAAGTGATCAAATCAGATTTGCGCGTTCAGACATAACCGACCTATCTGCATGGGTTGCTTTGGTAATGATGTAGGCGTACCCACTTGAAGATGCTTTCAAAACAGATGCAGGAAAAATGGAGGTGCATCATCTCGCTCTCCAAATAAGCGCCCTGTCCATTCGCAGTGCAGAACTCCTCCGTCGCACAAGAAAAACTCAGCGACGGAGGAGACTGGTATATATTGTGATGTCCCATGCTGCAGTCACCGATTTTTGATATCATCATTGTATGTCGCATTAAGAGTGACGCAAAAGACCATTTGAAATCTGATTTGAGCAGCCAGAGTGTCCGGACTGAGACGCATCTGAAAAAATCAGATTTCAATCGCATTTGAAACCACCTCCCGATGTGGTTTGAATCAGATTTGGAAAAAATTCGGATGAAATCAGAAAGAGTATGTTGACTTTTCTTTAGCTAAATTTAGTCTGTGTTTACCGAAATGCAAAACACTGCCCCCAGTGGCACAAGAAGTAAGTGTTGTTGGGCGTAGGGAACTTGTGAGCTCTATTTTCCTGAGTGTAATATCCACGAAGGGGCACCAAATGTGAGTTGTGAAGAGAGTTGTTTTAGTCAAGTCAAAGATTTCTCGGAGGCACAAAGTTCTGATTCCAAAAATAGACTTTTATTACAGAGTAACAAAGCCGAGGTGGTCCATGGAGCATCTAAAATTACACTTCAGAATCATGCATTGACTAACTATCCTTACTTCCTGCATTAATTTGATTAGTATACTAAATGATTTCCCTTATTTCAGTCATTGGTTACACACATTCCACATAAAAATGGATAGTTGTATGTCCGCCCACATACATGTTTCATCTAATTTCTAGCACTAATTAGCGCACATATACCATCTGCCTTTTTTTGACACCAGGCAGTTCCTGTCTCTGACCTTAAGTCATCCTTTAAATATCCACACGCACATCTCCCTTAAAGTCAAATAAAGTTTAACTAAAAAAAGTTTAAGTAAAAAAGAGGCTGTCCACATACACGTTTTTCATGTCATTTCTAGCACTAATTAACGCACATATATCGTCTGCCTTTTTTGGACACCAGCTCTGCTCTTATTAAAACATTAAATCATC
Source organism: Myxocyprinus asiaticus (assembly GCF_019703515.2). Lineage (NCBI taxonomy): Eukaryota > Metazoa > Chordata > Actinopteri > Cypriniformes > Catostomidae > Myxocyprinus > Myxocyprinus asiaticus. The sequence continues at coordinate 44,068,152 of NC_059355.1, forward strand.
CTTTTAGTATCCCCACGCATGTCTCCCTTAAAGTCATACAAAGTTTGACAGAAAGAGGCTGTAATTCTCCAAGCTGCATTTTTCCATTAGTTTGCACCTTGATTATTAAACTGAGTAAATGATAATTAAATCAATAAATGAATAATTAAATATCTAACATATTGAAAAACATTCATAATGTAGTTATTCGTAGTACATTGATTACACATTATCATTTTTAGATCATTGCATATTGCATACATGTTAATTCAATTATCAAAATGGACTAACTGAATGATTAAATTAAAATATACAATATTTTCAGCTGTAAAGGCTGTGATATACTGAAGAGGAATGCATATTTTATAAACTGTACCCCCAACCCAGACACAAAACCTAAACATCAGTGAAGTTAAAATGTAATGTTAGAGGGAAAAATGCAACCCCCAAATCATGCTGATTATACAAAAGTGATTACTTCCTGGTTTCAACACAGGATCTGATCCCGGGTCTCCCATGCTGTTGACGCAACACTCTGACAGTCACAATACAGGGGAAGGTAAACACACTGGAGCCAATGCAAAAATGTCTGGAGATGGCGTTTGTAGGTGAGTCGGCAAAATGTGAGCGATCCTTGGGTACCGGAACTCTCGGAAACAACATGCAGACTTCCCGTGTGATCATGTTGACTTTGCAGACATTGTAAGGTGGAATTTAAATACAGCAAAAGCATGTCAAGTTTAACTATCACCTAAAAGCCAAACACAAGATACAAGATGCACTGATGAGGGACCGCTACTGCCTGCTAGCTTGTTGGAGTTCTCACACTGAATGTCTTTCGAAACACCGCAAAAAGTTCAAATAATTTCAAACTAGAAAAAGTTGCCACTGATCTTTCGAAGTGTCAACTAATGATTAGTGGGCATATACTGTAGTTTTTCGTATTAATTGTACTTGTTAAAAAGACCTGCATTGCTGGTCACCATCATACCAGTGTTTCCTCAAGAAGAATATAGCTGCAGGCATTGCTCCAAAAAGGGGCGGTCACACCAAATCGCCATTGAAGATATAGGGAGCCCCTTACCTAACACTTTCCCTAACCTTAACCATGAGTGGAAGTGACGCCCCCTTTTGGAGTTGGCGCAACCCCCTTTTGGTATAACCACACCCACTTTGGGAGTAACCCCACCCTATTTTGGAGATTCCGCTCCCATTTGGATGTCTCTGGCCTGCAGCTATACCTTCTTGGTTTCCTCGCCGAATAGACCAGCTTGGACCAGCATGGAAATTCAGGGAGGTTTGCTGGTTATTACTGGTTTGGTGCTGGTCTAGCATATCCATTTTGTTCAGCAGCATGACCTTTCTGATGAAGCTGGTTGCATTGTTTGCTGGTGAACAACATGGCTATGTTGGTCAATCAAGCAGAACAGCACTGAGCCAACTTGGACCAGCTCAGAAATTCAAGCTGGTCTTGTCAGGAGGGGTTGGAGAAAATATGAAAGCAAGGGTGATCACCTGATTAATTGGACATTGACATGCCCAGCTCAGACAATCCTTGTAGGCCATGAAGGTGATGATTTGTCATACAGATGAGGAAACCAAGCACCAGATGGACTTTGGCACTGCTATTACCATCTTGCATCTGCTTGTTTAGGGGAAAAAAGCATGCAGCCTCACCTGTACCAAATTAAGTCCTAACGTCCACAGCGCAACAAAACAGATACCCAGGAACGGCTATAAAAAAATATGTCCAGATCAATTGAGAAGAAGCGCTTTGACAAACCGCCCTCCAATGCAAATTCCCCAAGATGCATGCATGGTCTATTCACTGCTGCTAAATGTGCAGCTCAGAGCCTTAAGGCAACATTTAAGGATAGAATTTTGCATGCATCCCACATTTTTTGTAGGTTAAAGTCTAAATGTTTTATGTGTATGGCACATGTGTAAGACTTTCTACAAATTGGAAACCAGCAACCTAAGAGATGGCACACTCCAATGAGAGCTGTCACTCAAAAAGACTGACAGCTATCTGCCTCGGGTCAGTAGTGTTCTCTGTTTTCTCTGCCTCGCTGACTGAAAACAACAAGGAAGATGCAGGATTCGAATTGTGACAAGCTAAAATCAACAATGAAACTGTTCTGCGCCTTAGTCGGATATTGCTGTCAGTAAAACATTACATCAGAGCGAGATCCTCATTAAAATCTCTACCCCAATGCAATGTCTTATTTCTGTCATGATATGTGCCTTGCTTTGTCTTCTTGGGCTAGAACATTTAATAGTTACCTGTAACAATGTCGCATCACCTAGGTTTTGTTTTTGTTTTTTTATTAATTGTGGCATAATCTCAACTCAATAGATTTTATTTAATGTAACCAAAATTCTAATTAAAGCAAGGCTGTACAGTGCAACAATTTTGCTTGCATTAGTGATTAAAAATCATACATTTTAATCCATTTTCAAGTGTGCGACCAGTGTCATTTCTGCCAAAAAGGAGCACTGCAACAAAGAACATGTACAGTGAGTCTGATCTTTGCTTTGCCATTGCTAAATCTCGATCATTCTAAATGTCAGGCTCACATGCTACACGACAGTCTGCGCACATAAAAAGAGAGTTCCAGAAACTAATGCAATCAATAAAAATGCTATATAATATTATGTTTGTCCTGTCAGTCAGTGATCATCTAATTGCCTGATTCCCAGAGGACAAGAAAAGACAGCATGTTTCTAAGATCAGAGAAATACCATAATAATAATAAAGTAACAAAAATATATAATTTTGTCAAATATGTATTTTTATATAAATAATGAAATATGATATTGTGTCAAAATTGTATATTATATATAGTAGAAGTAGTTGAAAACTGCCGTAACTTAAGTGAATGCTAAAAATAGTAGGGATGGTGCTCATGTACTGGTACTTGTAAAAATGCTCCGATACCAAAAACCTAATCTAAAAACCTAAAAAAGATAATCTGATTTACGAATTTCATTGCGTAAACATTCAACCCACAAATTAAAATCACATTATGTTCTAGTGAGATTATTTAACTGCAAAAGCTGTGGTTTAATACGATAAATATGTAGTTTGCATGTAATTCAAATGTGAGCGCTTGTGAATGTGTGGAGACAGTGTTGTGCTGATGCCGGATGCTCATACCTTTTAAAGCTCTTCCTTGGCTCATACAGGGAAAACACCATCATGAGCATCACGCGCTTTGTTTATAGCAGATGACAGTAAACAGAGTGCAAATTCACATTGTAATGTGAGGCACAGAGTACATACTTGTTTAATTAAATAGCAGCCTTTTGCGGTTTAATAATCACTTTGTCACATAGCGACCAGCTTTTCCAGAGTGGGAAGCTGCCGTCATAACATCAGAGCTCCTTGGTCAAAACAGCACAGAAACACTCAAATCTCCATCAAAATTAAAGGTAAATTTATAGGAAAAAATATGACAGAAATATGAATTACTGTAAAGTTATGTAATATTCACAGTAACACTACTACTACTACTACTACTACTACTACTAATAATAATAATAATAAATCAGTAGTAATTGTATTATACTTAAGCAGTATCTAACATATGTGATGTTCTCTTATGCAGCACTTTATTTGACAAAATATAACTCCAATGTTGTATTTTGGATTGTGCTGTGAGGTTCTGTATATAATCACTTCATTTGATAAAAAATAATACAATATTATGTTGAAAATTAATTGTTATATTTTAATATCAAATTTTAATGAATTCATTTATTTAAACACCATTTTAATGATAAAACTTAAATAAACTGTTGATATGGAGTTTAGGAGGGAAAAAAACAGGTATTGGACTGGGTACTCATACTCGTTCTAAATTAAAAAAAAAAAAAAATTGGCATTGGGACATCAATCAATTATCTAACTAAATGTCCTGGGGTGTGTTTCCTGTTCAGCAACGTAACTTACTGCTTAACCACCATAGTACGATGCATCATTAGAGAAACTAACTAGCTAGTCACGACTGTTTCCCGAAACCCTAGTAACTGTCACACATCCATCAATCCAACCATGTTGGTTCAACAATGTAGAGCTGTTGTTAATGACATTACCCAGGGGGTGGAGTAAAACTTCTGCAGAGATGGAATGGATATCAAATTATAACAGCTCATTTACATGACAGACAGAAAGCCATTTATTGTGGAAAAAACTGCTTTAAACACGAAATAGACATTTACGTTTATATGCACTTTGTAAGTGGCATACTCTTTATTACAGTATACAAGTGGTTCGGTCAGTAAGCAGCTCCACAGCAACATTATTTGCCCGCAACACTGCTGTAAATAGCGAACATGGCATCTGAGGACTACTTCTGTTATTTTCTGTTCTCTGTTGTTTCGTTTTATTTTGACATGCCCCTCTATTGCTGGTGTGTTTGTTTTCATCGCGACCTCTCACAGCATTGAGCTGCAATAGTGGGGCTTACCTCACTTTACCGCACTTGAGCACATACGTATGCACACTTTTCAAAAACCAATAAGAACGCCACTTTTATTCTTGACACAATGAAAGATATAGAATTAAATATATATGGAGTGAAAGATACAGACTGGATCTGGCAAATGGGGCTCTGGTGAAGCTGCATGGTGCTGCATGTCAACAAACATACGATTTTCAGTGACAGAGAAGTTAAAACCCTTCACAATCTAAATTTAAATACAAAATATAATATCCCATTTGATGACCAAAAATACTCTGTCATTTTTGAACATGCGTTTTGAGTTAGTGCTTTTCTAATACACTGGGAATTCATCCAGTAGTTTAGCATGTAGAAATGAGCACGTAATAGGTGATACTTGTGACTTGGTGTATCACAGTATTATTGGAATGACAGATCAAATGTAAGCAATTATTGTGAGAATCATGTCATACATCATTACTTCATTATCAACTACCAGAATAATGTCATTAATTAATTGTATACTGTAAGTGTGATTAAGAATCCTATGTATGGAATGAAATACAAACCTTTATTGTTTTGTAGTGGAGATGACCCACCATCACCTACACTACAACAGTCAAGTAACTAAAGCTGGCTATGTAAAGATTTTCTCAATACACAAGATAATGGCCATGATAATATAAACCAAACATGACACAAAACACATCCATTATTTAAATCCTCAAACAATTCTAAAGAGAGGCCTTCTCGTATTTCCCAAGCCACAGCATAAAAACTATGGAAAAAAAAAACATGATGAAAGCAGCCTATTTTAAAACCAAAAACCCATTAACAGATGAATACAATAATTTGATAATCAAATTAAGCTGTACCCTATTACGGTCACAAATCATTGATGAAACACTCACATTTAGCAAGTTAATTTAGATGATTTTTAGCCACCAAGGTGTTTCTATCCATTCTTCAGGTGTATCAGCAGCAGGTGTATTAATGACTCTCCAAAAAAATAAAGTATCCATGTGTGTATCAAATGCTCAACAATGGTGGCTTTACAAAGAATTCTACAGCTAGAGCACAGAAGGCGACAAAGAAGTCAGGTAGTGTATCCTACACAAGGACAAATTTCTCCCCACTTGACCCTTTATCTGATGACGACATTATAAGAAAATTCCATATTCCAAGGACCAAGACCCTTGAATTGCTGCAGGTTGTGAAACCACACCTTCAGAGGGTCACAAGAAGAAACTATGCCTTAAGTCCAGCAGTGCAGTTCTTAGCTGCACTGCATTATTGTGCTGTGGGAAGTTTTATGGAGGTGGTTGGTGATGGCCTTTGGCTCAGCAAGTCTTAGGTCAGCAAGGCTGTGAAAGCAGTAACACATTTGCTGTTACAGCTTATGAACACCATGCTGACTTTCCACAAAACTCCAGTCACAACACTGCAGTCACGGAAATTTGTTCAACTTCTTGAGGAGGAAGAGGGGGTCATGCTGGTGCTGATGATGATGATCCACTGAACCCACATCAAGGCAGCCTGCATCCTGCAGGAGCAGAAGTCAGAGAACATTTAATTCAGAATATGGTTACTTTTCTCATTTTTAAATACAGTTTGGTTACTGTATTTTCTATTATTTCATCTGACTGACATAACTTAAACATTTTGTGTAATTTCCTACCTTGGTCTATGTTGCATATACTGTATGTACAGTACAGATATCTTTATTTCAGTGAAAACCATTAACATGCATATTGTGTTTTACATAAATAGCCATATGGGAAATTTCTCTTTGGAAAATGTTGTAACAAAGATATTCACTTGTAAATAATAAAATAACTCTGTGAAAACTAAGCCAATCCTGTGTTTTAAATGTCATAAATAATGCCTTTGGAGGGCACTTCGAAGGGAGAACAGTCACACTGGAAGATCGTTTCAAACTGAATTTCCAATAAAAATAACTTTGAGCACCACAACTTCAAGCCATTCAAAGCTCTTAGATTGTGTAATGAACTGGCCATGGAGACAGTGTTAGGATCCATGTGCAGGAAGTTTATTAAAGAACACAAGCAAACAATCCAAATCGGCAGGCAGTTAGATGTAGTTGTTAAGCAGGCGGTTAAATCCAATATACCAAACAAACAGTCCAACAAGGCAAACAAAACAAAGGGTTATCCAAAAAGCAGTAATTCCAGAGAAACAGTCAATGGTCATAACATGAATATGATCAGCAATAGCAATGGAAAAACGCTTGGTAAGGCAGGGTAAACTGGCAATACTTTGCAATGAACAATGGAGATGAATAGCTATTTATATATGAGGTAAACAGGAAATGAGCAGAGAAAAAATGGGTGATGATCAGTATTCCAGAGAGGGCTCCCTCTGGTGGTTGGTAGGATGGGTAACAGCCTCGGATGTTACAGAGTGGATGGTGAAGTCTTTGAAAGCAATAGGGCATAGGGTTGATAAGTCTGAATAGAACACACCCCAGCTGCAGTGAAATCAATGATGTCGACAATGCAAACTAACAAGGAATTATTTTTCTAACCACAGGTGGAGAGCTGTAGTTCCAACTACACAACTTTGCAACGCTGTTTGTGAATGTTCGTTGGAACTACAGTTTCGGGAAACGCCAAATCGTTGAACTAAGTTGGTAACGATGAAACTTGCGACCATAGTTCACTAACGATGCTTTTGGGAAATGCATGCCTGATTGTTTGTTTTTCTATACAACAAAGTGTCATAGTGACTGAAGTGAAAAAAAAAATATATATATATATATATATATATATATATATATATATATATATATATATATATATATATATATATATATATATATAAAGCATACAGTAAAAGTAGGTTTAAAACAAAACGTTATTAAAATCCATTATTCACATTTTTGGATGAACAATTCAATTAATCGTCACAGGCCCTTTTAAAGGAAACCAGCCAATTGCTCTCTATATCTAGCATGAGACAAAAGCTTGGATTGTAGATGTGAAATGAGGAATCTATAGTGCCACTTGATTGCAATCAAGATATCCTGAGAGTGCATAAAACATAATAAACAGAAGAGACATTTTAATCAGGTTTTATTTTCTAGTTCTCGCATAAGAGGAAGACTTAAAATGCACTCAAGTGAAGGCGGGATTGCATGGATGTAATTGTATAGACTTTTCTGAGGATTAAGGAAGCCAATAGCATCTATGGTTTACAAGTATGTGCTACATGATGTTCCCCAGTAAGTTACACTACTGATTTCCATGTTAATGTTGTGAAAAAATGTATGAGCTGCTCTTTGGATATGTTTTATGCCTGGGTCACATCCATTAGTTTAAAGACATCTATGTACAGGTGCATCTCAATAAATTAGAATGTCGTGGAAAAGTTCATTTATTTCAGTAATTCAACTCAAATTGTGAAACTCGTGTATTAAATAAATTCAATGCACACAGACTGAAGTAGTTTAAGTCTTTGGTTCTTTTAATTGTGATGATTTTGGCTCACATTTAACAAAAACCCACCAATTCACTATCTCAAAAAATTAGAATATGGTGACATACCAATCAGCTAATCAACTCAAAACACCTGCAAAGGTTTCCTGAGCCTTCAAAATGGTCTCTCAGTTTGGTTCACTAGGCTACACAATCATGGGGAAGACTGCTGATCTGACAGTTGTCCAGAAGACAATCACTGACACCCTTCACAAGGAGAGTAAGCCACAAACATTCATTGCCAAAGAAGCTGGCTGTTCACAGAGTGCTGTATCCAAGCATGTTAACAGAAAGTTGAGTGGAAGGAAAAAGTGTGGAAGAAAAAGATGCACAACCAACCGAGAGAACCGCAGCCTTATGAGGATTGTCAAGCAAAATCGACTCAAGAATTTGGCTGAACTTCACAAGGAATGGACTGAGGCTGGGGTCAAGGCATCAAGAGCCACCACACACAGACGTGTCAAGGAATTTGGCTACAGTTGTCGTATTCCTCTTGTTAAGCCACTCCTGAACCACAGACAACGTCAGAGGCGTCTTACCTGGGCTAAGGAGAAGAAGAACTGGACTGTTGCCCAGTGGTCCAAAGTCCTCTTTTCAGATGAGAGCAAGTTTTGTATTTCATTTGGAAACCAAGGTCCCAGAGTCTGGAGGAAGGGTGGAGAAGCTCATAGCCCAAGTTGCTTGAAGTCCAGTGTTAAGTTTCCACAGTCTGCGATGATTTGGGGTGCAATGTCATCTGCTGGTGTTGGTCCATTGTGTTTTTTGAAATCCAAAGTCACTGCACCCGTTTACCAAGAAATTTTGGAGCACTTCATGCTTCCTTCTGCTGACCAGCTTTTTAAAGATGCTGATTTCATTTTCCAGCAGGATTTGGCACCTGCCCACACTGCCAAAAGCACCAAAAGTTGGTTAAATGACCATGGTGTTGGTGTGCTTGACTGGCCAGCAAACTCACCAGACCTGAACCCCATAGAGAATCTATGGGGTATTGTCAAGAGGAAAATGAGAAACAAGAGACCAAAAAATGCAGATGAGCTGAAGGCCACTGTCAAAGAAACCTGGGCTTCCATACCACCTCAGCAGTGCCACAAACTGATCACCTCCATGCCACGCCGAATTGAGGCAGTAATTAAAGCAAAAGGAGCCCCTACCAAGTATTGAGTACATATACAGTAAATGAACATACTTTCCAGAAGGCCAACAATTCACTAAAAATGTTTTTTTTATTGGTCTTATGATGTATTCTAATTTATTGAGATAGTGAATTGGTGGGTTTTTGTTAAATGTGAGCCAAAATCATCACAATTAAAAGAACCAAAGACTTAAACTACTTCAGTCTGTGTGCATTGAATTTATTTAATACATGAGTTTCACAATTTGAGTTGAATTACTGAAATAAATGAACTTTTCCACAACATTCTAATTTATTGAGATGCACCCTGTATGTGCCCTTGATCGCCCTAATAATAGTCACTAATGATTGATAGTTTGTGATATATATTTCTTTATAAAGTGGAAAGCAACCAAAAAAAGTGAGGCTTTTAAATGAGATGCAGAAATATTGCAAGGTAGGAGAGGTGAATTTAGCTTGGTTCTGAAAGCTTCTCTAGGGGGTATTGGAAAGGGAATTATTATCTGCTTGTCCGGGAAGACATTCTGGAAAGCTCACTGGAGCATACGTCTTGCGAATACATTGTGGACTGTCAAGGTTGGGATTGTGCTGCATTTAAAGGCAATATATCGGTGTGTGTTTTTTTTATTTTCTTTTTTTTATTTACCTGTTCATCCCTTGGTGTATTACATGCAGCACAGCACCCTGAAAAAGTCGAAAGACTCTTGAATGTGCTGCTCTGTTGGACTAATGGACAGCTGAAATTAATTGAATTACTGTTGAGGGTAGATTGAACTGAAGCTAAGCTTCTTGGAGAATACAGTTTGTTGCAGTCAGAAGGAGCCATTAGAACCATCGAGGGAATCTAAATGAATTTTTTATGCATGATGAAAATTAAATGTGATTCCAGTGCCACTTTTACACAAAAATGCAATATTTTCACATGATCATAAACAAAGGAGAAGCACAATAGATGTCAAAATGCCACAGTGGTAGTTGCTCTCTCTCTCTCTCTCTCTCTCTCTCTCTCTCTCTCTCTTGCTCTATCTGCCCAATGCAACATTCAAGCTCAAAAAGATCAAAATATTCACACTTGTTTGAGAGCTAACAAATAAAAGACACAACAATGAATATAAAAATAGACTTTGCCAATTAATCTTAACTTCCTCTTACACCACAAGATAGCTCTACATGAGAAAAATCTGATATTATTTATGAGAACTGAATGGTTAGTATATAGAAAAACAATTTAAATAATCAATTTACTGTTGTCTCTTAAAGGGATAGTTCACCCAAAAATGAAAAATCAGTCATGAAACCCTGTCCACTACAAAAAAATTATTTTCTTGTAGAGTATTTTGTATTGTTTTCCAAAACTATCTAAAAATTCTTAAACAAGATACATTTACTTGATGAGCATAATGATATAATACATCGTGTTAGATTTCTCTGAAAGCAAGACAAAATATTGTATCGTTACTGCAGGAAGAAAAAAATGGCAATGGGGTAAGAAAAATATGTTTTTTTATTTATTTTTCTAAGCATAAACCCCACTAAATTTTGTTGGATTTCTCTGAAAACAAGACATAATTTATTATGTCATTCTGCTTCAAGTAATTTTTTCTTGTTTTATTGATGATTTTTTTGCTTTCATTCTTCAATGGAATAGAACAAAGGAGATGTTGGGCAGAATGGTACCCTTAGTCACTGTTCTCTTACATTTCATCTCTTTTCCATACAATGAAAGTTAATGGAAACTGAGGCTAACATTCTGCCTTCATGGTGTCCCACAGAAAAAAAGGAAGTCATACAGGCTTAGAACAACATAAGGTGCACTAGTGGCATAGCCAAGTGTGGGCCAGGGTGGGCTTGGGCTCACCCAAATTAGACCCAGGCCCACCCAGAATATAAGAGACTATTCTTTGACTTAAAATATAAATTTATTAATTTGTTTAAAAAATTCATTAATTCTGATTTCTGAAAGTGTAAAAGAATTTGGTAAATTTTTTAAAGAAAATAAAAAATAAACTTGGGGGCGAAAACTTGGCCCATCCTTTTTTATTGAGGTCCACCCAAAAATAATTTTCTGGCTAAACCCTTGGGGTGCACAAATTATATTTTGAATAAATGACTTTTCACTTTAAATAAATTAATAGATTTATATTGAATAAATGTCATATTACTATATTCTTAAAAAGGCACAAAATAAGAGGTAAGGTTGATCATTTTCCAGCTTTTAGTAGTTATCAATAACATTAGCCTCGTCCCCACTAAAAATGACATTTTAAGGTCACAAATGCCCATCTCGTTTGACCCCAAACCAATCTCCTGTACCCCCTGCTTTGCTTCCACACTTCCAGCAAACACCTTCTGTTTTCCCACTATCCCAGCCTATAGATGGTACTGCATTCTTCCCCTGCAGAGAATCAGGAACTCCAGCAAATGAATTTCCATTACTGAGCAGTGACTAGCTCAAATAAATCATCATAAAAGTGCTTCTCTGGACTGTCATCTGCGAGAGAGTGCCAGAGACGTGTGGGACCATGAAGGGACCTCGCCCATCACATGACTCAGTGAAGCAGAGACAATGGAGAGGGGCATTTGGGGAGGTTGGCTGCACCAGAGGCGAGAGCCAAGCTAGCATCCAGAAATGATTAAAATACATCTCGGTTTGAAGTCTCCACTTCAGATTTGTTGTTTCATATTTGTCTTTCCAGAATGGTATATAAGGGTAATACCATGTGATGAACACAGTGCAATGTGGTGAGTAACAGAGAAAGATGGTTATCATAAAACAGGTCCATTATTGCATATATTAAGCAGGGTACACATTTCTTCGGGGGATTGCAGTTTTACACATTATGGAGAAATATGTATAGCATATTTCAAGCTTCAAATTCTGATTCCTCCGTAGTAAAATGCAATTGTCCTGGAATTATGCATATTCTAAACTTCAGCACGTAACTCATCCTGCACATTTGTGCTACAGACATAAATAATACCTCACATCATGCGGCTAGTTGAGGAGATGTGTGCTATTACTTCTCTAAGTGGTCAGAGTTAAGATTTCACCTGGTATACAAACAGGCAAAAGAAAAATGCTATAGACTTGTAATGATGGAGGGACCCGAGACCTGTCTAGGGACCAAATTATCACAGACTCTGGGCTCTTTTGACTTGGCCAGTAAACAACCATTCAGAACACCCTAGCAAGCCCACAGCAACACAAGTTTTGCACAAACAAGCACCACTCATACTGAAAATGTAGTTGAGACTGTAATACTTTTATTCAACATAGATGGATAGTAATTACAGAGGTCAATAAATGTTACTTACAATAAATAAACTTACAATAAATGTAAGTGTGTACCTTGTGATTTGACTGTATCTGATTAGAAGCTATAATACAAAACATATATGTTTATATGTATACTGTATTTGTTGTTGTGGTACGTCGTCACAAAAGGCATTATTACTCTTTTGCTTACTGATATAATGAAACCCCTTGCAAATCTCTGAACATGTACAATAATTCTGTATATATTTATTCTCTAAAACAGGAATAAGATGGAAAATTACAGAGAAAGAAAGACAATTTTAAGGTGCATATCACACTTCAGCCAATGCTTCCGTCCAACAGAGACAAATCCACAAATATTTCATAAACTTGACACGTTTTTCCTGTTATTGTTTTTCCATTGTGACATCAATTATTCACGCTGATGACAAAAAGAGAAACAAACTATGGCCCTGCAGGTCCCCCAGTCAGAGCATTTTAAAGGGGTCATGAATTGAAAAATCAAATTTTCATTTCAATCTTTTGACATATAAGAGGTCATAGTATTACAAAAACATACTATAAGTTTCAGAACTCAAAACTTATTCGTTAGTCCAAAAAAAGGCTTTATTGAAACCAATAATCCTAAACAACTCTTTCTACTTCCTCGTCTGTATTACGTAATAGAGATGAGTACATCAGCACAAGTCTGCCTCTGCATAAACAGGTCAATGCCTACTTCTTCATCATCGCCTCTTTGGCCCGCCCACAGGTTCGCGGTTAGAGCGGTGATGAGACCAGAGTTGGCACGGCAGGGATAAACACAGGGATTATTGGAGCAACAAGAGTTTCGAGATGCCTGCAAAGTTTTCAAAACATTGTGCAGTGCCAAGTTGTGGAAAAATAGACTCTTTGCATTTGATTCCTAATGATCCTAACATTAGGAAAGAGTGGCTGACGTTTATTTTTAATGAAGTCCCGGATTGCGTCAGTAAGACAGTGTTTGTTTGTTTGCTTCATTTTACTGTGGATTCTTTTTCAAACATGACACAGTTTGATGCAGGCTTTGCAGAGAGACTTAAATTAAAAGCTGATGCAGTGCCAACTGTTTTGGACCCAACAGTAATGTCGCAACAGACAAGTGTGAGTATCCATGTTAATTGTATTGCTTCAAATGTTACAGACTGTAAGATATGTATTGAGTATTTGAATGTTTTCACCAAAATTTCCAGAACTATTAATGAGAAACTATTCGCTGGATTTATGTTGTTCAGTTTTCTTTTGATTTGATCCTAGTGATTTCAGTCGAACATGCGTATTAGTTTTAATGCGTGCTTCGTGTATCTTGTCGCATCCAGCTTTCAATAATAATTGCCCATAGTATGTTGTCATTGTTTTACTTGAATATTGCTTTCAGAGTGCCACAGATGCACCTATAGAGTATTGATAGCAGTCTATTTAGACAATCTCTTTCCTTTTTAATGAAAACATGACTTATTGTTATGAACAATGTATGCGTTTGTCACTACACTGAATATATGATGAACGATGAATATATGAAGAACGACAGTGCGACGAACATCCTGTATACGTTTACATGTTGCACCGTAAGTATATCCTTTGACAGTTATAAATGTGCTAGCACCAAGTATTTAAACTTTAGTTGACACTGTCATGTGTTACAAAGCATTTGTAAAACACGGAAATGTTTCATAGTTGGAAAATGTCCCAAATATGTAACAAGATAAACACCGTTATGTCGTGTCTTTGTTTAAACAAGAATAAAAAGTAATATCTATTACACAAACAGACAAGGAATCAGTATAAATAAGAGTGATTACTTCCACGCTGTCACAAACTGCAGTATCCGTGGTGTTTGTGGAGGGGGTTCATTTTCAGATTCGTGATCAGACTCTGGTTCAAACATGTATGGCTGAATTCCTCCGGTTGCCATTTTTAACCATCCAAACTTTCAAAACAATTCCACACGTGTAAAGGTGGGGGTGTTGACACTTATTTCATATGCAAAGATGTTACTCAATCATAGCAGTGGGTGTTTACACTGAAGTCCTTTTTTTTTTTTTCTCCCAATTTGGAATGCCCAATTCCCAATGTGCTTTTAAGTCCTTGTGGTTGCATTGTGATTTGCCTCAGTCCAGCTGGTGGAGGACGAATCCCACTTGCCTCCATGTCTGAGACCGTCAACCTGCACATCTTATCACGTGGCTTGTTGAGCGTGTTGCCACGGAGACATAGCGCGTGTGGAGGCTTCACGCCATCCACCGCGGCAACCACGCTCAACTCACCACACATCCCACCGAGAACGAACAACATTACAGCAACCACGAGGATTTTACCCCATGTGATTCTACCCTCCCTAGCAACCAGGCCAATTTGGTTGCTTAGGAGACCTGGCTGGAGTCACTTAGCACACCCTGGGATTTGAACTAGCGAGCTAGCGAACTCCAGGGGTGGTAGCCAGCATATTTTACCACTGAGCTACCCAGGCCCCCCTACACTGAAGTCTTAAATGAGACACGACCCGAAAATTGAGCTTTTTAACCAGAGGGCCAAAAACAGGATAGAAAATGGACAGTTATTTCTAAATTATGGCTATTTTTGATGAAAAAATCTTACTAACATTATAAGTAGACCTCAGTGAACATTATAAAATAAAATAAAAAATTCAATGCATGACACCTTTAAGCTATTTCTACTCATCCAGTCAAATATAACATTATGTTCCTTCCCAGATCAGTTGCACCAGGAAGTCCTCAGTGTCGCATTCACAGAAACACACTTTGGTAGCACCCACTGGAGAAATAGATTTTGATCATAATGCTGCGCCTCATCTCTCAAATATAATATTCACATATTATTACGAGCTGCACATTTGAGACAGACATGTAATCGCAAAACAAAATAAGGATTTCCTTTTTTTTCTTTTGGTGAATGATTGTTTTCCATCCCTTCGCACCCTATATCAGTCAAGGAAATGCAATAACACTGTGTTGTGGGTGTGTGTGCGTGATGAGGGTCTTGGCTGGGCAAGACAGATCTCATAACATTTCATTTATCAGATGTTGGGTAACACATAGTGAACCAAATATTGACGTACACTAAACTAGTGCTTGTGGTCCCTGCTAGAAAATCCAGATGAAGATAGTAGCTGTGTTTTGTAACATGGTAGTTGGTTTCTAGCAGGTCCAAGCTGGTTATTAGCTGATCCAAGCTAGTCATTAGCTAGTCGACAAGCTACCATGTTCCAAAACTCAGCTTTACTAGGCTGATAGTGTTCTTAGACTGGTATAACCAGCTTGTAGCTGGTTCGTTGCTTGGCCAAGATGGTCTTCCAGCTTGGACCAGCTAATGATCAGCTTGGTTCAGCCTACTCAAACCAGCTAATGACCAGTTTGGACCAGCTATTGACCAGCTTGGGCCAACTAATGGCCAACACTGACCAGCTAACGACCAGCTTGGATCAGCTAATGACCAACTTAGAGTAGCTAATGATCAACTTCGACCAGCTGTTGACCAACTTGGACCAGCTATTGACCAACTTGGGCCAGATAATGACCAGCATGGATCAGCTAATGACCAGTTTAAACCAGATAATGACCAGCTTGGACCAGCAAATGGCCAACTTTGACCAGCCTGGATCATCTAATGACCAACTTAGACCAGCTAATGATCGATGTGGACCAGCTATTGACCAACTTGGGCCAGCTAATGACCAGTGTGGACCAGCTAATAGCCAACTTTGACCAGTTAATGATCAGCTAATGACCAGTTCATACCAGATGATGACCAGCTTGGACCAGCTAATGGTCAACTTTGACCAGCTTGGATCAGCTAATGACCAACATGGACCAGCCAATGACCAGCTAACTTAAACCAGCTATTGACTGGCTTGGACCAGCTAATGGCCACTTTGACTAGCTAATGACCAGCTTGGATCAGCTAATGATCAACTAAGACCAGCTAATAAACAACTTGGACCAGCTATTGACCAGCTTGGATCAGCTAATGACCAGTTTATACCAGATGATGACCAACTTGGACCAGCTAATGGTCAACTTTGACCAGCTTGGACCAGCTATTGACCAACATGGACCAGCCAATGACCAGCTAACTTAAACCAGCTATTGACTGGCTTGGACCAGCTAATGGCCACTTTGACTAGCTAATGACCAGCTTGGATCAGCTAATGATCAACTAAGACCAGCTAATAAACAACTTGGACCAGCTATTGACCAGCTTGGATCAGCTAATGACCAGTTTATACCAGATGATGACCAACTTGGACCAGCTAATGGTCAACTTTGACCAGCTTTGACCAGCTATTGACCGACTTGGACCAGCTAATGGCCAACTTTGACCAGCTGATGACCAGTTTAGACCATCTAAGGACCAATTTGGACCAGCTAATAGCCAACTTGGACCAGCAAGAAACCAGCTACCCTGCTTAATTAAAATGTTTAAATTACTCTAAGACCAGCTGATTTGCTAATATTAGCTGGTCTCCCAGCCTGGTCAGGCTGGACTGTTGGCTGGTTTTAGATGAGTTTTGGGCACTTGTTAGCTGTTCGGGCTGGAAGACAAGCTGGCTGCCCAGTTAAACCAGCTGACCAGACTATTAAAACCAGCTAGACAAGCTTAACCAGGCTGCAAGCTCTGCATAAACCATCTAGGACCAGCAAACCCTCTAAGGTGGTTTAAGCTATTTTTATTAGTAGAGTTACAAAACACAGCTACTAGCTGCATTTTGACCACATGGGTAAAATGCATTGTATTTCCAGAGTAATTGACCATTAGAGCTTTGTATTAGTTGGCAACAGTGGCCTGTATGTAGCATGGATCATTTAGTGTGGCCCCTGTGGACGGTAATTTGAGACAGCCGTGGCTAGTGCCCACTAGTGCTTTGCAGAAGAGCCAACATTTCTTGCATATTTTTCACTGGTGTCTCATTAAAATAGTTGTTACATGAACTCGTTTCAAGGACTTCAGTGTTCTGTTATTTCATGCGTTGAGCTTTTTGTAATACATTGAGCCTTTCTGCAATGACCCGCAGTGCATAAACTAGATTTTTACATTGTCTGAAGAAAATGGAGTTGTGCTTGCTCATGTAAATCTTGCAGTTATAATGCTAAGGTGTTGTAGGTGGTTGCCTCGATGTTGCTATAAGGTTGCTAAGGTTTTCTGGGTTGTTTTTATAACATTGTTATGTGGATGCTAACTTGCTAGAGTATTCTGGGTGCTTGCTTACTGGCCCAAGTCAACAGAGCCCAACCCAGTCTCTATGATATTCTGGTCCCTTGATATGACTTCCATCCCTCCTTCAATGTAAGCAAGCGTTCCACCAAAGAAAAACAGTCATATGGGTTTGAAACAATATGAGAGTGAGTAGATGATGACAGAATTTTCATTTTTCAGTGAACCATACTTTTAAGGAGTTTCTTATAGCATGCATTTTCACATAAGACTGATTTTATTTTATTTTTTTAAACACAAGATCCTGTAACCAGTAATTCCATTTGACACTAAATGGTGCAATCACAAAGTATAAGCATATTTCTGTATAATGGAGTAGAGCAAGCCCTCTAGAGTTTGTTGCAAAAGGCTTCTTTAGCAAAGCTACTATTTATGCAAAAAACGCTGCATTAGTCTGAGAGGTTGCAGCATGGACTGAACAGGGCTGCGTTTCCCGATAACGATTGATCTTAGCGGTTCAGAGCATTTTCTACGAGTAATTTTATGAATGCAGAGGAATGGAGGTATGGACGATTTTCATGCATGGCAGCAAGTTATTGACTTTTTTCCTTCTCTCTCTGATTGAAATTTTTATAGTTCTCTGCAACAATCATGCCACCACTTTGTTGTTATCACCTAGTCCACAAATAACTTTTATTTGTTTACTTATTAATTTATCTGTTCATCCAATATTGACTAACCATTTATGCATTCATTATTATTATTATTATTATTATTATTATTATTATTATTAGCCTTTTCGGTTAAAAAAATAAATAAAATAAAACATATGTATACTGATATTAAATGAGAATAAAGTGTAGCTATAGGTGTTTAAATTGTATCAGGTGTAATGTCGCGTTTGTCCTGCAGGTGTCTGCATAATTCTGTGTGCTTATGATATTCTTAATGCTGTACAATACTCCAGAGCACTCGTTAATGTATGAGCATTTTCAAGTACTACCTAAGTTACGATGCTTTTGGGAAACGGGCCACAAAACTAAGATGAATCGTAAGATGGATTCTACGATCTACTTAGGCTTACAATGCTTTTGGGAAACGAGGCCCAGGTCTGTTACAAGAGCTCATTAGAGATTCATCCTTCAGCATTAAAGATTCTGTAGGCCATTTGCTTGCGGTGTATGGAATTCTAGCTCACTTGACCTTATCAGCTCTAAATGCATTGAAAAGGTTTTAATGTTGGGGCAGATACAGTGAATAATCCAGTACAACAATGAAATTTGATAGCACACCTTTACTCAACAAACCGCACAAAAGAGGTATCATTCAAGTCCATAGCACAGTGTGCAACTTGACATAAGCACATGAGGCAAGTCAGTCTTATTAACTGTTGAAATGTTTACATATCAATGAACTTGGTTGGGTGGGGAGGTGACGGCATTTTTGCTTTTTTATACAGGTGTTAAAAAAGCACATGGTTGTTGCTCACTTGTCTGCTATTTGCAGTTGTAAAAGTGTGATTACACTATATGGTTGTGTAAAAACCAACAAATCCTGGTCAAGGGACAAGGATATTGTATGCTTTTACCACAAAAACTAGAGCTTTAAATTCTGCAGATGCATTTAATAAAATTACCTACTCATAAGGCCCAAAGTATACAGGACGCGTGACATAAATTTCGTCTTCAGCAGAGTGCTCGAGCACTGAACGTGCGCAGCCCGATTTTTCTTGTTTTGAGTCTAAAGTTCACTAAATTTTGTCAGATTTATCTTAAAACAAGGCTTAATACCTTATCCCATTTTGCCTGACAAGTAAATAAATCACGTTTTAAGAATGTTTAGATAATTTTACAGGAAAACAAGACAAAAATGCTTGTCTTGAAAATTATTTTTTGCAGTGTTCCAGTTCAAGTCCTACAAGTTCCTTCAACTTCAAAACCAAATAAGGTAGAACAAATAAACCTGCATAAAAGTTTTTATGCAGGAAACACTTCCCTCTGTTGCTGTTCTACCTTAGATCCGCTCTTAAACAGTCAGAGAGATAGAAAGAAGGAGAAAGAGAGAAAGACAGAGTGAGAGAGGCCTTTAACCTCAAGTTGCCATGAAGGAGACAGAGATTTTCCTAGCTGATCCACATGTTGAGCCCCTTTGCTTGAGAAGCTCTTTGATATGTGAGCTGGTTAATCCCTCTGACTGCCATGTCTTCATCTTCCCATCCAGGTGCCCTTTTATTAACCTTTGACTTTTCCCAGCTCTCTTTTTGAAGAAGCCAGCATTTCATTGGCTTACCCTCCTCATCTACGTATCAACAGAGGAGCCTGTTTCCTATTCCAAAGCCCTGTGTCTCATTGTACTCTGGGGGCCGGCCAGCCGGGGTAGGTTTTTTTTATTTTTTATAAACGGGTTTATTGCCAGGTCACATATTCCCTTCACTTGTTTGGGTGGTTAAGTTGCACACCTTCACCTATTGGCTGATTGGCGAGTCGGTATTATGGTTTTACACTTTAATACCCAGCATTAGATCACCACATTTGTGGGGAGCAATTAAGAGGGTGCTCTCTTCTCAGGATATAAGAAGCTTTATGCCTCTTTGGGTTAGAAAGAGAGAGAGCGAGTGAATTATTTCCCTGGTGATAGAAGGGTGCATGATTACCCTGTCTGCCATTTGTTAATCCCTCTCATTGCACTAGGGTCAGCAGGATAATTCTCCTTATAAAGTGCTTCTCATTTCCAAATGTCCATACACGTCACTTTTTACAAAGGAGTCATTTTAGAGGCCTACATCTCTTCTCTCATCATCTTTTTCTCCATACGTGCATCCTACTCCACTGTAGACAGCCTAGAAATCAAGATGGATCTGTCGGCTCTGAACACCTGAGAAAGAATATAATTTGAAATTTTATTTTTAACCAGTAGCACTTAGTAAAATGCAAAATAATACGCATTTCCTCCCAATGGTTAGCAGAGATGCAGAAGGTTTCATTGCTTTAAAAAAAAAAAAAAAAATGTAATCAGCAGTAAACATCTTTGAGCTCATTTTTAGCATTACATACCTACATTACATTTTTTACACTTCATGAAAACATAAGTGGTACTTGTCTGTACAAAACTCGCCACCATGATACTAGGGTATTTTGGGTGGTTACCTTTCTGTAGCTAAGGTGTTCTGAGTGGTTGCTAGAGTATTGTTAGGTTGTTGCATGGCGCTGATATTTTTTAACCCAAAGACCATCGACTTTCTGAAATGAAGAAGAAATCTGTGACGCATACATTCTTGAGGTCTTAAAAGAAACTTAAATTGAAGTTTTGCTCAAAAAAGACTTCAGTGTTCTCCCAGAATGGTTGCTAGGATGTTCTGGGTGGTTGCTAGGTGATTTCTTACTGGCCAAAGTCAAATAAGCCATGCTGTTTGGCTCCCTAGATATTGCTCAGCTCATTCCTGCTAAGTAAGATTCTCGTCTGCCAGGCAAAAATCATAGGAAAAGCAGATATCGTAGAATTTGCAGAAAAGTAACAGCACACCTCTCCTCAACAAGCCATCAAATTTGAGGTATCATTCATGCCCGAAGTAAAACATGTGGGACGAGGTACATGCCGAAGATTAATACGGTACTTGATAAAACCCTTACCAATGTATAAGCAACTCTTAGCAAGTGCCACTAATTAACTTTTAAATATTGAAGGCATTTTTCTAATATTTTCACAGTAATAGCATTTTAATGTTAGCAAAGGGAAACGTGTAAGCCTGAGAGAGTGAGGTGTAATTACCTGCATTGAAAACACAATGCAATACAACAACAGTACAGAGCGAACCAAGCTCTAAGCCCCAGCAGGATATCAACTTACTCTGATCATGGTGCATGCTGAAATTTCTTTCTGAGTTTTGAACCCAAAGGCCATAATCTTTCTTTCTGAAATGAGGAAGAAATCTCTGTGGCACATGCCATTCTAGAGGTCTTAAAAACCGAACTGAAGTTTCACTCAAAAAAGGCTCCAGTGTGCAAAAAATCCAGGATGAATCTCACAGAAACATGTCTAGGTCACATTTTACACCAATAACATCTCTAAATATCTCCAAACCAGCCACATGAACCAATTTCATGAACATTTAAATCATTTGATCACAACAAAACCAATATACTCTTTGCATATCCTTATTGTGTAGTAGGCGTACGGTAATATCCACTAATCTGTCATGAGCTAAGGTCTAATGGAAATGTGCAGAATGAACGGCATAATGTGCAATCTCTGTGGTCTTTAAACCCCCATAGACACCCCTCAAGAGGAATTATATTACTCTGACACACAGTGCATATGTTCATAAATCAAATCCAACCTGTGGAGACTGCTCTGTTGTTTTTTCTCTCTCCCCGTTCCCCTCCTGAGAGCAGTGCTCATTTGATAAGACTAAAGTTAATCAGCATACTCATTAGAGATCCAACTACCTAGGTAACATTGCAGATTGTCAAGGGTTCTGGGAATTGCACATTACACACCACTCTCTCTACTTCTTGTGAAACATAGCCACTGACTTCAACAGCAACTTTATTCACAGTTTTCTTTGTTGCTTTCATTTTTAACGAACACCCATAGGATTAGGCAATTACTTTGAGTAGTCTAATTATTATCAGTAAATGTGAATGTAACAAAATGTGTCTGATTTACCGTTGTGATATTGTCGCATGTACATGGCTCTTAATTTAATATCTGATTACATTCTGCTTAATGCAACACACTGCATGCTGTGATACACAGTTGTTTGAAATTCATTATCATGCAAATGATTGGATCAGTGAAAGTCCATGGACTCCTTAGAAGCAAGCAATTACATTTTGCTTTGTGTGAATTACTGTGGTAGATAATGGACACTATACACACACACACACACACACACACTTTTTTTACCTGAACATCTTATCATCGGCCTCAGGAGGTGTCATTCTTTTTTTTTTTTCAATACCCCGGTACACTATCATAGAGGTGACCTGAACAGACTGGCAAAAAAAAAGATTTTGAACAGTTATTAGCTTTTCACTTTCACACTGGCTGTAACGCCTATAAACTTTGCTGTTGACATTTTTTCATTTACTTTGAATCTCATTTTTCTGATGAGTCACCAGACCTTTGGGCACAGGAACTGGTTTTGGAATATTTGCCCTGTTGAAAAGACCAACATTGCTTGCTGGTATGATGTGGTCTTTACCAGGCTGGTGGTCTTTAATTCCAGAAATACCAATGCTGGTTGACCTGCCCTTTTTGAATTTCCATGCTGATCTGGTTTATGCTGGTCTAGCAGAAGAACCAGGACAGCCATGTTATTCATGAGCTAGACCACCACCAAACCAGCATTTACTAGTATAGACCTGCATGAAAATGTATTCTGGTCTTTTCAGAGGGGAGCATCTTCCATTTTGATTCTACTTTCTACTACTTTCCAATCCATCTTTTACCAACCATCAAAATTTGTCACATTTTCTCTTTCAAAAACCCATTGCCATGCTGGTATTACGATCATTTTCCATGTGAGAGTTCAAAGAAGACTATGAATGCATTTGTAATGAGCATACTCGCTAATCATGCCATAGCATAACACGCCTCTGAGGAGCCAACGGAGAACATCCTGCTTGCTGCTTCAAAGCTCTGCGCTTAAGCATCCCACAATCCTCCAAGGGCAAACTTTTGATGGGCATATCAATACCTGGAGGTGGCCCAAAGGCCTTTGTTTACTGCACCGCAAACCATTTTGGTAAGAACAATCTATGCACGTAACAGAGAAAATGTCTTCGCTCTATTTCTGTATGCATTGCTTTTTTATTTATTTATTTTTATTTTTATTAACAAGCAGATACAGAGCTGTCACTAGAATAAAATTTGGCTGACGATTAATTATCAAACAAATAACTGCTATTATGAGATTAATTTTCTGGGCTTTCACAATTAACTGTCATACAACCCCAATTCCGAAAAAGTTGGGACAGTATGTAAAATGCTAATAAAAAGAAAAAGGAGTGATTTGTAAATTATATTCACCATTTGCTATATTGAAAGCACTACAACTACACATTATATGATGTTTTACCTTGTGAATTTCATTTTTTTATTTTTTTATGTACAGTAATTTCAAATCAGATCATTGCAACACGCTCCAAAAAATTTGAAATAGGGGCAATTTAAGACTAATAACAATTTGATGAGTTAAAATAACAAGGCAAGGCAGGTGAGGCAGTCATGTCGTAGCCTCCAAAATAGACCTTCAAGAGCAAGAATCGTTCAAGAATTGTCAATTTGCCAACAGATGCTTCAGCAAATAACCAGCACTTTGAGAACAATGTTCCCCAAAGACAAATTGGAAGTATTTTGGCCATTTCACCCTCTACAGTGCACAATATAGTTAAAAGATTCAAGGAATCTGGTCAAATCTCGGTGCGTAAAGGGCAAGACGAAAACCATTTCTGAATGCACTTGATCTCTGATCCCTCAGACATCACTGTCTTAAAAAACATCATTCATCTGTAATGGATGTCATGAACATGGGCTTGGGATTACTTTAGTAAACCTTTGTTAGTCAACACCACTCGACGCTGCATCCACAGATGCAAGTTAAGACTTTTTTATGCAAAGCAGAAGCCCTACATCAACACTGTCCAGAAGCGCTGCCGACTTCTCTGGGCTCTGTGTCATCTTAGATGGAAAGTAGAACAGTGGAACTGTGTTTGTTGGTCCGATGAGCCCACATTTCAAATACTTTTTGAAAAACACAGTCGTCGTGTTCTCCGGGTTGTTATCAGCGTCAGATCCAAAAGCCAGTGTCTGTATGGGCCAGGGGTGTGTCAGTCCCCATGGCATGGGTAACTCGCACATCTGTGAGGGCACCATTAATGCAGACTGATATTTAAGAGCAGCATATACTGCCATACAGCACTGTCTTTTCCTGGGACGTCCCGGAATTTTCAACAGGACAACTTCAAACCACATACTGGCCGAATAAGCAGAGAGTGCGGCTCCTAGATTGGCCTGCCTGCAGTCCTGACCATCTCCAATTCAGAATGTGTGGTGCATTATGAAGTGCGTGCATTATTTTCGGAATTGGGATTGTACTTAAGTTGTATGTGTGATTCATACCTGTATGCCTGAAGTCATTCATATTCATATTTAACTTCACAAAATAAAATGCAGATATATGATTTTCTTTAAGGCTTTAAGAACTTATGAATGACATGAAAAATTATTTTTGATAAATATAAAAATATTTCCAAATGCTTATGTAAGGAATAATGTACAGTCAACCAGTTGTTATCGCATAATAAACCAGGACAAGGGGATCAGGACCCTGACACGAAGCATCACATAGTTTTTGACATTACTGATATTTGGTTATGAGACACACAACTTTTATTTCGTGTAACCAGTGCCATATTTGATTTGAAAGCTAAGGTAGAGGGGAGAATGCGTATTCAGTGTGTAACAGCTTAGATTTGTGTGAGGAACAAACTGAAATTTATCATATGACTTTAGAATAGAGTGCATGAGTCTTATGGGCTACTTCGATGGTGCTTTTATGCATGCTTTTTTGTCCTTTCTGGGGGCTTGACAGAACATGCTCACATTTAAGGGCTTCTTGTTTTTAATTAATAATACATCACAAATAACAAATAATGTTATATACAAAATGTTATTCTATCTACTCACATTCATGCATAAAAATATGTAGCTTTGAAATATGCATTATTTGTATTGAGCTAAGAGGTCAGTGTGTGACATTTTGATCTTGTATTGGGCACACATCTTTTTGTCATCTGAATTTGCAGGTCAGCGTTTGCCAAACTTGAATTTTGGTATGCAGCGGTTTAATGGGAGTGAATGAAGCGTGAAGTGTAGAGTGACGGCAACCTGTTCCTCACACAAAGCTGTCCTATGACATCAGAAGAATTGGAATATAGTGCACAAGTCCATATGAACTGCTTTTATGGTTCTTTGTTGTCCTTTTTTGAGTTTTACAGATGTAGTCACTACGAACTGTAATTTTATGGAAAAGAGCTATTTAAATATTCTTCAAAAATTATTTCATGTGTGCAAGGTTTTTAATTACATTAAGGAAAAATATGGTTATATGTTTTTTCTGTTACCTTGGGAGGCAAAAACATCTTGCATTCAGTACTTACTGTGGGCTGTATAAAATAATTTATACAGCACAGCCATGGCTATTTATCCACCTGGTTATACACATATGCACATACAACTGACATGACCAGAAACCCTGAGCACCTGCAAACTTTTAACACAGTCAGTGCATGACGGTTGTACAAGGTGGCCGGGATTCCGCTTTCTCCGGTCTAGATGCTACAGCAGTATTACCTCCATACATCACGTAAAATTAGCAGCAGGGGCCCCGTCAGATCCGACATTGCCACTTAATCTTAGCTTTTTGGCAGAGTGTTGCCATAATGGGTCAAGTGGTGGCCATTAATCAAGCATCCCAGGTGCAAGGGAAGCGGGCAACTGGGAGGGAGTTATGGGGTGTGGGGAGGGCGGCTCGGAACAGTACAGAAACTTCTCTGGGAATTAAGGCTGGTCATAAAACCTTACCAGAGGAAATAATCTAGTCTATACCATAGAAAATTAAATCCCTTAAAGAAGATGGATCGCCATTTTACTTTATCTCGCAGGTGTAATCCTAGATTATTGGAAGACGACTTTAAGTATGAAATCTGGGAAATTTGTAGGAGGTTGAGAAATCTGTTCTTGTGCCACTTTGCACGTGCGGATTATATATAAATAGACAGTGAGAAATTAATTGCCATATTACCGCTGCTGAAAATATTAAGATTCACTTCCTAACCAGACTGTTCTGGTTCCCTCGACTGTGCACCAAATTTGAGAGAACGGATATGAAATGTCTAGTTTGTTTAGTTTGTGCAAACAAATAAGTTATTATTAGGAATACAGAAATACATACGTTTTCATAAGTACAATAGTTTTACGGCACCAAAGACAAAACCAAGCCTCAACCAAACTTCTTATTATAGGCTTATTGTCAACTAAAGTAGAAGCAAGAAATTCTGTCATCAGGAACAATTGCTAACTAGTTAGTTGCCTGATGTTATATACATAAATAGGTATTTTGATTGAAAAACAAAAAATATAGATCTATACATAGGCCAATTTTTCCACAAAAGACATACAGTACAGTGGCCTTAATGTAATGTTAAGGTCTATTTCAATGACCTTAACATTTAGGTTTTCCCTATTACCTGATAAAGAAAGTTGTCAAATGTGGAGCTCCACCCTGTCTGTGAGTACATCTCCCTTAGTCTCCTGGATTATGCTTAACTCCTCTGAAATCTTGCCCTGGTGCAACATCAAAAGACAAACACACATGGGAGAATCACTGAACTTATTAAGAGAGCACTGCTCGTTTTTTGCTCTCTCTTTCTTTTGCTCTTTTACCAACAAATATCTCTTTTACAGATTCATGTTTAAAGTCATCTTAAACCACCTGCACTTGGGTAAAGTTTAATGTCTTAATAATAATAATAATAATAATAAAAATAAATTAAAAAAAAGGTGATCTACTATTTCAATGCACAGGACCACAGCAAATTTGTTTAAAACTCATAAAATAATCACTCTGATGTAAACTTTGTATCATGAGTTTTCATGAGCTAAATATAAAACTTTGATTGCGCATGCACATTTTCGATTTGATTGACAGGTGAAGTCTGTATCGAAAAGTTGATTGGCTCTTTTACCTGTAAGGTGGGACTTCCTTTCTACATCTGTTGACAGCTGGGCATTCCAATTTCTCCCATTCATTTTAATAAAAGTGGCCTGTCCAAGGGCACAGATTTGACTTGAACATTGGGGGGGTTGCAGCATGAAGCATTTACATGTTTCCATTGATCATGGTATAAATAATGGGGGGGGGGGGGCAATCTACACCCCTGGGCCTGTCTCTGCTAAATAGTCTCTGTCATTACTCACACAAAATTTATCCAATCTGATTGGACAATATCAGAGACTTTTTAGCAGAAACAGGTCACTTCAATTAAAATGAATGGGAGAAATTGAAATGCCCAACATGGAGCTAAGCACCCAGCGGTCAGTGGGCATAGAAAGGAAGTCCCACCTTACAGTTAAAAGAGCTAATCACCTTTTAGATTCAGACATCGGCTATTAATCATCTTGAAAATGTGCATGCACTTTAGCTATACAAGCTGGGAAAATTGTGTTTTTTAGTGTAATCTGAGGTAAAGAAGCACAATTTATGATCTCTGCATTGTCTGATGTTGCTGCTGATTTGAAATATGTTCTTTAATCGTAAACTTGACCAATCATTTTTGAGATTTCAGTGTTCCCCCATTCAAGTAGATAGGAGCTGCACTGTCATGACTGGAAATAGCCTCCCGGGAGTGTTCCAAAGAAGGAAGACTTTGGTAATGTGATGGGAACAGGCATAATTCACCCAAAAATGAACATTATTTTGTCATTTACAAACCCTTATTTTGTTTCAAATGCATATGATGTACTTTCTTCCATAGAACACACAAGGAGATATTTTGAAGAAAGTTCACACTACTCTTTATCATACAATGAACGCACACTGTATAGTGACTGAACTGTCAAGATCTAACAAAGCACTAAAAAAGAACCATAAAAGTAGTCCATCAATGTATACACAGTATTTCAAATCTTCTGAAGTCATAAAATAGCTTGTGTGAGGACAGACCAGAATTTATTCATTATTCACAGAAAATCATCCCCTCTGCTTTCAAAACTCATTTACACCTCCATATACTGAAACATGATGCATTTGACCAGATTTTGAATGAGAAGTGAATTAACATCTGAAAAAGAGATATTAATCCATTTAAGTCCAAATACAAGCTGAAAGAAATTGAAAAGAGAACCGGGTTCTTTTCTGCTAAAGACTTTTCCTGGAATTACTGTTAATTTTGCTGCCACATTATCCAGTAGACTAATTACCAGTAAAGTTTTTCTTCTTAGGCTACACATTTTTATATAATTTTTTTTTTTTTTTTTTTTTTTTTTTTTTTTGGTTTTTTATATTTCATAAAGAAATAATGTGTAGTTAGAGTACTCCGAATCAATTCCATACAGTATCGGATCGGGATAAGTATTGGCCAATACCGAGAGTTCAGGTATCGGATCGAGAGAGAAAAAATGGTATCTGTGCATTCCTAGTTATGAGATGCGTGACAACCAACTGGTGTCACTGACATCAAACCTCATTTTTAGGTGAACTATTCCTTTAAATCACTGCAATGTGACATCCAAGAGATCATCAAAATGGCTAATTACCCAGAAACCCTGAAAAATACTCCAATCTTAACTCATTTGAAATGATGAAGTCTTCATTTTGTGCAATATAATGTGTTGATAAATACAGAAATTGTTTGAGATTAACTGGTACTTCTACAATTACCATATTGTTACTTATTACATATTGTTAATTATTAAAAAATTCAGCAAAAATAGGACAATTTTATTACTATTTCTCAGTTAAATATCCCACTATCAATCATTATGCAACTACAATTTCAACTAATTTAGCATTCTGCTGATCCAAGTTACTGATGCATAATGTCTCTCAATGTACTGCCAGAAAACAAAATTTCGATAAGGTGGGAAAAGTGAGACACTCGATAAAAAGTGAGAAACAGGGAGAGGTGAATATTGTACAATGTATGCAGCACTAATGGAGCGAGAGATTTAAGAAGAAGAGAAAAAAGAGAAAAAGAGAGAGATAGAGAGAATGGGTGGTGTGTGGGGAAGCAGATGAGGGAAAACACCAGCATCACTCATTTGGAGGCTTTGCATGTTTGTTCACACATGCCTACCTCTTTGCTTTGCCAATTGTCAGATGAAAGACAGGCCTGACTGTGTAAGAGCTCCCATCGCTTTGATTTCTGCCTGTGACAAATTAGAGAGAGACAGAAATAGAGAGGTGGGACCGGGATAAAGAGCTGTTCACGACCTGCAGGTTGCGACTCCAAAATGGATCAAGGGACTGTAGTGTTGTGAACAGCAAGGAAAAAAACAATGCTAGATGCAAATAATAAAATGCTAAATAAATAGGCTTAAAAACTGTTAAAACGGACGAAAACATGCTTCCTATAACATTTATTGATCACATGCTGGTCTGCTAGAAAAAAACAGCATAAGGTAGTAGCTGTGGAAAGCATTATTGCGCAGAAAAAGAAAGAAAAAAAACCTTTGAATACAGTGCACTTCATATAAAATAAAATTGGCCTTCCAGCGTAAGACAGTGCAATGGAGTAATTTTGGCAAAAATCAATCTGTTACTTGGTAGAAGCAAGGATAATTATGGTGCGTGCCAACCACAATCTCAAGTCACCGCTTGAATTGTTGGTTATGATGCAAAACCAGTTGAGAATCCTGCACATGCACTAGAAAAAGTGGTGCTTTTAAAGAATAAAGAATAAAATACATTTTAAAGAATAAAGATTCTCCCAAATTAAAATAAAATCCCAGACAAGTGAAATCTAAAACTATTGGGAGGGTGTAATTTTGACCGTCAATGGGCAAATGATGTTAGATAATGTATAATGATGTGCACATTCATTTTACAACAGCCTACATAACAGGAATACTCAAATAAACCTGTTAATGGAGAAAAAAGCAAACAGGACAGGCAGTTGAACCAGTGCCAACATTAAGATCTTGGGAAAATTGTTGGCTGCCTGGCAGCACCTCCTCCTGCCCGACCTTGCCCATAGCGAGAGTGGCATAGGGGGTATCGCCCCCACCAGCCAGTCTGCGTCTGCACAATTAGATAAACCATAGGAGGCCAAGTGGGGAAAAGCGCAGAGTGCCAAAACAGATCATCAACACACTGGGTCCTGAGAATCTTCAAACACTGGTAATGAACTCTGTCATTCAAAAACAGTTGAGAAGAGAATGAAAGAGAAAAAAAGCCATCTCCTGGCACTGAAATATTCTAATCATGCTCTCAGAAATGTGGGTACTGTGTTCAAAAGATATTAACAAGAACTTTTCTTTTGCTAATGTTAAGAAACACGACTGAAGACTTTTTAATAGGACTGTAGACTCTTAGCACATTGGTTTTCAGATAATTTAGCTCTGTTGAAGAGTAGGTTTATTTAAAGGTTTAAGTAACCTTTATTTCACCAAAGAAAATGTGTAAGGACTCTGGAGTAGCGGTGGAAGAAAAAATGTGATGCAGCTTGAATTTCTCTAACCAGTTATAGGTTTAAAAAATCTGAAAGTAGGCATATTATATAAGAAAGTCTTTAATACCTGGAGAAAGCTAACCATTAGCATTTCCATTAATCATCTCAGTGGTAGTTGCTTGACTGACATATACAACCCTTGAAGGACTTGGAGACCTGTTTGTGTGTATTCTTCATCAGAATATACTGCTTTGGGGCACACCTTTCAAACTCCCAAACTGATGAAACTGGGGAACTTTTCTTTATCGTTTGACTTACTGACCAGCTGAAAAGACCAGCATGTGTGTCTAATGCTGGTGTCCACAACTAGCTTCTTAAACAGCTTAATCAGTAAGACATCCTTGGTAAACCAGCCCCATCAAAAATACAATGCTGGCCTAAGTTGGTCTGTTCAGCAGGACGGTCTTCAGTTAATGACAGAAAATAAACCAAAGCATGGCAGACATTTCAACCTGATCTTTACATGTTAACCCACTAGTATTTAAAGGACATTTATGTACCTTTTCCTGAATTCAAACAGGTTTTCTGTAGTGAATCAATGGAAAATATACAATATAAAACGATTTAATTTGCATTTTTTGTGTAGGAGATACTGGCTGCACTGCTTAGTCACTTTCTGAGGAGGTAATGTTCTGTGCATTTAAAAGGGTTGAGTTAGAGCTACCGTTCTTGCAGCATGACTGAAAACTTTTCTTCATCCTTGTTAATGAGATGCAGTGAAGTGTCATATAGTGCCCGGGGCCTTTGTCTCTCAGATCAGTTCCTCACCAGCACAGAGGGGAGCTGTGCTTTAGCATCATGGTTGGCAAGAACAAAGAGATACACATTGTTCCTACAGTAGGAAGTTAGAACCAGCTCCTCAACTCATTTAATGTCAAGCACAAACTGCTACTCACCAAAAATTTTCAAATTCAGTTTACGTATATGCAAGAGGCTTAAATCGTTCTTTAAGCATTTTAGATCTCAATGGAGGTTCCATTAACATTATGTTTGTAGCTGTATTTAAGAGTATTTTAGCCTATTATAGCTTATAAGTAGCTTTAAATGGTTAAGACTTTGTTTGGAACGGCATACTTACATATGATAGTATGCTATTCGTAACAAAGAAGAATATCTTGTGAAATGACTTGACAATGCCAATTTTATTTTTTAGGCTGACGTATTTCCAGTTGAAATGGGAAGTTGCCGAAGAACATAAGTACCTTTAAATAAAGCAAATAAGCCACGAGAGGCTGTGCGTTATAGTGATTTTACAACTGGTACTGTAAGTAGCATTCTTAGGCAAAACGTGAAGCGGAAATGTGGTGGAATGCTATACACGATTATATAATTTCAATATAGTTTCGGAACACTTAAAGGGTCATGCAGTAGTTCTCTAGCTAGCGTTAGCATTGCTCTTCTTCGTGTACTTTAAGTACCGATACAACAGTGGTGTTAGACGCACTGTCATCTATCGACATGGATCAGCATAATCGTCTCTGCTGCCCCCCGCTAGCTTTGGAATATAATTTGCATCTGGAAAATGTCGGATTTTTATGTAATTTCTAAAGTTATTTGTTACTACTATAATATAATTGCTTTGCCTAAAAACAAACTTCAGAATTCGGGAACAGACTTCTACAGTTAAGGACAGATTATTATTGTCCCTCATATCAATAATCTTTGGAGACTGTCCACGTTTCACGTTATTTCTAAAGACAGTTATTACCTTTATTAGAGAACTGCTTAGCGTAAAATAAACCTCAATTATCTAGCGATACAGAATGTCATGGTAAAGGAAAGATTAAAATCCATTTTTATGATCAAATTTAACATGTCCATGAATACTGTATTTGAAGAACTTGTTCCAAGCAAACCAACATCATGGTTTACTCAAAATCCACAACAATCACTGTGCCAACTAGCTACTAAACGAATCAAGACGTATGCCATTTCATAGAGGTGGAGGTGGATGGGCCTTCCTTACGATAGTTGTGATAACAAAGAAAATGAAATTACACGTTGCTTTCCGGTTGCGTTTGTAAACAGAGCAGAAAACTGTCCATTACTAAAATATGTTGACTACACATGTAATTTTAAAAAAGTTAGAGGGAAACTTATGAGTTTTCTGTAAATTCCACTGATACAATTTTAGAGAGTGGTCTAAACAATTAATAATGTCTTACCTGTCCAACAAAAAAGAAGCAACATCAGCATCACTACTCATGTTTTTTCCGTCATTAAATCTTGCCACCTTGTGTATGCCATACCGATGTTTACTCTAGTTTTTTGTCTTTGCAGTCTATCTGTCTTCTTGCTTCGCTCCTTTTTCGCTTCTTCGGCAGTACAGCAACTGAATCTCCTGTTGTCTCCGCTTCTAAAGCACAATATTAAGTATGTTTCATTGTGCTCTTTTCACTCTTCACGTCACCAAACAACACTGCGCTAAGCATAGACACACGTATCTACATAGGCAGCAGCCAATGAGCACGTGGATTTTCTTCTTAGACGTTTAGTGAAACACAGTGGACCATGTAATTTCAACATGGCGAAACACATTGAAGGGGTGACCCGCACCATGTATAATAAAGACACTTTTTATAGAAAACTATTATGAGTACAGTCTTCATTTCATGTTTACACCATTCAGATCACTCTTCACAAAAACACAATTCATTTGTTAATGTGTAAAACTTTTTAAATTAGCCCCAAATTACTGAATGCACCTTTAAGCTAGGTTCACACTGTACAATTTGGGCCACGATTTTGCTGTCTGAGACGAACTTTGCAATCGTAGAATATTTTTCTTGTCGTATATGGCAATATTTTCAGTTTTTATTGCTTTGTGTGACATGGTAACTCAGTGACGGCCGATTAATTGCTTTTGCAATGAATCTTAGACTTCGACAAAGTTCTGGCAGTGTCAGAAATGTTGCATCCCAGTTGTGCAATGTGACTGCTACTCTGACAGCCAGATGAGATAAAATACACAGTCAGCACTGTCAATCGGGACAATTGGGACCGAAGTCTTGGCTATCGTGTGTATCGTAGTCTGACATAATGTCGCAGAGTGCCATGGCTTTTATCACACAGTCTGATAATCAACAATATTAAAGGACCATAAACATAGTACAATGTGCAACCGGTTTTAGTCAAACAACTAACATTTCTAAGTGTGTATGTTAGGGCTGGATTAGACTACATTACTTTTAAGCAAATTTTAGCCCCAATTTTCAGTCAGGAGTTGGTGCTAGTCAGCGCTAGTCGGCTCCATTTTATGGATTTTGAGAAAGTCCAAGAAAATAGAGTAGTGTATGATGGATTCCAATTTTGATTTATACCCTCTGACTATAATTCCAGCTAGTCGGATGATACCAAATGTGTTTGGCCCTTGTCTTTGGAGACTTGGAATACAGAGTAGCAGCAGCAACAAAACAAAAGTAGCAAGTTCCCATATCCATGTTTGTTTACATCTGTCTCACGGCTCCTATAACAGTAGGGCGTGTGTTTATGCATGAGTTCGTGACCATATTGGACCAATTTGAAAGTTGGGTAGTGTGTAATCCCCAGTCATTTGTGATGCCCAGTTTTTGTCTGAAGAGATTTTCAAAGTCAGTAAGTGTATAACGCATAGTATTTTAAAATCTGTTCAGATTTTAATAGTCGTGTAGTGTAATCCAGCCTTTAGTCTTACTGGCACAGTGGCTGAGTGGATGTCTGGTTAAGCATGCAAACCATCTGCTATTGAGATATATGGCTTTAGGTAAATGGGATGAGCAGTGGGTGCTTTTGGGTTTATTGAAGAGAACACTGGAAAAGAGTATTGCTTGGTTGAAAAATCAAGATCGATACCTTTTACTGGAGTTCCTCATAAAACTCTGCCTTTTCTGTCCCTCTATCTTTGCACGTAATAAGTATTCCACACTTTCCTCTGAGAATTTGTGCCTTCCTCATAGCTGTTATCCGTGTTTATGCTGACTTCACTTACTTAGCAGTGTCCTTTTTAGAGATAATAAAACAAATGACCACAGATGAATTATATTTGACAGTTTAGTTTCCAAGTGTAAGTATCAATTTCCTTCAGAGCCTGAGATATCAGAGAGACAACTCAGAGCCCCAGCTGCAATTATTTGGGATTCGAAAAGGCAATCATGTCCTCTTCCTCTGATAAAACACTGTATCCTCACATTGCTCCACTCTCCTGATTATTTGCCAGCGATTTGTTGTTTTGGAACTAAATTGTCACATACACACACACACACACACACACCCCACATTCACTCTACAGCATGTTAGTTTAACCTTTAGTTTAGTTCTAAACCCCTGTGTGATACTTACTGTGAGTGAAAACACGGCTTTAGCAATATACTCATTGTGATGAGGAGGAGGGCGTGGCCGGGCCAAGAGGATGCACACCCGGCTCTGAGTTGCCCAATCAGCAGAAGAGGGATAAAGGAGGAGCCGGGGATGCCAGAAAGAGAGAGAGATGCACACGGCCACTCTGTGTGTAAGTTACTCCGGTTCCCACATCCTGCTTTCCCGAACTGTTACACTCACATAATGGCATTGTATGATGTATTCATAATGCAATGCAAAAGGTGTATTTGTGTGGTTCTCAGAAAACAGTTGGGCTCAAGGATAAAAAAGCACTTTCCCCCTAATTCAACGATGAGGCCAAAGATTGGATATGGCCAGAGCATTACCCG
This sequence comes from Myxocyprinus asiaticus, assembly GCF_019703515.2. Lineage (NCBI taxonomy): Eukaryota > Metazoa > Chordata > Actinopteri > Cypriniformes > Catostomidae > Myxocyprinus > Myxocyprinus asiaticus. Next base: position 44,103,583 of record NC_059355.1, read on the forward strand.
CTCATTACTTATCATGATAAACTGTGCAGCACTAGCATCAATAAGGGACTGTACTGAAGCAATCCAATTAAGACATGAAAACCTGGAGCCTCATTAGAGTGAAGGTCCATGATGGTGCTAATGCTTTCTAAGCGAGATCCAGTCTTGAATACTGATGACTCCCGCACGTCACCTTGCACAGGTGAGCTCTCCGAGAGGTCATTTTTATTATCATTCAGCCAGAGCATTTAAAGCAATGGTGGATACAAAAAATGAAGCCTTTATACTCAACTTCAATTAAATATTCTTGGTCAGTTGGTGTAAACCCACAAGAGAAATCAGCTCTGTTGGTAGAAAGATGATTAACTGATAATAAGCTTCTGGTCTTGGTGTTTTTGAAGCGAGATGCTTTGGTTATGAGCACCAGCCTTTAGTCCATAAAAAGCTTTCTCCCTGAGCTAATCACAATCAAAGATTGCCAAACACTAGCGATGGGAATCATAAGGACATTAATGATTCTGGTTCCATTTCAAATTCCTCTTAAAGTAATAGTTCACCCAAAAATGAAAATTATATCATTGTTTACTATCCCTCATGCCATCCTAGATGTGTATGACTTTCTTGTTAGAAGAATATTTTAGCTCTGTAGGTCCACAAAATGCAAGTGAATGGTACCAGAATTTTGACGCTCCAAAATCACATAAAGGCAGCATAAAAGTAATCCATACAACTCCAGTGGTTAAATCCGTATCTTCTGAAGCAATATAATAAGTGTGTGTGAGAAACAGATCAATATTTAAGTCACTTTTCACTATCAATCTCCACTTTCACTTTCAAATTCTTATTCTTTTGTTTTTGGCGATTCGCATTTTTTATGTTGCCACCTACTGGGCAGGGAGGAGAATTTATGGTAAAAAAGGACTTAAATATTGATCTGTTTCTCACCTACACTTATCACATCACTTACATTTATGTATTTGGCAGATGCTTTTATCCAAAGTGACTTACAGTGCCCTTATTACAGAGGCAGTCCCCCTGGAGCAACCTGGAGTTAAGTGCCTTACTTAAGGACACAATGGTGGTGGCTGTGGGGATTGAACCAACAACCTTCTACTTACCAGTTCAGTGCTTTAGTCCACTACACCACCACCACTCCCACCACTTCTGAAGATATGGATTTAACGACTGGATGCCTTTGTGCATTTTAGAGCTTTAAATTTTAGTACCCATTCACTTGCATTGTATGGACCTACAGAGCTGAAAAATACTTCTAAAAATCTTTGTTTGTATTCAGCAGAAGAAAGTAAATTATGTATATATGTGATGGCATGAGAGTGAGTAAATGATGAGATAAGTTTCATTTTTGTGTGAACTATCACTTTAACGACTTCAGTTCCTTAACGATTCCATTAACGATTTTTTAGTACTTTTGAGGAAGAAATATTTGGAAATAAGAAAATAAATTCTTGTTGAATTTACTGCCCTCAGCAGCCTATTACCAAATGATGATCGTTTTAGATTTTAACAGATTCTTGCAAAAGGTGTGCTTACACAAACTTATCAGTGAAGGTATTTTATTCAGTTAATTTGATAAAATATCACTAATTACAACAAAACTTATAATGCGGTTCAGTAAGATTTTGATTCACTGAAAAAAATCAGCTGATTAGACTCACTAGTTCGGAAGGAAGCGCTGTATTTTTGCGTTGTAGATTCAATAGAACCGGCTCATCAGAGTGAATAGTTTGTGAATTAGACTACACTGGTCATGCTGTATGTTTCACATTGGTCGAAAGTCAAAAAATGTATTTGATTCCGGCATTTTAAAAAAATGGGAACCAGTTCTGAATAAAAACAAAGACTTTCTAGCAAGTCAGTCCATTGTCGACCATCTTTGGAATGCTCTCGGGAGGCTGTTTCCAGTCATGACAGTGCAGCTCGTATCTACTTGAATGGGGAAAGACCAAAATCTAAAAAACGGTTGGTCAATATTACAATAAAAGAACATATTTCAAATCAGCAATAAAATTTTATAATATTGGAATCATAAATTGTGCTTCTTTACCTTATATTAAGTTAAAACACACAATTGTTCCGGCTTGCATAGCTAATGCAAATGCATGTTATTGAGTTGATTGACAGGCGATGTCTGTTTCTAAAAGGTGATTGGCTCTTTTACCTTTAAGGCGGGACTTCCTTTCTACATCCGTTGACCACTGGGTGCTAGAACTTCTTGGTTGGGTTTTCTAATTTCTCCCATTCATTTAAATAGAAGTGGCCTGTCTCTGCTAAATAGTCTCTGATAAAAATCAAACACTCAACAAATACAATTAAGAATTCCTGAAACTGCATGTATATTTTGTGGTGCTTGCTAAGGCTGAACCAAAATATTAATGTGCCATGTTCTCGTCCAGAACTGTGAATGACACCTAAAATTGTGGTGCTTGTTGAGGATAGATGGGCAATTACTATTCCAAACATTTAAACATGCGATTTTCACCTGGAAGACAATAAAATGGGCTCCACCAAGCACATCCTTGTGCTAAAAAAAAAAAAGCTATACGCAGCACCACATATAAAACAGAATGCAAGTGCAAGCGCTTCTGTGTGAGATGCTGAAAAAAGCAGCAAGATGTGGCACAACGGTCAAAGATGTCTGTCAAGCGCATGTTTAAATAGGAAAAGAACTGAAAACGGATGCAGAAGGTTGCAAAAACACATACGGTATGAACGGCCCTTTAGGCCAGTAAGCATCCAGAAATGCCCTAGCAACCAGATACCCACTAACATCCACTTAGAGTCAGAACACTAGAATGCACAGCCCACTAGGAGAACATGTTGACCTGTTGCTATGATAGCCAATGTATTATAAAACAGAGTTACAGTGACTTTTTAATGATTGCACCTACATCAAAAAGAAGAAGAAGAAGAAGAAAACGAAGAAAAAATAATTAAATTAACTTAAAAAAAAAATGCATTGCTGAATTAAATAAGACAGAAGGTGTGGAGGAAGGTAGTGAACAAAACTTCCTTTAGCCAATAAATGCCATTCCCATCACATTCTTGCTGAGCGCACAGAGAGGGAGAGGCAGAGGAATGAACTGATGCAACAAAGATGAAACCTGACAGATTTTGCCCTCTGTGGCATGCGAGTCAGTCTGCTGCTCCCCCCGGTGTTTACACACCAGCTGTTGCAGTCCTTTCACAACTGTTCTATGTTATTGACTCAAAAAACCTATTCTGTTCACAAGTGACTTTAAGTTACTCTAAATACACTTTTCTGCTTGCCAGTGACTTGACAAGTCATTGTCATTGCGCTCTGTTCTAGAATTGTATCTCTCAATATTTGTGTAGTTTTGTTCTTATGCTAAGAGCAGTGATTTCAAAACTGTGTTGTGCAAAATGTCCTCTGGATGTGGAAGAATATATTTATATATGGTGGAAAACGAATTTACTTACAATTACATAATTACAAAAGTTGTGATGTCAAAAATGTTGTATTGACAAATAAGATTTCACATGATCAAATTTTCACATTATCAATTTTTATTTTTATTTTTTATTGTGCTTACTACCAGAATTCCTGGTGAAGAACTACACTACCCATGAACCTGTGGGGGAAAATCCACCAACAAGAGCAGCAGTAAACAAACAGTGGTTGTGAATGACACAAGCACATCTTTTTACAGTTACTTGTATATAACTAAATATTTTGCACTAATATCCTTCAAATCAAAGTTTGTAATGTTGCGATGCACCTCAGAGCTGTTTGATTTGGTTTATAGCTTAGAAAATGTTTTCATGAAGACTTTAGGAAATCCTTATGTAAAAAATAAATAATTGCAAATAATAATTCCATAACCAAGAAGGCTGGAAAAATGGGCAATCTCCACCCATGTGTGAACTTCTAAACTATGAGTTAAGACATTTCTCATAATCCTTAGCAAGAGTGGGCTGAGCTACAGAGGAAGTCCTAAATGTGAAAAAAAAAAAAAAAATCCTGTTACAGTTACTGACTTAACTCAAGAAACCGATTACTTGTCAATTTAATTAAGTTTCCTTTGCAATGCAGATCAGCTCAAAGTTGAAATCTTCATTTGAGGTCTTCAAGTCCAAGGACTCAACCCAAACATCTGGGACCAGGACTTCATTAAGCTTAGATTTTCAAATCTAGAATCACCATAGGATAATTAATCCATGTTATTAGCTGTAAAGCTAATCAGGCTGTGCTCAAACATTTCAAAACCAAACTAATGCTCTAACAAACTAACAAAGCAGCCAATCCTGTTAAAAGAACTGTAACAGGGCCTCAATAGCTCCGTCCACGCACCATAGCAGCTATAAATCAAGTTAACTGAAACAAGGCACCAAGGAGAAAAAAGCAATACATGTGTGCTGTGGTCTATGTTGATATGCGGTGCGGACACTGCATGCTACCATGTGGTTGGCTGCGCTCCAGGCATGCACAGGCCTCCAGGTGTTTAATGCACTGAAGCAGGACCTAAGCCTGAGTCTGGATGCTGAGTCCTGGCACCCTCACCCAGCAGCATCTGCCAGCCATTATGTGTTATATTCCTGGGGCAAGATACACTGCATTCACTTCTGCCAAAACAGCAAAAAAGACCAACCATTTGTGAAGCATGTATTTTTCTAAATAACCTTCTGTTTTTGTTTTCAGGTCATTAAGGGGTTAAGTGATGATTCTTGCACACCTAGTTAAAGATGAAGTGTGTGATTTTTGCGACATATAGCATCACCAAACGAACTGCAAAAATAATGGCTGTTTTCAAACAGGTTTCCCAAACACCCCACCCCCATCTTCCATTGGTCAAACTAACAGAGAGTCCCACCCCAAACTCATGCAATTGTTGAGCCAATGTTGCTTTGTCGCGCGATGCATAAACAAAGTCAATGTTTTGTTAGTGCTACATAGTGTTTAATAATAATGGGAGAAACAAAGATTTCTGAAACTTCGAATCAAGTGAACCAATTGCTTCGACACACGCTGAGGACATCTACTGTAATGTAAATGCAATATGAAAACTTGGGTGAAAAGCAACTACAATGAAATAATGCTTTGGATATTATTTAATGCCATGTACTGTATTTGGCATATTATTTTCAAGGCAGTCTACAATCCTTGAATACACAAATCTGAGTCTTTGCAGAATGCAGACCTTCACATAAAAGTTGGCCTTTTTTATGATTATTGTGTATAAATTGATTTAAATAAAAGTTTGTTTTTGTACTAAAACATTACTGATGTTTTTTTGTTTTAACAAATTAGAATTGCTAAACTAACTTGAGATTAGTTACAGCCATATATTGAACACTGATTCAGAATCAGGGGTTCACTCTGGAATCAACACCCCCTGACATCAAACCACGAAACATTAATAAAAAAATCCAAATAGTATTATGTTAAAAAGCCTTGTATGCATAAATCAATGGTACAAATTATGAAAGTTCCTTTTAAAGGTGCACTCAGTAATTTATTTCTCAAATAAGTTTTACTCCTAATGAAATAAATTGTACATTTTGAAACATATGTATAAAAATAATGACTACTCACATAAGATGAAGGTTCCAGTCATATCAGTAACCTTATAAAAGCTGTTTTATTCTACATGGAGAGGGTCTCCACAAGGGGGCTGCCATGTTAGAATCACATGACCAGACGAACACTACTCGCTTAATCTAAGTAACCACCTATTGGATCCATGTTATTGGATTCTTTAATTCATGGATTAAATTAATCATGGCTGATTGTGAACAGTGAATTTCTATAATGGCATCGGTAACTGAAAACTATGTTTGAATGATGCTGCATCCATGCCCCTAGGTGTCAGTGTAAGTTCAAGACAACATACAGTAAACACAAAACTTACTGAGTGTACCTTTAAGGCATGTCAGGCCACTTGGCTGCCATCTTGGTAACACCCCAGAGTAGCTATTTCCTAAGTGCAAAACAGGCATCCAAGTACAGCTCTTATTTGAATGGCAAAATGACAGAAATCTCAAAAACTGTTTATAAGAGTAAACAAATGCTATAAAAGCAGTGATTAGCTCTTTAAAATGAAAGGCGGGACTTTCCTTCTTACAGCTGCCTGGCTGAGCAGTACAATATGTTTTTTACGAGTGGTTCATCTTCTCCCTTTATTCTGTCAGTTGTCTCTGCATAATAAGCTTGAATAGAAAAGAGTAATTTAACATTGAAAAAATGACACACTTTACCTTTAAGTGTTAATTTTATAATTTCCATTCTCTTTCGCGTCTGTGTTCAACCACCCATCTTTTTCAAGAGTCTCATTCAGCACTTCTCAATCCCACATGCATATTTCACCACTCAAGTGTGCTTCTGTCAGCACTTTCACCAGTACTTCTGAATGCATTTCAAGATCTCACATCTTGCTAGATATTTTGATCTGTTGCACCAAAAGTGCATTTGCAGCAACTGCGAATAATTTCCCAATCTCCTGTTCTCTGAGCTATTCATTTGAATTCTACATTACCTGCCTTGTACTTAATTTGTCTCCAAGGTTAACATTTTTAATTCAAGACTGAAGGATTCCGCAGAGCCATGGCTTTGAAGTTGCCTGTTTCTTGAGGCAGCTCAGTCGCTGAAAAGACTGTCTATATTATTGACATTAAAACTCAATGCACAGAATGATTTCAATTGAAATTTCATACGCCTTCCTTTGGGAAAAGTACGAAGCTGGCCAATCCAGTGTGAGATGAATAATGAAACTAACACTCCCTCTTGCCTCCCTCTTCCTTTTCTCTTTCTCTATTTAGTGTGGAACTCTCTTTTGTTGCTCCCTGATGCCCTATAGAAGTGAGGTGAATGTATTAAAGGTGTAAAGGCTGAGTGGGAACATAGACTTTTGTGTAATGCAGGATCTGAGCATGAAAGGTCAAAGTGTGGCCAATATTGTTAAGCAGATAAGAACTAAAAAGGAGTTCCTATACTTTAGAAGATCCTGTAAGGGCACATCTATTGTGTGGTCTATGCATCATGGGAACATGTTCTCATCAACAAAAATCTACTATGATACAATTAAAAGTTTACAATTTATATGTTGCTTGTAGGTCTGTGGATTTAACATGTTAATTTAAAACTATTAACTGTATAAGTTAAGAGTTTTTAAGAGCCGCATCAACAGGGGGCAGTCAGCGTGCTTCAACAAACCTCACAAGCAGAGAGTCACACAGGACACAATCTTGACAGCTAGGCAAAGCACAACAACGTATCTCAAGACACGATTTCCAAAGTTTCAACTGCTTTTAACACAACATCTTAAAAATAAAGCGTTTATGACACTGAAAATCTGTCAGGCAATCCACAAGTGTCCGTCTGACACACATGTAGGCTACATAGACAGACAATTACAAATAGCACCGATGGAACACATTAACACGTCCTGTGAGAACATGACAGATTGATGAACTCAATTGCAAAATTAATTGCTGTCAACTAGGCTCAACTTCAGTGATGTGGGAATACAGCAGACAATATATTGACTTCTAAAGCACTTTTTGTATTGTCTAATCAATGCTTTACTCGTCTGCCACAATAATGCAATATGTTTCAATCTGAATATCTGAATTATATTTACTGTATTATAGGCCCTACATATTATATTTATATGTATTATTATTTAATATTTATAGTGAATTATCTTTATTTGGGGGCCTTTCTCAGGAAATACTGATATATGTGATTAATTGTAATTAATTCGATTAATTCGGCATGTCAACAACAAATTCTGTTGGAAGAACAACAGCAAATTCCGTGAAACTGTTTTGGGGAACCCCAGTTTTACCCTAGTTCCACTTTCAGGTTCTTCTGTGATTCCTTATTACAAATAACAATACCATTTTGTTTACTACTGTCACACACAACACACGTACACAAATGCACATGTCCCACAACTGAATGATCTGTCAGCTCCACTGCATCTCCTGCATCACTCCTCTTTGTATCAGTGTCTCATCCTCGCATCCCAAAAGGTTAATAACCTGCCGAAATGTCAAGGGCACGTCCGGGAAGTGTCAGAGGCCCTGCGTGCTGGGGAAGCCAATGCATGAGCCTCACTGGTTGGGAAGAGTATTGGGATTCGATTTAAATAAATGCAAGTGACCTCTAATAGCGCCACACTTCCAAAAAGATGTTTGGAAGGTGGCTGTAAGGGGGTTTAGTGGAAAGGAGGAGGCGAGAACCGGCTTAAGAATATACATAATAATTTAATAAACAATTTAAACAAAAGACACACAGTACAAACACACAGTACAAACACACAGTACAGCTGCCTGTCAATCTCTCTCTCTCTCGAACTGTCATCCCCGGCCGCCTTTATCCCTCGCGCGCCCCATCAGGCTGATTGGGTACCGGGTGTGTCTCATTCCAGCCCGGCCCCGCCCTCCTCGGCTCTACACTCCTCCCAGCGTTGCCTCAGGCCGGGGAGCCCCCGGCATGACGTACATCCCCCACCCTTCCTCTCCAGGGGGGCGTGCCTTACGCCCCGACTGCCAGTGGGTCATCCCCGCCTTCCTCGACCTGGGAGGAGATAGGAGGGGAAAAACAACAAAACAAAATGGCGAGGGAAAGGCCAACACGGAGCGACAGAGAGAGAGAGAGGAGAGAGAGAAAAGAAACTCACCGGTTCTCTGATGCGCCGTCGCGTGGTCCTCGATCACTACTCCACCCTCTCAGGCGGACTGCAGCCGCTCCTCCTCGGGCGGACCAGAGTCAGACCTCCGACCCTCAGCGGACAGAACACCCCTCTGCGTTCCCGGCGTCCCGTGGGGACACTCCTCCGCCGCTGGCAGCGGCCCTACCACTCCAGGCGGTCGGGGAGTCGCTTCCCTCCTCCCCCCGTGGATGGCGGTCTTCTCTCGACCCCTCCGCATTCCCGGGGGACGGCAGGGCACTCCTCCGCCACCGGCAGCGGCTCCCTCGCTCCAGGCGGTCGGGGAGTCCCGTCCCCACTCACCTCGCGGACGGCGGCCGTTCCCCGCGTCTGGGTGGTCGGGCTACTCCGTCCCCCGTCGGACGGCAGCGGCGCTCCCCTGGGTGGACGATAGTGTCGAGGACTCTGCGACGGGAATCCCTCCTCCTTCCCGGGTTTCGGCACCAGTGTAAGGGGATTCAGTGGAAAGGAGGAGGCGAGAACCGGCTTGACAATTTAAATAATAATTTAATAAACAACTTAAACAAAACACACAACTATAAACACACAGTACAGCTGCCTGTCATTCTCTCTCTCTCTCGAACTGTCGTCCCCGGCCGCCTTTATCCCTCGCGCGCCCCATCAGGCTGATTGAGGACCGGGTGTGTCTCATTCCAGCCCGGCCCCGCCCTCCTCGGCTCTGCAGTGGCCTTTTCCACTATCAAAACCGAAGCCCTGATTGTGTCTGCTTTAATCTGCATATGGGGCTAGACACACATTCAAGAGCGTAAACATATTGAGATCACTTAACCAGCCAATTAGAACATGCTTTATCTCAATATTCCATTATAATTGCCTGTATATACCTGTAGAATAAATTATGGTTGATTTCGAATAGCATTTTTTTCATGATCTACAAGGTGTCAGCTCAACAAAAACACTAATTGTACGGAGTGCACCTTCATAGTTTAATAGTTTCTTAGCCAGCATCCCAGTTGGGTTCTAAGAGTGTGCTTGATACCTTCCTTCCTCAGTGTCTGGCTGGCTCATCAACTTTCTCTGTGCCAACTTGAGACCTGAAATGGTGCAGAGAGTTTTACTGGGTGAGTTAATGATGTCATTCATCATTCACAGGTCTGCTCTGCACAGGTACATGCTCTGGCGTAAGTTTTGGCTCCGAGCTGCTTTGCAAATGTTTTTTTTTCTTCCCTTCCTTTCTATCTATAGATCTATCTATCTATCTAAGTATAACTATCTATCTATCTTAATATATCACTTTAAATTAGATTTTCAAAACATACAGTAAGTTATGAATAAGTAATTATATTTGATAACCTAAAAAGTGTAATAAAAAATATTTGAATACAATTCTAATTTTGTAATTTGTAATCAGTACCAGATAATATTTATGAAATAATCTCCCCAACACTGCTATCTATCTATCTATATATCTATCTATCTGTCTGTCTGTCACTCTTCTATCTATCTATATATCTATCTTTTTCCTCCTTTGTTGAGAAAGGCTGTACATTCTTATCACTTACTATGCATGCACAAGAATCTGATTGCATCTCTACACTGCTTCAGAATTTGGTCCATTTCAGCATTTTGAGACTCAATTTGTCTGTGTGTGAAGGCTCTCATTACAATGTGTGACTCACTTCACTGTTCCTGCTTCTAATTCCCAGTGGTTGTCCAGCCGTGAATTGTACTCTCACAACATGCACAATCTCACAATTAACTGCCTAAAACCAAACAAAACCTCTGAAGTGAAGTGTGGGTCACACTCACACTCAATCACACACACACACACACACACACATGCAAATGCACAACCAGACCTGTAATACGTCTTCCACTGGCAATCCTTAATTACAAAGAGCAATTAAAAATACATTTCACGACTGGCAGACAGCACCTAATTCATCAATGGTGTGAGATCCACTATCAGGAGATTTGTTGATTAGTTAGCCTGCCTTTTCCTCTTACCATGCAAATAAAGTACCACAGACAGCTCACATTCTCTGTCAGGAGAACCATGAGGGGAAAAAATGTGTTTGTACTTCACGTGAGACCTTAGTTGGTCTCCTTAGAGTCCATATCAGCAGTGTGAGTGTCAGGCATTAGATGATAAAATCAAAACATCTGCATGTTTGTTAATTAATGTTAGCTAGTCCATTGGGTCATAGATATGATTTATGGCCTCTAATATTCACTAACAATGAAATTTGTAATATCAAATTTGGTGTTGAAGTGCAAACAATCAGCCAACAATCCTGTCTCATATCAACAAATATGAAGCCTATCTCAACTAAATTATTACACTGTAAAATCTTTGATCAATGGCGGCTTAACTGAAAATCTGAATACTTAAATGAATTTGAAGAAAATATAGGAAATCATTTTTAAATCAAATATATATATATATATATATATATAACTTAGAAATTAAAATGTTAATATTATTTACTCACCCTAATTTAGATATGAACCTGCATTCTGTTTTTTATTTGATCTTCTTTGGAACACAAAGGGACGATTTGTAGAATCTTTCTCACAGCTCATTTCTATATAACAGTTTATAGAGAGTATGGCTGTCAAGCTCCTAAAAGGACAAGAAAACACCATCAAATTATTCTTTGTGACAACAAGTGCTGTATATTTCTGTCAGGTGTATTTTGTTGATTCATGTCTTTTATTTTGAAAAGTTTAGTTCCTGTTCCCTAGTCATGTGATGTCTTGTTTTCCCTCCATGTTCATGTGTCATGTTTTCATTGGTTTATTGTTTAATTATCTTGTTATCAGTTCTGTTTGTTCATTGGTTTATGTTCTCCCATGTCTTGTATTTAAGCCCTCATGTTTTCATTGTCTAATTGTCAAGTATTGGATGTGAGGACTATGTGGAGGACTTTTGCGATCTGGCCTTCCAGGTGGACTTTAATGAGGTTGCCCTCAAAGACTGTTTTAGATTTGGACTGAATGAGTCCATTTCTTTTTTGATGCCTGGCGGTCGCAGTTCCCTCAGCCTGGCTCAATATATCGACCTCACCCTACGGTTCATTGGTTCCCCGTTCACTGTGGGGGAGGCGGATGCTGAGCCAGAGGTCCACGTCATGGCCGCCGCCGAGCCAGAGTTTCTAGTCATGGTCGCTGAGCTAGCGCCATCTTTTGCTCCATGCCACGTCACAGCAACGCCTCAGCCTGCTCCATGCCACGTCACAGCAACGCCTCAGCCTGCTCCATGCCATGTCACAGCCACACCTGAGCAGTGGGACCTGGAGATGGTTCCCACCCTTATACCCACCCTTAGTTCTCCTGAGCAGGCAAGGGGAACTTTCAGCCCTCCAACCCCGCCTGGACCCTCCGAGCCCTGGACTTTGCCTTGGCCTGTCAGTCCCTCGACATTGCCTCAGCTCTGTGTTCCCTCGGCTCCACTGCGGTCCTTCAGCCTGTCGGCTTTGCCGGGGTCCCTCGTCCCTCCGGCTCCTCCTTGGTCTGTTGGTCACCTGGCTCCGCTTTGGCTCTCTGATCCTCTGGCTGCGCCTCGTCCCTCCGATCTGTCAGCTTCACCGGGGACCTCCTTCCCTACGGCTCCACCTTGGTCCTCAGTCCCACCGGCTCCACCTCAGTCTTCCGATCCTCCAGCTCCGCCTTGCTCCTCCGAGCCTCCAGCACCGCCTTGGTCCTCCCTGCCATCGGCTCCACCCCTCGAGACTCTCATGGCTCCACCCCCCACGGACTTTGCCTTGGTCCCATGCCCCTCGCCCTTTCTTGCCATGCCACGTCCCACACCTCAAGACACCCCCCCACCCCCCCCACCCCAGCTCCCTATAGAACTTTGAATTTATGTCATGTTTTACGTGTTTTGTTTATGTGTTGGGGTGTCAGGAGCCACCCCTTAGTGGGGGGATATGTCAGGTGTATTTTGTTGATTCATGTCTTTTATTTTGAAAAGTTTAGTTCCTGTTCCCCAGTCATGTGATGTCTTGTTTTCCCTCCATGTTCATGTGTCATGTTTTCATTGGGTTATTGTTTAATTATCTTGTTATCAGTTCTGTTTGTTCATTGGTTTGTTCTCCCATGTCTTGTATTTAAGCCCTCATGTTTTCATTGTCTAGTTGTCAAGTAGTTTGTCAAGCCAAGTTTATATCAAGTCAGGTTTATGTCAAGTTCATGTTTAGTTCACGTGTATAGTTAGGGCATTCACTTTTGTAAATAAACTGCACTTGGGTTCTTCATCTTCATGTCATTGTCAGCAGCCAGCACACGTTACAATTTCAAGTCTTTTGTAACCATAGGAAAATCTGTGTAATGAACAGACCGAAATTTAAACAGTTATTGACTGAATAATCTCTCTTTAAAATAAAATATGGTGCCTAGTTTTGACTCATTGAAGGGCACGAGCTCAGTGTTTTTCTGTCGTTGAAATACAGAGATCGACATACTTTTAAACCTAGCTAATGTGGCATTGGCAACATAATGGTGTTTGCAAGCAACCAAACTACTCTCTGCTTCAAAATATTCAATTTCTAACATGAAGAAGCATAAGTAGCCTATCTCTTCTATGGAATAGTTCACCAAAAAAGTATTCACCCTCATGCTGTCATTTCTTTATATCTTATGTAGAATACAAAATGAGAAATTTTAGAAGCTTTCAAGGAAGCAAAAGTACCATAAAAGTAGTCCATGTGACTCTTACATAACATGTGTCAGTCTTCTGAAGCCTGACCACAGCTTTGTGTGAGAAAGTGACCGAAATGTAAGTTATGTTCGCTGGCAACAATTTAATTTCAAGTTAATCAATTAATCGGCCGTTGTTCTTGGCTCGTTCATTCGAGTTCATTAACATCTTAACATCCGGCCTCTTTTTGTGCATGAGCTTGAAAACGACACACCCAAAGTAAAACTCTTTCAGTTCTTGAACCCTTTGGTCTACAAACACAAACTTGGGCTCATTTTAAAGTAGACACTTAGACATTTGTTATTCAAGAGTAAACATTTATCATTGTAGTATAAAAAAATTAGTTAGAGCTATTCAAATATTTTGAATGGTGACCGCAAATATTATTTATAAAATTAAATATTCAAGACTATGCGCAGTGCCCCAAAAACACATCTGATACAAAGCCACATGTCTGATGAAGGTCTGACACAAATTTGAAGTCGATATGACCAAAACTATTTGTTCCATAATGGTTTATGTAAGTGTACTTCCATTTAAAAAAAGCCACTTGGGGGCACCAATATACCACTTGTAGTAACTCTGTAAACCAATTATCAAAAATATACATGAAGATATATATTTTTTAGATTATTTGGGAATATATCATATTGCACCATTGTGCCTGTTCCAAAGCAATCCAAAATCACCTGCTTAAATGACTGGCGTCCTGTTGCTCTGACCCCCATCATCAGCAAATGCTTTGAGAGACTAATCAGAGATTACATCTGCTCTGTGCTGCCTCTCTCTCTAGACCCATTGCAGTTTGCTTACCGCAACAACCGTTCCACTGATGATGCCATTGCATCTACAATACACACTGCTCTCTCCCACCTGGAAAAAAAGAACACTTATGTGAGAATGCTGTTTGTAGACTACAGCTCAGCATTCAACACCATAGTGCCCTCCAAGCTTGATGTGAAACTCCGGGCTCTGGGCTTAAACAGCTCGCTGTGCAGCTGGATCCTGGACTTCCTGTCAAGCAGACACCAGGTGGTTAGAATGGGCAGTAACATCTCCTCATCACTGACCCTCAACACTGGAGGCCCACAGGGCTGTGTTCTCAGCCCACTCTTGTATTCTCTGTACACACATGACTGTGTGGCAACACATAGCTCCAATGCCATCAAGTTTGCTGATGACACGATGGTGGTAGGTCTGATCACTGACAATGATGAAACAGCCTACAGAGAGGAGGTGCACACTCTGACACACTGGTGTTAGGAGCACAACTTCTTCCTCAGTGTCAGTAAGACAAAGGAGCTTGTGGTGGACTTAAGAAGAAAAGACAGAGAACACAGTCCCATCACCATCAATGGAGCACCAGTGGAGAGAGTCAGCAGCTTCAAGTTCCTGGGTGTCCACATCACTGAAGAACATGGTCCATCCACACTGAAGTCGTTGTGAAGAAGGCTCATCAGCGCCTCTTCTTCCTGAGATGGCTGAGGAAGTTTGGAATGAACCGCCACATCCTCACACAGTTCTACACCTGCACTGTAGAGAGCATCCTGACTGGCTGCATCTCCGCTTTGTATGGCAATAGCACCACCCACAACCGCAAAGCCCTGCAAAGGGTGGTACGAACTGCTCAGACACATCATCGGAGGTGAGCTTCCCTCCCTCCAGGACATATATATCAGGCGGTGTGTGAAAAAACTCGGAGGATCATCTGAGACTGTTCTCACTGCTACCATCAGGCAGGCGGTATCGCAGCATCAGGACCCGCACCAGCCGACTCCATGATAGCTTCTTCCCCCAAGCAATCAGACTTTTGAACTCTTGATCTCCCACGATCAAAATACATCAGCGCTGCACTTTATTAATCTTATAATCTTATAATCTTATTATCTCACACCGGACTGTCATAAATTATATTATTATTATATTATATTCTCTCTTAACAACTTACTATCAACCGACAGCCTGAATGTCAATACAGTACAATACAACCTATTGTACATTCTATATATACTTTTTTATTGAATAATGTGTATCTATATTGTGTGTATTGTATACTGTACAGTGTATGTTATTTAATTTGTATATTGTGTTGTGTATATTAGATTTGAAATTGTGTTGTGTAAATATGATGTTTATTGTAATTGGTGTATGTCTCATCACTGTCACGACTGCTATGTTGCTCAGAACTGCACCCAAGAATTTCACACGCCATTGCACTTGTGTATATGGTTGTGTGACAATAAAAGTGATTTGATTTGATTTGATATATTTATGCATTTTATAAACAATGTGAAAATAACATTGCAATTTAAAATGTTGCAATGGAAATAAACTTTTACTTACAATAAAGATACTTCTGTTAACTTCTTCCCCCATACAAATGCAATCTGACTTATTTTTCAGAGCTTTTGCTCTGCCGTTCACCCAGAGTCTTAAGCCACTGCCTCAAGCCGGGGAACCTCACTCTCCCCAGCTTCAATCACCATCAGTGAAGCCTGGAACACACCTGCTTCCAATGCACATTGAACGAAAAGCAGTGGAAAAAAATTACTAAATCAATGCACTGGGAGCGCATGTGCTCTGGGGTCTAACTCACAGTGAGCAAAGCCGGGGAGGGTGCAAGAGCCCCCTGGATGTGCAGTTGAACAGGGGGTTTGATAAAAAAATGCAGTCAGGAGGAGCGGTTCCTCCAGGCCCATGGTGATGGTGACTGAAGCCGAGGAGGGTGGCGCCTCTTGGCTTGAGGCAGAGGCTAAAGGCCCTGGGTGAACGGCAAAGCAAATGCAGTAAAAAAAGGACTAAGTCAATGCATTGGGAGCGCATGTGCTCCAGGGTCTAACTCACGGTGAGCGAAGCTGGGGAGGGTGGCTCATCTCAGTTGAATGACATGTCTGAGCCCCTTGGATGTGCAGTTGAACAGGACCCATCACGACCTGTCAGTCAAAAATGATCTAGCTTTTCATTGGCCGGCTTTATCTAGAGACAAACATGGATGACGCAAATCTTTATGTCACTTGTGTCGACTGTCCTGGTTTTTTTTTTTTTAGGGAGGGCTCATTTTGTTCGTAAGACCCTCCCAAATATCATGTTTAGGTGTTTTGCTATTGAAGCACTACACAGAGTGCAAGATTTAGCAGAGAATGGACATGAATGATAACATGTGTTGAATATGTAAAACCTGAACAAAGACAGATTGATCAATATTTCTTCATATCTGTACATTTTTGGACTAAAATCTCTAATGGATTTTATTTATTGGACTCTTGCAGTGAAAAGCGTACTGAAGTTTGGAGGATTGTGCTCATCTGTGTTTGGCTGAAAGACAATAAAGGTCAGAACTTCCGGTTTAATTTTCCATGTTTTAATATTCACTCTTGACACATTTAATAAAATCGTATTGTGTAACTTTGCGATCGTCAAAATCTCTTTAAAATATCATATATTGAGACCCATATCTTTCAAATGATATATTGGATGTCAATATTAGTTTACAATTTCACAGTTTAAACATGCATTAAAATTTTTTTAATGTAAATAAATACGTAAGTGGGTCATTTTTGACCCACCTGTCGTTAAGAGGGTAAAGAAGTAAAAAAAAATCTGATTCATGAGGAAACTGTTTAATTGAGTTGGATCTTTTCAATTAATCATTTGCCCTGCTTGCCGCATTCCTTAAGAGTTCACGAGAGAAGTTACGATGTTCAATTCATGAACGAATCGTTCTTTGGAGCCAAACTTTTAAATGAATCGGTTGATCAGATTTATAAGGCCAGTTTGAATGATTTGTTCATGAATAGGACTGATTCGATTCTTTAGGTCAAATCACTGACTCACCCTGATCCGGTCCCAGCGGTTTTGATAATATTCCCAGTGTATGACTCACATGGACTACTTTTATGGTGCTTTTATTTATAATTTTCTATACAATAGTTGAGAAGATTCTTCTAAAATTAGTCAAATAAATTTTATTTGGTAGATGTGTGTCCTTAACATAAGTAAATAATGACAGAATTTTTATTTTGGGAAATAATATTCCTTTATTGTTTTACACTTAGCCTATACTAAAGGTGTATTTATAACCTACACATTGATTGACTGAACATCACTGAGTCTGTCAGTGTTAGTGGAATTGATGACTTAACCAAGATGATAGTGAGTGATCAGTAGTTTTTCCAGTCTCAATCCCAATAGAATGAAGGACACCAAATGAATCAGTGAATGGATTACAAGCAATCCTCTTAAACATTACACAATAAACTTCAGTTTCGAAGTGTTCGGTGACAAAGAAATGTCATCAATTGAAAACCCTTATTTATAAAAAGAGTGTTGACACTAAAGGTTTATGTAACTTAAGAGGTTTCTTGCAACCGACTACTGACCACAAGCAAAATTTCTACCTCTCTGTATTTGGATTTTGGCCTCTGAATGACTTCAGCTTCTTTCATTTTCAGACTGACAAATGTATTGATCAGTTTATGTGTTAATTTTGTAGCAGTTATCATATTCTACCCTGAAAGAGAGGTCTCACCTCTTAAATATAGGCCTTCCACAAGCTCACTGAATATTATTATGTGTTCCAAGGTGTTTTAACTTTGAATTTAGTTAGGACATTAACTGAAGCACAGCTGTTTTATTCTGAACGTCCAGGGTCACCATCCTGAGCTCATGTACTTGCCCAGTCGTCTTCATTCATTACATGCAGCTCAATACACACACGGATCAATATCCAATTCAGCCCACATCGTCTCCTCCTGCTAACCACCGATAACATATACATTTGCTTTCCTCCGAACATGGTCACCCCTCCAGCGCATTCGTCACGGGGGTTTCTACGAAGATTCTTTGATTATACATTCACACGGTCAGTATCCTGGATTGACAACCGTATTTACTAACAGGCATAAGTGTTGCTAGGCCCTATTACGTCGTACATCTCAGCTCCCACAAAAATCGGTGATTAAGTCAATGCCCTTAAAAATCTGTCATTATGTGATGTCTCTTAACATTTACTGAAAACAGAGGCTGCAGAAAGATTTCTGATGTTATTTCACTCTGAATCCTTCTCTCATTAAAAAACGTTAAAAGTTCAGGGAACATAGAATGAATTTGATCTGTATGAATTTCAAACAGGACTGTTGAGGGAGCTAGCCAATCTTTTGAGATTTCTTTTCCGTGGAGTGGCACGTTTACAGGTTTAATATTGCTGGAACACCTGAATAGTGAGCCCATCAGTGTTTCCTCTTATGACTGTGTATATTAACAGGATTATAGGTTATAAAAACCAGTAGTTAAGAGAAAATCTTTCTCTCTCCCCCTCAATATGGATTCTTGCTCTCTTTTCTTTCCCTGTACTTCCCTCTCTACCTCTTAATGTGGACGATGATTATCAACATCCTTATTCGGTTCATTATTCTTTGTGCTATAAATAGTCAATAAATTGTCAGGTGCTGGTAGCTAATTATTACACTGTGTTAATAAGCTTTCAGGGATTTATTAATTGATGTATAATTAGTTGTGAGTTATTGGTGTCTACAGTAGGAACAGACTCTCTTTAATTACACCCAGATGGAGCTCGCCGAGTATTGGATGTTCATAGAGGGAGACAATCGACCGAGGATTCATGAAGAATGATCTTTCACAGACAAATCAAATAGAAATTACTTAGAATGTCTGTATGAAGAAGCCAAGGTAACGTAATTTCAAATGCCAACTGTAAAGATGAGCCAGTGTGGTTGATAATATGTGTAATTACTCATCCGGTTAAATTCAAGAATTACTTTCCTATGCAAAAATGTGTGAGTACATGGGTAGTTGATGTGTAATGTCTCCATGGACTTTTCTGTTTATCAACATCAAGATTTTAGGTTAATATTGAATGTTAGAAGGAAATGAGAATATCTGAGGTCCTGTAACCTGTCACCATTTGTTTGAATTTGTTTCCCATTTTTAATCGCTTATTTGCATTCACTACACTGTAGAAATTATTTTGTCTTTCACTTATTGTGACTTAAATTGTAGAGTGAGAATAACTGGCCAGGACTGATCTGGTTGAGATAGCTTAATCATCCATTTTTTTTTATTTATTTTTTTTGTTGTTGTTGTTGGTTGTGATAAGTTACTGAACTTAGTAAAAACTATTAATCTGAAATCAAAAATATAGTCAAGATAACTTTTCAAGTCTCACGTTTGCTGTTTTATTTATGCTGTTGACTGTTGTGTTTGTTGTCACTTTCAGTTATTTGTCATGTAGCAATAATTCAAAGCTCATCAAAGCTCATATTTTTACTTTTTCTATCTTTTTAATGATGTGTTTGATGATTGTCACCATTATTGGGATTTGCATGTTAAGTGTTGTGGCCCATGCTTTTCTCCTGACAAGCTTAGATCTGAATATAATAGAATCTATAAGATAATAGTATCAGATTTTAATTATCAATAATATGACATAAAAATATAAGCAATTTAACTTCTGTATTCAGTTTGAATTGAATTAGAATGGTGATTGAACTACAAAAGTCATGGTTACTTAAAAAGACATTAAGCTCTTTCAGCAAGTTATTTATTTACAGTAAGTCAGCTTTATGTTCTGTTTAAACAATTTTGCCTCTTGAGATAACACAACTTAAAATTTTAATGCAGCAGCACAAACACTTACTCTTTTAAGTTAAAACAAGATTTGTTGGGAACACTTTACTATATGGTTACATTTGTTTACATTAGTTAACAACCTTAGTTAACATGAACTAACAATGAACAATAATTTTACTGCATGTATTAATCTTGGTTAATGTTAATTTCAGCATACGTATACTAATACATTTTTGAAATCAAAAGTTATATTAGTTAACATTAGTTAATGCACTATGAACTAACATTAACTAACAATGAACGATTGTATTTTAATTAACTAACATTAAAAAAGATTAATAAATGCTGTAAAAAAATTGTTCATTGTTTGTTCAAGATGCCTAATGCATCAACTAATGTTAACAAATGGAACCTTATGGTAAAGTTTTTTTTTTTTTTTTTATACAGTGAACTCGCACTACAAGTTCATTTTAAATAGTTTTGCAGAGTGACAAATACATTTTTAAAGTATATATTTATATTTAATATTCAAGTACAAATGTTTAATGTAGTCTCTCAGTTGATATGAGGTGCATGCCCTTCAGCTATCACAGTACATAAATAATATTGAATATAGAAATATGTGTAACCCATCATCTGCTTAAAGTAATTAACTTCATTGAAATCAGTAACTGTAATCCAATTAAAAGAATTTAAAATGTAATGTCTTACACTACTTTCTTAAAAAGTAATTATATTACAGTAATGAATGACTGTACTTTGTAATTAGATTACAACCAAAACTGGTTAAACCACTGGACATGTCAGCTTTCCCAAAAACATTTTTTTAAATAATATTAATATGTATCACCAGGTAAACCCAAAAATGTGCTAACATCTAAATGAACTGGTTTTTAAAATCAAAAATATTACTTTACAGTACATGACTAAATCATCTTTACTACATTAGATTATAGCAACAAAAGTTATTTTAAGAGTTGGATCATATAGAAATACGAAAAGTGTTCAATCACATTCACACAAGTCCATATTTGTTTCCATAAAATAACCTGCATGCAGTCTTTCCTGACATTAACAAGGATCTAAACTGCTGGTTAAATGCATTCCAAACCACTGAGAGACAATGACATCATTTTGTTTCTTATTGATGTGTGGTTTTAACCAGTAATTCAAAGCGTAATTGGTCAGGCATCCAGATTGCCATCATAGATTGCTCCCCATAGTTCTTGTTCTGTCGAACCCAACGGTGTAACGAATTGTGAAGACCTGCATGTTTGTATTGTTTAATTTACCCGGCTGATGTTTGCCTGGAAGAAGAACAGTCAGCCATCCATTTCTCCCCAAAACATCTTCAGTAGAGCACAGCCACAGGGCAGTTATTACACAAGCTTGGGGAGGAGGGCTTGGAGCAGAGTTAAGGCTATTAATCAAAGGCCTGGGAGAACAGCTAGCATGCTGCTTCACTGGTCTCTCTTGCTCATTCTCCCTCTTTCACTCAAAAGCATATAAACCTGCGGTTCCCCGAGCAACACTCATTCATCTTCATCCAACCATTTCTGTTATGAGCACATTAAAAGCTTCATTGTCCTGAAATTAATTTGGATACAAAGGCTCACTCCACCAAGGAAAGGTTTGTTTAGTAGTAGCATAACAGAACGGAGACACCAAGGGATTGCGGTATCTTAATAGATCTGCTGTGCTTTACCAATTAATATTCTTTTAGTGGTTAACTTCAAAGAGCGATTGCTTGGTAATGTGCTAAACTGCGATGCACTTGAAGCATGTTTTGGTTTTGTGCTCTTACTGGTGTGTTAGAGAAAGTATTGCTAATTTTGAAGGTGCTGTAAGATATACATATATATATATACAGTGCTGTGGAAAACTATTTGCCCCCATCCTGATTTCCTCTGTTTTTGTGTATATCTCATACAAAGTTACAAAATTGTTTCAAAAATTAAAACAAAATCTGACATAAAACAAAGTCAGTCTGAGTAAACACAAAATACAGTTTTTAAATGATAATGTTTTTTATTGAAGCAAAAAAGTTATCCAATACCAACTGGGCCTCTGTGGAAAAGTATTTGCCCCCTTAGTTACTAAATCCCCAAATCTATGAAACTGCATTCATAATGGGGTTCAGCTGGACTAGACTAACCCAGACCTGTTCAATCAAATCAACACCTAAATTGAACTTTTTCAGCAGCATGAAGTTGGCTAAAAGGTCTCATCCAGTAGCACACTATGCCAAGGTCAAAAGAAATTCCAGAAATAATGATTGAAATACATCAGTATGGGAAGGGTTACAAAGCTATTTTAAAGGCTCTGGGACTCCAAAGAACCACAGTGAAAGCCATTATCTCCAAATGGAGAAAACTTGGCAAAGTAGTGAACCTTCCCAGAAATGGCCCACCTTCCAAAATTCCTCCAAGAGCACAGCGACGACAAGAAAGGCTCCTGTTCATGACTCCACTATCAGAAAGACACTGGCCAGAAATGCCATCCATGGAAACCACTGTTAACCCAGAAGAACATTAAGACTCGTTTGAATTTTGCCAAAAACACACTTTGATGATCCTCAAAACTTTTGGGAGAATGTTCTTTGAACTGATGAGTCGAAAGTGGAACTGTTTGGAAGACAGGGGTCCTGTTACATCTGGTGTAAATCAAACACAGGGGTCCTGTTACATCTGGTGTAAATCAAACACAGAATTCCACAAAAAGAAATTGGTACTTGAATTTACCAAAGTGGCATTCAACTGATCACAATGTATAGTCACGACATTACCGATGTAAAAAAAACAGCACCATCACCATTTGAAAAAATATATATTTTTGATCAAATCTAGACAGGCCCCATTTCCAGCAGCCATCACTCCAACACCTTATCCTTGAGCAATTATGCCAAATTGCTAATTTGGTACTAGAAAATCACTTGCCATTATTATCAAACACAGCTGAAAGCTATTTGGCTCATTAAATGAAGCTTAACATTGTCTTTGTGTTTGTTTTTGAGTTACCACAGTATACAAAAGACTGAAATGTCTTAATGTCAATATTAGGTAAAAAAAAAAAAAAAATAGCAAAAAAGAAAAAGCTTTCTCTAGAAACTCGTCAGTCAATCGTTGTTTTGAGGAATGAAGGCTATACAATGCTTGAAATTGCCAAAAAACTGAAGAAAAGGTGTACATTACAGTCTTCAATGACAAAGGACAACTGGCTCTAACAAGGACAGAAAGAGATGTGGAAGGCCAGATGTACAACTAAACAAGAGGATAAGTACATCAGAGTCTCTAGTTTGAGAAAGAGACGCCTCACATGTCCTCAGCTGACATCTTCATTGAATTCTACCCGCTCAACACCAGTTTCATGTACGACAGTAAAGAGAAGACTCAGGGGTGCAGGCCTTATGTGAAGAATTGCAAAGAAAAAGCCACTTTTGAAACAGAAAAACAAAAAGAAAAGGTTAGAGTGGACAAAGACACACAGACATTGAACAATAGATAATTGGAAAAGAGTGTTATGGATCTTAACCCCATTGAGCGTTTGTGGGATCAGCTAGACTGTAAGGTGTGTGAGAAGTGCCCGGCAAGACAGCCACATCTATGGCAAGTGCTACAGGAAGCATGGGGTGTAATGTCACCTGAGTATCTGGACAAACTGACAGCTAGAATGCCAAGGATCTGCAAAGCTGTCATTGCACAAGTGGAGGATTTTTTGATGAGAACTCTTTGAAGTAGTTTAAGAAGTTCTGAACATTTTTATTTCAAATTATAATAGTAATTTCACATTATTAATGTCCTGACTTACATTGTGAACAGCTGAATGCCACTTTGGTGAATAAAAGTACCAATTTCTTTCCATAAGAGCAAAATCTGTACATTATTCCAAACTTTTGGCCACCAGTATATATATATTTAGTTTTAGTTTTGGAATACCATGCAAAAAACTACTACCTGACAGCTATCACTGTAATTGGTGTCTTGGGAAATCATACCTGTCTTGATGACAACCCTAGGCTCTGTAAACTACAAAAAAAGTGTCAGGGGAGTGGCCCACCTTTTTTAGCTAATCAGAAAACTCTTTCTGTCTGTCAGTATTGCACTTTCAGGTTTGCCAAAGTAGTCTGTAATACCTGTAGAGAGCTACCCTTAAACATTCATCTCAATGGCAGTTGCTCGGTTGGCGCATATATAGGAGATACCTGGGCTAGTAGTCACACATTAAAGTTGTCACCAGAGCTTTATCTCTGTAATGATAAGATCTGGAGTCAAAAGTCCATTACATAAATGTTCAAACCCCTCTTAAATTAGTAACAATTTTGTGAATTTTACCAGAAGTTAATTTATTTTTGTTATAGCTCTTGGGCAAAGAAGCGATCATTATTAAACCACAATATCATACATTACATGGGGACATGAAACCTATGCTAAAGGTTTAGTGACAAGGTTTATTGTGACAACTTGCCCCTCACAAAAAGTCAGCATGTCTTCAGTGAACTGTATCTTTTTTTCCTGTTCAAGAATGGTGAAAACTATTCAATGGCTTTTTTGAAGACTTCAAGGTTTTAATTTTTATATTTTAGCAAGTGACTTTTGGGCCAATCTTAGACCATAATTCCGCATGGTATATAGGCAAACGTAACTGCCAAAATGTTGCCAAATTAGGCCCAGCGCAATTTTGCTATCTGGGTATGTGGCTATGCATAACTGACTTTCAAAATTAAACCTTTCCTGAGAAATATTCACTGGAGTACAAATGTATACAGTATACTGTATATACATAGTCAGAGTAAACTGCTACTTTTAAATGGCAGTTAATGGAGAAACATGCTTTTTACCCACATAATGCTATAGTTACAGCACCAACATCTTATGGAGTTTTGTGTTCCTTGCCGCAGTCGCCTTCAGCTTGCTCTCAGGGGTTCTAAATACAATTATTATTTAATTTTTATACACAATTTACAATCATATTTAATCAAACTACACAATGATCACTCTAAGACTTTATAGATATTGCAGTTTCATGTTTTTTTTTTTTTCCTTTTTTCTTTTTTTTTAATGCATGATTTCCTTTAAAGCTGCTTTGAAACAATGTGTGTTGTGAAAAGCACTATACAAATAAAAATGACTTGACTTGACAGTACCAGCAGGACCTAACTTCTGATTCTAACTAGCCAAAGTTTGACCCCTTGAGATACCCTATACGGGGGATTACACATGGGATTATGTGTACAATACATATGTATTTTATGTTATAAATGTGATGCAGACATTTTTCATTATGGCACCTGTTTAACAACTTCCACCTAATTACATAGCTGCTGCTGAGATCTGTAGGGGGTATAATCAATTTAATTAGTCATAAATGCAAACCATAATTAAACTGCAGAATAAGATGCCTCATCAGTAATTGTTCAGTTTATAACAAAGGTCTGGCACATGCTTGTGGAACCATTATAAGTCCAGTAATTGCTGTACAAATTCCTTTTAATGGCCCAGGACCCCTATTCCCAGTCCAACACATAAACAGATACCTTTAGGCCAGAGGTAGGATTTTGCCTAGGGTCCCCATATGCTCAAAAATGGCCCTGGTCAGAGCTACCACATGCCAACCTCTAGGCCACAATTCTCACAGAAAAGGTGAAATATTTTATTCTTAGATCTACAGTTAGGCTTTTACAGACAGGATTGAGAACCAATTGCTTAAGTTTAGATTTTAATGACGAGACTCGGAACTGGTTTTGATTGAGTCGATTCAAAATCCACTGCTAATGTTCTGATCTAAATATAAAAAGTGACTCTGGTCCTTCTCCCCATCCTGTGTCAGTTACAATCTAATTAGGAAAGTCTGTGGGAGAGAAGAGGGGAAATCGGATATCTACTACTTTGTACCTGTAGTATAATTAAAGATCATGCTGGCAGCAGTGGGACTGTCTGGAAAGAGATAGCCTTTCTCTATTCCTCTCTCCCTCTCAGTTTATCTTTTGGTCTCACAATCAGTCTATCTCTCAGGGGTACTGGTGCAAGTAATGCTGCCTCTCTTTCTCTCTCTCTAGTAATGTAAAACCATGGAGGGTGAGAGGTCAGCTCTTTTCATTAGTACAGGGAGGAAATGTTGGTGCAGCTCGATCGTCCTGTAGGAAATTTCTGTCATGGTTCGCCTCTTCTCATTCAGCAGTCCGCTCCCGTGGTGCGCTCCACTGTGGTTAAAACCCAACACTTGGCAGACACCTGCTAATTGATAGTTAATGAAACTCATGTAAAGGGATTGTGCGAATTGACTCATGGATTACATTGTCATATATTGAAGAAAAGCAAGTCATAGTATGTCTGAGGACACTGTATCTTTATAATGGCATGCAAAGAATTACAGTATAAACCCCAGCATGGCAAATAACGGGCTTTGTTAATAACTTAATAATCTCTAAATAATGACAGGTTAGAGAGAGTTTAAAAAAAATACAAATACAAATACAAATCACTTAAAGGAATATTCTGGGTTCAATACAAGCTAAGCACAATTGACTCGTCCCTCCTTTTCTTTAAAAAAAGCAAAAATCTCAGTAACAGTGAGGCACTTACAACTGAAGTGAACGTGGTTAATTCAAATATGTTATAATACTCACTGATTCAAAATTATAGCCACAAGACGTAAATGATATGTGTTAACATGATTTTAGTGTTATAAAATCGCTTACTAACCTTTTCTGTGTAAAATTATATCCAATTTTACAACTTTATTACCATGACAACGTAATGCAGTAAACCCTAAAATGAATATAAAAACGATGCTCTTTACAGCTCAAAATAACGCAAGTTTTAACAGAAGTATTAATGCAAATCCTTTTATCAATATATAAGCTTCAGGTTCTGCCTTTAAACCCTCCAAAAATTGCCCCCATTCACTTCCATTGTAAGTGCTTCATTGTACCCTCGTTTTTTGCTTTTCTCCCCTTTTCTCCCCAATTTGGCATGCCCAATTCCCAATGCGCTCTAAGTCCTCATGGTGGCGTAGTGACACGCCTCAATCCGCATGGCGGAGGACGAATCTCAGTTGTCTCTGCATCTGAGACATTCAATCCACGTATCTTATCACGTGGCTTGTTGAGCATGTTACCGTGGAGACCTAGCGCATGTGGAGGCTTCGCGATATTCTCCGCGGCATCCACGCACAACTCACCACGTGCCCCACCGAAAGTGAGAACCACATTATAGTGACTATGAGGAGGTTAACCCAACCTGACTCTACCTACCCTAGCAGCCGGGCCAATTGGTTGCTTAGGAAGCCTGACTGGAGTCATCATTGTAACCTCGTTTAGTTTTTTTAAGAAAAGGAGTGATGAGTCGAAAATATTTTCTGTGGTAATCAACATTTTGACACATATGCTGTCGATTGAACTTAACTTGTATTGAACCCGGAATATTCCTTTAAAGCATTACAACGTCACTGATGGTTGCTGGGTTAATCTCTTGAAAACATGTCCGAGTCATATTTTACCTCAAAATAAGATGTATTAAAAGTAATACTTACTTTTTTGCTTCAAATGAAAGGTTGCAATGTTATGATTCATCTCAGAGCTGATTAGTTTGGTTCATAATCTTTATTGAAGACCTTTTTGAAATCACTGTGGGGAAAATTATTGGGAAAAATAATTTCAAAACCAAGGTTGCTGAGAAAGTGGGTGGGTACTTTTACCCAAAAGAAAATGTGCATAATTGCCATGCAAAAAATGTCACAATGTAATAAATCATAATGGGCCTGATAAATTTAGGGGCCAAGTACCTAAAGCACATTTCACCTTATTGTCCAGTGCCATGGGTGTCTATTGCAGCCCATTGCATTTGGAGAAAACTTGTGAAATGACTGGGGTGGGTCTGACCAATTTATGAGACTGCACAATCAAAATTTCATCTGTGAAACCAAAACCTAAACTTAGATAGATGTCTATCTATCTATCTATCTATCTATCTATCTATCTGTCTGTCTGTCTGTCTGTCTGTCAGTCAGTCTGACAGTCAAAGCCACGAATGGAGGCAATTATAAATGAGCCTCTTTACCTCTCAGCATTATGCACACCTCTGTTCTCCTGCACGCTTCTCAGTCCATTGCACTTTTGCCCTTGGCACAATGTACAATTGAGGTGAAACCTCTTCACTGTCAAAGGAATGGCACTGGAACAGTCAAATCACATGGAAGGACAGTAGGGGATTGCGTCAGAGTGACGAGGAGCAAATATCTCCTTGAATATCCTCCTCATGCAAAAGAGTGCAGTGTGGAGGCAGAGGATGAAAAGGCCTGTTTTTATTGTGTCCGTTAATCCCTTCTCCTAAATGTATTATCTCCAGGATTGAAGGCACTGATGAATTATTGACTCTTTTGGCATCCTAAATGCACCAGCCCCATCTGCCAAGAACTGTTTGGCATCGAATCAGCATTAATCCTTTTTTTGCTTGCAGAAATCTTAAACCCATCCCCACCCCATCTACTTTCTTTCTTCTTTCTTTCTTTCTTTCCCTCTGTCATTGTTGATCCGAACCATGCAGCTTATGCACAGAAGTCAAATAATAACTTAGAAAAAGACTGTTGAAATTCCTGAAAGTTTTAAAAATGGCTTTAGAGAAGATGAAACTTTTCATCCTATGTACAAAAAACTTTGTACTGTTTCCATAACAATCCGAGGTATTAATTCATCAATTTGTGTCCTCTCCCTGTCTTGACTTTTTAAAAGTTCCTACAAAGTAACAAAAACCCAGAACCATCCTTCGAAGCATATCACATCTGCAGATTAGTACACTCTGCAATCAGCCGCATACTGTGTTTACCCACAGTTCTGTGCCGCCACTCCAAAAAGTGCCAAAGCCAAGGTTATAATACTAGAAATGTACCAACTAATATAGATGTTACTGTCCTTGCAGCCAAAGCATCGAAGATCTGTCACAAGATGCCTTAGACAAGGATCTAATTAACTACAAATCCTTGACTTCATGGTTAAAGGGATAGTTCACCCAAAAATGAAAAATCCCTAACCATTTACTCACCCTCATGCCATTCCAGATGTGTATGACTTTCTTTCTTCTGCAGAACACAAATTAAGATTTTTAGAAGAATATCAATCTTGACAGCAGTCCATTTGGTGTTTGTGATTTCAGAGCAGAGTGCCATCTAGTGCTCTGCTTATGCAACAAGCACTAGGAAGTGAAATCGAGCTTGAAATCATGATTGTGCCTAGAGACTGCGAAGGCAAGATGTACAGTGAAAAATGAGTTATATTTTGGTTGGTTCTCTCCCAAAACCGATTAGATCCCTTCAGAAGACATTGATTAAACCACTGGAGTCTTATGGGTTACTTTTATGATGCCTTTATGTGATATTTGGCCCTACGGAGTTCTTGCCACCATTCACTTGCATTGTGTGGACCTACAGAGCTGAAATATTCTTCAAAAAATCTTCATTTGTGTTCTGCTGAAGAAACTGGGGTGGCATGAGGGTGAGTAAATGATGAGAGGATTTTCATTTTTGGGTGAACTATTCCTTTAATGTGGGGGTTATAAGATGCTTTTGGAGATGTGCTCTCCTGTTAAAGATCACACAGGATTAAAGTTCTCCTGGTGTTCATAGACACTGGATAAAGAATGGTCTGTAAATGATCTGTCAAGTTTCAAATTCAAAGACCAGGGGCAATATATAAATTAACATAGCATAAATTGAAAATTCACTCACCTAATTTTACTTTTACTAACTGATAAGGCATATTACTGTTTGTTTCTTATTTATCTACATTTATATTTATCTATTATATACAGTGCATATATACAGTATATATATATATACACACACACACACACACACACACACACACACATTATGTATACTATATATATATATATAATAATTTATAAATATATAATTTATATATACAGGGTTCCCAAGGTCATGGAAAACCTGAAAATATCAAGGAATTTTAAAATGGTAATTTCCAGCCTTGGAAAAGTCATGGAAATTAATTAAAACCTAAAAGTAATGGAAAAATCATGGATTTTTATATATATATATATATATATATAGTTAATATATTTTAATTTGTTATGCTCTATCCTAAAATATTTAATTAGGGTGTTATGTTGCACTGGATTAAAAACACACGGTGAAGAGTTTAAAATATATTATGTTATTTAGAATACCTGACCAATTAGAGACAACAACATGCTGCTAATCCCTGCCCATTTTAGGATTAATGTTTTCAGGTTAATTGTCATTAACCTGCTTATTTCAGTGAAGTGTGTCTCTCTTTCCTAATTTTCACGTAAGCTACTTTAGTATGTAAAATGTAGATTTTACAGCCAAGTTTAGCAAGCCATGAAAGTGCACCTTTTACAATGCCTGGCTCAGCATGACCAGGTATAAAAAATGGCTGGCAAAGGATCGGGATCCTACACGGGTAGTGTGCAAATTATGTTGTAAGTCTTTTAATCTTTCTAATATGGTGGAGATGTCTTTGAGCAGCCACATGAGGAGCAAAAAAACACCAACGTGCAGGAACTGCTCAAGCTACCGTATCTTCAAATAATGATTATTTTAGCTTGGGCAGTACTGAGAAAACCTCAATTGCAGTAAAGACGCAAAAGCCTATTTCAGATATAATTCGGAAAAATTATGTGCTCACTGCCGAAATACTTTGGGCACTAAAATTTGTGATTATGCGATTTTGGTGCCATTTTCAGAATGAATATGTTTGGGCATGGAAATTAGCTTAAAACGTCATGGAAAATTCATGGAAAAGTCATGGAAATTCATTGGTTGAAAAGAGTGGGAACCCTGTATATATTTATCTATATATAAAAATCACATTTTTGTCTTAGAATTAGTCTATGTAGGGTATATATTTGTAGGCCTATATGTAGTGGTGTTATTTTGGGCAGATTTATCTTTAATCCAAAATGGGTTTTTTTTTTACCATTTGGAAAGTTACACATTTGAATGTTTTTAACTGAATCCAAGTATGAATGAGACTTGAGAGCAACAGCAGTGAGGAAGATTTTTATCATAGAACTATTTCAATTTTCCCCTTTTCCTCTCATAATGCTATATGGCATCAGAACAATTTAAATATAAGTCCTTTAATACTTACATAATGTATTTTTTTTTTTTTTTTTTTTTTTTTGTAGCTTGACAACTACTGGTAACTGTACATTATTGTATAAAAAAGAGCAGCTTGGACATTCTGCAAAATATCACCTTTTGTGTTCCACAGAAGCAATAAATTTATACGACGTGGGTGAGTAGATGAAGACATCATTTTCATTTTGGGGTGAACTATTCCTTTAATTGGTTTGGTGGTACCAGTAAATCCACGTTGTTCGCCAGCAAAACTTAGATTGTGAAACTGGTTGACCAGTTAGATCTTTCTGGTGAATCTAATTGATCAAATACGTCTTGCTGGTTTAGTTAAGAAGAATATAGGAGACACCAGCACACCAGAAACTCTTGCTGGGGACCAGAATCCAAAACACAACACATTCTGGTGTTTTTAGCATGAAAAAGGGGTGGCCAAGGGTGATTTTTGCTTTACTAGACGAGTACTTTAACCACCAAGTTACCAACGACAAACAGCACCCTATTACTGAAAGATTACATAATTGTAGAAAGACTCATAGTTGAGGCAATCAGTTGTTTTTCGAAGAAGGTCTTTCAGCTCTCCAACATTAGATGAAATAGTTGTCTTTAAAAACCACTCACTGTGGTTGTAATTCAGTAATAGGTCTGTAGTTATTTCAGTTACTTCGCTACAGTTGGCCTGTTTTCTCTTGTGAGTCACACACACAATAGCTCTGCTATTGTCGGCAATTCCCAAGTCAAAAGGGACACTATCTGGAAAATTGTGCGGCTAATCCTTTACCAGATTTTTTTTTTTTTTTTTTTTCAAAGAGCACATTATGACATCATTCTCCTTTGATTATTCTGAGAAAATCTGACAAAAATAATCATGCAGGCCATGTAGTCACTCTAAAATTTGACCTTCAAATCTGAAAGATGTAATTTATCCCAAAAATATGGAGAACAAAGTGCCTTGCCATTTCTAAAAAGTCCATATCTGACTAAACTTCTTTGTCATTTTACTTTTTTGCCGCCTTGCTATCGTACCACAATCAGTCTCCATGTAACTCGCTCTTGCTTTACTTTATCTACATTATGCTCCTGGCAGACAGAGGTTTTCTCTTGGTTCTCCTGGTGTGACAGGCGCAATATCCACTGCAGTAAAACTCTATTTTCAAAGCGTTATTTTCCAGTGCATAGGAATGGGTTAGCTGGCCCCCGGAGGCTTTCTGAAGTGCTCTGAATGGGATCTAATGAAGCCATCAATTAATGTGACAAAGTTTCTGGACACCCTCCACCCGAAGGCAAGAGCCAGCCTTTATTCCACCTTTACTCAAGTTAACACCTTAATCACAGGAAGGAATTACAGCAATGATGGCAATGATGACTCAGGTGTCTTTTGGCTGACTACGTACTCTAAGAAGAAAATCTGTATTCTCAATATGTAAGCTCAAATCTGTAAATAAGGTTAATGAAAATCATTAATTGATGAGTCTTACTGAAAATTTTTTGAAATATATGCATATTTTTTTTAAACTTTCGTACAAGCTGATGGTGAGAACTTCTAAATTACCAGACTTTTGAACATTTGCATAAAGTCTGGTCTACTTGGTATTTGCTTTGTTTTTACATATTATTTAGTGGTGGGTATGTCTGAAATAGTATATATTAAAATAACAAACCAGAATGGAAAAAGCTCAAAATCAAAAGTCAAATATTTGCACAGCAGTGTCAGTCCGAGACCCACTGCACAGAAAGCACTGACAATAAAATATTATATTTTTATTTTTGTATTCAATAAGTATACAAGTTCAGTGAACGGACTGGATGTGGTCTTTTACTAACAAAAAAATACCATGGTAATGCCATAGTTTTTTGGACATATAACAGAGTAGGATTAGGTTTTCCTGGACCTGTACCGTGGTAATTCCATGGAATACAGTATTTTAAAGTGATTTGGAGAACCATGTAAATACCATGGTATGAATATACAGTGTTATCCAACCCGGTCTCATGACAAGTAGTAATAACAGTGCGAGATGGCAAAACTGTAAAAAGTTAGCACTTACAAAAATGCAAATGTTTTACATCCATAGAGAGGAGAAAAAGAACAACATCGTGTTTAATTTTTTTCCTAAGTTTAACCCCAATCCCAGACTAACCATATAGTCTTACTCCTTTCCCAAACCCAAAACCTAATCATTATTTTTGATAGGAAACTAACTTTTGTGTACCATGGAACAAACAAAACACTGGGGTTTGGAATGATACAAGGGAAGTGTATTAGCATATTATCAGTACAATTAGTATTGAATAAATAAATATAAAACGAGTAACCAAATTTTTTCACAGATGTTACCTTTTTAAAATAAAATGTTGGACAGGAGGTTAAAATTTGATGCCTGTATTTTATCAATTTGACATTCTGTTTGTTGATCGGTTGGCCTCTGTGTGAAAAAAGTTGTACCTTTTCGTACACAGACTGATCTCACAGTGAAGTCGGAAACGTCCTGTTTACTTGTGTAACCTCTGTTCCCTGATGGAGGGAACGAGACGTTGTGTCGATATAGTGACACTAGGGGCCACTCTTGGGAGCCCGAGACACCTCTGGTCTTTGATAAAAGGCCAATGAAAATTGCAGAGTGGTATTTGCATACCACTCCCCAAGACATACAGGTATAAAAGGAGCTGGTATGCAACCACTCATTCAGGTTTTGTGCTGAGGAGCCGAGACAAGGTCCCGGCCATTTCAGCGGGTAGTTCAGCGTTGTGGCAGGAGGGACACAATGTCTCGTTCCCTCCATCAGGGAACAGAGGTTACGCAATTAACCAGGACGTTCCCTATCTGTCACTCACTCGACGTTGTGTCGATGTAGTGACACTAGGGGTCCCTATACGAAATGCCGCAACTGGCTGAACTGTGTTACGTGAACTGGCGGTGTGTGACGGGCAGACCACTGTGTGCCTCGTAGCCAGTGCACCAGGCCGATATGTAACCTCCCCCAACGCTGTTATGAGTGTCGAACGGCCCTTTGGGGACAAGTCAACTGCCCAAAAGATAGAGACAGGCTAGCCCAGTCATGGCCTCTTATCCTCTTTTTTTTTCCTCTCCCCAAAAAAAAGGAATTAACCGACTGGGGCCACCAGGTCTAGTCGGGGGGGTGTCACTCCCAAGGGGAAGACACCGCGCAGTCAGGAGGACAGTCTTCAAAGAGCGTGCCTTAAGCTCAGCTGACTGCAAAGGCTCAAAGGGGGCTCTGCGTAGACCCTGAAGAACTACAGAGAGGTCCCATGAGGGAACAAGGCATGGTCTGAAGGGCTTCAACCTCCTGGCGCCTCTCAGGAACCTGATGATCAGGTCATGCTTCCCTAAGGACTTACCGTCCACTGTGTCGTGGTGTGCCGCTATAGAGGCTACATACACCTTCAAGGTGGAGGGGGACAGCTGCCCTTCCAACCTCTCCTGCAGGAAGGAAAGCACTGATCTGACTGCGCATCTCTGGGGGTCTTTGCGTCGGGAAAAATACCACTTAGCGAACAGATGGCACTTTAAGGCATACAGGCGCCTTGTAGAGGGGGCCCTAACCTGAGTGATCATGTCTACCACCATGGGTGGTAGGCGGCTGAAGTCTTCCATGTCCCGTCCAGGGGCCAGACATGGAGATTCCAGAGGTCTGGTCACAGGTGCCAGATGGTGCCCCGTCCCTGAGAAAAAATAGGAATGGGTTGTCGCAGGGAGCGTGAGGTCCGAGAACCATGTCTGGGTGGGCCAGTAGGGTGCTACCAGGACGATCTGCTCCTCATCCTCCCTTACCTTGCACAGGGTCTGTGTAAGTAGGCTCACTGGGGGAAATGCATATTTGCAAAGTCCAGGGGGCCAGCTGTGTGCCAGCGCATCTATACCGAGAGGTGCCTCGGTCAGAGCGGGCAGTGGGAGGATTCTTGGAAGGCGAACAGATCTACCTGTGCCTGCCCGAATCAACTCCAAATCATCTGGACCACCTGAGGGTGGAGTCTCCACTCTCCCCTGAGGGTAACCTGCCGTGGCAGAGCATCCGCTGCAGTGTTGAGGTCGCCCGGAATGTGAGTGGCTCGCAGCGACTTGAGGTGCTGCTGACTCCAGAGGAGGAGACGGTGGGCAAGTTGTGACATACAACAGGAGCACAGAGCGCCTTGACGGTTGACATATGCTACCGTTGCTGAGTTGTCTGCCCGAACTAACACATGCTTGCCCTGGATTAACAGCCGAAACCTCCGCAGTGCAAGCAGAATTGCCAGCAACTCAAGGCAGTTGATGTGCCAATGCAGCCGCGGGCCCGTCCATGAGCCGGCGGCTGCGTGCCCGTTGCATACAGCACCCCAGCCCGTTTTGGAGGTGTCTGTCATAACCACGACGTGCCTGGAGACCTGCTCTAGGGGAACGCCTGCCCGTAGAAACGTGAGGTCGGTCCAAGGGCTGAAGAGGTGGTGATACATCGGCATGATGGCCATGCCGTGTCGTGGCTGTGCTGAGTTCAGGGACACCCCTTTCACGGGTTCTTGGCAGCCGACCGTGAGACGGGTGGCATCTGCTTCCTGCGGTGGGCTCCACGCCGGGGCCGGGCCACAGGGGCGGGCTGCGGCAGAGCCGGTGCAGTCACCGCAGGGGGATGCCCTTAGCGACGAGCAGACTGGGTGCGGGATCTTGAGCCACGCCGGGGCAGGATGTGCCAGATAGCCTCCGTCTGCTGCTTCACCACTGAGAACTGCTGGGCAAAGTCCTCGATGGTGTCGCCGAACAGGCCAACCTTGGAAATGGGGGCAGCAAGGAACCGTGCCTTGTCGGCCTCTCCCATCTCGATCAGGTTGAGCCAAAGGTGGCGCTCCTGGACCATCAAGGTGGACATCGCCCGCCCGAGAGACCGCGCCGTGACCTTCGTCGCCCGGAGAGTGAGGTCGGTTGCCGAGCGCAGCTCCTGCATCAATCCTGGGGCGGAACTACCCTCATGCATTTCCTTTAGCGCTTTGGCGTTGTGGACTTGCAGGAGAGCCATGGCGTGCAGGGCGGAGGCGGCTTGTCCAATGGCACCATAGGCTTTGGCCATTAGGGACGACGTAAACCTACAGGCCTTGGACAGGAGCTTTGGGCGCCCGTGCCAGGTGGCGGCGCTCTGCGGGCATAGGTGCACTACGAGCGCCTTATCCACTGGGGGATTGCCGAATAGCCCTTGGCCGCCCCACCATCATGGGTAGTGAGGGCAGGGGAGCTGAAAGATCGGGACCGGGCAGTAAAAGGTGCCTCCCACGACCTTGTCAGCTCCTCGTGCACTTCCGGGAAGAAAGGAACTGGGGCAGGGCATGGCTGTGAGCGGCGCCGCGAGCCCAGGAACCAATCATCGAGCCACGAGGGTTCAGGGGAGAGCGGAGGGTTCCACTCTAGCCTGACGTTCGCGGCTGCCCGGGAAAGCATGTCCATCATCTCCGCGTCAGCCTGTGACTGGGCGACCGCACCCAAAGGGAGGAGCCCAGCTGAGGCTTCCGCGTCTGACTGGACGAGCCCGCTCTCTGATGCTGCGCTCGAGAGCTCACCACTTTCGCGGGCTCTGAATAAGAGGTCGAACTCGCCGTGAGACGAGCCGGCGGACTCATCCGGAAGCCCGATCGGGGCAGATGAGCGTGCTGGGGAATGGGAGGTCCGTGGGGGGATACCCGGCGGAGGTGGTCCCATTGGGGTCCCCAAATCGCCCCCAGTGTACCAGTGGGTAGAAGGACCGAGGCGGGGAGCCTCTGGGGTGGCTTGCTTTCTTACGAAGGCAAGCCGCGACCGCATCGTTGCCATGAACATGTTCTCGCAAGTACATGACCCATCCACGAATGCTGTCTCCATGTGGGCAGCGCCCAGACACGAAAGACAGTGATCGTGGCTGTCAGAAGACGAGAGATAATGACCGCAACCAGGAATAACACACAAACGGAAAGGCATCTTTATAAAGATGCGTCTTTAAAAAGATGCTCCGTGTGTGCCGCTCTTTTAGAGAAATATACTCTTTTAGAGAAATATACTCTTTTATTTCTGCCGAAGCGCCCAGGGGCATTCTCTACAGTGCACCAGTGCAGAGGGGGGAGAAGCCGCTGAAATGAGCCGTCAGATCCAGCAGAGGTGAATGAACAGCAGTGGGAATTCAGCTCAGTGAGCATCAACCGTTCGGCTCCGAAGAGAAAATCTGAATGAGTGGTTGCATACCAGCTCCTTTTATACCCGTATGTCTGGGGGAGTGGTATGCAAATACCACTTGCCAATTTTCATTGGCCTTTTATCAAAGACCAGAGGTGTCTCGGGTTCCCAAGAGTGACCCCTAGTGTCACTACATCGACACAACTTCGAGTGAGTGACAGATAGGGAGCAGAAGGTTTATTTTAACCCTCTGGGGTCTGAGGGTGTTTTGGGCCCTGGAGAAGTTTTGACATGCCTTGACATTTGTGCATTTTTCAGTTGCTTAAAAACATATTAATGGCTAAAGTCTGATAACACTGTATTCAGCACAAACTGGGCTACAATAATATGTGAACAACATGTATGTACATGTTTGTATTTTTGAGAAAATAACGTTTATGCATGGTTTATGAAAAAACAAACATTTGAAGTCACTGAAATAAGGCCATATAACACATACTAAATATTTGTTCACAAGACTTTTGAGAACTGGATCTTGTAGCCTAGAGTTTTTGCTACAAAATGATGTGAAAACTATCCTGATCACTCATTCATACAAAACAATATAGTCATTTAACTTTTGTAAGACACTTTTAGTGTTAGAAAGGCCATATGCGAGGAGGCGTGGATGATCATGAATATTGTTGTGATTCACACCTGAGGAGACAAAGACCCCTTCCCTGAGAGAGAATGAATGTGAGGAGACTTACTGATTGAATGTATTGTTTGTTGCATATTCACAAAATCAAGTTTAAGTTAAAAGAAGTGATCTAACTATACATTTTCTTTACATAAAGACTTTACGTAAAAACTCTAGACCTACACTACCATTTAAAAGTTTTAGATCTGTTAGATTTTTTTATGTTTTTAAAACAAGTCTCTTCTGCTCACCAAGGCTGCATTTATTTGATCCAAAATACAGCAAAAACAGTGATATTGTGAAATATTTTTACAATTTAAAATAACTGTTTTCTATTTGAATATATTGTAAAATGCAATTTATTCCTGTGATCAAAGCTGAATTTTCAGCATCATTACTGCAGTCTTCAGTGTCACATGATCCTTCAGAAATCATTCTAATATGCTGATTTTCTAATATGGGTATATTTACAGCACATTTTACACATTTACACCTGAACAGATATTTGCAAGCACAAGCTTCATTGATGATAATGAGGCAGCATAAACACTAGTTAAAATATAATCTAAACATTCATATTATTTTTATATCATATTACATATCATACTGATATCATACAGCATACAATTTAAATACCTGCTTTAGCCGAAACAACATTTAAATGTAACTAAAATTTGCCTATTAGGACATATTTCAAATGTCAATACTCTGAATCCTGGCTGTCAATTCTGGAAATAGTCCAACTAGTAAAATATGTCCATGTTTATACAAAATAGCATGTCAATTAGTGTAAGTAAAGACTTACTCATCGGAAACTGTATCCTCGGCTGGATCAAGTCACTCTTCAAACGTTCATCGGAGTCCCGCTCTTCTTCTGAGGAAAGTGTGAACTCTTCCTCACCTGTGTAGAGTGCCATCTTCCAAACACACAGGAAAGTGAATGAACTTGATGCTTTTTAAGGCATTGTCGGGGGCGTTTACCATTTGCATTGATCGCCTCAGCACATTAATAGCGCGCTCTACTGGTGGGTGTGATCACATTAGCGATAATTAGCTGAGCCAGGAGAAACTGTACATCGCTTGGTTTAATACAGATTACATTGTAGGAGAATATTTGTTTTAAATTTGAATTGTTTTATTTAAAAGTAGACATTTTAAGCTTGCTTTAGACATATGTTTCATGTTTGTCTGATAAGTATTCATGGAGTTTCCGTTCATTTTTGTGACGTTCA
This sequence comes from Myxocyprinus asiaticus, assembly GCF_019703515.2. Lineage (NCBI taxonomy): Eukaryota > Metazoa > Chordata > Actinopteri > Cypriniformes > Catostomidae > Myxocyprinus > Myxocyprinus asiaticus. The sequence continues at coordinate 44,142,659 of NC_059355.1, forward strand.
CGGAGACAGAGACGGCTGAAAGCGCACCCTGTTTATTTTCTTTATTTTACAAAAGCACAAAGTTTTGTTGTTATTGTGAGTGTACACAAATAAAAGTAGACCCTTTATAGTTTCTAATGATGTCTTACACTTATCTATATGCCCAAAATTGATGGAGTATTTTAAGTTGTTTCCGCTGTTACGAGGAAAAAATTCAGCAGGACGCGCTGGCGCGTCCGTCGACCCCTGAGGGTTAATCTAAAATTGGTCTGTCTTTACGAAAATTCAAAACACTGCCCCCAGTGGCAAAAGAAGTAAGTGTTGTTTGGCATATGGGCATAAGTGAGCTCCATTTTCCAGTTGAAATGTCCACAGAGGGGCGCCAAAATCAAGTTGTGAAGCGAGATGTTTTCAGCTGTACAGTTATACTGTGAAGAGGAATGCATTTAAAAAAAAAAGATTCATATTGGGGCACTCTGAGTTACTTTTTTCTTTTTATGATTTCATGCCCTCGATGGTGATTTCCAAAGTTTTTTGTATTTTTCTTTTCTTTTCTTAAATTTTTGAATTCTTTGTTTTCTAAGCTTCTTGCATTTGCTTGCTTTTGAGTAACTTTTTCTCTGTAATTTGTGTTTACATATTATGCCAAAACCGCTGCTTTTTGCACTGGATCTGCTTAAGCCTTGCTCAATATTTATAACAAGGGCCTACTTCTATGGTGCCAACTGGTTTTGTCTATTGCAGTAGCTGGGTGCCCAAGGAAGAGAGGCTAGCTTTCTTTCCTTTCATTGGTGATGTTGTCCCTTACACCGAATGCTGTGTTTGTCACCTATATCAGACTTCATTGCGTGTGCGTGTGTATTTGTGTGCACAGTTGCATGGTGGAGTGTGATTTTTATCGGGACCCATTGCCCCAATGTTCAAGCCAAATCTACGCCCTTGAGATTGAGTCTCAGTCTCTTGTCTTGCCACACATCCAGTGCTGACCCCAGAACAGCTTTAAACATCTGTGGCACACTGTACCTCTCTGGAGAGCCTTGGAGGATCCTGACATTTAAATAAAAGATGCTGTAATCCTGGAGAAATGTCATACCTTACAAGGGTGACCAAAATCTGATAACATGGAAAAGCTTTTAAACCAGAAAGAAAAAGGGTGGCTTCACTTAAAGACTAACCTCTCTATTTTCTTCCCATACAAGCTGCAAGGACACACTACTCCAATCAAAGATGTATGCATTGGCTTACCCTACAATTTACATGTTGTTTACCAGGTTTGCCTGGTAAACATGCTATTTTTAATTGTTAAGCCCTGTTATGAAAGCTTATGTTGCCAGGGCATACATTGATTGAACAGAACAAGCAGAAATGATGTCAGGTAAGGCTCCCTCTTAGCTTGGAGCACCTCAGCCAGTTTGAAATTGAGACCATTGTCATTTTGGCTCATTGTTAGACTAGAGTATTTTATGAATATTTCATTCCTCTTGCCGCTTGCTTCTTGCCAACTTCACCAGTATTCAACCTGCATACAGATTTTGAGTATGTGAAGAGAATGGCTGTTAAAGTAGAGTATAATACCTTTTCTGTAGTGGTACTGATGTTGTCATCCACATATGTGCATGCCAACTTGCAAGTGTGCAAAAATGTAGATAAATGTCTCACATTACAGAAATTTTGTGTGTTCTTGCCATTTTTATTTTTTGGCTGGCTTTACTACATTAACCATAGTTAAACAATAACATTTATAGTAAAAACCATAGTTACCGCAAAATTTACAGTGGTTTTACAGCAGTAACGATTGTTTGTAGTAAAACCATTGTAATATTAAAGAAAAATTAAAACTGTAGTATTAAAAATTTGGTCTAAAAACACATGGTTACTAAGTTTTATTATAGTAACACCATGCTTAATTTGTTGTACATGTCTATGGTTTTTAAACCTATAGTTCCTACCACAAAAACATGGTTAACACAGTCATGGTCAAAGCTTTGGCTGTTCCCAAATGTACATAAAGCTTCTGCTTACCATTCAACGCTTGTCTCTTCATACCTTACTCAGGCCAGGTAAACAAATACTGAAACAAACAGACTAGGAGATGACTCCAGTACAAACCTTTTCTTTCAATGAATGGCACAAACATTCTACAATCCCAATGGACCTCCATCCCATATGCACACATTCTTCCTTTATAGTATAGTGACTGGTCAAACAGTCCTGGAACAGTTGTATGAAGAGTAGATTTAGAAGACATTTGCTATGTAAAATTCAACAGAAAGGGCTCTGAAGATGCTTTGAGACTTGGACATCATTATGATTTTATATTTGTATGACATGTATGTGTACCTGAAAAAGACAAAGAAAGAGACTTCATAACATTGACATATTTTAACATGCATCTAACCCAGTAGTTCTCAGGTGATTTTGCTCCAGGACCCAAATTATACATTGGACATCAAGAAATCTAACACAGTACCAAAAGTTTTTATCATATGAAAGTTGATAAAAAATATCTTTAGAAATAAAATATTGAATTGTATAATAGTGAACCTAATAAGCCCAAAACTATGTAAAATTTGTAACTACATAGAATGAATAGGAATATTCCTAACTAGGAAAATTCAACTTCAAATTTGGTTTCTAAATGTCTCTTACATTTTTATGGTTTTAATGATGGTAGCAAGAAAACCTGTATCTAATGCTGTTTATATAGATAGATAGATGGATGGATGGATGGATGGATGTGTGATAAGTGCTTTCTCATCCATTTTAAAGAAATGTTCCGGGTTCACTACAGGTTAAGCTCAATGGACAGCATTTATGGCATAATGTTGATTAATAAAAAAATAATTTCGACTCATCCCTGTTTTATTTAGAAACAAAATGAAACAGCTGTGGTTTCATTAAGGCACTTACATAGAGGTGAATGAGGCCAGTCCATAAATATTACAATACATACTGTTTCAAAAGTAAAGCCACAAGATGAAAACATTTTACATTTTAACTTGATTTTAGTGTGATGAAATTGCTTACTAACCTCTTTTGTGTAAAGTTATATCCAATATTACAACTTTGTTGTCATGGCAACGTAATGGCAGAATACCTTGTAATCTGGAAAACACTGTAACACTGATTTTATCACTCTAAAACATGTTAAAATGCATAATCTTATATCGTGTGGCTATACTTTTAAAGCAGTGTGTATTTTAACGTTTAATGACTGGCCTCATTCACTTCCATTGTAAATGCCTTACTGTAACCGAGATTTTGGTTTGTTTTAAATAAATGAGGGACGAGTCTAAATAATTTTTTGTGTGGCAATCAACATTATGAGACAAATGCTGTCAACTGACCTCCACTTCTATTTAGCCTAGAACACTCCTATAATAGTCAATTGCCCTATTTATTTTTTGTCATAATTATACACAATTATTTTGTTGGTTGCATTTACCATAGTTTTTTTTTTCCTATTTGCAACCCTTCCAGAACAAATCTATGAACTCACCAGTTGCGACCCACCAGCTCTATAATAACATGACCAGTGCTCTAACATAACATAGCTGTTTCCAAAAAAAAAAAAAAACTCAGAAGATTATCACTTTCTTCCCTGGAGTTTAGGAGCACCTTTCCTCCCTATGGGGAGCTATATGGCAGCATTAGCAAAATGGAGAATTAATTGGAAAAAGTATGAAAGTGAGAAGTTGCTTACTGTTCCCTGCACCAGCCTTCAGTGCCTCCTGTGACCCCGCTCAAAGTGGCATTGCTATTAGAGCGCTCAAGGCATTTGACCTTCCTGGAAAAAAACCCTGTCACAAATCCGCCCCAGGTACTTAGTTCTAATGGCCCTTTACAACTAGGAAAGGTCTGTTGTTATTGTTGCTGCATCTATGGGCTTTTTTCTTTTTACCTTACAAATCCTGAGGCTACAAAATCGGCCCATGCATCATGGACATTGAATTTTACATTGGATTCGGTGTGACCAGCCAGCTAGAGTGGTGTCTAATGTAATCCGAAATATGTTGGGTAGATTACCCAGCCCCTACCCATAATAAAATAAAATAAAATAAATGAACAAAGAAAGACGGTAGATTAAAAAAAAAATCGATCCCATTTTCTCCCAGTTTGGAAGGCTCAGTTCCCACTACTTAGTAGGTCCTCGTGGTGGCGCAGTTACTCACCTTAATCTGGGTGGTGGAGGACAAGTCTCAGTTGCCTCCGCATCTGAGACCATCAGTCCGCGCATCTTATCACATGGCTCGTTGTGCATGACACTGAGGAGACTCATGCTACTCTCCGCGATCCATGCACAACTTACCATGCGCCCCATTAAGAGCGAGAACCACTAATCACGACCACGAGGAGGTTACCCCAACTGGGCCAATTCGGTTGCTTAGGAGACCTGGCTGGAGTCACTCAGCACGCCCTGGATTCGAACTCGTGAATCCAGGGGTGGTAGTCAGCGTCAATACTCGCTGAGCTACCCAAGCCCCCCTAGAAAGACGGTAGATTTAATAAATCACCCAAAAGGAGTTTTCACGGTGTCATAAAAATGCACTCCTGTGAAAAGCACCTTGATAGGAGGACTGGAATAGGAAGACAGACCTCCGGCCAGCAAAATAACAAATTATTGGTCTCTGTCAAGAAACAGATGTTGGAAATGCAAATTGTTATTGCTCGCCACTTTTCATTTTGTTTGCTTTGCGAGTGTGGCCCTTTGTCCCCAGGGTGAGCTGGCTTATTCTTTTATGAAAAGGTGAAAAAGACACAGGTAAAGAAAGAACGGTCGGGAATATGATTCTTGAGAAGATTAATTAAATTCTTTAGGTGTTATCTGTTTGAATAATATTTAGACTTGTGATTTATTAAATGGAATTCACTGTCATAAGATACCAGACAGAAATAAATCATCTATGGTTTTGATATATAAGCAAATGCATAATATATGTGCCCTTAGAAATGTTGATTGCATATTAACGTCTAGCGAGAAGTGCCTTTGTGGTAGAGGTTTTATTTGAATGTCACCTTTCCTTACATAAATATACTGTGGTAATCATAGTTTTGGCCAAAATATCAGTTATACTGGAATTGTGTCAGGAATTACACTTAGAGTTGACTTTATTATGCTGTTCAAGTTGCTTGAGTTGTATATAACATATAATATTCCTTTAATTTTGGAATATTCTTCAAAAAGTGTAAAAGGCTCTGTAGGTAAAGTTTATGTGAAGTCATTTCTGCACCACTCTCAAAAATAATTATTTGGCTGAACTTGATTCAATCATGAACAGTGGTTCCACATGTTTGAAATAAGTTTTCTTAAAATTCATATGTAATCTCAACTCAAATACTTTGTGAGGAGGGAACCTTACTGAATTAGGTTAACCCAACCAAATAAGACATGTCAAAATAGCTCAAATGAATCTTTTAATTCTTTATATTCAAACTGGTGATGGTGAATGTTAGCATGCTAAATAGATGCAAATGTGAAGCACTACAGAGTGCAGCTTGACAACTATGCTATGGTTAGCACAGCAATTGCTCATTAATGAGCATGTTTAATATCACACACCACACATTCTCTTCCTCATCCTATAAGATCAAGATCCACTCTTTACCATAACCCCGAAAGCTCTAAAAATCAATACTCATCTTGCACAAAAACACATAAACTAACACTTAATTTTAACATTTACTCTCCCCATCAAGTCTCATGCAAAGCATGCTGGGAACTAGAAATCCCCTGCCCAGTTTTAGTTAACCAAACAAAAAATATTTATGTTGACCCAACACAAATGGATTAAACTTTTTTTTTTTTTTTCATTGAAACAACTCAGTTAAATTAAGTTCCCTTGAAAAAGGGAAGATTCTCTAAACCTTATGATAGGGAATAGTCAATTTCCCTATGAAATGGTAGACCTAATTGGTAATCTGGCATTTTTGTAAGGGTTAAGTGTCTCATGGCCAAGTTATGTTTTTGCTCTGACAGTTGTGACATCAGATTTATCACACACTCAACAAACGCAGGCTGACTGCTGCACAATATTTTCATATTAGCTTAAATGTCATTGCATCTCACACATTGTGTTTGCATGTGTGTGACAGAGAGATGCAGACAAACAGCGAGGCGAATGGTAGCGTGCTGTTCATTTGCATCAAATATTCTTCTGTCTTTCTGCCACGGGTTGACAATTACGGCAATGTTAACACTATGGCTAACCTGCGTCCCGCTTTGATAACCCCACACATCCCTATATATGTTAATGTGAAAGTGAACCCACTTTGCATGGAAACATTGCTGAGTCAATTTTCCAGGCCTCGCCATGCGGAAAATAGGAGGAATATGATATAAGACGCAACTGAGACTCTGATATTGCTTGGTGCATATACTGTATTCTAAGATAATGTGTGTAGGTGTACCATGACATTTGAGGGCTTTAGCTGTATATGAAATCATATAACATTCCTCTCCAACCAATCACACTGCAAAAAAATAAAGAAAGAAAAAAAAATCTTATTTTACAGTAATAATATTAAAACATCCTTAAAACAAGGTAAATTTACTTGAGAAGCAAGATGAAGATGAAAGATATTAAGTCTTGTTTTCAAGTAATATATATTGAAATAAGATTATTTTTCTTACCCCATTGTTCTTGGTTTAAGCATAAAAACCTTCCAAAGAATTTTTATTTTTTATTTTTTTTATTTATTTATTTTTAAGATTTATGTTTTTAAAAAACTGTTTGCCAATGGAGTTACAAAAATAAATTTAAAGGGATAGTTCACCCAAAAATGAAAATTATCTCATCATTTACTCACCCTCATGCCATCCCAAATGTGTGACTTTATTTCTTCTGCAGAAAATAAATGAAGATATTTAGTTTTTATTTAATTTCTCAGCTTTTGGCCCAAACAATGCAAGTGAATGGGTGGCAAAAATTTGAAGCTCCAAAAATCACATAAATCAGCATAAAAGTATCCCATAAGACTCCAGTGGTTAAATCAATGTCTTCAGAAGCGACTTAATAGGTGTGGGTGAGAAACAGATCAATATTTAAGTCCTTTTTTACCATTAATTATCCTCCCTGCTAAGGGGGGGGGGGGGGGTTGTCCCTGTGTCCCTGTGTCCCTGTGTCAATATGGATTGAAATATTGGAGCCATATGGATAACTTTTATGATGCCTTTATGTGCTTTTTGGAGCGTCAAAATTTTGGCACCCATTCACTTGCATTGAATAGACCTAAAAAGCTGAAATATTCTTCTAAAAATCATAATTTGTGTTCAGCAGAAGAAAGAAAGCCATACACATCTGGGATGGCATGGCGGGGGTAAATGATGAGAGAATTGTAATTTTTGGGTGAACTATCCTTTGTATTCTCTGAAAACAAGTCTTTATGCAATTTTGCTTCTCAAGCAAATGTATCTCGTTTCAAGGGTGTTTAGATATTTTACTGGAATACAAGACAAAATACTGATTAAGAATTTTATTTTTTTTTATATAATGCATAGGTTTCAGGTATAATGCATAGATTTGATTAATTTAATTGCAAATGAAAGACGATGTGGAGGCACTTGAGTCACAAGAAGGCACAACTTTTTCTTTGCCTCACCAGGTGTGCACTCAGTAAAAGTGCAACAAATATGTCTTTCCTGGATTCTGATGAACAGGAATGAGGCTCTTTATTTTAAAAGACCAAAAAATGGCTTCAGTAGAGACCCTTGAGACAGACATGGCATTCAATCAGCGATCATACTGATTTGAGTACTACAGAAAAAATGCACTTGTTCAGTAGTTTTTTCTTCTATCCACGGACATATCCATTAATTTTTCTTTGCAATCTACAGAACATCCAAATCTAAATGCACTTTCTTTGTGACTAAAGTGATTTTCTTGTTTTTGCTAAATGCTCAACTTTGAAACAGAAAGAAAGGAAACATATTCTTGAAAAATATTTTCAAAATTATGCACACTCACATGAGATGAAGACTCTTGTCATATCATGATTATTACCATGTTGAGATCATGAGCAGCAGAATATTGCTTAGTACTTACTTTATCTCAGTAATCATTTGTAATTTGTTACTTTAAGTCATAGAATTAATTAATCATGCTTATAATGTGGTATAAAAGTGAAAAATGGAAAAAGCAGCCCTCTACAAAGTGAGTAAATCACTCGCATATGCATATGCGACTAAATTTCAAGCTATGTGACTAAAATATGTCTGTTATTAGCCAATGGCGAGTAAATATTAAGATTTCATTCACTAGTTATTGAGTTGTGTAGTCACAAAGCACCAAAATCTGAAAAACTTGCTGAATAAGAAGCTGGTGATTATGAAGCTGGATTCAGTCTCGTCTTTTACAGCATGTTGACTCGTGAGCACGCACCCTAAAGGAAATGTACCTTTTTTGGCTGCACTTTTCCACGGACTGTCTGTATACAGACCAGTAATGCACCTGCCCTGTTGAATGGCTGTTGGAAGATAAAAGTGTTGCAAAACTCAAGAGCTTGTAGATTTAAATGTGAGAATTTGTACAATAAATATTTGTACAAGCAAGTCAATACTTATTATGCACATAAAAGTTTTCTTTTGGCTCGTTCCATGTATTTTGTGACCAAAGACGAGATCCACACACCTAATTTTCATTTCATGTCTCTTTTAATATCCCTTTGGTTATTTTCAATCAATTGGTAATAAAAAAAGGTACAAATAAACTAAATACTAATAACACATTGCGCAACTTTTCTCTCGTTAATGTGCGCTGTGCTCATTCAACTATAAACATTTGCTTGTGGAGCAGCCATTCTCCTGAAGAGACAGTACCAATTTAGTGGTTGTTATTCATGTCAATGTAAACTCAATGTAAATCTCACAAGTGCATATAAAAACATTAAACAAAGTGTAGTAAGTGTAATAAATGTGTAAATACATAAATATTTAAAGGCATAATCATACATTATTAAATATTTTAAAGCTACACTATGTACGTTTTGGCCCTCTAGCGGTTAAAAAACAAAACTGCATGTGTCTTGCGGAAGAACATTGTTTTGGTAATGACGCAAGTTGTGCTTCGGCTCTGCTTCTCTGTGCGGATGAATGTGGTTCGAGGCACCAGTGTACACATGGATACAGGACATCTTATCAGAGCGAATGGACAAATAAATAACGAAAGAAAGGAAAAGAAAGATATATGAAAACATGTCATCTGTGCAGGTAAGTGCCATATCTTATGCTGTTGTTTTGACTTATTGAAAACATTGATGTTTTGAAATAAATGACATTACATAAGTTAGGCAACGTTCGTTAACATTAGACATAATGATTGCTAGTCTGATAAGGTCAAACGTTGTAAAGTTTTAATAACTGCAGGATATTCTGGCCAAATAGGCCACGGTAGTAACTAATTTATAGATTGCCATTGTTACCAACCAGTGGTCAACATCATTTCAAGACTCACATGTCCTTGGTATTGTTGGTATATAAGGGCCTCCATTGACTGGCACCACTTTATATTTCTGAACTTCTCCACCAATATCAGACTCCAAGGTCTTTAAGATCGTCTCAGAGTCTACTGTTGTGTGTTCCAAGGACTCGTCTTAAAACTATGGGTAATCGTTCTTTTTCTGTCATGGGCCCTCGGTTGTGGAATGCTTTGCCGCTATTGATTAGGTCTTGTCCAACCTTAGATCTTTTTAAGTCTAATCTAAAGACCCACCTGTTCTCCCTTGCTTATGAGTCATTGTAACATATTGTGCAGTATCACCTTATGGTGTTATTTTATTTTATTTTATTCTTATTTTGTTTTACTATTTATTATATGTTGGTCAGTTTTGTACAGCACTTTGGTCAACATTTGTTGTTTTTAAGTGTGCTATAAAAATACAATTTGATTTGATTTGATTTGGCTAGATATAAAGGATTTGTTTATATAAATTATTGCTGTGTGAAAAATACACACATGTGCAAGCAAGTGAAAAGTTCTGCACCGATTACAGTGTAATTATTGTATTTCACTACATAAACGTGTGTGTGTGTGTGTGTGTATGTGTGTGTGTGATTACACAACTATACATAAAACATATCAATAAAATATCATACCTGTTGATTAAGAAATCCAGGTATTATTACGGACTCTGTCACTTTCCCTTTTTGCTTGTAGACTCTGCTCTGTTCGGGGTTTCTTTGTTTTTACAACCAGTGATTCCCCGGAGGTTTGTCATTTTGAATGATCCATGGTAAAGTTTTCTCGTTCGTTGTGACAACAAACTGTCAGCTTCACGCTACTCCCACACCATACACGAGCTACAGTAGCCGGAGCTTATTTTCTCTGTGTACGGATATGACGTCAACACATGAACACGCAAATTTAGCCTAACCGTTTTGTGTGTAATTCCATGCTAATTATTAGGTTCCAACCTCGTATATATATTGTTACAAAATGTGTATGAAATTTCATATAGAGGCAACAGCTTGTATCATTATTAAAAATTTAATTTCATGACATTAGATGAATTGACAGAATGTGAACTATGTACATTTTGAAAAAAAAGCTCAAATGTGATTAACATGATGAAAAGTGCAATACAAAATAAAATGTACAATCCTGCATACTATATTGTGTGAAGTCATATATATATATATGAATTCTACAGTATATAGAATAGAATATATATATATATAGTGTGTGTGTGTGTGTGTGTGTGTGTGTGTGTGTGTGTGTGTGTGTGTGTGTGTGTGTGTGAAGATGCCCCCTTCTCAGTTTGTTTAATATCTTTTCAGTTTTCAGTTGCATTACGCTTAGATGTTGTCAAAATTGATGTCGAGTAAAAACAAAAATGTATTAGCCAATGGCGATTCTTTCTCCAACATGTTCTTAGAGGGTTGAAAAGGAAAAAAATATTAGTCCTAAAGGTGAAAAAGGGGAGTCAAACAAGCCTAGATTTACTAAATTATATTTTCTCTTATAGGGTAGATTTATTCGTTAAAACTTTTAAAACCTAATATTTTAACCCGAGGGTGTCTCAAATCCACCTTGTTTTGCAGTCCTTCATACTGACACTTCCAACCCCGATTTGATTCCAAACCTTGTGATTAAGGTCAATTCACCACTAAATATCACATAATAGATTTCCTGGTTCATGTTTGTCTTGGGTCATAGCCACTCAGAATCAGATCAAAACTGTATGCGTCAAACTATTTAAACCTGATCCTTTAGACTTTGGCCTAAACTTAAATGCCAGTCATGCATAAATCCATTCAGGAATTAAAATTTTCCAATATTTAAAAAATTAGTCAGGGTTTCTGGCCCATGGCACAGAATAGAACACAATAGAGAGGAGCAGCACAGTTGTTAAATATGTTCTCGTGAGTATTTTTAAATGCCCTGACCCTGGGGTGAATACTTATCCTCTAGCAGAGGGATGCTTTGAGGCTGGCAGTGGGCAGCGGGGTGGGAAAGATGGGCTGGTAATTGCCATGGCAAGACATGGGTATTTTAGAATGCCTGAATACATGAATAAGTATGTTGCAGATGCTGGGGAAGCTTGCAGTTGGTATTCAAGTTCGGGGGCGGATGAAGTCTGAATTGCATCTTAGGCTGCATCTATTAACTAGGTTTTCCACTTTTGGAAGAAAATGTGACTGGTGCTTGCCCATGTAAAATGTGATGCATGCAGTATTGTTGAGGATGGTTACCAGTGTGTTGCTAAGTAGTTGCTAAGATGTTCTGATCTGTTTTTAACGTGTTGCTGTGTGATTGCTTAAGTGCTCAGGGCTGCATTTCCCAAAAGCATTGCAAGCTTAAACTGAGACCATTGGCACCAATGATAAAATCATTTAGTGTGATAAAATCACTTGCTGCAAGTGTAGATCTGGTACAAATGTATCCACTCACAAGTTACATAGATTATATCAATAGAAATGTAGCAGAGGGATCCAGCAACACTTGAGGTAAAAAAAAAAAAAAAAATCACTTCCTAACTTTATCTTTGTAAAGTAATATTCAATATTATAACTTGGATGTCCTGACAACAAAGCCTTGTAATCCCATTCTTGGATGTAATGTAGCTTACACAGATATGGTTAGTAAGTGATTTTATCACACTAAAATCATGTTAGCATGTATAACATTTATGTCTTGTGGCTGTAATTTTGAAAATGTGTATTTTAATGTTTATGAACTGGCCCCATTCACTTCCATTGCAAGTGCCCTATGTTACCACTTTTTTAATAAAAAAGTTAGAAATTATTTTTTGGGCAATAATAATAATTATTATGATTATTATTATTAGTAGTAGTAGTAGTAGTAGTAGTAGTAGTATTAGTAGTAGTATTATTATTATTATATAGATGCTGTTGATTTACAATTGCTTAACTTTTTGAATCAGGAACATTCCTTTAAGGGTTTTTACTTGGGCATTATGTATTTAAAATGTAAGAAACATCCATACTTTCCATGGCAGTGTACCCATTCTGATTGTCTATTGTTTTAGAAGGGCATTTTATGGTTAATAAACCCTCAACACCCGTTGGCATTGTTAAAAATTAAATCAGTCTGTTTTTTCACACAAGTTTTGATGTCTAAAAATAAAAACAACATCAGTTAAATTGTTTCACAATGCATTACCTTTAAACATGACCTGCAAGGTTTGTTATTTAGTCCTGCTCCCTCTAGTAGGCCCACAGTGTGTGATGCAAAGCTTTGTGTAGTTTAATGCACAAACAAGAACATGTTTAACCCCTAGTTCTCAAAGGCGTATTTAATGAGTACAAACAGAGATATCTATTGTCATTTCTCTACACCGGCGATAATGATTGATTACATTCGATCAGATAAATAGTCAAGGGCTGTTTGTTGAAATCAATAAGCATTTACAATAATGCAAATGAAAAGTGTTGTTGCAAAATATCTGCCATATCCACCAAGTGGCGCTCTAATGTCATGCTTAGTACAATAGAACATTTATCAACAAGTTAATGTGCCAAATAACCCAAGCTTAACGGTATCTATTAACTACCCCTAAAATAAGATGGAAATTAAAGGTTGATAATGTTATTCCTAAACCCAGCCCTAGACAGAACTCTAAAATCTGGAAGGTTGCTAGCTACGTTGTTCCAGGACCAACAAGCCAATATCCTTCCTGGCAAAAGTCTCCATTTTGATAAACAATGACCATAAAAAAGTGTTTGGACACTTAAACCACACTTAAAAATGCATGAATGTCATTGCATTTTATACCAAAATATCAAACCAAGTGGCCTTTTTAAGGAAAGACGGCATACGCACACTTTTCAAGCAAAACATTTGACAAAAAGTGGTTTGTTAGTTTTTAAATTATAAAACAAAAGACATGCTCTTCCACATTAAGACAAAACATATTTGGACACCTTCTGGTTGTCAGACATTAGTGGAAAATGTTTATATTTAATGTGATGAACTACACCTGTGGATTCTCTGCTAGGCACCTGTGAGAACTTTAGAGGAACTGACGTCATACATGCACTAAAAGTGACCTTGGGAGCAGTTGGTCAAAAGAAATTACAAAAATGGCTAGTTAGTTAGTTCTGAAAAAAAGGTGTATTGTTGTTTGTAAGCAGATGCCACTTGGTTTGAGATTTTGTTTATAATGCAATGAAATGTGTGTGGCTTAAACCCAAAAATGAAAATTCTCTCATCATTTACTCAACCTCATGCCATTCCAGATGTGTATGACTTTCTTTCTTCAGCACCACACAAACAAAGATTTTTAGAAGAATATCTCAGCTCTGTTGTTCCATACAATGCAAGTGAATAGTGATCAGACTTCTGTAGCTCCAAAAATCACATAAAGGAAATATGTAAATAGAAGTAATCCATAAGACTCCAGTGGTTAAATCCATATCTTCAGATGCAAGATATGAGACATTTTTCTGAAAATCTTTGTTTGTGTTCTGCTGAAGAAAGAAAGTCATACACATCTGGGATGGCATGAGGGTGAGTAAATGATGAGAGAATTTTCATTTTTGGGTGAACTATCCCTTTAAGCGTGCAAATACTTTTCTAGATATGAAAAAGCTGTATTCTACACATTCAAAGACCATCCTCACGGATACCACCAGAGACTTTACCATAGTGACGCATCACTTGTCTCACAGATTGTTCCCACTCAGCAGGCTGGCCATCTGGCTTGTCTTTACAACAAGGACAGAAATACAAATCATACCTAGCTACAGTTATTGCAGAGGTTACACATTACCAAAAAAAACAAAAAAAAAACGGAACATATCTGGAGTAAGCTCACTAGAGCGCTGCAGCTCCCAGCCATATGGGGACTTAAATGGATTCTAGAAGTCTTCAGTCTATCTGCTGAGCGCAGGTTTTACTAGAACTACACAGAAACAGAACGCATCCAACATAACGCAGGGGAATCTACTAGCTGCCGTGCTGACACAATGAGGCCACTATAAGGAAGTTTTGGAGCATATCATTTTCAGTGACTGTTCAAGAGGCTGTGGGCCTGTTGTGTGACAAAAAATATTTAACATCATAAGACACTGCTGTGACTGTTTTGCTGTTGCAATTTATAAGAATTGTTCCTGTTGTCATAGGTTGTCATAGGTCCACGCAAGTGTTCAGAGCTTATGCAGTCTAATCTGTTTAATTTTTTGCCTTGCCTTGATTTTTGTAGCAACTGTTTGATGTTGGAAATGCCTGTTTCTTGTCCTGTGTTTGATGGGGTCACAGTGGGTTCAAATTCAGTCCTGCTCTGAATACCAACACAACCACAAACTGAATTTTAAAACTATGAATAGAGAAATGTGGAAACTGTTTAGCCACTCAAGTTACTTTCAGGGAAGACTCCCAAATGAGATCTCCTTAAATCTGCTGTGAATTCTTTCACATAAAATGTACTTACTACGGAAGCCCTGAACCACAAGGTGGAGAAAAAAAATTACAGTAAAAAAAATTTATTAAAAATAATAATAAAAAAAAATAGTGTCTCAGTTCCTTCCTGAGCCTGTCTTAATTTTTTTTCTCTCTTCCTAAATTGTTTTTTTCTCTCTTCAAATTTTTTTTTCTCTCTTCAAATGTGTTTTTTTTTTTTTGTCTCTTCAAAAAAAAAAAAAATTCCTCTCTTCCAAATTTTTTTTCTCTCTTCCAAATTTGTTTTCTTCTCTTCAAAAATGTTTTTTTCTCTCTTCAAAAATTTTTTTTCTCTCTTAAAAAAAAATAGTTTTTTCTCTCTTCCAATTTTTTTTATTTTTTTATTTTTCTCTCTTCAAATAAATGCATCAGAATGTCTTATAAGTTCAAATCAGTATTATATCGGCCATCTTTTATTTCAAATTTGTAGTACATTACCAGTAAATTTATTTTCCTACCTAATAACTGAGTAATGTTAAATGTATAAACTTAAAGTGAAACATTAAATTAAATTAAAATGGTAATAATGTCAAATTCTGTATATATAGTTTTTAACTTTTTTACATTTATGAACACTTTCGTAACACATTTTCTTTTTTTCTTTTTCTTTCTTTGAAATTTTCCACAGATCCCTTAGCACCCCCTGGCAGCCCCCTGGTGGTCCTCGGACCCCAGTTTGAAAACCCCTACTACAGCCAGTCAGAAACCTTGGAGGAACCTCTCTGTCTGTCAGTCATTTTGTGTGTTTTTGGTTTGTTGACAGTGACACGTCCATGGGTGGCAGGGCTTTGTCTAATTTGGTGTCAAAGTGGTCCAAGATGGCTAACATTGCTTACAGTAGCTTTATATCACAATAGTTTCTTCTAGAAAGCAATGAGATTAAATGGAGAGCAAATTGAGACTTAAATGTCTTAAACTATGCTCAGATTTGCCAAGATACCAAAGTCTGCAATCAAAAGTCAGAAGTCAGTATGAGTATTGAATTTATCCGAGACCAAATATTCTAAATGCTGTTCACATTCAGAACATTCTCTTTTGGTTTATAATTGTTTCTATTTAGAATTGTTTGGAGAAAAAAAGTCTATAATTACTGAGAACACCATTACATCTCCTGAGCTGTGAAGAGCAACCTCGGAGCAAAACATTTCTTCTCTGGGCAGGCCAAATTTGTAGGCAAGCCATATGGATTGTAACTGGACCACAGATGAGATTTAAGCGCAAGAGTACCCTCACTTGAGGGCAAAATTTATGTCATGAGTAAACATAGCTATTGCCGCAGCTCCAATGTGAGAGCCATTAGTAGTGGCATTACTGCCTGGAACAGCAAAGCACAGGACAGAGCAGTTCCAAACCGGTGTAATTTTAGATAATAGCAAAAATACATTTCAGAATTATTTTGATTTCTTACAAACATGTGCAGTAGGCATAGGATAGTAGATCAAATTACAGCTGATCATTTTAAATATTTAATGAAACATGATGTAGCCTATGAAGTATCTTAAATTTATGTAGCTTATAGTGTAGCTTGCTAATTTATCTAAAGCTTAGCTTTCAGCTTAGCTAATTTGCTAGCTTTACTAGTTTTGGAGTAGCTTGCCCAACACTGTCAGAATCTGCTAAAGATACCTCCTTGTATGATTCAGTTATTGCTTTTCTGGGTTGTTGTTATTTACCCAGGGTAAGCATGTATACAGGATGAATAAATGCTACATACTGCATAAAAATGTATTTGAATATAAATGTGAAATTATCGCAATGCATGACACTGAACTGTAAATAAGCAATCTTGTCTCTGTAATCAAATATTTGTGCACATGCTTCTGTATGCTTTTTAACTCGTTTCTATCTGCTTTATTTTCCATTCTATGTAAATAACAAGCTGGACAATTTCTGGCTTAATTCAGAATCGAACAGACAGACATTAGCCATGTAACATGTCCTGAACTGCAGTGATCTACATCCACATGGCCAGAATTGACCCCCAGTGGATTAAGAGATCCAAATTGGCTCTTTGATATATGGCCAGTGCTTGTTAACAATGTTCCCTTCTGTCAGTTCTCTCCATTTCTCTCAAGGTCAGCTACCTCCCCTGCTGGACAAATAGGAGATGGCCTGAGTATAATCAGTGATGCTCACACATACAAGAGTCTCAAAAGTCAAGAGTTGCAAAACTCAAGAGTCTCTTAATGTAATATATTTAACAAAAGCTAACAAAAGGTTTCTTAAAGAAAATGAAGCCTATTTTACGACCATTCATTTTTGTATCATGACATTTTTATAATAATTATGCACATTTACCCCTAATTCTCATTACTATAATGCAATAATAATAATAATAATAATAATAATAATAATAATAGTTACTTTAATGCAAATATATATATATATATATATATATTATTTCAACTGTAAATTATTTATACTACATTATCATAGTATTTGTTGCATTTAATTTATGCAGTTATATTTAAAAAAAGTATAAATGCATTTTTACTGTAATACATGAAAAATACTCTATTACAGTAATAATAATGTAATGGGGTGGTTGGGGTGGGGTGGAGTGCAAGTAAACATTATTTAATTGTCATGAAAATAATGTCACAATGCAACAAAAAAAACATCCTACAAATAGGCTTCTTTTTCTTTATACAATGAATTGTGACCTGGGCATACTTTCATAAGAATCCACACCAAAGCTAATTAGAAGCCGTGAAGGTCAAAGTCTCTTGCACTTCATCGTACCCTTTAGCCATGAAGCGTCTCACTTGACAGTCACAGCCACAGCGACAGAAATCCAGGACATCTGACAAAGAGATTGAAAGAGACACCCAGACTGGCGACTTTCAGTCTTTTGAACCTCCTCCTTCCCATAAACCTGTTATATGACCCCTATAGGATTGTCACAAACACTTCCTTTCATATTAAAGCTTGATGTGTTGAACAATAGAGCCCAAGATGGGAGAACACAGGCTCTTCTATTCTTTCCTGCCTCTTTCATGGCATGTTTATTGTCACAGCTGTTTTTCTCCACGCAGATGCATGCTCCAACATGGAAAAATGGCCATCAGATCTTCCTTCTTCTGGGCGTAGAGCCACAGTTTCTCCTCCCTCGTTTGGACTGAAGCAGGAAGCTTATTGATGTCAGGTTTGTGCAGGATTTAATGTGAAAAAAGAGAAAAGTAAATATTTTGGGTCAGTGTCACGTCCAGGACACAATTGCGCTGACATGAAAGTCAGACTAGGTCTTTGAAAGCCACAGGAATTTGGAGGAACGTATTATACAGTTTGATTCTGCTGATGTATGGAGAACATGTACTGTAAAAAAATACTGTAGAATAAATTTACAGGATAACAAGGCTACTTTTTGCCATACTTTGACAGGGTTTTTTAACAGTAACTGGATTTTCTCCCCTTTTCTCCTCAATTTGTCATGCCCAATTCCCGAGAGCGAGAACCACATTATAGCGACCACGAGGAGGTTAACCCAACATGACTCTACCCACACTAGCAACCGGGCCAATTGATTGCTTAGGAGATCTGACTGGAGTCACTCAGCACGCCCTGGATTTGAACTTGCGACTCCAGTGGTGGTAGTCTGTGTCTTTACTTGCTGAGCTACCCCTCAGAGAATATATCCTGAATTAAGTTTCCTTTTCTAACCCCTTGTTACCCACATTTTTTTTTTTTTTTTTTTTTTCTTGTTTTAAGCATAAACCTAACTAAATTTAGTCATTTTTATGGTTACAGCAAGAAAAAAACTGATCAATGTGCTGTCATTAACTGTAATCTATAAACTCAAACTGTGATTTCTGTATTTTCATAAAGTCTGAAATCCGATCACAATATGGTGCTGTACAGCTAAATTAAAATCTGTTATGATGGCTATGTTAATTGTTTTGAACTTCGTCTAGAGAACTAATGTCTAATAAGGAATAAACAGACATAATTAGTAAAAACTGATAATGAGAATGTCCCTCCCTCTAATACCACCTGCAACAGATTTATGGCTTTGACATTACTAAAGCATAAAGGCTTTTTATTTTATTTTATTTTTTTATGGATGAACCATTCATTATTTCTTGCCCAAACTACCAGTTTCAATAGGAAATACTCCAACATAGGACAGAAAACTGCTCGTCAAGCCATTTCATGGGGTCTTTAAACAACATCGGCTCACCTATGTCCTATATGCATCAATTTCCTGCTTATTTTGTGATTTCCTGTTCCTAATGTGTGTGATTCTACAAAATTACATCTAATTCTAACATTAGCCTTTGCACTGCAGTGATTTATCTTGAACCGGATCAAGGAAATCCCTTGCTCTGAGCATTTTATGCCTTCTTTTTTACAGACGTCAAAGACATTAACAAACATTTCATTGTGCTATAAACACTTGTTGCACGCAGAGGAAAAGGATTTGACCATTAGAAAGGAATACGTGTGTGATAGTTTGTGTACGTGTCATGTGTCATGCAAAAACCTATCATTATCAACAGTCTTGAAATGTTTTTTAACTTAATAACTTAAACTTAACTGCACTTTCAGTGGCGTGACAGTAGTTCTGCTGTCTTCAAAATTGTGTCGTGTTTTTCCTGTTACAAACTACTTTTTTCAGCATGTAGCCAACTGAGTAGCAATAATCAGACATGCTCTCATAAACTGTTCTCTCTCTTACTTGAAAGTCCGATTCATTCTAGTGAATTGGTTCTTTCGAACGATTCAGGTAAACAAACTGATTAAAAAAAACATTTACATTTCGATTTCTTAGTTCAGTTATATAAATTGTGGTGTATTCTATTTTGTGGTGTATTCTAGTTTTTTGTTGTATATTTAGAGTAAAATTTTCTCTTTATCAAATTTAATACTATTATCCTAACCTTGTTTTTGTGCCCAATTTCAGCAAATATGGCTCTGATTAAGTTATAAATTATTTAATCAGATTAAGTAGCTTTAATGTAGTAAAACTACTTTTTAGTAGCTTGTAATGTAGCTTACTACTTTCTCTAAAGACTAGCTTGACTGTTGTTGAACTACTTGAAAATTACATTACAGTATGAGCAGCTTGTAGCTTAAAGGGATAGTTCACCCAAAAATAAAAATGATCTTATCATTTACTCACCCTCATGCCATCTTTCTTTCTTCAGCAGAACACAAACGGAGATTTTTAGAATAATATCTCAGCTTTGTAGGTCCATAAAATGCAAGTGAATGGTAATCAGACATTTGTAGCTCCAAAAATCATGAAAAGGATACATAAACGTAATCCATATGACTCCAGTGTTTAAATCCATATCTTCTGAAGCAATATAATAGATGTGGATGAGAAACAGAACAATATTTAAGTCATTTTTTACTCTAAATCTCCACTTTCACTTTTAGATGTGAAACTAAACAGGCACCATATGTGTCTTTTGGACATTGGTTCTGCAATAGCACACCGAAAACTGGACTTTAAGTACCTCAATGCCGACCCGCTGTTTTCAAACACGACAGCAGAGCATTTTGTCTGGGCAGCCCGGCCACTGAAACGTAGCCGGAAAAGGGGAAGGAGAGCCGGCGTTCTCGTCAGATTAAGACATTGCTCAAATCTACCCCCACTACCCAGCATTCCACAAGCAAATGTTCAGTCTCTAGACAACAAGCTCTGCGAACTGAGAACGCGGATCTCTTTCCAACGAGAGATGAGGGACTGCTACATTATCTGCCTTACAGAAACTTGGATGTCTGCAGAGATTCCAGACTCATCCATTGAACCTGTGGGGTTCTTCGTGCACCGAGCGGACAGAATGAAAGACCTCTCAGGTAAAAGCAGGTAAAAGGTGGTGGTGTATGTTTTATAATCAACAAATCCTGGTGTGATCAGAGGAATGTACATTCTAACAAGTCTTTCTGCTCTCCTGATCTGGAATTCTCATGCTTCTGTGTCGACCATTCTGGCTACCGAGGGAATTCATAGCAGTCATTATCACAGCTGTGTACATCCCCCCACAGGCCGACACAGACCGTGTACTCAAGGAACTGTATGGGAGTATAAGTGAGCAGGAAACCGTGCGCCCTGAGGCCGCGTTCATTGTGACCGGGGACTTTAACAAAGCCAACTTCAAGTCAATAGCACCGAAATACTACCAGCATATCAGTTTCAACACACGAGGGGACCGGGTTTTGGACCATTACTACTCTGCCTTCGGGGATGGCTACAAATCCCTCCCCCGCCCACCATTTGGCAAATCGGACCACTCTTCCATTCCGCTTCTACCCGCTTACAGGCAGAAACTGAAACAGGAAGCACCCGCCCTTAGAACGATCCAGTGCTGGTCGGACCAATCAGATTCTATGCTACAAGACTGTTTTGCTCATGTGGACCGTCCTCTATTGTGCCTGTACCAAAGCAATCCAAAATCACTTGCTTAAATGACTTGCGTCCTGTTGCTCTGACCCCCATCATCAGTAAATGCTTTGAGAGACTAATCAGAGATTACATTTGCTCTGTGCTGCCTGCCTCACTGAACTCACTGCAGTTTGCATACCACAACAACCGCTCCACTGATGATGCCATTGCATCTACACTACACAGTGAGAATGCTGTTTGAAGACTACAGCTCAGCATTCAACACCATAGTGCCCTCCAAGCTTGATGTGAAGCTCTGGGCTTAAACAACTCGCTGTGCAGCTGGATCCTGGACTTCCTGTCGTGCAGATGCCAGGTGGTTAGAATGGGTAACAACACCTCCTCATCGCTGACCCTCAACACTGAAGCCCTGCAGGGCTGTGTTCTCAGCCCACTCCTGTATTCCCTGTGCACACATGACTGTGTGGCAACACACAGCTCCAATGCCATCATTAAGTTTGCTGATGATACGACGGTGGTAGGTCTCATCACTGACGATGATGAAACAGCCAACAGAGAGGAGGTGCAAACTCTGACATGCTGGTGTCATGAGCACAACCTCTCCCTTAACGTCAGTAAGACCAAGGAGCTTGTGGTGGACTTCAGGAGAAAAGACAGAGAGCACAGCCCCATCACCATCAATGTAGCACCGGTGGAGAGAGTCAGAAGCTTCAAGTTCTTCGGTGTCCACATCATCGAGGAACTCACATGGTCCGTCCACACTGAGGCCGTTGTGAAGAAGGCTCACCAGCACCTCTTCTTTCTGAGACGGCTGAGGAAGTTTGGAATGAACCAGCACATGGCTGCCTCACCACCTGGTATGGCAACAGCACTGCCCTCAACCGTAAAGCCCTGCAAAGGGTGGTGCGAACTGCCAGACACATTATCGGAGGTGAGCTTCCCTCCCTCCAGGACATATATATCAGGCGGTGTGTGAAAAAACCTCGGAGGATCATCAGAGACTCCAGCCAACTGAGACATGTACTGCTCTCACTGCTACCATCAGGCAGGCAGTATCGCAGCATCAGAACCCGCACCAGCCGACTTCATGACAGCTTCTTCCAAAAAGCAATCAGACTTTTGAACTTTTGTTCTCTCACTATCAATATACATCAGCACTGCACTTTATTAATCTTATTCATCTATAACATTTAAATTATAAATATAAATTATATTCTCTCTTAACAATACACTGGCCACTGACTATCAGCCGACAGCCTGAATGTCAGTACAGCACAATACAACCTACTCTATATTTTATATATACTATTTTATTGTATACTGTGTATTCTATATTGTATGTGTATCATGTATTGTGTGTATTGTATACTGTACATTGTATATTATTATTGTGTTGTGTAATTATGTGTATATTAGATATGTAAATTGTGTTGTGTAAATCTGATGTTTATTGTAAATTGGTTTATATCTCATCACTGTCATGACTGCTATGTTGTTCGGAACTGCACCCAAGACGTTCACCCACTGTTGCACTTGTGTATATGGTTGAGTGACAATAAAGTGATTTGATTTGATTTGATTGGTTTACTTTTATGTTTCCTTTATGTGATTTTTGAAGCTACAAAGGCCTGATCACCATTCACTTGCACTGTATGGACCTACAGAGCTGAGATATACTTCTAAAAATCTTTGTTTGTGTTCTGCTGTAGAAAGAATAAAAAGAGTAAAGGATGTGAGAATTTTCATTTTTGGGAGAACTATCCCTTTAACAAACTTCAGTCTCAAAGTAGCTCCCCTAACACTGAGCAACAAGAATGATACCTAATAATAAACGAGCATGTAAATAAACAGTGCAGGAAGTATAATAGCGTCAATGCATATTGCTATAATGGGTGTTTATTGACATTGACTATTTAGACACAATCAAGAAGCAATGTACATGCTATCTCAAAGACCCCATTTTGAAACATGTATCCTCCAAGGGAGACCTCAACAAAGTTCAGAACTGGTGGCTTAAACAAAGGACAAAGAGGAGGGGACAGGGAACACAAGTGGGACCGGTGACAGACATCAAGGAGCCAATAAGAACCCATTTTGAATTCTCTGTAGACTTTGGGGACCAATAAGAGCAGGCCAGAACTCAGCTGGACACAGTCTGACAAAGTTGACCATATCACAAGGCGAACACTAAGGCCAATTGAAGTTTCAGTACTTTTGGGGGGGGGTTTCACTCGCAGAGCTGCGTGTTTTTCCTAAGGATTATTCACATAACCCGAGACTTGCCTTGAACCAGACTTGTCCCTTACAATACAGCTTGTCATCGCAGTGGAATAGAGGAGCACTTTGGACTATTTTATGCAGAGAATTTTTATACTGTGCCAAAAAGGTAGGAGCATGTCTATGTGGAATGTGTGATTTTAGGCTTGAATGCGCCAAACGTCCACCCTGTCGGCGTGTCAAAGAGCCGTTTTACCTGTAAAGTGATTCATTTAATTCTCACCTCTATTTTAACCATTCAGCACTCCAAGTGCATTGATTTGGACAATATGCTGTGCCAAAATAATCAAGCTGTCAGATGGTCCAAATTTAAAGTAAATGGCCCAATGATTTAATAATGGCTAATGGCTAACTTAAAATGCATTTTATAAGAATTTCACAAAGAATTGGATAAAAGGAGAAGAGAGATGGTGATGTGTAAAAAGGCATTGCCTCTTATTTTTTTCTGAGTGCTTTAACTTTAGTGGTTGTATGAATTCAGTTAATCCTGCCACATAAAAAAAAAAAAAATGTTAAAACTACTATTACACAGCTTTCTGGATAAACTTGATTCTAATTGGTCAATCGTGTCTTTCTGCTGTCAAATATTTTTGTATAGTGATGGTTAAACTGTGTAATTGGCCATTGTATCAGGCAATTGATTTTAGTGTCTCTTGTATCACTTGTTCTCTTTTTATTCTTGCATAACAAAATATGTTCAATTTCATGTCCATTTCTTTATTTAGTTATCAAGTAGCCATCTAATAACCCTGTTGAAAAAATAACAAGCAGTTCAGCTGGTCTCCAAGGCTGGTCTGGTTTAATGGGATAATGGAGACCAGCTGGCTGACCAGTTACACCAGCTGAACAGCAGCTCTGAGACTAGCTTAGACCAGCAAACCACCTTAGACTGGTTTAAGATGTTTTTTCAGTAGGGAGGCAGAATTATATACAGTCAGCCATTCATTATTGCAAAGTAAGCCCCTTATAGGGTTATACAAGATTTTCTTTGTGTTTAGGTACTGTTCACCCTGTCACTCTGCTGATTCATATTTTAATCTGAAAGCAGTTTTTTTTTTTTTTTTACTTTTTTTTTTATGATCTAGCAGTGAGAACATCATATGGTGTAATAATGGGTATTGCTTGGGGGGGGGGATGGGGTATGCTGTATGGAACATAACAAGCAACGAGGTGGCCTGAGTCCTCAAGATCATTCTGCCTGGGCTGTCAAAACAAATCCAGGAGCACATGTAGAGAGGCTTAAACGCAGATGGGGTAAATAACCTGATATTGGTACAAGGAACCTCTTTCTGACATAAACCTCTGATCCTCCTGAATAATGTGAGTCACATTTCCATTTTGGAGGGCACGTTCACCTTAAAAGCCTGCAGCTGTAGCTTTACAAACACTTGATGCATGCAGGTCGGCTGCAAGGTTTTAATATGTAAAAGTACTGAGTCTTTTCTCCATCTATATTTCCTTTGAACGTTTTTCTGCTGCATTTATGCACAATGGTTTTGAAAGCTGTTGGGTCTGATGTGTGAAGCTTTGATGTTTAAGGTTTACCTGTAAAAGACTAATTGGAAATAAAATCTTTTATTTCCAGTTATTTTAGCTTAACACCATTGCTAAAGCAAGCCTTACTATTACTATTCCTCATACTTGGGGTTAGGGATTTGAATAAATCTCTAACCTGCACTGTTTTTGCCATGGACATGAATGATACCTCAAATTGTGCAGTTTTATTTTGGAGAGGTGCGCTTTTACTTTTCTAGCAGATAGCAAAATGGGTGAAAAAATCCCATAGACTTATGTTCTAGCCATATCTGGGAACCAAAATGCCATGGAGACTTTAAAGTGAGCCTTTTTTTATTTAGACCAGTATATGAACACTTAGCAACCACGCAGAACATCCTAGTAACTATATAGCAACACCCTGGCAACCACCCAAAATAAGTTATCATGGCAGAGAGTTTTGCAAAGGCAAGCACCACTAACATTTTTTGAAGAAAATTTAAAAAGAGTCGATAATTTGGGTCTGTTTTATATTGTTTATTGCAATTTGTACATAATAATCTCTCAAAAGTTGCAAAGTTGAATCTATCAGAGATGAAAAAAATCAAAGTTTCTGATAGTTCTATCATGTTACCTCATCCACAATCAAAAATGTTGTTATCAGTTAGCCTTTACTGTACTTACTTTTACATTATTCAGTTTAGATTTACTGGGACAGTGCACTTTAATAAACATTTCTGCAAATGTTTCAGTTAAGCTATCACAGCTAAGTGATCTTTACAATCTTCAAGACTGTTGACATTTTTATTTTGATGATGTTTTGACCTTGACCTCTATCTAAGTTGCCATTTTAGTTTTTCTTTATTCTTTAAGAACTTTCTTTGTAAACACCTGGTCATCTGCACTCTGGAGCCATGCCACCTGCTGTTGGAGGTCCCGTCGGTTACACTCCTCCAGAGGGGGGCTGGGGCTGGGCCGTGGTGTTTGGAGCCTTTATTTCCATTGGGTTCTCCTATGCCTTCCCAAAGTCCATCACTGTGTTCTTCAAAGAAATCGAAGTGATCTTCAATGCCACCAGCAGTCAAGTGTCCTGGATCTCTTCCATCATGCTTGCTGTCATGTATGCAGGAGGTAAGCAATGACTTCCTACTTCTTCTAGAGAAGCCTCTGCATCAAAGCCACCTTCTTTTGCCACAAGTAGTGGGGATCAAATCATTTGTGTGCTAAAATAAATACTGCAGGCTTAATTGGAGGGGAGGGTGCTGTGTGTCATTTCAGTACCATTAGTGGCACCAAACGGAATTGCAAAAATAATTATTGTTCCCAAACAGATTTCCCAAACTCTCCATCTGTCTACCACTGTTGGGCAAACAGATAGTCCTGCTGCAAACTCAAACCATTGGGTGAGTTGATGTTGTTATGTTGGGATGCTCAAAAGAGCAATGTTGAAAGCACCACAGAAACACAGTGTTTACACTTTTTGGGGCAACCAGCCTACGATACATATGCAGCCTGATCTCATGAAAATTCCGTTACTGCAGCAACATTTTTTTAAATATCACGGCAGTTTCCAGGTAAAATGTCCACTGTGTGATGTTAAAAGCGAGTTAAATGTTCACCCAAACAGACTGAAATGTAAACAACAAAACTGAGGTACCTACCCCAGCCTTAAACCTAAACCCAACCGATAGTGTCATAAAAGCAAATGTGAGGTGAAATTCCATGTTGATGAAGCAACCATGTCATTTTGTGGTGCTTTTATGACACTTTTGGCTCACTTGTCATATAACGTGCTCTGTTGGCATGTTAACCCTTTATACAACATCTATGACATATGCTGTACAATTTTAGTAAGTTGAATCTAGCACACTTTATAAATGTTTTATTTATTTATTATTATTATTTATATTATTCAAAGTATATTTATGTAACTATATGCGTTATAACCAAAAAAGAGCAAATACTGTATCTCTGTGATGCTTTCAGCATTGCTATGTTTGTTTGAGCATCCCGACATAACAACATTGGCTCAACCAGTGGCGTTAGTTTGAGGCAGGGACTATGTTTTTTGTTTTTGTTTTTTATTACCAATGGCAGAAGGGGCAAGTGCTCAGGGAAACCATTTTGAAAACAAGTAGGCCTATTATTTTTGCAATATAACTTATTATTTTTTTCTAGTTTAGTCTCAGTGAGTTGCTTCGTACTATAATTCTGCCCTTTAGTCACTTTTAAATCAGCTAGTGTTGTATCAATTCAAGCCAGTGCTGAGACCTTGACACAGGTAATGAAGAACTCTATGCAGTTTATCAATGAGTGAAAAGACCCTTATTCATTTGGATGGTAGAAATGAGGACAAGCTAGACAAGGCTTAGACTCCAGCTACTGGTTGCTTTGCAGGGAGACTGAGCTCTGAATGGGCAACTCTATCTCTCTCTGGAGTCTTTCTTCTCAGTCAGCTCTTTATTCTGCAAGTGTCAGATGTTTTCCTTGGAGAGAGATGAGGAGATGAGACGCCTAACTCAGAAGTCGCACTGACTTGTGATGACTAGCGTCAATAGCAAACCTGTCTCAGGAAGTAGAGCACCAGCGAGTGATGTCAGCACACTCACATCGGCAGGCTAAATTGCAGGCACTCATGCTCACGCTACTGAGCAAATCAAACATGCATTTAAAAAAATATGAACCTTTATGAATATAGTAAATAAAACACAGATTTTTTTTCTGGCAGTATTTTGCTACATTTCACTTATATTACTAAATAAACCTATTATCATCACCACAAGCCTACTAGTGTTTGCTGTTGTCAATATGACTTGCTTGTATGCCTACACAAAAACGCAACCTGTTTTTTACATAACTAGCCAATGAAATAACCAGAAAATTGGCCCCTGTAATGTACCATAGGTCTATGTTATTGTACTCTTGGTGAAAATCTGCTACTCTTGAAACAAGCTAAATAAACTTACAGTAAATGTTCCTTTTTCAAGATGCAAACTCTCAAAACATGATGAATTGAGGGACAAATTCTCTAGTTTTAATGCTGACTTCACTAAAATTGCTTATTCTGTATTCTGCATAATATACTGTATACACAGTATAAGCTATGCTAATAAACTTTTTTGTCTGGTTATAAGATCCATTAAGATATTCAGTGTCTAGTTTCAAGTTACTTTTGTATGCATGTTAGAGAATGTGAAATTTATTTTCTGAAATAGTTTTACAGTCTTACTTATTTGAGGTTTCCATATTAAATAACCCATTATTTGGGGTTATTTGGGGAATTTTTGTGGGGTTACCATGCTCCCTACCAAAAAAAAAAAAAATAAAAAAAAAGACCTAACGAAAATTGTGAAAACCATGGTTGAACAATAGTAAAACTGCTGCAATAATAACTCTAGAAACCATGTTTTTGGTAGGTACGATAACCATGGTACACGTACCACAAAAGGCATGGTGTTACTGTGGTAAACTGTAGTAACCATGTTTTTTGGGAGAATGATTATAGTATCACAGTTTTGGTTTTCCTTTATTATAACTATAGTTTTAATACACATATCATGGTTAAAATATGGTTACTGTAGTACAACAATGGTCAATTTTGTGGTTACTATGGTTTAACTACAAATACCATAGTTGAACTATTGTTACTGAAGTAAAACCATGGTTCATTTTAGTAAAGCATAGATTAAGCTATTGCGAGGGAACACAAAACTTATTGTGAGGCAATGTAAACTTCAGCAAGGGAAAACAAAACTTTTTGTGAGAGAACGCAAAACAATTTCAGAAAATAAATTCCCTCCCTGTCCTCTAAGGGGCACCGTATTTTTACATACCCTATAGCTATTTAAAATTCTCTCATCATTTTCTCACCCTCATGCCATTCTAGATGTATGACTTTCTTCTGCAGAACACAAATTATGATTTTTAGAAGAACATTTAAAGCTCTGTAGGTCCTCAAAATGCAAGTGAATGGTGACCAAAACTTTGAATCCCCAAAAATCAAAAAGTCAGCATAAAAGTAATCCATACGACTCCTATGGTTAATTCCAAATCTTCAGAAGCTAAATGACAGGTGTTGGTGAGAAACAGATCAATATTCAAGTCCTTTTTTACTATAAATCTACACTTTCACTTCCACATTCTTCTTCTCTTGGTGATTGCATTCTTCGTGCATATCATCACCTACTGGTCAGGGCTGGTCAGAGGATGATCTGTTTCTCACCCACACCTATCATATCACTTCAGAAGATATGGATTAAACCACTGGAGTTGTATTGATTACTTTTATGCTGACTTTATGTGATTTTTGGAGATTCAAACGTCTGGTCACCATTCACTTGCATTGCATATACCTACAGAGCTGAGATATTCTTCTAAAAATCTTCAGATGTGTTCTGCAGAAGATAGAACATCAAACACATCTGGGATGGCATGAGGGTGAGTAAAAGATGAGAGAATTTTCACTTTTGGGTGAACTAACCTTTTAAGAGTGTTTTGCTTGCTTGTTTCAATAGCAACATTCTGAATAAAATATGTTTCTGTCAAACTTGAGCTATTGCCTTTGTTACCAACACCTTCCCAGCCTTTTCAGATTTTTCATGAGGTGGTTGATCAGGACATGCTCCCAAAAGAAAAACCATTCAGTTTCTGCTGGTGGGGTTAACATGCTGGAGAACTCTGTCATGTGAGAGCCACATGATTTTACATTTGACCTCTTACTACAACACTACTCCTTCTGGACCAAGAGAGTTAATTCACTACTGTAGTGTGCAAGGGGCAATACACAGCACGTGACTCAAATAAATACAGAACCAACCACGGCTGGAAAATTTCAAGGATTTTGTTCTGCAGACAGTGATGATCGGAACTAAATTTAATATGTAGCACTACTGCTGTGTATAAACTTATATGCAGGGAAGACAAAAATTACTAAAATGTTTTATGCTGACTTGTGCACATCAGCTGTGCCTTAATCATAAGCTGTGTAGCAATATATTCCATACATACTGTATATATTTAATAATATACATAATAATACACATGCTCACAAATACATCGGAATGGATTAGCACTGATTTACCATTTTTATTGATTCCATTTGACGCCGTCCTTGATCAAACACTATATGAAAGCCATACTCGGGAGACAAGGGCTAGTTGTCAAATGTGGAAATTGTCACAAGGCCTATATGTCAGTAACTATAAGGATATGAAGTATTCAGTCAAAAGACCAATTGAACAAATGCTCGTTTTCTCTAGCAGTGTTGGTTTCACACACCTAGTTCAAAACTAGGTCTTAAATTAGCCAGTAGATAAGCCATTAAATAGCCGATAGTAGGCTGTTTCTTGGCAGGTTCCCATTGTGAAAACGTATCCAATACAATGTGACAACTTGCCCCACTTTTGTCAGTGTTTATTACTGGGCAGTAAAGGTGAAAATATTCTGTAGCTTTTTATAGACAGGACTTTAAAATATGTGCCTTTACAGAAATTGACTTTCATACATAAATATACCTTGAGAAATATTCACTGGAGTTAAAGCGTGACAACTAGCACCAGTCTCCCATATGCATTTTGTTTTCAGTACCTTCCAGTTTGTGTTTTCTTTTTGTCGCTCATTTCCCTCACTAGTTGTGTTTTGTTCCCCTTTCTGCCTGCTCATGAATGCAGCCACTTTGACTCGCCCACTGTATGCGAATAAGTATGGATGCCCTCTAAGCAAATACTGTGAGATGGCGTTTATTTCTTTGCAGGGTTGTGTTGTTTTGGCATTCAAGGCCAAGACATATTCGCAGAGAGACCTCTTCTGCATTTTAGTTTGTTGTTGGTGACTCAGGCTGCCCAGAGGTACTTTGCCTGGGGCGAGAGGTCTTGTTATGAGGATATTTACATGAATGCAGTAGAGTGATTTGAGATGTCAGCAGTGATTTTTTGTATAATGTCACCCATGGGCTTAGTCTGTGAAAATTATAATTGAAAATCAGTCCGCAACTCCTACATTTACAGTCACATTAATTATTTTTGTGCCTGCTTTAACACCAAAGCTGCATAAAAGAAAGTGTGTAGAATGGAATAATGTTCCGAGTAAGCTGTTAATTTTTTTAGTAACAAGAATTAGCAAAAGATTAAGGCTGACTCTAACCAGTGTTATACAGTATCTTGTCACCTCAACGCTAACTAATGGTGGTGCTCGCTAAGGCACATACTTGGGGTTAGGGGTTTGTCAAAATCTCTAATATATGTATTAAACTTTAGTGCAAAACTCACCCTGCACCTTCTGTGCAACATATATAAATGATACCTCAAAAGATTCGGCTTATTGAGGAGAAATGTGCTATTACTTTCCTAAGCAATCAAAAGACAAAGCAACAGGGATCAGAGAAAAACAATCCCAAAGATTTACACTGAACAAGGGATCTGGGCCATATCTAGGGCAGGGGTTTTAAAATTTTTGATGCAACGGTCCCCCAAATATGATTATCCCCATTCGAGAATCCCCCTCCAGAAACATTAAAAGGCAGTAATATATTTTCATCTATAAAGACCCATTTATACTGTGTGAGAAAAATAATAAGAGTCATATTGTAAAGAAAATATTTTGTTTGCGAAATGAAATAATTGGATTATATATAGTCATTGTACTGAAGCCAAAAGAAATGATCAAAATATTACATTTGTTTATATATATATATATATATATATATATATATATATATATATATATATATATATATATATACACACACACACACACACAATTGATTTATATATACAATATATATTTATATATCTTGTTTCTACCCACTATTAGAGTATACTATTAGATGTATAAACCATTTTCAGTTCAGCTTAAATCTATACATAGTCCTTAGAAAACAGAATTTAATAATGAGAAATCGGGTTGTTTCTTAACAAAACCTATAGTATGCCTTCAGAATACATGATGCTCGACTCGCATGGACTACTTTTATGATACTTTTGAGTGCTTTGTTTTAAAGATTTGTCATGTGTTGAAAAGATGGACCAAGACATTCATTAAACTCTGTCATTTTGTGTTCCACATAAAAGAGAAAGTCATACGGTTTTGGAACGACATGAGGGTGAATCATGCTCATATGTGCTTGATCACTCATATATCTTCAGTACTTCACTCATATTTCTTCTTGGAGAAAGAGTAGCCTACTGACAAATCTGGTTAAAGGACTGCTATTAGTAGTTAAGCAGTCCAAATTCTTTGAAAACAGATCAGGTTGTGGGGTAAACATGGGCTTCTCCTTCCAACCAAAGAGCTGATGAAGTTTTAACGTGTTAATGTGTTCATTCAAGCATGTTTAAGGTGACTAACTTCCCCGCTGTACGAAGTGGATTACAGCGGTTAAAGAACGCAGTTTATTGTACTGGGAGGCTGAAGACGTGCAAGTGCGCACAATCACTCCCCGGTTTTCGCGTGATTAGCAGGCTTCCTTCCTACATTCATGATAGGATTTAGACTCAGTACAAGGATAGCTTTAAAGCATGCACGTAACTGGAAATACCTTTGGGATTGCTGTATTTGCTACAGTAGTGGAGTAACACATTAGTTTGGTTTATGAGGGCTAAAATTTACCATGGGGGAAATGCATTTGGAAAATAATTTAGGAGAGTAGTTTAATTTATCAGCCACCATGTTTCTGAGGTAATATCTTTTATCCAGTGACTGTATGATGATGGAAAACAGTAAAATCTGCAGTTTAATGATTACTGCAGTAAAATGCAATGTCAAATTCTATTGTTCTTTCTTACAGAGCTGCAATGCCCTCTCGTGGTTTGAAGATAGACTACCAGCTTACATTATTAAAGGGACAGCACACACATTAATGAAAATTCTGGCATCATATACTCACCCTCATGTTGTTCAAAATCTGTATGACCTTTTTTCCTCTGTGGACAGGATTGGAGATGTTTGACAGAAGGTTAGGGACTGACAACCTCAGTCACCATTCACAGTGTATGGAAAAAGATTAAATGTAAGTGAATGGTGACTGAGGTTGTCAGTCCCTAACACTTTGCCAAACATCTCCTTTTGTGTTCTACATAAGAAAGATAGTCAAACAAGTTTGAAACAGCACAAGGGTGAGTAAACGATGACAGAATTTTCTTTTTTGGCTGAACTATCCCTTTAAGTTGAAAGAATAGTTCACCCAACAAATGAAAATTCATCATTTACACACCATCATACTGTCCCAAACTCATATGACTTTCTTTCTTCTGCAGAACACACACACACACACACACACACACACAAAAAGAAAAAAGAAACATATTTTGAAGAATGTCCCAGCTGTTTTTGTTCATACAATGTAAGTCAATGGGTTACAAAACTTTTAAGCTACGAAAAGGACAAAGGCAGCATAAAAGTAATCCACAAGACTTGAGTGATTTAATCCATGTCTTCTAAAGCATTACAAGCAGTCATTGTTCACTAAAAATCTTCACTTCCACCCAGCTCTCATATGCACATTCATTTGGGAAGCTCATTCATGCACTCTCGTGCTTGATGCATGCGTGAAGCGCTGTACACAAACCAGATAAAGTGTTACCATGTTTGTGGTTTTCACGCCCAATTGGTATATTTTGAAAATGCAGTCGCAGGTTAAAATGATAGTTTTATTAGAGTCACTGGTTGAGTTTTATTTGGGATACTTTTCAAATGTACAGCAGGCACCAAAAATGAAATGAAATACATCTTAATGATGTATTATAAAACCGGGATTGAGGGCCTGGCAACCACACGCAGCAAAAAAGAATCACTGCACTGAAGACTGCACTGTGTTCCAATCGGGACAGTAGTCAGGATTTAGAGTGAATAAGGACATAAATTTTGGTCTGTTTCTCACCAAAAGCGATTGTATCGCTTCATAAATTACGGATTAATCCATTGGACTCGTATGGCTTACTTTTATGCTGCCTTTATGTCCTTAAAAGTTTTGATGCCCATTGACTTGTAATATATAGAGAGAGAACAAAAACATCTCAGAAGAAAGAAAGCCAAATGA
Source organism: Myxocyprinus asiaticus (assembly GCF_019703515.2). Lineage (NCBI taxonomy): Eukaryota > Metazoa > Chordata > Actinopteri > Cypriniformes > Catostomidae > Myxocyprinus > Myxocyprinus asiaticus. The sequence continues at coordinate 44,176,686 of NC_059355.1, forward strand.
GTTTGGAATGGCATGAGGGTGAGTTAATGATCAGAGAATTATCATTTTTGGGTGAACTATTTCTTTAACATGACATCAAATTTGACCGTATGTACTTTATTTTTACATATACCTGCATAATTTATCTGAGCACATTTTTTAAAAAGAAAAGTAATTCTTGTCTTCAAAACATTTATCAAAATGTAATGACTTGCTGTGCCTCTGAAATTACACCAAGCCCCCTTGTTTTTCACAAACTATTTGTTTGATCCACTAATGGAAGACGAGGGGAGTGTCGTGAAACCTGTTTGAAAATAAACATTATTTTTGCAATTCCGTTTGGTGCCGCGAGAGGCACATAAATAATTAAAGGGATATTCTACGTTCAATACAAGTTAAACTCAGTGGCATAATGTTGATTATGCTGACAAAAAATAATTTCGACTTGTCCCTCCTTTTCTTAAAAAAAAAAAAAAAAAAAAAGGGCACTTACAATGGAAGTGATTGTGGCCAATTTTTGGAGGGTTTAAAGGTAGAAATGTGAAGCTTATAATTTTATAAAAGCGCATTCATTCTTCTGTTATAACTTTACACAGAAAAGGATAGTAAGTGTCGAGGTGAGGGCGTGGTCAAGCGGCCATTTGGGGAGAGAGAAAGCGGTAAGGACATCCACCTGAGATGAATTGTGACTAATTACCGTTTCCATGTTCACAGTGAGAGTTGGGGGAGATAAAAGATGGCCCAGTCCACCGAAAGAGACAGAGATAGAGAGCTGCATGGAGCAGAGTGTTCCTGAGTGTGATTTGTATTGTGCTGAAAAGCATCAATTTGAGTGTGACCACTGAAAAGTGGAATATATATATATAGACTGTGAAGCTGTGGGAAATAAAGCCCTTTTGAGTTGGATCTCGCCATGTCCCGCTTCCTCCTTTTGATACAAATACGAACATCTGTTACACTGGTGCCGAAACCCAGGATAAGGAGGAAGGTATGCTGTTATGGAGTCGTCTTCGCCACTGGAGGAAGTGTTCTGATCCCTCGCCAGCATCAACAAGGCTCAACATCAGGCCCTCATGGATCTGCAGTCGTAGCAGCAACAGTGCTTCGAGGCACTCCTTCGAGGCCAAGAAGAGGACCGATGGGCATTGCGGAGGTTGGTACCCCGGGGGGCGGGGGGGGGGTGGTTGGGTACACACCGTGACCCCGGCAGCAGCTAACCCTCATGTGACGTTGGTGAAGATAGGGGCACAAGATGAGCCGGAGGCCTTTCTGGAAATCTTCGAACACACAGCCCAAGCTCTGGAATGGCCGCGGGTGCAATGGGCAGTCCACCTTCTAACGCTGCTGACCAGGGAGGCCCAACTCACAGCCCAACAACTCCCAGTCGACTACCTCCTGAGGTACCCTGAGCTGAAGAAAGCCATCCTGCAGCAGGTCGGCTGCAGTCCCAAAGAGCATCGCCAGCGGTTCCCAACCCTGATGCTGAGCAAAATCGGCCGCACGTTTGCCTTCGCTCAACAGCTCCACGACACCTGCTGGTGGTGGGTGCTGGCCGAGGAGCCCAGTGACGTTGGGGGTGTCATCGATCTCGTGGTACTGGAGCAATTCATCTCCAAACTACCAAAAGGAACTGCAGAGTGGGTCCAGTACCACCGACCGGCGTCGTTAGATGAAGCAGTGCAGTTGGTGGAGGACCATTTAGCGGTGTACCCGGGGGCCAGCGAGCCCCGCTCTCTCTCGCTCTGTGGTACCTCCCCCGACCCCTCCCCTCCTTCTTTCTGACCTATCCCATTCCCCCAGAAACGGTGGAACAATCCCCCGAGTCCTGTGCCCAGCCTTGGGGGTGTACTAACACTCCTGTCTCTCTCTCCCCCGGCTCTACCCATTCTTCCTCTCAGGTGGGGGAAGCTGCCGCCACTGGTATAGGCGTGAGGTTTGGGCTGGTCTGTTGGAGTTGCAGGGAGCCAGGACAAATCCGTGAAATGTGCCCGTGATGGAGGTGGGTCGTTGATCTGGGTCCCTGACACTCCACAGGCCGCCCTCGATCAGCGGACGTACCAAATACCCATGAGTATTGGGGGGGGGGTACATACCAAGCCTTGGTGGATTAGATGAAGCAGTGCAACCTCCATTCATCAATGCTTGGTTCAAAATGGGGCTTTGGATACAAATAATCGGGTGAAGACGAAGTGTGTGCACAGGGATGTTTACGATTATCCTGCAGTGATCATCACGATTGTATTTCGGAGTCAAAAGCATAACACTGAGGCTGTGGTTAGTTCCCGCCTAACCCATCCACTAATTTTGGGTACTAATTGGCCGGCTTTTACCGAATTGTTAAAGGGGTTGTGTGTGGATGGTCCTGTAATACAGTAGTATGGTCTGGGGTGTGCAATGCGCTGACGGAGGAGGCGGAGCCGGGGCCGTCTAAGTCAACTCTGTGTCAGGATGACGTAAGGGAGGGGGAAGCCTCTGCTTCCCCAGCCCTTAGGGGAATTCCCACTGGGGATTTCCCTTTGGAGCAGATGCAAAATGAGACACTTAAGCACGTGTTTGACCAAGTGAAAATAATTGATGGTCAACCCTTCAGCCGCCCATTACACTCACATATCCTTATTTCTCAATTATAAACGATCGGTTGTATCTAGTGATGCAGGATGCTCAGACAAAAGAAGATACAACCCAGTTGTTATTACCAAGAGGCCGTCAGGAAATGTTGTTCCAGGCGGCTCATCATAGTCCGATAGCAGGTCACTTGGGACAGGTGAAAACACTAAGCCGTTTCATGGCCCGTTTCTTTTGGCCGGGCATTTGCGGGGATGTTAGCCGGTGGTGTGTGACATGCCATGAATGTCAGCTGGTGAATCCTCCGGCCACTCCAAAAGTGCCATTGTGCCATCCTCTTTTGATCGAGGTTCCCTTTGACAGAGTTGGCATGGACCTCGTTGGGCCATTAGAATGGTCAGCACGTGGGCATTTCTTTGTGTTGGTTCAGGTGGATTATGCAACACGATTACCGGAAGCATTGCCTCTTCACAACATCTCAGCACGTAGTGTTGCGGAGGCACTCTTCAGAATAATCTCCCGAGTGGGGATTCCGAAAGAAATCCTCACTGACCAGGGCAATATTTTCATGTCACATACACTACACGAGCTGTACAAATTATTGGGAATTAAATCTATTTGGACAAGCGTGTACCATCCACAAACGGATGGCTTGGTCGAACGATTTAATAAGACCTTAAAAAAATATGATTCGTAAGTTCGTGCATGAAGATGCTCGGAATTGGGATAAGTTGCTCGAACCCCTGTTATTTGCAGTGCAAGAGGTCCTGCAAACCTCCACAGGGTTTTCCCCATTTTTATTGTTATATAGTCATAAGTCCCATGGCGTCTTAGACGTCATGAAAGAAAATTAGGAGGAGGGAACTTGAAAATGAATTTCAATACGTTCTTGACCTGAGAGCAAAACTCCACACACTGGGGCAACTATCACAAGAGAATTTGCTACAGGTACAAGAACGCCAGTCCCGGCTGTATAACAGCAGAGCTCGGCTACAGGAATTTGCACCGGAGATAAAGTACTTGTATTACTGCCCACATCGAGCTCTAAGTTACTCACAAAGTGGCAAGGGCCCTTTGAGGTCACACAGTGAGATGGGTAAGTCGATTATGAGGTAGTGCGTTCGGATAGAGGCGGGGCTCATAAAATTTACCAACTCAACTAACAAAAACCATAGAGAGATGCGGTCCCCGTATCCTTGGCGACGGTAGTTTCGGAGAGAGAGGACCTCGGCCTGGATGTGAGTCTAAAAGCCAATCAGTTCACCCCGCTCCCTTGCGGAGACCAACTCTCGCCGTCACAACATACAGAGATTGCCAGGTTGCAAAATAATTTCTCTGATGTGTTCTCGCCTCTCCCTGGCCGCACTAATCTCATAAAACACCACATCGAGACAGCCCCAGGGGTAGTGGTATGTAGTCATCCCTACCACTTAACTGAACACAAGAAGTAGTATGGGAAGAATTAAAGGCCATGCTCGATATGGGCATAATAGAAGAAACCCACATTGATTGGGCCAGCCCGGTGGTTCTGGTGCCTAAGAGCGATGACTCGGCCCGGTTCTGTGTGGATTATAGAAAGGTCAACATGGAGTCAAAATTTTATGCTTATTCAATGCCTCATATTGACAAACTGCTCGAGCAGTTGGGCTCTGCTCGCTTGTATTCGACACTTGATTTGACAAAGAGATATTGGCAGATCCCTTTAACACAGATGTCCCATGAGAAAACGGCCTTCTCCACACCATTTGGATTTCACCAATTTGTGACCCTTCCATTTGGTTTGTTTGGGGGCCTGGCTACGTTTCAGCATCTTATGTACCAAGTCCTCAGACCGCACGCTGCGTATGCCGATGCTCTCTCTATGAGAGAGATGAAGTACAGCACCATAGAGAAGGAGTGTTTGGCCATCAAATGGGCAGTCCTCACTCTCCGTTACTATTTGTTGGGACGAGCATTCACCCTCATTCTCCACTGCTTGAAGGATGCCAACGCCCAGATCACCCATTGGTATCTGGCACTCCAGCCATTTAAGTTCAAGGTGGTCCACAGACCAGGAGCACAGATGGCTGTTGCGGACTTCCTCTCCAGAAAAGGGGGGGAGTGGGCAGTCTGGACGGTTCCCCCGGCCTGAGTCGGGCAGTGGGGGCATGTGGGGGTGAGGGCGTGTTCAAGCGTCCATCTGGGGAGAGAGAAAGTGGTAAATACATCCACCTGAGATGAATTGTGACTAATTACCATTTCCATGTTCACAGTGAGAGTCAGGGGAGATAAAAGATGGCCCAGTCCACCGAAAGAGAGAGAGAGAGAGCTGCACAGAGCAGAGTGTTCCTGAGTGCGATTTGTATTGTGCTGAAAAGCATCAATTTGACTGTGGGAAATAAAGGCCTTTTGAGTTGGATCTCGCTGTGTCCTGCTTCCTCCTTTTGATCCAAATACAAACATCTGTTACAGTAAGCTATTTTTATTTCTTTAAAATCATGTATTCATGCATAATATTTATGTCTTGTGGCTATACTTTTGATTAAGTGAGTATTTTAATGTTCAAAATTTGGCCTCCATTCACTTCCATTGTAAGTGCCTCACTGTAACACAGATTTTTGCTTTTTTTTAAGAAAAGGAGGGGCAGGGGGGCCTGGGTAGCTCAGCGAGTATTGATGCTGACTACCACCCCTGGAGTCGCGAATTCGAAGCCAGGGCATACTGAGTGATTCCAGCCAGGTCTCCTAAGCAACCAAATTGGCCCGGTTGCTAGGGAGGGTAGAGTCACATGGGGTAACCTCCTTGTGGTCATCATAATGTGGTTCTCGCTCTCGGTGGGGCGTGTGGTGAGTTGTGCGTGGATGCCGCGGAGAATAGCGTGAAGCCTCCACACGTGCTACGTCTCTACGGTAACGCACTCAGCAAGCCACGTGATAAGATGCGCAGACTGACGTCTCAGACACTGAGGCAACTGAGATTCGTCCTCTGCCACCCAGATTGAGGCGAGTCACTACGCCACCACAAGGACTTAGAGCGCATTGGGAATTGGGCATTCCAAACTGGGGAGAAGAGGGGAGAAAAAAAGGAGGGGCAAGTCAAAATAAATTTTTGTGGTAATCAGCATTATGCCACAAATGCTGTCGATTGAGATTAACTTGTATTGAACCCAGAATATTCCTTTTAACTTCCTTTTAAAAGAGAAAAACTCTATGGATGTTTTAACCTTTAAAAAACATCAGAAAAGTCCTAACTTTTTGCTGTTCCATTTCTCACCACAGGTCCTGTCAGTAGTATCCTGGTCAATAAGTATGGAAGTCGGCCTATTATGATTTTAGGAGGCTGCCTCTCAGGAACAGGACTCATTGCTGCTTCTTTCTGCAATACTGTTGAGGGCTTGTACTTCTGTGTTGGTGTTGTGGGAGGTATAATTAAAAGCAAATAAAATGTTTAAACCCATACTGCTCTTATCCAATGCAATTTACCATAATAGCACTCCTGGTGATATTGTACTCCAGTGGCACATTTTAATATCACACAATAAATCAATTCTCATTTGAAATGTTTGTTATGATGTTACAGGTCTGGGACTGGCGTTTAATCTCAACCCTGCTCTCACTATGATTGGCAAATATTTCTTCAAGAGACGCCCAATAGCGAATGGCATTGCTATGGCTGGTAGTCCAGTCTTCTTGTCTACTCTTGCTCCTCTGAACACCTGGTTCTTCGATCAGTATGGCTGGAGGGGTAGCTTCTTGATCTTGGGTGGACTTTTGTTTAACTGTTGTATAGCTGGATCTCTGATGAGGCCTATAGGGCCAAAGCCCAAACCTGCTGTTAAAGGGGTTAACAGTAACAACAGAGCCACAGAGCAAAAGACGGTAATAGAGATGATCAATGGTTTTATTGATCTGACGCTCTTCAAGCATCGTGGCTTCTTGCTTTACCTTATGGGAAACGTGGTCATGTTCTTTGGCCTCTTCACTCCCCTTGTGTTCCTCAGTAATTATGCCAAGAGCAAGGAAATTCCCAAGGAGAAAGCTGCTTTTCTGCTCTCTGTGCTGGCCTTTGTAGACATGGTGGCACGACCGTCCATGGGAATAGTCGCTAACACAAAATGGGTGAGACCGAGGGTGCAGTACTTCTTTGCTGCCTCTGTTCTTCTCAACGGTGTGTGTCACCTGCTTGCTCCTCTGTCGACGGACTACACAGGGTTTGTGATTTACTCCATCTTCTTTGGGTTTGCCTTTGGGTGGCTGAGCTCTGTGCTGTTTGAGACCCTCATGGATCTGGTTGGGGCCCAGCGTTTTTCCAGTGCTGTAGGATTGGTGACGATTGTGGAATGTGGGCCAGTGTTACTGGGGCCTCCTTTACTAGGTGAGTATGACCTGTAAACTAGGAAATCAAGCAATACAAAATAAGTCATTATTAAAACTGAAGTGCGTAATTTCTGTACCACTAGCGCTATCCAACGTAAATTGCAAAAATAAACATTGTTTTCAAACATCTGAATACGCGTCTTCTGTTGATCGATCAGACAGATAGTCCTGCCCCAAAATCAGGCCCTTGGTTGAGTCAATGTTGTTTTGTTGTGCTTTTTTTGTCGCCTCAGAGACATAGTGCTTATAGTATGATAATAATTAACCTATGAATGGCTTACTTAAAGTCTTTGCATATTAAGCTGGGATAGGAGAAAGTATTTAACACTGATAAAGTTACACATTTCAGCTTAACGAATTTTTTCAACTTTATTAGGGTTTCAAAACTTTTAAAAACTCGCTTTAGAGATTTATTTCCTTACCCACTCATAATGATGATGGATGATAAGAAAAGACAATAAAAACACTGTGCTCTGGAGTTCTCACTGTTTGCATCCCCAGAAGGGAAGTTGTGAAAAAAATGTTCAACAAAAGTTGAATGTCTTTGTAAAATAAAGATGCATAATGAGAATCAGGCATCAGGCAGAATTCATCTTGCAAAGATTTTTGAGCGTCCTAAATTTTTTATCACTTACATTTTGGTCAAAATGAACACTAAAAGTAATTATAAAAATGCTCCCATAAAAATGCTAATTATCTGTTCTTTTATGTTTTGTGAAAGGACTCAAAAATATTTCCTAGAATATTTATTTCATCATTGCAATTCCAGGGCCTAGCATAATAGAGCACAACAGTTGGGTTTTAGAAGTAAAAAAAATCCCATTAATGTTTTCCATGAGTGAGTTCATTTTTAACAATAACTTATAAACCTTTAAAGGCAGACCTACCATGAGTTTCGAGGTTGTTAATCGATGGTATATTTTGGTATATTTCAACTTACTATTTTAGAAATTGTGTTTAATAGCAGAATTCCTGGTGAAAAACGACACTACCCATGATCCTGGACAGAAACACCCCACCAATCAGAGAATCGCAGCCAACAAAGTGTGCCAAACAAGCACTGCAGCGACTTTCAACTATTTAAATATATGGTTTCTATTCTTATATCCAACAATTTAAAATCAATAACTGTATATTTTTCCTTAGTTTTTTATTTAAGTAATTCCCGATGCTTCATAGGACCGTAGTTCATTCTCTCATTAAAGATGGTAAATTAACTTTGTGCATTTGTCCAAATTTCAAATAGTTTTTTGCTTCAAATCAAAGTTTGTAATGGTTGTATAGTTGGTTTAAGGCTTAGAACTCTCTTTTGAAGGATTTTATGAATTCCCTATGGAAAAAAATGAATGGGAAAATACTTCAGGAACCTAGGTGGTTGAAAATGTAGGTAGGCACTGTTGCATTCTAAAGTCCCAATTGGCTGAAAGTAAAGACACATCGGCTGCTTCCAAAACCATAGGCAGCTGACTTGTTGCCTCGCTGCCCTATCAGTCAATGACTCAACAGACAGCATTTGCGTATGAAGGTACCTCCAGAAACTAGTTTTGGACAGGCTACTGAGACAGCATAGTCACATCGTTGCTAGGATACCAGCAACTTGTTGTCGCCATCTGGTGTCCACTAAATGTAACGCATCTGCTTCATTCGGTCCAACCAAACCACAATGGTCTAATAATCTAGAAAAAGTCAAGAGAGTTTTGGCGATAACCAAGTGTATATTTCATAACTACGATACTTATTTCTCGCTAGAAATGGAATCAAAAGGTGGAAAAGGTGGAAAAAAGTTACATTTATACACAATGGCTATCAACTGCCTCTTTGGCCGCCATTTCTTTTCTTCAGCTCAACCATTGTGGAACTGCACACACAGGTTTGTGGGATTTCATATGCAGTGAAGGATACATCTAAATTGCCTTCAAAAATCGATCAGATGAAGGTATTGTGTAGACAGGATGTGACACGAACATTGGATTCGGTCGTGCCTCGGTCCCTTCCTACCTCCATATACAGCCTCCGAAGGCAGCATTTTCCTGGTTTTGGATGCACTTACTTACAGACCATTACTAACATGATAATTCTGTCTTCTCCTATAGGAAAATTAAATGACATCTATCATGACTACAAGTACACTTACATGGGCTGTGGAATTTTGCTACTGGTTGGCAGTATGTTTCTTTTCATCGGAATGGGCATCAACTACAGGCTACTACATAGGGAGGCAAAAGAGGAATCCAAGAGAGCCAATCTGCAGGGGAGAGAGGATGACGGCAACAAAGACAGTTCAAACAGAGGATCTGGCAAAGAGGCATTGAAAGTACCTGATGACAATACTGCAGAGGATGCTGTGTGACACTGACTATTTGATTTGAAATGAATTGATTTGGTTATCTTATCACCGATGTTGATCCTGGTGATACTTATACTCTACACTTTCAATATTGTGAAAATCTAAATACAAATATCCATCAAGAGTATTCAGGCTGCTGTAAATAATATAATAAAATTAATTAAATAATACAGATTTTATCTGATTTTAGTTTAAAACATAATATTTCACTGTAGTTGTGGCACTATTTTGGGGTATTTTATGTATGTTGAAGGAAAGATTGAATCTAAATGCACTGAATACATAAAAAATAATCTACTGGACACAACTGTCTTATAATAAGGAGAGAAATTAAAGGAATTGTTCACCCTAAAGTGAGATTACTCTCATTTACTCATCCTCATGCCATCCCAGATTTGTATGACTTTCTTTTTCTGCAGAACACAAACAGAGATTTTTGGTCAGTATGGCTGGAGGGGTAGCTTCTTGATCTTGGGTGGACATTTGCTTAACTGTTGTATAGCTTGGTCCATACAATGCAAGTGAATTGCGACCAAAACTTTGAAGCTCCAAAAAGCACATAAACGCAGCATAAAAGTAATCCATACAACTCCAGTGGTTTAGTCCATGTCTTCTGAAGTGATCCAGTCGGGTTTTGCTGAGAACAGGCCAAAATATAACTCCTTTTATATTAAAAATCTTGACATCAGCAGTCTTCTTGGTGATCATGATTTCCAGCTTCACTACATTTCCTAGCACTCTGAGCATGCATCCAGCACAAGGAAGTGTGGTTGAGCTTGAAATCATGATCATGTCTTGAGACTGCAGTGGCAAAATTTACAATGAAAAAGGTGTTATATTTTGGTCTGTTGTCATCCAAAATCGATAAGATCGCTTCAGAAGACATGGATCAAACCACTGGAGTCATACAGAATGGATTATTTTTATGCTGCCTTTATTTACTTTTTGGAGCTTCAAAGTTTTGGTCACCATTCACTTGCATTGCATCTACAGTGCTGAGATGTTTTTCTAAAAACTTTTGTGTTCTGCAGATCTTAGATGGCATGAGGGAGAGCAAATAATGAGAGAATTTTGGGGTGAACTATTCCTTTGACAAACAATTTTTGTTGTTATAAGTCAACATGAAAAGGAGTTCCCAACACAATATACTTCCGTATTGTGATGTATTTCTAAATTAAATAGGATATTCAACAAGAAATAAATTTAGGGCAGGTCAGGAGTTGATTTTATCCATATATATATATATATATATATATATATATATATATATATATATATATATATATATATATACAGGGTTGGGGAGTAACGGAATACATGTAACAGGATTACGTATTTAAAATACAAAATATAAGTAACTGTATTCCACTACAGTGACAATTTAAAAAATTGGTAATTAGAATACAGTTACTTCAAAAAGTATTTTGATTACTGAAGAGATTACTTTGCATTTTATTGTCATTTGTTTCATTAAATATTTAGTCCTTTCAGATGGAAAACATTTATACATATAAATGATGCGATCCAAAGTGCATTTGAACAGCAGTGAAACTTTCTTATGATGTGTTACATTCATACGAGCAGACAGAGAAGTACGTTTGAAGTAAGTTTGGAGCAGAAGAAATAGAAATAAACTTTGTGTAAATTGTCAGCTTTAGGCTAAGCTAAAATGCTATTTCTAGCCATTTTACATGCACATGTTATCAGGCATGATCATATTTTTTTATCAAGAAAATTCATGTTGGATCATAATTTCTTTTTTTCTAGTAAGACCTTTTGATATTTAGGCAAAAATCGTATTCTTGATAATAATTTTTGTATTGTTTTTCTGTAAAAATATTGTATTAAAACAAATCCTAGTGGAATACATTTAAAAAGTAACCCTCCCAACCCTGTGTATATAAAAACTTTTTTTTTTTTTTTTTTTTTTTTGCAATAATGTGTGCATTGTTTATGCAGTACCCACTGCTTCACTTGCCAGTATGTCTCTTTTATTCTTTTATTCTTATGTTTGTATGAGTGTGTGTAATGATTAAAGATTTTGTTTTGTTGTTTAAAACTGTGTAGGTCTTGAAATGCCAAATAATTAACTGTCTGGACCAATTCAAATATATATCGTTTTGTGTTATAAAACAGTAATAAAAGTTAAATAAAAGTTATTCTCAATTTAATAAGAAACTTAATGTCTCCCATTCTTTCAAGAGTAGTAATGACTCCCTGAAGATTTCTATTTATAATGTATATTTATAACAAAACTACAATACTTGTTACAGTTAAGGAACGACTGATACTGTGGTGCAACAAGAGTTCATTTCGGTGATTTCACGCTATTGAAACTAAACCATCGCGTGAAACCGCGCTATTATTTAAAATCCGCGTCGCGTGAGTCCAATTTACGTCAGTTGAGAAACCGTTGGTCCACTGAGTGAAATTAACGGTACAATAGTTCACGAAAGAGCTCCAGTGACTTGTTTAAAGGTAAAAAAAGTTTCGCAAAAGGTCTCCAAAATGAAGTGAAATGAAGTTTAACTATATAAACGCAAGTTATACAAGACAAACAGTATCGAAAATCATTTTGCGAGGAATATTTACCTCAGCTACCACAACGCTATCGACGTAGTTGGCGTTTGATTTCTCGTCTAGCGAATATCCCAAAAGTAAAAATAAAAAAAGCCTCAACTACTATGTGTAAAAAATAAATAAATACATATATTTAAAAAAAAAATTACGATAAGACTGTGGTAAAACCATTTGGCATCACATTTTGATAGATTATTTCAGTGCTCTCTTTCGTTGTATTCTACAGCATGCAAAGGGCATTCAACTTCAAACTATTGGTGCCCCCAAGAGCTGCAGTAAAGCCTCAGGAAACAGCCTTACTTGAAGACAACTGTGTTTCCTCTCCATCAAATCAGGTTCTTATTTAAGAATGTTGGCACCTGACCTCAGTCAAACTGCTGTGTTCACTTATATGTTGCATAATACATATGCTTTGTGTGTAGAGTTACAACAGGTGTATGGATATGGAGACAAGCCTGCCTTTTCCTTCCAAAATGGTGCATCCTACAAGGACATCACGAATTGGTAACATTTAAATAAAGTTAAACAAGGTCTAATGCGGTGTTGTCCTCTAATAAATATAAATATTGTTTGGTATTTTAATTTGGTGGGAATGCCAGCCTTGAATGCAGTATGCCCAATAATCCTGACACTTTGTTTCCAAAGAGGGACCAAAGGCTGCAGTCATGCCAATGGAAAAGGGAGAGGTTCGTTTATTCATCTTTTAGAATGTTTTTAGGGTCAGCTGATAAATTCTAAATACAAGCTTATGAATTGAATGCAACATACTTAAAAATGTAAATCTAACTCATCTGTTTAATTACCATGCTTCTGTACCTAACAGACAAAACTGAGATCCAGCCAGCTGTACTCCAGATTGCTGGATGAAGCTGAGAAAATCAAACTGTGGAAGTTCAGAATGGATTCGGAGATGTCACAAAAAGATAGGAAGCTTCAGGAGAACAGAAAAACTATTGAGACCCAGCGCAAAGCTATTCAGGAGCTTCAGGTAAATCACATTTGTATGGCAATGAGCTGATTTCAAACAGTAGTTTTGTTTGTGTGCTTGTTTTGTGTTTTTTATGTTCCTTTATACCAAAATGAAATGTTCAATTATGTCTGTTTTAGTTTACAAATGAAAGTCTAAGCATGAAATTAGAGGATCAACTCAATGAGAATGAAGACCTTAGAAACAAGTATGTACATGATGGGTAATATTTCTCAACATGTGATATATGATGCATTTTGAGTAATGTTTTGTTCATGATTTGCAGGAGTAATTCAACCAGGAACTTGTGTAACATTCTGAAGGACACATTTGAGAGGTCTGCTGAGAAAATGAGTCTGTGTAAGTGTGATAGCATATTATAACATATGATAAATGTGATATAATATAGACAGTAATGTTACATTTTACCTTCATAAATGTGTAACTCATATTAATGTACCAATTATCACAGAACAACAATATATTTTATTTTATTTGTTTTAATAGTTGAGGCTGAACGGGAGGAAACTCAAGATCTGTTTATACACAACAGTGAGCATATTCAGGTAACTATGTAATAAAGGGTTCTTAAAAAGTTATTTGTTTATTTATACGGACAAATGTGTGAGTGTGGAGTGGGGTGGAGTGGGGGTGGGGGGGTCCCAACCTTGGAGTAACCCTGTTACCTGTCTATATGCAGAGGATGGGGGCAGCATTTGAAAGTCTTCGGAAGCAAGCAGAAGCTGATCAGCAGGATATGTTGCAATGTACAAATTGTTTTATTAATTTGTCTTATTATTTTTTATACACAAGACAGTTGAAGTAATCAAATTGAATTTTTGTTAACATTACATGAAAATGCACAAATTATATTACAGTAAGGGAAGGCCTTAAACAATTAGAAGATCTTAAAATGAAGTTTGAAATTGACTGCCATACAAAGGAAAAGGAGGTAAGTGCAATTGCCATTGAGCCTTGAAATAAATTTTCTGCCTGGAGAGGGCAGCATTTGCTTTAATAATCTTGAGATTGAATAATTTATCATATAGTACTCGCCTGTCTTTGTGTTCATGCTGACTAAAAACACCCTGAAAACAATGCATTTTGTTTTCCTTGGCTTTGACTTGTTTAGGTTGCTATTCTTCTAGAAAAACTCCAATCAAAAGAAAGCAATCTCAAAGAAGTCTCACTAAAACTCCAAGAGGCACAGCAAAGCTGCAGTTTACTACAGGAGTCTGCAAGTATGAATGGAAGATACATGGGTATCATATTTGTCCAAAAGTTATTTAACTTTACTCATTAATACTCATATTTTTTTATATTTAATTATTATTATTATTATTATTATTATTATTATTATTTTAGAGCAACATCAGAAATTACTTCAAAGTGTTATGCAGGACCAGCAGGCCCTTGAAGAAAAACTCAGGCTAACAGAGCAACTCAAACAGGAGATTGAGGTTTGTTCTTATGTTTTAATATTTCGTTATTTATTTATAATTTTAATTTTCTTGAACCAGGAATAGTGTGAAAAGACATTTATGTATTAAGTTATATTATATATAAATGTTTGAAGGTAAATCAAAGAGCATTAACCAATGAACTGGAACAAAACATGGAAAAGCATGCAGAAGTCCTTCGGAAGAAAAATACTGAAATAGAGGAGCTAAACAACCTCAAAGGGCAACAGTCAAACCAACTTGCAGAGATGGAGTTGACAGTGAATTCTTTGCAGGCCTCACTAACATCAGAAATGCATAGGTACATCAAGGAAAATATATCAAAAGCCCTATATAATACAAGCCCTAATATAATGCTATGAAAAGTTTTTTTTATTGCACAGGTGGGTAAAGTACACAATTTAACAAAGAATTTTAATAGCAAATTTAATCCTTAAAATATGTAATTCCTTTGTTTTCACAGGGTACAAGACCTTGAGACCAAGTTAAGCTCAGTATTGAATGAACTCAGTGAGAAAAACTCACAGTTAGGTATGTTAAGACTGTGTACATTAATTATTATTGATAATTTTATTGTGTGTGTCATTCTAATATCATTGGCTCTGTTGTCAACATACAGAAGTAATCAATGGGCAGAAAAAGGACTATGGCAAGCAAATACAGATACTCAAAGATGAGATGGTATGTTTTCTTCCTCTGTTTAACCAATAACATTCTCTGTGACTCACTAATTTAAGAAACTAAGCTTACTGTGTTTTTAAACAGGATGTGAAGTCAAAGTCACTTAGGTCTGTAAAGGAGAAATTACAGACAAGTGAGGATCAGATGCTCCAGCTTACTGTAGCTCTTGAAGAGAAACAAACAGAAGCAAATCAATTGAAGGTGAAGAGAAAGTCATGAAGTATTTTACTGAGATGCCATGGTAAAGTGGATCCCCCATAATTTTAGTGCTCTGTGTGTTTCATATATCTAAAATTCTTCCTTCTTAGGATGCAATGGAGAAAACCGCCACCAAAAATAAAAACACAGAGGAGGCCCTGAAAAAGGCTTTACATGAGTTTGATGAGTTGCAAGAAGAAATTATTTTGAAAGAGGTCAAATAACATATATTTACAGTTCAGTATTTCACTATATTGCACTGCCAAAGTAAATGTGTTTATAATCATATTATGAGTTGAGTAATATGATGGAATGTGATTGTACTTGTGCAGTTTGGGTGCTCAAGTTGAATATGTACATCTTTCATCTAGACTAAACTGAAAGAGATAGAAGGACAATTGCAAGGAGCTTTGGACAGTGGTCATAAATCATCAAAAGAGGTAGAAAGATTGGAGAAGGACATAGAGCAACAGAAGTAAGAGCAATCACTGTCTCTAATCTTTTCATATCAAATTTGAACCTCATGTATTTAAAAATAATTCAAGGATATTTTTAGTGGTCATTTACTCCTCTATTTTACATTGTTGCTTACTGTTTTTGTGTACAGTTTATATAAGTATTTTTAATTGAGGGAGGTAATCAACAGTATTTTTGCATTCTTTGAAGATAGAGATGTTTTGCAAATGCATTCGTGGTCTTAGTAATTGTACAGTGGAAACTAAACGCTAAAGGCCTTATAAGAAAATGAGCTAAATTGATGTCCCTTTCCTTTAAATATCAAGCATTTAGATCTTCCTGCTCTTTATTATGGAATTCTGTTTAATATCATATGGAATTATTTGTCCCTGTAGAGAGATATATGAGGAGCTGTTTTTGAAGTTTAATGACCTGCAGATACAGAAGGACACCATGCAACAACAGGCTGAGGGTGATGCTCAAGAAAAAAAAGTCCTACAGTCTCATCTCATGGTCTGTAATTTGAATCAAGTCAATAACGTTGTAATTGGATGACAATATGAAAAAGTGGCTTTGTTTGGTTTAGGTGCTATATGTTATGCAGTATCTCTTTTTTAATTACAGGACATCAAAGCAAATGCAGAAAGGGAGAAGATGGAAAAAGAGAGACTTGAGAGGGAGAAAGAACAGCTTCAGTAAGACTGGAGGAAAAAAGTTTTGCAACAGTATATTTGATTTTATATATGGGTTTAATTTTGTCTTACATGGACAATTTCATATCCCAGGGTGCAGGTGGATATTTTATCTACAAAAATAGCTGGTCAAAATGAAGAGAGTAAGAATGCTCAGGAGCAGTTGAAAGAGAGTGTGCGTTTAAATTATTACACACTTTATTGTTACAGTTATTGAGGTGGATCAGCTCACACATCTAAAAATAATTTCTTTTGGATCACCCCAACAGGGCAGAAACTCAAAGAGAGAACTTCTGATGAAAGACAAACAAATCAAAGCATTGGAGTCAAAGGTAAAACATCATATGACGTATGTTGGATATACAGTATTATGTATGCTCCATACTCATTAGAACTGTTTTTGATTTTTACTTTTAATTTCCTCTCTTTTTTAGCTAACAAACTTGAAAACAAAACTAGAGACCAAAATCAAGGCTCATGATGAGTGCCAAAATGAGGTGGACAATTTACTCACTATTACTCATCTAACAAATAATACTTTATCAAGTTTATATTAAACTCTTTGCAGTGATCAATATTCAGTAGAAATCAGTAGCATCAGAAAATGGAAATTGTTGATGAATATGGCATAATGTATATGATTAATCCGACAGTATAAAATTGTTTCTCATAGATATCTAAATTGAAGGAGGAGTCTGACAACACAAAGAAACATCACAAGGAGGAGCTTCAGAAAATGTGCTCTGACCTTGAAGACAAATCAACATCTGAGACACAACTCAACCTCGAGGTGATTTCTTTTGTTTCATACAGTAACTGGCATAATAATGAACACTCATGCCCTTACTTGATCAGTTTGGTTTTTTCAGGTGCAGAAACTGAAGCAAACAGCTATGGACGCATTGAAGAGTAAAGATGACGCAGAAATCAAATGCCAGCAGAAGATATCAGACATGGTTGCTTTGATGGAGAGGCACAAGGTGGCAATCATTGTTTATATTCATCACTAATCTCGGAACTTTTTGCAGATTGTCAATTCTGATGTTTTATTTTACTTGATAGCATGAGTATGACAAAATGGTAGAGGAAAAAGATGCAGAGCTGAGTGAAAAACGGATGAGAGAAGCTGAAGTCAATGCAAGTAAAGCATTACTGGTAATTATTTGAGTTTTTTATGGCTGACATGACAACATACATTGTTTGCATTTAATATCTTATTCAGGATAAATGCAGAGTTAGTGGTAGCATAGTGGTTTGAGGTTAGGGATGGTAATTCAAAGGTCCTAGGTTCAAACTTTGGAAAGATTGATTCATGAAGTTGCATGGTTTGCCTGTTACTTTTATGCCCTCGAGACATTTTACCCTCTGTTGCTGCAGAGAGGCTGTCACTTTTGTAAGAGTACTTTAAGTTGCATTGGATTAAAGCCTCTAAATTATAAATAGCCTCTGCTAATTAAAAAAATAACCAATGAATTCAGGAGCTGGAGCTGTCGCACCTGCAAGTAGAAAATAATGAGCTGAGACAACAGCTTGATCAGATCAAAAGAGAAAAGATGGCCTTGAGGACGTCTCTTGAAAAAGACACACCTCAAAAGGTATCATATCTCATTTCATTTGAGAACATACCAGAAGTATACATAGCTGTTTAAAGTAGAGTGAAATATGAAAATCTTGTTTTAGATATCTGAAACAAAACCCAAGAAAGGGAGAAGCAGGATCTCTAAAACTCTAAAAACTGCTTCCACTAAGCAGGCAGAAAATGAATCTCCATCAAGAAATGCATCTGCCACTCCTAGTGTAGGTTTTACCCCTTTATGTACAACATTCATTTTCTTCATGTATAGTGTCTAACAAACATTTTTATGCAAGGGAGCTGTGAATGAAGTCATAAAAAACCCTTTGTGGAGTCTCAGCACTGGAAGAACACCTCAGATAAAGGTATATGGGCAGCCTGAACTGTTTGCACTTTTCATCATTCATCTTAAACTTTTGTATGAGCCAGTTCAATCTTTGCTTCAGTCGTTCAGAATCCGGACACCACCAACACCTGATAAAACTGGGTCTTGGAAGACCAGCATCCTGATGCTGGACCCCAAGTCAGACAGCTCAGAATTCAGTGATGTACTGGTAAATGTGTATTTACTGTTACTCTATTTACTTTCTAGTGTCTTACCATGCTCTGCTTTTTTTATTTGAAATCAGCTATAGTAGATCCTCAAGTTTGTGGTTTGAGTAACACTTTCTGTTGTGTCTGTAATTTATGTACACTATCTGTTACATCCCCTCTTTGTCTGTTGTGCAGAGTTTCTCTCCGAGACCTGTTAAGTCAAAGAAACCAATGATGCCAAAAGACCCAGAAACAGGGAGTTCAGGCATGCTCAAGAAGGTAAAAACTAAATTGTTACAGAATTAGTAAAATTTTTATTCTTCTCTATACTGAGATCATGTGCTTAAATATTGTTTTTATGTTGTACAGGTGCAGAGTTCTGTTGCCTGCAAGTCTCCAGGAACAGCTCTGAAACTTGCAGCAATAAAGAGAATGCGAGATGCTGGATGGACCACCGTCAGCAGTTCAGATAAGAAGAAAACAAAGTTAACAGAGAAAATATTTGCTTGAAAAAGTTTTAATCAAAAATATTACGGTGATTATCTTGTTTCATTGACATGGTTCTACAGTATGTTCTCAGTACACTTGCATGTCATAGTTTTACATTTAGTTGTTACAATGTTCATCAAAAAGATGCTGTTCCTGGTACTGTTATTTTTGCTGTTATTTTTATTTATTTTATTTTATTTTATTTTTTGCATTCCAAGTGTTTTTCAGCTACTGAATTTTCAGTTCAGCCATTTCATTAGTTGTCAAAATCTTCATTTAATAATTTAAAAACTACATTTTCTGTATACTATAGAAGCTTCAAGTAAAAGTAATATTTTCATCTCTGTTTTTTTTTTGTTTTTTTTGTTTTTTTTTTGTTTCTTTGTTTGTTTTTTAAATAAAGAGGCTGGTTGATGAGTTCAGATATCAAGGTAATTGTTGATCATTTGCTTGGAATGTCTGAAAGGTTGAGGTTTCATGATCGAGTGCACTTCCCTGATCCTCTCGCAAAAACTCCAAGCGGAACTGAGTGGGTCTGTAGGCATGTCCAGGTGCATCTGTCTGAAATTCATCCTCATTCTGCACTGTCATGGTAGGGTTGTAAATCTGTGGGCCATCATAAAGTCCTCCTGAAATGACCAGTGTGTCATCTGGCACTGTAAACTGCTCACCTGTGAAAGTAATTTAGATAATCTGATGTACTATTTGTAATTTTAATCATAATAAGTACTTTTATTACACAGCTCTCTGGAAAACTTGATTTCTAATTGGTCAATCACAACATTGCTGTCAAATATTTTTGTATAATTGCTGAACTCTCTAATTGTCTGTTGTTTCGGGCACTCAATTCCCTCATCGTTCATATCCATTTGTTTATTTGTTAAGCAGCAGTGTTATAAGTTGGATAATGTACAGCCAGCTGGTCAGTAAGCGATTATTATGTGATAATGACTGGCACATTGTCCATTATACCTAATCATAACTTTGTGTAACCTGAATGATGCTACAAGAACTTCATTAAGCAAGTATAGACATCATGTACACAAAAAGAGACATCCATGAACATGTATACATCAAGTACACAGTGTAAAGAAAATATTTTCCTTACCTGTATCCTCATTCTGGAGACGGCGATGAGTATATTGGATCCTTCTCTGATTACATCTACCAGACTTGTACACAAAGAGCCCCAGAATTATCAGAACTATTACACCAAGCAGAATGCTGAATAAAATGGTCAGAGATTTCTCTGAATGATTCATGCCAGCACCTGCTTTGAAATAGGAATAGGAGGTAGGAATTAATCAGCATATTATCATAATAATTTGTATGAGATGGCGAAATCGTAAGATATTGTACAACTTGGCTTGTACAAAAAGGTAAGACTTTTATTCCCATCTAGAGACCAACCAATCAAAAAACAGAATTTCAAATTGACAGTGGCAGATTTTGGCATGGGCAGTTGCACAGGTTACCCCCCCCCACCCCCCTCCCCCCCCCACACACACACTTTGGGGCGTTGAAGCGGGTTTCGCCCAAGGCGCCATATTAACCAGGGGTTAAACCTTTTTTCTCTCTGTTGGAGTAAAAGTTGAATGTTTTTGTAAAAGCAAACTACAATTTCTTATGATTTTGCCATCTTGTACTATTATTACAACATGTCATGAGACCGGGTTGGAGTTAATCAGGCAGGGTAAATAATTTAATTATGTAGTTTACACTATTGATGATAGAATGTGGTCAAACCTACCTTGAGATTCATTGAAAAGAGTTGTATTGTTTGGAATTACAGTGGTGGCTGCATTTTCTGTTGGCTTAGGCACTGGTGTAGTATTTGATGAAGTACTTTTATTGCCGCTATGAGTGATGTTGTTTAGAGAAGTGATGGCTGTTGAAGTAATGTTGACTGTTGTTTTCCTCTCTGTGGTGGGCTGTGTTGAATGGGTTGTCTGAGTCATGGTTGATTGTGTTGTCTGAGCATTTGCAGTTGTGTTTGGCTGCATTGTTGGTGCTTTGACTGTTACATTGCTTTGGGTGGTGCCCAAAGTAGTGTTCTGGGGGCCAGTAGTCGTCACCTGGGTGGTGAAGTTGGTCATATTTGTATCACTAGAATTGTACGCAGAATTGCTCAATGAATTTGAGGCATTGTTTTCTGTGTAGTTTCCGGTTGCATTCAGAGGTGGAGCCGTAAGAATTTGAGACTTGTTACGCAGCCATGATGGTGACTCAGTGATCCATTGAGGATCAGTTATGTTGTTTATGGCCAATACAACCAGTATTAGTTGGCCAGATACCAAAAGCTGAAGAGTCAGTACACCCATAACCGTTCACAAATGCTTTTGTCTCCTTTAAAAAATAATATAAACACAGAACACACACAAATCACTCGAGATAGCAAGAGATCATGCATTTTCATATTTAGCATGACCTAACTTAGTGTCTTTATGTGTATGTGGTGTTGACATGTGGTTTCCTGTTAGGTTCTTGCTAATTTTCCATTTGCTTGGTATGTAAATTATTTTCTTGTAAAACCTGCTTTGTATTTCCTTACTATAATCACCTGAAATCAGAAATGGTTTTGTCTTTTTTTCTAAATTTTCAGAAATTTAGAAGAAGATGCTGAGATGGTGTTGATGATAAGGATCCCATCTCACACAAATAATATACTTGAAGATAATACCTAAAATGGTGCTGACACTTAAACCGAAAACAACAAAGAACAGCATGGTTTTGCATGGACTAAACAAACAGTCATGGGCAGTCTAATTTATTAGCAATGTTATCCATCACAGACTCTCCTTAATTACAGTAGACTCACATAATTTAATAATCTCGCAAACAATTTTGTTAAATTTCTGTCCACTCTGCATTATTATGAGAACAACTATATGTCATAAAGCTTTTAAAGAAAAACTCATTCCCTCATTCTTCCCCCTGCCACAATGTCTTTTTCTTACCTCTTTCTGTTTCCCCTACCATTTTTGTTTTTTGTTGTTTCTATACAGTAGTTTATATGTAAAAGCAAAAAACAAAACAAAAAAAACAAGAACAATAAGAGCAGGTTTTGAACTTACCTGTGAGCAGAAACAAACCCTGGTACATGAAACCAGGAAGTGCCTCGCAGCAGTTATAACACTCCCCTAACTGCTGTCGAATCTATACTTTTTCCACTCCCTGAAGAAAACAGGGAGCTCAAAATCAGCTCTAAGTCAAACAAACAGGTTGAGTGGGCGGACCTTCAAATGTGTGACTTCCTTTACTGGTAGAGTGTCAAGGAGGCAGGTGTTGAATCATTTTTAACCCTTATCTGTACTTCACTCTCTCTACCCCCTCTCTCGCCCTACATTTGTGGGTGTGTTATCCTTGATTACTCAGTGATTTTACAGTTCTTATACAATTCAATTTTAATGCATAATCTTTATTATTGCTCTGTAAATTATTCAAACCAAGCAACTTAAACAAAAACAGACTTTATGAGAACAACGGAAATAAATAGACATGTTGATTATCAATAATTTTTGCTTCCTTTATGTGGATTGAATTCTTGGGAGTATCAGCAATTTTAACATACAAAAATACAGTTATCATTTACTATTTACAACATATCAAAAAATCAAAAGAGTGTTTTATTTCTAAAATCTTGTGATCTTCTCTAGGTCTTTCTCTTTCAGTGCAATTTCGTTGTCATAGAAAACTGGACTGTCCAGCCCCTGGATGGGGTTTGGCTCTTTTTCAATTAGGTCTGACTTGGACTTCTGGAAAGAATATAAAAAACAATGCAGTTAATATATGTTTAAATTCTTGCAGTTTTGCTAAAACATCTGCAATAAAACAAATAATCAGTATTTGTAAATGTTTCATAAATGATGTGTATGTAAAATAAACTTTAATCAACACATTTGTAGCTTACTAATTAATTACTTGATTTTAGATTCCAGACTACAACTAAAAGCTGAAACTGTAACTGAAAAAAAACCTGATCTTTGATCTTGATTTTCTTTGGCAGTGCACATGAAAGGCCTCACCTCTGTGTTTGCTCTACTGCAGCCAAAGCAGAGGAGATCTGACATTCTGATAAACAGCTCAGGTTGAAGTTTCTCCTGTTTACAGCCACCTAAAGAAAAACATGAAATCAAAATTGACCATATTTGCTTAATGCACATTCCTGTTCTTATTTTGCACAATTCATCAGTGCACATTATTCCAAATTTAGCAAATGTTTGTTTCTTTTTTATCAAAATGTAGTAACTTGCTCCATCTCTGAAACGTCTTTCGTTTTCAGCTGACATCATGAATCCCTCTTACTTTTTCAGTCCCCTTTAACTACCTAGTTCCATTCTGGTATGTAATACCCACTTTTCACTATCAATTCCCAACAGATAAAATCAAGTCCCGCCCTACATTTTTTTCTCATTGTATATCCTCTTTCATTAGAAGTATGTCAGATTGCAGTAGTAAAAGGTGTTGCAAAGGCTATTTGATGTTGACTTTAAGGCGTCACCTCTGAATGCTTGCATCACCAACAAGGAGAGCTTACCTGAGATTGCACTAACTATTAGTCCTGTGATCATTGTCACCAGTATGCCCACAGGGCAGAAGTACAGGTAGGACAGAGAATACCAGCTGTCTGTCAAAGCTGTTCTTGGGCTGAAGGACAGCATGAGACAAGTAACTGTTAGCTTGAGATGTTAACTTGGATGTCAGTATAACTGTATTTACTGCCATAGGTTTATTGGTTCTTGCTTCTCAATTGGTACAGCATGCCGCTTACAATGCCAAGTTCAATGTATGTAACAAAAATATGAGATCACTAACTTTGGAGTTGTGACAGTACTGAATGGTGTCACTGTAGTGGTTTGGTTCATGTCCCATGAGATGCAGCCCTCCACACTCAAGGGAAGGCGAAGGGTCTTCTCAGGTAAAGGTGGATATAACTGAGCTCCAATTCCGACCCATAATGTTATAACCAGGCCCGAAATCAGACCAACCAAACCACCCTGTAGGATTACATAGTTATTCTATAGATCTGTGGTACATCAGACAGTCTGAGCAAATTGAACTCTGTAAGTTGTGCAGTTTAGTGATAAAGGTGTGACTGCTCTTAAACTTTACATCGACACCTGTCTACGTGGATGCATCATCACTCAAAAGCTAACATTTTCAGGTACCGATGCCGATTGTAGAAATACCCTGCTTGCAACTAAAAGTGTCCGATAATATGGGGGTTACAAGGATAAAGAGAGTAGTAATTCAGCTAGTCATGTGATCTCAGCACAATGAGGGGGTGACCACCCCATGTAGAGTACAGAAATATCAAAATGTTTCGAAACTGTGATTCATTTCTTTAGCTGTAAAACGTTTTACCGTGGAAAGAGTTGCTCAGTGCACCATTAAGACACTTTAAAGGAATGTTCCGGGTTCAATACAAGTTAAGCTCAATCGACAGCAGTTTATTACCACAAAAGTTTATTTCGACTCTCCCCTCCTTTTCTTGTTAAAACTGGTGTATTATCTGAGCTGTAAAGTTGTTTAAATCGTAATATTTACAGTCATTTTAGGGTTTTAGTGTTTGTTGTCATTACATTTTCATGGTAAAGAAGTTGTAAAATTGGTTATCACTTTACACAGAAACGGTTAGTAAGCGAGTTTATCACACAAAACTCATGTTTACACGCACATCCTTTATGCCATGTGTCTATACTTTTGAAACTGAGTGTTAAAAACTGGCCCCCACTGTAAGTGCTTCACTGTAACCTCGATTTGTACTGTTTTTTTTTAAAGAAAAGGAGGGCTGAATCAAAATTAATTTTTGTGGTAATCAACATTATGCCACAAATGTTGTCGATTGAGCTTAACTTGTATTGAACCTGGAATATTCCTTTAACTTTGATGTTTTTTGTTTAAATTGATGTACAAAAAAATAATGAGCACTTTAAGATAAATTCCAGATCTTACAATGGAGTTCACATAGCGGAAGAATATGCCGAGCAGGTACAGGCCCAGAAGAGGGCCGCTGATCATACCAAAAATGGACAGAGCTGCCTGTAGGGGGAGAGAGAACATTTATTCATAACGTGCCATTGCAGTCTGTTACCAGCAGATGGTGCTGTTGTTTAAAAAAACATCCAATGCCTTGCACAGTGCCCCAAGCAATACTAGTTCCGTATTAAATTCTTAAAATGTGTTCTGTAATTTTCATTGTAAAGATATTATTGCCGTTTTAAGTTAAAAACTTGAATGCTTCCTCTAATAGTTTTGTCTTGTGTATTTTCAAGTCTCCATAAATAAACTTACCTGCAGTATATTGCCCATCAAGGAGGCAATGCCAGCCATACCAATGCATACTGCTCCATAGAATACACCTAGAGGTAAACAGTACGCCATTACTCATCAAACAATCCAACATCACCTCCATTCTCTGCTCTCTGCTGGGTTTATTGCATGCAGTTTTCTGTGTATATACAGTAGTTGTTGCACTGTTACTCACTCATGCCCATGTTGACCCAGGACAGTTGTCTCTCTGTCAGCCAGGGCCATGCAGGTTTCATAAAGTCCTCCACTGTGACTGCCACTAGAGCGTTTATACTGGATGACACTGTACTGTTGAAAACATTTAACACAATTTATTTTGCATAGAAGATGAGTGTTATATTAGAATTTTTTCATTTGATGCATTTTTTGTTTAAATTTAATTTAACTAAGCACACTATCACAATCCCAAACCCCAGTCTAGAAAATCTTCTCAAAATAATCAGGGCGGACAAATCCGACAAATAATTTATTTGGTTTGGTTTTTTGTTGTTGTTTCTAACCTTAATGTACCACTGTATGCTGCAGCCACAAACAAGCCAGGCAGTCCTGGGAAATCTGCTAGTATGTCCATCACCAGATAAGGAAGGAGCTGGTGAACATGTTGTTTGGTGAGTCTGATTTCAAGCATTGGGTGTAAAGATTATGTGGTCACTGTTGGAGCTTGTATTACCTGGTCTGTGGCTCCTACGTCTTTGTTCGTAAAAGGATCGCAGTCTTTATAGATGGAGTACATAGTGAGACCAGAAAGCATGGCCAAACTCACTGTGACCCATAATCCCACCATATTCACATACAGAGATCTGTGTAGTAGAATATTAACAGGACACCAATGTTTACATAAAATATCTGGTACAAGGTGCAATAAATCCTCACACAATTATGTATTGATCATATACTCACAGTTTGGCATGAGTCAATGTCTTACAGGAAATGTAGCGTTGGACCTGAGATTGGTTGATTGAGTACATTGATGCCCACATTAGACTGCCACCAACAACAATTGTCCAAAAACTGTGACGCCTCAAAGGGTCAGGATCAAAACTGAAGGAACATTTGAGAGGTAGGTTAAGATCTATCTATCTATCTATCTATCTATCTATCTATCTATCTACCTACCTACCTACCTACCTACCTATTTATTTTGCCTGCCTACCTGCCTGCCTGCCTGCCTGTCTGTCTCTCTGTCTGTCTATCTATCTATCTATCTATCTATCTATCTATCTATCTACCTACCTACCTATCTATTTATCTTTGCCTGCCCGCCTGCCTGTCTGTCTGTCTATCTATCTATCTATCTATCTATCTATCTATCTATCTGGCTGTCTTTCTGTCTGGCTGTCTGTCTGTCTGTCATTCCTCTGTCTATCTGTCACTCTTCTATCTATCTATCATCTGTCTGTCTGTCTGTCTATCTGTCATTCTTCTATCTATCTATCATCTATCTCTCTGTCTGACTGTCACTCTTCTATCTATCTCACCACATCATGAAGGCGTTGTAAAATACACTCTAGGTTGGTATCTATCTATCTATCTATTTATCTATCTATCTGTCTATCTATCTGTCTGTCTGTCTGTCTGTCTGTCACTCTTCTATCTATCTATCTGTCTGTCTGTCTGTCTGTCACTGTTCTATCTATCTATCAGTCTATCTATCTATCTATCTGTCTGTCTGTCTATTACATCTGTATTACATCTATTTACAGTAAGTATGTGATCTAGACAGGAGTTCTTAGAATATACCTAAATGTTTCCAAACGTCCACCATGGTAGCTATCATTCCAGATCCTTCCAAGTCCCCCTTGTAGCACAGACCCACGAGCAATGACCGCCACAAACCCCGCCAACATAATGATCATCTGGAACACATCTGTCCATATCACGGCCTTCAGCCCTCCCTGTTAATAAGAGCATATCAGAGAATATCAGCAAATTACATAATCTACATCTCACATCAGGCACGGATGGCACCTTTGAGCATTAGGATCACTTTCCTTTGAGTTCAGAGAGATTCATACGTATCTGATATACTATATTTTTTTTTCACATCACTGGGCTACACATTGTACAATGTACACATTACACAACACTGAAAAAAAAAAATAATAGCACTAATTATGTTTAAAACTAAGGGGAAAGTGGTTAAAAGAATAAGAAAACATGTTGTGAAACTGCAAATAAATTAAATAATGTTACTGACCAGGGTGCAGTAGATGATGCAAACAACCCCTGTTGCCACCAGCACTCCCCACAGATCCAGACCAGTGACTGCAACAAAAGAGCTTATTTATACAGTATATATTTATACATATATACATTTTTATACTGCAAGAACTTTTTTATTTGATATACAGTGTGGTTAAAAAAAAAATCTGGAAGTAAAGTTTTAAGATTTTGAACAATTTAAAAGAAAGAAAATTTGATGTGAAATAAAGTAAAAATAAGATTCTGATTTAGTTGTGAAAATATGTGACATTGGTCATGTTAAATTCTGATATTAAATAAAAATATCAGAATTTAGACCCCACTGTACATGTTTGAGATCATGGCAAGGTGTCACCATTCATGTTGGCAGGAATAGATATCACTTTCATATTCAGCAAATACTATCCCTTTTTTTAATATTTTTGACATCAAAAAATGAAAATTGCTTCTTTACTTACTTTGATTAAGGGCGAGTGCAGGTGCGTAGATTACCATGCCTGTGTATAAAACCTAGGAGGGATAATAACTCCCATTAGGTAATTGGAGAAAATCTCTTCTGCCTTAAATTCTTTAATATATTAAACACTTATAGGCAATGACATGCACAGAAGGGGGGCAGCAGGGGCGTTTTGAACGAGCTTTCAAGTGGCATCCCCTTCCACAACAGTGCCCTTCAAGGGAGCAAAAATGTAGTTTGCCACTTCAGAACATCAAAGTGGCATGGCCTCAGACAAGTAACAGGTCAGATAAAAAGTCCACTCTATGTACTGTGTTGTAAGTTCATCAAAAGAATAAAACTTGATTGGTAACACATTTCCGACATCGCACACTTGCAGTGTAGACAGCTTTATTAATTATAATGGGAGCGGTCATGGGAGCTGTGATAGAAATTAAAATTGTCTTCCATAGAATACTGTACTGTCATAAACTGAAGGAGCCAAAACAGGTTAAACTAATAAGCCATTAGACTAATCACTTTCAGAAAAATACCATGGTATTACAATTTACCATGATAACAAGTCAAACCCATAGGAGCATATCTTTACACCATCATTGTGCTATGGTTCCGCCACCTTTTTGCTGTAAGCTCCTAAACAATAATGACAGAAGACAATAAATAAAATAATATGAATATTAAAAGAAATGAAGAGAAAGTAATATAAGAAGTGACAATTCAAGAGGATGATGAGGTCCGATGGGAAGCAGCAAAGATGAAATGATAAAGTGAGGTAGCAGAGATGAGAGAAACCAAAAAGAGTGATGAGAAAGAAAAACATTAGAACTCTAACAAAAAGACTGTGCCGTTACAAGGGTAATGCCATGGTACTGAATGATTTTTATATTCATATTTCATGATACTGTCATGGTACTCCAAGGTAAGTCAAAAAATACCATGGTTTTACTATCACAGACCATGTCTGAATAAATAAATAAACAAGTGTAATACCATGGTGTTTTTTATGAGAAATATAACAGAATAGGCTATTATTTGTGTTAAAAGAAAAAATGGAAAAATTCTGTATATAAAAATGCTTAAATACTCAAAAAGCAAAGAAATTAGTTTAGTATATATAACTACTCATATAAAATAAATAAAAAATAATTTTAAAAAACAGTGCCCTTTTTTATCCTTCCGCCCCGTCCCTGCTAAGGTCTGTGCACGTCACTGCATATATGACATGGAACAATGTAGACAAATGGAAGTTGATTTTCTAAAGTGATGTACACTGATTACAGATGACTGAAGAATGACTGATACGGTAGTCATTCTTCATATGTGTGTTTGGTTATGTATAAAGTCATGCAAGAAGCTAAAAGCCAACTTACGGTTTGTGCAATATACATGCATGTTCCAATGATTCGGATGAGCTTGTTGAAACGCATTTCCAAGTACTACAAAACAAGTGACCAATTCAATTAATTATTCATAAATGAAACAACAAATTTACTTTGTAGAAATTTACATAATGTCATGATTACATAAAACACCAGTTGTACTGTATATTTTTTTTATTTATTTTTTTTATTTTTATTTTTTTTAAGATTAACATCTTAGCTGTTGAGGTTAATGTTAAACACATTCTTGAGTGATGATAATTTTCACACATTTTTGAACATCTGCACCCATTTAGTTATGTCTTTTTGTAAATACAGACCATTGAATCAATGGCCCACACTTTTGGACACTTAAAGAAATAATCTTGGTTCAGTACAAGTTAAGCTCAGTTGACTGCATTTTTGGCATAATGTTGATTACCACAAAATTAATTTTGACTCGTCCCTCATTTTCTTTAAAACAAAAAAGGAAAAGAAGAAGAAGAAGCAAACATCATGGTTACAGTGAGGCAATGGAAGTGAATGGCACCCATTTTTGGAGGTTTGAAGTCAGAAATGTTAATTCATTAATTCTTCTACTAATACTTGTGTATTTTTTTTTTAGCTGTAAAGTTGTTTAAATCTTTGTTTTAGGGTTTACGGCATTACTCTGTCACGGCATGTAGTTGTAAAATTTAATATAACTTTACACGGATAAGGTTAGTAAGCAATTTTATCACACTAAAATCATGTTAACATGCATATTGTTTGTCTTGTGGCTATACTTTTGAAACAGTGACTATTGTAATGTTTCACTTGCATTGTAAGGACCTCATTGTAACCCAGATGTTTGCTTTTTTTTTTTTTTTGAGGAGGAGGAGGAGGAGGAACAAGTTTTTTAAAATGGAGGAAATTATTTTTGTGGTAACCAACGTTGTGCCACAAATGTTGTTGATTAAGCTTAACTTGTATTGAACCTGGAACATTCCTTTAAGTCACTTAAAAATGCACGAATTTCACTGCAATAGATACAAATTATCAAACCAAGTGGCAACTGCAAACAAACGTCACTTTTTTGGGCCATTTTTGCAATGTATTTTTAACAACCAAGGTGGTTT
Source organism: Myxocyprinus asiaticus (assembly GCF_019703515.2). NCBI lineage: Eukaryota > Metazoa > Chordata > Actinopteri > Cypriniformes > Catostomidae > Myxocyprinus > Myxocyprinus asiaticus. Next base: position 44,207,009 of record NC_059355.1, read on the forward strand.
TTAGTGGCTGTATGAAGTCAGTTCTCAAACTAACCGCAGGCATAGTTCATCACAGTAACTATGAACATGTTCCACTAACATTTAACTACCACAAAGTGAACTACTTTTTGACTTCATTATTTAACACCATTTAAATCCTAACAAACGTCTTTTTGTGAAATTTCTTGCTCAAAAAGTGTATTTGAGCTATATTTCTTTAAAATTAATGACTCTTTGATCATTGTCTTACTGTATAATGCAAAAATGTATAGAACTTTAAGAGTGACTTAAGTGTCTTACATTTTTGGGGGGACACTGTATATTCCAATTCTAAATGCTAATTCTTCATTAAATTATGTTTGTATTGTATGTTTATTTTACAGGGCGGGTAACTCAGAAGAACTTTTGCACTTACAACCTACAACATTTGTCAACATGAAAGTGTCGAATACAGTGCCAGAGGCAATAAATCTGTTTATCAATAAACTATCCCGACATTGTCTTTTTTCTTTTCATCTCACTCGCTCTTATTTGTCCTCATTTGTATTTCCATCCATTGATTCTTTAACAAGAGCAAACACAAATGGGAGCATCTGAGAGGCAATCAATTGTACTCTTAAATTCATGTACACCCTGCAGTTTATCTGGGAGTTTTCTGTCTGTTTTCCACACTCATCTGTCCTCATTCAAACTCCATGTGGCCTGTGTTGCCCTCTTACCTCATATGTGCTGGTGATGCCCAGGCGGTAAAATAAAGGCACGAAGATTTCTGCACTGATTGCTGACATAATAGAATAGGAGAAGACGAAGAGCCAATACGGTGTGCCATACAAGTAAGCCTCTGCAGGTGTTCCAATAACAGTAATACCTGACATGAAACTAGCCGTGAGGGACAAAGCCACAGGTACTGCTGTCATCTGACGGCCACCCAGTAGAAACTCATTGCTGCTGGTATCCTTTCGCCCTCGGATGGCTTGGAACAGCCCAATTCCTGCTGCAAAAAGGATCAACCCAGCAAAGACCACATAGTCCCACACTGAAAACGTTGCAACAGGACCTCCACTGCCAGTCATGATTTCGAAAGTACACTTAAGGAGATCAAGAGCTATATAACTGCGATCACTCCAGTCAGTTTAGTCTTGGTTGGTTGAGTCCTGTTTTTCTGTGAAGTGATGCTGGATATCGAGATCAAGTTCTTGCTGGAAAGTCCTCCAACGATTTCCCCAACATTAAAGAGGAGGACAGGACCAAGTAGCTCCTCTCTGTGCCAATAACTGATAAGAATTTGAGTGTTCTGTAATCTTGGACTGACCACAAAAAAAAAAAAAAAAAAACCCTGAGTTAATGATCCCTCAAGGCCAGAAGATATAACAGTTACATTGTAAAAGGAAGTAAAGTTGCTTTTTTAATTATTATTATTCCAAGCTCATGAAGTGAGTTTAGCATTGTCTAGTCACAGTTGCTTAAAGAATTTCAAAAGATGTTAAGGAGGACGCTTTGTGCTTTGTGCAGCCTGATAAAACTCCCACTGATAATGCAATATGATAAATCACAATAGAAACAATATTTCACAATTACACTATTTTCTGAAAATGACCAACATAACAGGACTTCAAGTACCAAAGAGAAGGTCTAGTCGAACCCCCTCAGTTCCTGGAACTGTTTTTGCACTTACCTGACATAGGAGTTTTCTTAAGGCTTGAAAGGAATGTTTTTGTCCATTGTAAGTAGGTTTTGTTGAATCAGTATCCACAAATGTTTTCGGGTAAATTAGAAACAGTGAGCGGTTTTCAAATGAGTTATAGCTTGACAGAGACATTGGAATCCATAAGACAAAGAAATTATTAACAGCATATGAAACCAGGTTCTCTATACAGAATTGTAAGATATGAATAAGTATAGCTGGTAGCCAACAGTCAACAGGACAGGTGTACCGTGAACTTGAACCATACAGTTCATGTCAGTTAAAAGTGTTAAAACATTAGTTTTTGTGCAAACAACATTCGTATTGTTGCTTTGATGGTTGAGAAAGTTAATCTGTTACACTATGACAATCTCTTGTTGTTGGTTCTCTAAGCTGCAAAACAATTTTAATCAATTTTAATTTTACTATTCCAGTGCCAAACATGCATATCACTCAACTGGCAATTGCATGCTAACAGTTTGTGCATGCAATTAGTTTTCCATTTTCCACCCTATGAACTTTGAACATAAGATAAGGACCCAAAGATGCCTGAGATTTGTTTGATGAGAGCATGATAAATTGACAGAACTAATAGCTTGTATCTTTACAAACACTAGCTATGTTATTAAGTGTGAGGGACAACTAAATGAAGCCCATCAATCAGTGCAGAAACCATCATGTTGATACATCCTGTCTGTTTTATCTACATATCCAATATAACTTGTGTAAACAATATTTCAGCTTCTCCCAGCAGTATCTGCCAACTATATTAAATATATTAACTATACTAAGTCTTAGACACATTAGATGTTTCACAAAAACATTTGGTTATTTTATATCTTCTGCTTTAGTGTGTCAATAGGAAATAACAATTTTAGATTCTCCAACATTCCTTTAGCAAATAGAATAGAATAGTACATTACATTTAGTCATTTAGCAGACTCTTTTATCCAAAGTGATTTTCAAATGAAGAACATTACAAGCGATTTGTCATACAAAAGTCAACAATATCTTCAGTATCGCACTGCCAAGTTCTCAAAGTGGCTGGAGTAGTATAGATGCTAGCTCAGAAGAAAGAAAGGCAAGGATTATTTTTTATTTTATTTTTTACTGTTAAATTGTAAGTGCAGTTAGTGTAGATTGGTGCTTCACACTAAGTGCTAGCTGAACAAATGTGTTTTCAGCTGATTCTTGAATGCTGAGATAGTATCAGACAGCAGATGATATGACCCCAACAGGGTGCTGGTGCTGTTTTAAAGGCATACCAAATAATTATTTAGTTTTTTGTTAACTGCACATTGTATGAAATTAATTGATAACAAATATGTAATAACTGCCAAAACCTTTGCACAGTACTGTAATTATTCCAGAAGTGTGATGTTAGTTGTCTGTTCAATGTATTTATTCCAATAGTATCAAAGAGATGTCACAGAGACTCAAAACAGTGGAGATGATTGTGGACTTTAGGAGGAACACCCCAACATTGACCCAGCTCACCATTCTGAACAGCACTGTGGCAGCAGTGGAGTCATTCAGGTTCCTGGGCACTACCATCTCACAGGACCTGAAGTGGGAGACCCACATTGGCTCCATTGTGAAAAAGGCCCAGCAGAGGTTGTACTTCCTTCGCCAGCTGAGGAAGTTCAACCTGCCACAGGTGCTGCTGATACAGTTCTACTCAGCAGTCACTGAGTCTGTCCTCTGCACTTCAATAACTGTCTGGTTTGGTTCGGCTACAAAATCGGACAACAGAAGACTACAAAGGACAGTTTGGACTGCTGAGCGGGTCACTGGTTGCCCCTGCCCTCCCTTCAGGAACTGTATACTTCCAGAGTGAGGAAAAGGGCTGGAAAAATCACTTTGGACCCCACTCACCCAGCCTACTACAGAGCAATGAGCACCAGAAACGTCAGGCACAGGAACAGTTTTTCCCTCAGGCTATCCACCTCATGAACAGTTAAAACTGCCCCATAGAGGAATAATTATGTGCAATACACAGCTTAGTCTTTTTATACAGTTGAATTCAGAAGTTTATATACACAAATAATATTAGCAAACTATAGTTTTGACAAGTCGTTTAGGACATCTATTTTGTGCATGACACGAGTAATTTTTCCAACAATTGTTTACAGACAGATTGTTTCACTTTTAATTGACCATATTACAATTCCAGTGTGTCGGAAGTTTACATACACTAAGTTAACTGTGCCTTTATGCAGCTTGGAAAATTCCAGAAAATGATGTTAAGCCTTCAGACAATTAGCCAATTAGCTTCTGATAGGAGGTGTACTGAATTGGAAGTGAACTTACATTTACATTTGCATTTATTCATTTGGCAGACGCTTTTATCCAAAGTGACTTACAAAAGAGGAAAAACATAAGCAAATCATTTTTTTATTTTTTTTTAACTTGTGGATGTATTTTAAGGCCTACCTTCAAACTCAGTGCCTCTTTGCTTGACATCATGGGAAAATCAAAAGAAATCAGCCAAGACCTCAGAAAAAAATTGTGGACTTCCACAAGTCTGGTCCAACCTTTGGAGCAATTTCCAAACACCTGAATGCACCACGTTCATCTGTACAAAGAATAGTATGCAAGTATAAACACCATGGGACCACGTAGCCATCATACCGCTCAGGAATGAGTTGCATTCTGTCTCCTGGAGATGAACGTAGTTTGGTGCGAAAAGTGCAAATTAATCCCAGAACAACAGTAAAAGAGCTTGTGAAAATGCTGGAGGAAAAAGGTAGAAAATTATCTATAACCACGGTAAAACGAGTCCTATATTGACATAACCTGAAAGGCTGCTCAGCATGGAAGAAGCCATTGCTCCAAAACCACCATAAAAAAGCCAGACTACAGTTTGCAAGTGCACATGGGGACAAAGATATTACTTTTTGGAGAAATGTCCTCTGGTCTAATGAAACATATATTGAACTGTTTGGCCATAATGACCATCATTATGTTTGGAGGAAAAGGTTGAGGCTTGCAAGCCGAAGAACACCATCCCAACCGTGAAGCATGGGGGTGGCAGCATCACGTTGTGGGGGTGCTTTGCTGCAGGAGGGACTGGTGCATTTCACAAAATAGATGGCATCATGAGGAAGGAAAATTATGTGGATATATTGAAGCAACATCTCTAGACATCAGCCAAGAAGTTAAATCTTGGCCACAAACGGGTCTTCCAAATGGACAGTGACCCCAAGCATACCTCCAAAGGTGTGGCAAAATGGCTTAAGGACAACAAAGTTAAGGTATTGGAGTGGCCATCACAAAGCCCTGACCTCAATACGATAGAAAATTTGTGGGCAGAACTGAAAAAGCCTACAAACCTGACTGTTACACCAGTTCTGTCTGAAGGAATGGGCCAAATTTCCAGCAACATATTGTGAGAAGCTTGTGGAAGGCTACCCAAAATGTTTGACCCAAGTTAAACAATTTAAAGGCAATGCTACCAAATACTAACAAAGTGTATGTAAACTTCTGACCCACTAGGAATGAGATGAAAAAAATACAAGCTGAAATAAATAATTCTTTCTACTGTTATTCTGACATTTCACTTTCTTAAAATAAAGTAGTGATCTTAACTGAGCGAAGACAGGGAATGTTTTCTACGATTAAATATCAGGAATTGTGAAAAACTGAGTTTAAATATATTTGTCTAAGGTGCATGTAAACTTCTGACTTCAACTGTATTTATCCAACATACCTTACCTCTTCTGCCGTACATTCCCTTGCATCCGTATATAACAGATTTGTATTTGTACAAAAAAAAAAAAAAAAAATATATATATATATATATATATATATATATATATATATATATATATATATATATATTGATTCTGAGATATAGGCGCTTTTCCACCATCGGGCTGAACAGGTAGCACCTGCACTCCATCGGGAAAAGTAGTTTCAGTAGTTTACATTGCTCTTATAAAGACTGGAATCATAAAACAGTCCAGCAGCAATCAGAATTATCATGGCCCCACCCAGTGGTTGGTGAGGAAAAAACTGTGGATAATCACTTAAGGTCTCTCTAATATTTCAGTTGGGGGTTTTTTTACCGAGAACTAACCATCACTAACTATGCTCAGATTTTCCAAGATACCAAAGCCTACAATCAAGTCAGAGATTTCAATATGAACTCATTTCTCATCAAATTCTTTCAAGACCAACTAATAGAGATATGCTATATCCACATTAATGTTATAGCTCTGAATGTCATCTATGCAATAATTTGTGTCTATTTTTATTTCTTCCAAGAAATTTCAGGAGGAACATCTAAATACAAAGTTGATACTTTAATGAAAAATAACAGAGAACATGAAAAGCAATATCTCAGCAATTTAATTTCTCCCTGGGTAGATAGAACTCAACATCTAATTTAGATGCATGCGGATGATTTGGTTAAAAGCCAGAAGTTTTATTCATGCAGCACAGTGGAGATCAGGGTCAGTATCTGAGGAGCAGGATTTAAAGCAAACAGGCCTGCCTAGATCCTTCAGGTAAGTGATCCTTTTATTTAGTGTAAGACGGTAATGTTTGGCAGGCAAAAAGCTTTGCAATGGATGGAAAGACACATCAAAAAATAAGCAGATATTTTTGAGTTCTTCGTTTTCGCTTACAGGGCCTTCATAACTTATTTTTGTAAAGTCTTTCTTGTTTCTTATGGAAGTAAAGGGTTAGCATAATTCAGATGTATTATTCAGTAATTCTTTAAGATTATTAATTATTATTATTTCTTTGTTGTAATTAGAAGTGCTTGCTAAAGGCCCAGCCATATCACCCTGTAGCTCAAGACTGGTTGCCCACTGAAGCTAAGCAGGGTTGATCCTGGCCAGTACCTACTTTTTTGTTCCACGGAAGAAAGTAAATCATACAGGATTCAAACAACATGATGGTGAGTAAATGACATAAAAATTGTCATTTTTGGGTGAACAATTCAATTAGTCTTCTGATACCTCATAATAATTTACGAGATGGTGAAACTGTAAGATATCATACGACTTGGCTCGTACAAAAGTTTGATACAATATAGGTCTCGAATTGTAACTAACCTCCGATTCAGTACTTTATTTAAACAAAGGAAACATCTGTGATCAAATCTGGTTACTCATTCCATATTTTTTGAAGCAATACAAATTACTGATACATGTTAATAACCTGTAATGTGCATCTTTCATCTCATTCCAAATTCCCAATGTTTTCTTTCTTCTTTCCTTCATAAATTTCGACTTTATGGTTAGGTTTAAGGGTTGTTTCATGGGCTTAACTTTGTAAAAAAATCGTAAGAAAAATTTTCGTTAGTTTGTTAATCTTCCATTATGGGAGTAAAAGACACGTTTTTGGATAAGCCAAATCTAAAATCATTTGGTGACAATAATGTTGCTAAATCAGCGATCTTATATTTATTCTACAAAACAGTAATGTAAAGGAGTTGGTGGATCCCCGTTTCCTGGTCCAGAGGGGCTGCACCTATCAGGAGGTGGAGTACCGAACAGCCATTCTGCCCGGCTGCCCGCCACATGCAGATCCTCACTTCACCTACCCGGTGGCTCTGAGCTGCCACTGCAGCACCTGTAAGACACGCAGTGATGAATGTGCTCACAAAACTGTATCCAGCCATACTGGGAAGAGTATGAGTGACGTTTGTAATTGTCTGTGTGGAATTGTATTATTCCTTCGCTAAAATCATCCAGATTTACAATTAATTAATTGGTAATTGGTATTAAAATGTTTATACTGCAGTTGATCTGGGGCACTTGCTTCTTGGATAGCAAATTGTCGAGTAAACGTTAGTTTCCTAACTGATCGTGTATGATGTACACTAACTCCAACTCCAACTCAAATGTTTGGACACGCTTGATTCAATGTATGTTTCAGATGATCCTATAAACCTGAAAGTGTGACATTAGCTTGTAGACTTATATAAATTGTGCTTATATATTGAATCCTTTACAAAACTAATATTTTTGGTCAAATTTGACCTGTTAGTAAAGAAAAAGCTGTCAACAAGTACCCAGCATACATGGGAACTCCTTCAATACTGTTTAAAAAGCATCTCAGGCAGCACCTCATGAAGCTGACTGAGGAAATGCCCAGACTTTGTTTAACATTTTGGCAACTACATAGTTCCCATCCTTCCATTTGTGCTATTTCATAGTTTTGATGCCTTCACAATTATTCTTATATGTGGAAAATAGTTATAATAAAGAAGGAGTTGTTGTGTCCAGACTTTTGAATGGTAGTGTATATTGTATCTAGCACCTGATGTCTGAAGTGAGGCCAATGTGTTTAAGGTTAAAAATGAAGGTGTGGTTTTAATGGGGTACAAATGATTAAGCTTTTATGAATAGTAGCTAACTTTAATAATGCTTTAAGTGTTTGATTGGGAGACTATTGTCTCTATAAACAGTATAGAGAAAGATTCCACCATAAAAAATGAATTTATGGCAATAAACTTTGTCATGAGCTACTTTTTTGTGATTCCCATAAGTCCTAAGGACAAAGGCTAGTGGATGACTAGCCTACTTGAGAGGCCTTTATCTTTCTAATTCTAAAATCCTGCCATGTGGCTTTGCATAGATGCCTTACATTACAAGAACTGCATTGCATTTAAACACGTAATCCAGTATAGTCTGTGTTATAAATGAGTGCTCTTTGGAAGATAATACATAACGCGCATGCGCGTTAGCTATACAAGCCGGGAAAATTGTGTCTTTTAGCATAATATGAGGTCAACATTCGGTTGAGTGAAACGTGATTGATTCAAGTATTAATACACACTGCATTAAAAAATCAGTAAACGCGTTTAGGCAGGAGGATTATGCCTAGTCTAGTCTTCCACTGGCCACGACATGATACACGGGGTGAAATACTCGCTCATTTCACTGACTTATGCAGCCGAACTTCTCTGTGTTACAGCTCGCCGTAACTGGGAGAATGGGATGAGAAAAGCTGACTCTGGATCAGTGGCTCTGAGCAATGTTCTACACCGATTGTGTACGCAGAGATAATGTCTTAGTTTCTAAAATGATTCTACATTTTTGTTTTAGAATAAACAAGTAGTTTGATTCATGAAACATTTTGGTAGCATTAAAAACGATTCCATTCAAGACGTATCAACATGCGCCTTTGAAGTTGTATGCGATCAACCAGTGGTGTCTGTACGCACCGTAGATCAACTCAAAACAAGCGTGCACTGAGATGACTTAAGTGAAAAATATTGTTTTATTTTCAGACACATTCCTTGAACATGTTAGGCTGGCATTCCCCACTGAATTTATCCTGACTTTAGAAAAACATCTTAAGTTGACTCTGGCATTGTCGATGGGCACAGCACATGATGACATACTGTATATGATGCAGGTTCAAGTGTTGGACTTTGCTGCTTTAGGTAAGACAGTGGTTATTCTTCATTATTCATATTGGCTGCCATGCTGATGGAAAAACAAATCATGCATATTGATGCTTTATTATAAATATGACGTGAAGACCTACATTCTAAATATCTGTTTGTTTACTATGTTGTGTAAGCATGACCTGTAATGTCTCTTGTATGCAGTGCATGGCTTATTTGTATGGAACGCATAGCATAGCAGAAGAGAAAGTGGCTGTGAGAAAAAAGTAACACAAAATAATGCAAAAGTAACGTAATGCTTTACTTTCCATAAAAATGTACTTTTTAATTAATTAAGTTACTTGTATAAGGAATTACACAATATTCTAACTAGTTACTTTTAAAAGTAACATTACCCAATACTGGATATTTTGAGCTTGGAATATGGGACATTTGGAAGGTTAACACAAGCATTAATTCTAACCAAAGTCCTTTCATAAGGTTGTTTATAACAGTCTTTATAGACTATCTCATAGTTTATGTGTAATTGTGGGCAGCCAATGTAATGTCCTTCATTCATGGCTGTACACAATAATAAATTCCTTTTTATGTGTCTGAAAATAGAGAATAGCAGGGTTAATATTGCCTAGAGGCTCATAAGTGACATCATAAGTGATATGGTCACATGCTTGGGGGTCATGGCAGGACAAAATATGAATTAGGACATGATAAGGTCATATCCCACCTCTGAGCCAGTGTCCTGTCTGTCTCCAAAAAAATTACCACAATTGTTCTTTCTGGAAAACTACTACACAGGGTATAAATGAGAGAAAAAAGGTGTTTTGGGAAGGGTTGAAACCATTTACTTTGATTCTTCCTTTTTAGATGATTTCATTATGTTCCATGGGGTATAAGTCACTCGATAGTGAGCACCTCCATTTTTGAACACAAACCCAAGAACTAGAGCACTCATGTGGTAGTAACTCAAGTGTTCTCTACTGGTTTTTCTTCAGGACGCAGATTTTGATTTGGACATGAAGTGATGACCCTTTTAGTAATTGTTTATCATACAAATTTAAACAAAAAAGGAATATTCTGTGTTCAACACAGATTAAGCTCAATCGACAGCACTTGTGGCATAATGTTGATTATCACAAAAAATAATTTTGACTTTATTTTGAAAAAAGCTAAAATCTAGGTTACAGTGAGGGACTTACAGTGGAAGTGAATGTGGCCAGTCCGTAATTGTCAAAATACTCACTATTTCAAAAGTATAGCCACAAGACGAAAACAATACGTGTTAATATGATTTTATTGTGATAAAATCACTTACTAAAGTTTTCCTCGTTTATTCTGGTGAGTGTGCATATCGCGCCAAACGCGTGTTTTAATGCAGCACTGCAACAGCTGGCTGATCAAATCACAGACAAGGAACAACAATACCTGGACTCAGTTATTACTATTCTTGGGGATTTTAACAAAGCAAATCTCATACGTGAACTGCCCAAATACAAACAACACATTACATGCCCCACCAGAGGCAGGAACATACTGGATCATTGTTACACAACAATAAAGGATGCATATCGCTCTGTCCCTAGAGCAGCTTTGGGACTCTCTGATCACTGTCTGGTTCATCTTCTTCCAACCTACAGGCAGAAATTAAAATCAACCAAGCCAGTAGTAAGGGCTGTAAAGAGATGGACCAATGAAGCAGAGCTGGAACTACAAGCCTGCTTCGATTGCACAGATTGGAACGTTTTTGAGGCTGCAGCCACAGACCTGGACGAGATCACAGATACTGTTACATCATATATCAGTTTCTGTGAGGATATGTGCATCCCTACTTGGACTTATTTAAAGTTCAACAATGACAAACTGTGGTTTACAGCAGAGCTCAGGCAGCTTCGTCAGGCCAAAGAGGATGCTTACAGGAGTGGGGATAAAGTCTTGTACAATCAGGCCAGGAACACACTGAACAAGGAAATCAGAGTGGCTAAAAGAAGATACTCTGAGAAGCTGAAAACAAGTTTTCAGCTAACGACCCTGCATCAGTGTGGAGTGGCATGAAACAACTCACAAATTACAGGACTCCTACCCCAACCCTGTGGTGGACCAACAACTGGCTGACGACCTGAATGTGTTCTACTGCAGATTTGAAAGGCCCAATCTAACACCCCACACCCACTCTGACCTTCACTTCACACAAACACCAACACCTCCTGCAACCCCCCTCCTCCCCCCTCTTGCTACTCAACCTGCACTTAAGATCTTTGAAGATGATGTGAGCAACGTCTTTCGGAAACAAAGACGAGGAAAACTTCAGGCCCAGATGGCATCTCGCCAGCGTGTCTTCAATCCTGTGCTAACCAGCTGGCCCCCATCTTCACACAGATCTTCAATAGGTCACTGGAGCAGTGTGAAGTCCCATGCATCCTCAATCATTATTCCTGTCCCAAAGAAACCAAAAATCACAGGACTTAATGACTGTAGACCTGTCGCCCTGAAGTCTGTGATCATTTGAGAGACTGGTGTTGGCCCACCTGAAGAACATCACTGGACCCTTTCTAGATCCCCTTCAATTTGCTTATCGAGCAAACAGGTCTGTGGATGATGCAGTCAACATGGGATTACATCATATCCTGCAACATCTGGACAGACCAGGGACATATGCAAGGATCCTTTTTGTGGACTTCAGTTCGGCTTTCAACACCATCATCCCAGTTATACTCCAGAATAAATTACACCAACTCTCTGTTCCCATGTCTATCTGTCAGTGGATTATCAGCTTTCTGACAGACAGGCAGCAGCTTGTTAGACAGGGGAAATTCACTTCCAGCACCTGTACAATCAGCACTGGTGCCCCCCAGGGATGTGTGCTCTCCCCACTACTCTTCTCCCTCTACACCAATGACTGCATCACCAAGGACCCCTCTGTCAAGCTCCTGAAGTTTGCAGACGACACCACTTGTCATCGGCCTCATCCGAGATGACAATGAGTCTGCATACAGAAGGGAGGTTGAACAGCTGGCTATCTGGTGCAGTCAAAACAACCTTGAGCTGAACACGCTCAAAACAGTGGAGATGATTGTGGACTTTAGGAGGAACACTCCAAAACTGACCCCCCTCACCATTCTAAACAGCACTGTGGCAGCAGTGGAGTCATTCAGGTTCCTGGGCACTACCATATCACAGGACCTGAAGTGGGAGACCCACATTGACTCCATTGTGAAAAAGGCCCAGCAGAGGTTGTACTTCCTTCGCCAGCTGAGGAAGTTCAACCTGCCACAGGCGCTGCTGATACAGTTCTACTCAGCGGTCATTGAGTCTGTCCTCTACACTTCAGTAACTGTCTGGTTTGGTTCAGCTACGAAATCAGACATCAGAAGACTACAAAGGACAGTTCGGACTGCTGAGAGGATTATTGGTTGCCCCCCGCCCCACCTTCAAGAACTATACACTTCCAGAGTGAGGAAAAAGGCTGAAAAAATCACTCTGGACCCTACTCACCCAGCCCACTACCTTTTTGAACTGTTGCCTTCTGGCCGACGCTTCAGAGCTCTGAGCACCAGAACCGTCAGGCACAGGAACAGTTTTTTCCCTCAGGCTATCCATCTCATGAACAGTTAAATTGCCCCATTGAACAATAACTATGTGCATTACACAGTTTAGTCTTTTTTTTATATTTATCCAACACATCCAACCTCTTCTGCCAGTTCATTCCTCTGAAAAAAAAAAGAAGAAAAAAGAAAAACATTTGCACTGTACATAACAGATTTGTATTTGCACTGTACATAACAGATAACAGATTTGTATTAGATTGCACTAAGTATGTGTATGTGTGTATGTATGTATGTATGTATGTATGTGGGTGTGTGTCTGTGTGTGTGTGTATGTATGTATGTGTATAACTATATTTTTTATTATTATCTATATCTTGCTGCTGTTTTTGTATTGTTTTTGTATTGTTGTACACCGGAAGCTCCTGTCACCAAGACAAATTCCTTGTATGTGTAAGTATACTTGGCAATAAAGCTGATTCTGATTCTGATTATTGTGAACAATTCATCCATGCATTTGTTTTTGTTTTTTTTTTTTTTTTTTGTTTTTTTTTGTTTGTTTTTTGGACCTCGTAATCTTTCATAAAAATGAAACGACAGACTTCTCTCTGATGAAATATGCAGGACTTCTCTAATCATTTAGTCCGCTTAAACCCTGCCCCTTTGTGCTTATATGTGCGCCCTCTAGGATCTATATGCTGCCAACATGGAATTTCTTATCATTTGTATGCTGACGACACACAGCTTTACTTCCCACTAAAAACGGGAGGCAGTCAGTCGCTAACGTCGCTCATGAATTGTTTGAAGGATGTTAAGTGTTGGCTATCTAATAACTTTCTTCGGTTAAATAATAATAAATCAGTTGTTATTTTTGGCCCATCTAAATCTAAAGAGGCATTAGCCCATACACTTGCACCACTAGTGATTTGTGTAAAGGATAATGTGAGCAATCTTGGTGTAATACTAGATTCAGCTCTTACTTTAAATAAGCAGATCAACTCTATAGTTAAAAGCAGCTACTGTCATCTCAAGAGTTTTTTTGGATTTAAAGATCTGGAGGTGATAATTCATGCTTTTGTTTCATCCTGCCTCGACTACTGTAATTCCCTCTACTCGGGAATTGATCATAAGCAGTTATCCTGTCTACAACTTGTGCAGAATGTGGCAGCCAGGTTACTGACTGGCACCAGGAAAAGGGAACATATTACTCCCATCTTGTCTTCCCTTCACTGGTTGCCAGTTAAGTACAGAGTCGACTTTAAAATTCCATTGTTTGTTTTTAAAGCACTACATGGCCAGTCTTCACAGTACATCAATGATCTTCTTAGGCCCTATTATTCCTCTAGGCTATTGAGATCATGCAATCAAATGCTGTTAGCAGTTCCAAGATCTAGACAGAAATCTAAAGGTGATTGAGCCTTTTCTGTGGTTGCCCCCAAGTTATGGAATGATCTCCCTATTCACATCCAGTCCTCCCCTTCAACTGAGATTTTAAATCAAAGTTGAAGTTTTATCTTTTTGAATAAGCTTTTAAGTCTGAGTAATGAATTCATTTTTAAGTGAGTGAAGAGATTTTCAAGTGTGTTGTAAAGGTATGTCTCTGATGTTCTGTTGTTTTCTTCCTTTTTACTGATTGTTCCACAAAAATTGTGAAGCACTTTGGATAACGTAAACGTATAAAAAGTGCTATATAAATAAAGATGGGTTGAGTTGAGTTGGTTACGGGTCTGCTGGTTTGAATTTACATTTCGAATGAGGAGGAATAATGGTGAATTCGCAGATGTGTTCGAGACATTTCACGCCTGAATTGCTGAGGAGATCACTAATTAATACAATGCTTTGGAAGCCTATGGAGTTTATTTATATTTTTTAATGCAGTTATCTTGGGATGCACAGCATGAGTAAGTGTTTTTTTCCCCTTTATATTTAGTGTATTGTGATTCAAAACGTTAAAACATGGTTATCTTTTACTCACTCATTTTTCAGCTTATACAGCCTCTTCGTAAGCAAAGACAGTGATGTGCTCGTGCGTTTATGTTGTCAGTTTGATCATAAATGTGTTGAGATCGCTGCTCAATTTCTCCAATAACTGGCTCTGACTAGAGCACCATATTTTCACAATCCAATCAACAACCAATGGACAAACTTAAATCCCCACCCCACATTTTTTCTTGTTCGATAAGCTGTTTCACTCGGAAATACGTCACAATACGGAAGTCGGTCGCAACTTCCGTTTCATGCGGACTTTAATGTAAGTGCTTTTACAAAATAAAAGTTTCACATTTCTGCCTTTAAACCCTCCAAAGAGTTCATTCACTTTCATGGTAACTGCCTCACTGTATCCTCGATTTTGTCTTTTTTTTTTTTTTTAAGAAAAGGAGATACAAGTCAAATTCTGTAGTAATCAACATTATGCCATAAATGCTGTCAATTGTATTGAACCTGGAAAAATACCACAAAAATGAAGCAATGAAATTTAAAAATGAGAATGAACTGCATAGGCCAAGCAATAACTTGAAATGACATTCTGTAGGCAAAAAAATTAAAAATCTGACAAATCTAAAAGTGCATAAACAACAGCAAAAGTGTGATTTACCAGCCCAACACATAGAATAAACACTGGACCAAATATTGTATTAGTATTAACAATATTACCAAGTGTTAGATAAACTTGTGCAAAACATATTGTCTAGTTTGATTGAATGCACAACTTTTGACAGCAACAACCAAAGATACTGGAAGCATTTTCTCCTCCCTTTTAAACATTGACAAGCTATCCTAAATATGCATGATTATAGGGTTAGTTGCTTTTAACCATTTGGCTTTTTTTTTTCTCTTCTGTCGACAACCCCAACAGAACATATAGGTGATCCATTTTAGGTTGTGAAACACCAGTTGAGAATCATTGTTCTTAAACATTCCTGGTATTCTTTTCCAAACATCAAACAGCATCAGATCAATACATTTTTATACGTTTTATATGCATTGTGTTATAGGTATGTAAGCTTTTTTCCATCTCTCAGTATTTCTTTTATAATTTCTCCTTGTTAATTAGCCTTTTATCATATTCATTCACTTGTAAAAACAGCCATTCCACTGTAATCCCCATCACATTATTTAAGGATTCCTGTCGGCTTGCTCAGAATCCGGCCAATCAAATTAGAATGGCACAAAAGCTCTCTTGACAACAACACACGAGTCTATGATGTGGAAATTCAATGCTCTGATATAATAATACATCAAACAATAAAGTTGTTGGAATCTGGCTGCTCAGCAGTCTTTTACACGGTTGGTGGGGCAAACATACCTAGTCCATGTGTTCAGCGCCAGTGGCATTTTTGTGCCGCATTCCTTTTGCTAAAACTGGCTGGACTTGAAACATAAAACAGTGTTGAAAAGCCAAAGGCTGAATTTCAATAGGGTTGATGTGACTGCAGACCATTGTTCGAATAAGTTAAATAGTGATCAGTGGTCTTTAGCCATCAGTCTATCACGTATTCCCAACTGGGTCTGTAAGCTTTATTATGACCTAAATAACTCGACAAGTCTCAACAAGTCTTTAACTAAAAAGAAATGTGTCAGAGTTTTAGAAAAACCAGGGGAAAAAAACAAAACAAATAAACTATAAATCTGTTCGGCAAGTTCAATAAAACTGTGCGGGAAGATCATATTGAATAGAAATATTAAAATGAACATTAGCTCTGTATGTCTAAATTTGATCTGATCAATAGCTGTGGATCACATGCTTTGAGTCAATGTGTTAATAAAGCTGTTACTGATGCGTGAGTAAAATAAATAGATTTTGACTGATTACCTCACTTGTGCTGATTGCCATTTAAGTTGTGAAAATTTTTATATTGCACACATAGCTTCATTACGTGTTATTTTCAGGGATATGAGTCAACTGTTTGCTCAGTTTAGAGTTGTATTTCAATCTCAAGCAGAGAAACAAAGATTATCAACTTTATCTGTGCACTTTCTAGAGATTAACTTTAATCTCACAGAGGACCAGCGGTATTAGATTAAAAACTTCCAGGAATGTACATGCATCATGCTCTGTATGAAGGAAGTAACAGTGTTTTAAATGTCTTAATTACAGTTAGGCTGCTTAAACCAAACATGTAATCTGCAATATTGTGCCTCAAGACACAGTCTGGAACCACAGGTGAAGAAACAGGGGTGTTTCAAATAAAAGAAGGAACTTGCTTTCTTTTCAGGCTTTAACTACAGTCAAATGTTTACCTTTTCTTATTATTTTCTCATTTCTTATTATTATAATAGCAGAAACTATTAACACGTTACTGAACTAAAATACCCTTGGCTTTTCATAAGGTCAGTGTAATTTGAAGCCGGAGGGCCCGTGGCCACACGGACCCCTCTGATTGGAGTTCATGAGAGGCGGTACTTAAAGCTGACCAGCGAATGGAATCGCCCTGAATCGCCCTGAAGGCCCCGCCTCTTGTTTTAAAGCCGAAAGGAAATTCACGCCATTCATTCAAATGTCCTGTCGCGGAAGGTTCCAGAAGACTTGAATTCATTCAAATATCTGAACGCTCCAAAAACGATTTCTGCTCATTTCTGAGGTGGGTGTTTACATAAAAGACAGGTGCTATGTTCTAGTCGTAATATAGAAGTTGAAATAATAATAATAATAATAATAATATCTGTTGTAGAAATGCTATGCAGCACGCTAGCAGTTCAAATGGTTACCAGTCAACGTTAGTTTACTTACTATCAATATCTTATTTAGATAAGGTGAAAAATGTGTGCATTAACGTATTTGATTTTTTTTTTGTTGTTGTTGTTTTTTTTTACTGGCTTTGGTAAATCGTTTATTCAGACCGTTAGGCGGTAAACGGAGGTACTTCCGCTTTTCTAGAAAGGTGACCGGCTGACTTGACTGCATTTTCGCAACCAGCTTGAGAAGTATTGCTTTTATAGTTACTAAAATTCAAAAGCGAATTACCTAAGAAACACTGTGTCTGTGAGAATTTGACCATTTGTGTGAGGATATGAGTCAAAAATGTTTAAAAAAAATATATTTGTGAGGGTATAGTTTAAAAGTATTGAAATGCCAAAGGAAGAACAAAGACTTGCATTTGTATGTGAGCAAAAACGGGCGTCTGTGCGAGGAATGTCATTATGAAACATGCCAAGTCTTGATGTTAGCTTGTTACATTCCTGAGAAGTGAAAGCCAAGAGCACTAGGCCACTAACTCTACACAACAGAAGCAGGGATGCTGTTACACGCCACAAAGCCAAACCCCCCGACTGAACATAGGCGTAGTACGCATGCGCGCGCACAGACTCGCGAGCCGGTCTTATTTTACCTTATGAGTCAGTGTTTTGATCAGGAGGTTATATTATAGCGTCACCCAAAGCGTAGGAAGAGCTTGATGAAAGTGAGGTGTACGTTATTTTTTTCCCTGTTGTAGTGTACTAGTTCGTGTCTACAGGCTTATGCTATTATTAACCCTTGTGCGACCTTCGGGAAATTTTTGTCTTTCATTTTTGTTTTTTTGATCAGTTTGGCTGTTAATGCCAACGGCATAAATTTGGCCAAAGGTGTGTGTTTTGGGGGGAATTTTGATATTTCAACCTCAGTTTCTATAATACATCTATAATACACTGTATACAAAAAAAATATTACACTCAGGACTTTAAGGACAAAAATTTCCCCACTGAAACCCATTAAAACGGCAATATTTGATCCCAGTGCCATTAAAGTATAACATTTTGAATTGTACTATATTATGCTTTCATTCCGGAGTCCTGGCTTCAACGTTTAAATTAATATTTTCCACCAGATGGCGCCATTTGTCTCATGTTTTGCCTATGGAGCAAATAAATTTTTTCCTATTTTCTGTTTGCTGTATTATAGAGCACTGCAGGCCATTTGAATCATTGATGCAGCTAAAATTGTGTGGGTGTGTTGCTATGGATGTCTGTGTGTTTTGTATGTGTGTTGAGAAATTTGTGTGTGTGTGTAAAAAAACAAAACAAAAAAACAGTGCCATTATGTAAACAAACTGGCATTTGAAGGGTTAACATCCTGAAAATGAATGAATATTTGGTAGTTATGATCAGGACTGATGTTGGTTAAAAAATCTAAGTCAGTGAAAGTGGAAAATAATATTCATATATAACATTATGGCAGTTTTTTGACATGGACATTTTTGTCCTGTAAGGTCCTGAGTGTGTGGGGATTTTTTTTTTATTTTATTTTTTATCTGACTGCACAAAAAATAAAAATGCATCAAAATCAATGTTGTTGCTAATCATTGACATATCCCAGATACCACTGACACCATTTTTTGTTTTTGTTTATTTCAAACAACAGTGGCATTATATAAACTAAACTTATATAGTTTCGGGTAACTTTTTTTTATTGTTATTGATGCACAAGGGTTAAATAGCCATTGATCTGTCTTTCCCCCAGGTCTCTGCATTAGTGTGCACATCCTTTATCACTCACTGCAAGAAGCCATTTCACCACTTTTCTCCATCTTCACATTGCAGAAGTTCCATAATGTCTCAACAGATCAGGTACTAGAGGTTTTATAGGATTTATATTCAGTAAAATAATTAATTTTGGATTTTTGAAAAGTGATCCATGTTTTGGATTCAGAAATTGAGTGTACAGTATTGGAAAGGACCCCTTGAACTATTGTTTTATTTATTTTTTTGTATTCTTAAATCAGCTATTAATTTATCATTTAAGAAATATACATTTCATAAAACATTTGTATTTTATATATGCTAAATATTGGCACATTTTTATCAGTTTGTTTCCCCCTTCATCTATCCTTTGAGTGTACAGTATTAATTAACAGAAAGAAGTCCCCTTTAATTTTAAATGAAAAAACAGTTGTTTAATACATTTATTTTAGATGTAATAAAAATGTTTTATATATTATTTTATATGTATTTTAAGTAATCATATTAATTTTAAATATAGGCATGCTTTTTATTTATTTATTTTTTTCCATAGCCTCCCTGCCAAACTGATCAATGGTGGCATTGCAGGCATCGTTGGGGTCACTTGTGTGTTTCCCATTGATTTAGCCAAGACCAGACTCCAGAACCAAAGACAAGGCCAGCAAGTCTACAAGAACATGTAAGAACCATCCTCAATTTTTTTTTCTTTTTTAGATCTTTATACTTTAAGCACAATCTTTTTGACTACAAGATCTATAAATGCATTTAAATTTGTTCATTTAGTGTCTTTTATCCAAAGTGACTTGCAAAATGAAGAAAAACACAAGCACGTTTTTGTTTGAGTTAACTAAATTAGCAATGCCGTAATACTAAATTTCAATCGTAAACCAGAACAGTGCCAAAGATAGGGCTGAAGTTAAATTACAGAACAGCAGAGAAAAGGAGATTTTTCAATTTAAAGTACTCACGGAAAATGTGTTGTCAGTCGTTCTGTTTAAAGTTTTGATGGTCTCAGCAGATCGAATGGAGGCTATATAGGTTTTATAACTAATATATATATATATATAATGAACATACATTTATAGTTCAACAAAGGGTCAATATTATAGTATCATCAGTGTCATATTAGAAACTCCTACTTTTCTATTGGCTGTGTGTCAGCCTTTGATCTGATTAGCTGCCTCGCATCACTTGCTAATTCTAGTGGAATATGTGATGCATGGTGAGACATTTAATTCCGCCTGACATATGGCTTCAATGTCAACGGTCACTGCCAAGCCTTATTAGGATTAAGGCCAGTTTATGTCTCATGTATGATGTAAACACATACTGGGCGTACCACACATAATAGGTTATTTAGAGGAAATTACTAATGTAGAGTGATTAATTGTATAATAACATGTCTTTGGTTGATCTTCAGGATTGACTGTCTCATCAAAACGGTACGATCTGAGGGATACTTTGGCATGTATAGAGGTAAGATGCACTCATTTATTTATTCACAAGTGTCTTAATGCATAGTTAGGCCTTATGTAGATTATTATATATACTAGTATAGTCCCCTATATGGCATGATGGGTACACATGAATAGACTTGAGGAATCCAGTCAATATTGCTTTGGTGAACGAACTAGAATAGATTGGCTTGTGTTGTTAAATTGAAACCAAGCTACATTTTCCTTTCTGCAGTAATGTCTAGGTGGCAGTGCTCTGTATTTAACACTATGCATTAAAGATATTTCACCCAAAAATTCAAATAGTCAAGCTCATATTGTTCCGAACCTAAATGACTTTCTTACATGGAACACAAAAGGTCACCATTCACTTTCATTACATTACATTTTTCCATACAGTGTAAGTGAATGGTGACTGTCATTATGCCTAATATCATCTTCTGACTGTAGGCTGTCAGTGCTGCCATTTACCAACTAGAGTAGTATATATATAAATCCCTTATTGTTTAATTTGGGGGAAAAAAAAAAAAAAATTATATTTGGTAGTTCTGTGTGGCCTTGGTTATTCAGTAGACCAATTCAAAGTGTCCTTGAACGGAATTATCTGTAGTTTGGAGGAGATTGGAGTTGGAGATTTGTGCCGGGTCTCCGTTTCTGTGAGGAATGCTGTTGTTTGCATCTGTGTTTTTCATGTTACAGACATGGGTCCCCGCTGGGATAGTGAAGGCTAGCCGATAAGGCGCAGCCACGCTGGAGGCAAATCATTTATCCTGGTTCTTACCCACTCTGCTCTATTACAATTAGGCACCAATTGTGTTTATTTTGTGTTACATGTAGATAATTGTTGAAACATTTGGATTTTTAAGCTTGTATCTTTGTAGTTGGTTGTTATTTTGTTTTTCCACTTTCTTCACTGTCCTTTGTCTTGTCTTATTTGGTAATAACCCATCTTGCCATGTTCTGTTAACATCAAGAATTATCTTTGTTGGATATCCATCATCACTCACTCTAATTGCTGTTCTTACCTTTTTAAGATCTGTCTGGTCATGTGTACAACTACTGTTCTTTGTCTTTAAAGACAGTGGTATCTTAATATGGTCTGAATCTTTCTGGAATGTGCCTGCATTCATTTCTTTGTCTCATTCTTCTACTGTATATTCTGACATTTCTATCCTGTTTCTTGATATACCAGTTAAAGTTCATGCTAAATCCCCCTCCATCATCAGCTCACAGTTCTCATGAGCTTTGCTTATATTGTTACAATCTGTTAGAGACATTTTATTTTAAAAATCTTTTTGAATTGTATTATTTGATAAGTTCATGCTGTAGATTTCTCTGGTTTGATGGTGGTGGGGAATGTGTGTTGTTTACTGATCTGTGATCAGTTGTGGTGTGGATTTCCTTTACCCTCTGATTTTTGGCTTTTAGGTGCTGCAGTTAATCTGACATTGGTCACTCCTGAAAAGGCCATCAAACTGGCTGCCAATGACTTCTTTCGGCATCACCTCGCCAAAGATATGTACGTTTGCCTCGTGCCACAGTTATTAAGTTGTTATTAAATAAAATATAATATTAATGCCATATATCTGTGGGGTGTCTTATTTAATATCTATATGTAATCTTTGCATTGTTTATTACAGGAGAGGGCTGTCTGTATTTAAAGAGATGTTGGCTGGATGTGGTGCTGGCATGTGCCAGGTTATCATCACCACTCCGATGGAGATGCTGAAAATTCAGCTCCAGGATGCTGGGAGACTAGGTAAGATTGTAACCATGCAATATATTACTTTTAAAAGTCAAAATACCTTTTTCTTCTGTAATGTGACATATTTCCAAGTAGAACAGTCTATTCTGTGGCAAAAAAAGAAAAGAAAAATGTAGAACTGGAGGACTTGATAGTTTAAATCCGCTGGTAATTGAGGACAGGATTTATTGTGTCAGAGGTGGAGCAAGTTATTGCAGGTAGATAAAAAAAAAATTTGTAAGACAAATTTGTTTTTGTTTTTTCTGTGGAATAATGTGTACCAAAGACCAGGATTGTGATAACTGGGAAATTATGATTTCATGTTGACTTAATTGAGTCATGTTGCGTATGAGATTACTCAGAATTATTGTTGTTACTCGCAGGGTTGGGAGGGTTACTTTTTAAATGTATTCCACTACAGATTACAGATTACATGCTGTAAAATTACTCAAGGTCAGTAATGTATTCTAAATACTTTGGATTACTTCAGCACCGGTATATTTTTTTTCACTTGTTTTGACTATAAAAACTCTGCCAGTACAGTAGACAAAATACACATGTTAAAAATACATTCTCTGGAAAACCTAAATATCTTATGCAGCGTTGCTGCTAAAACAAGATAAATCAAATTGATCTTGTTTTAAGGATTTTTAGATATTTTTACAAGAAAATAATACAATTTTCAAGAATACGATTTTTGCCCTAAGATCAAAGGTCTTACTAGAAAAAAAAGAAATTATGATCCTAACGTGAATTTTCTTGATAAAATATGATCGTGTCTGGTAACGTGCATGTAAAATGGCTAGAAATAGCATTTTAGCTTAGCGTAAAGCTGACAATTTACACAAGGTTTGTTTCTATTTCTTCTGCACCAAATTTACTTCACTGTTTCACCGCTGTTCAAATGCACTTTGGATCGCATCATTTATATGTATAAATGTTTTCCATCTGAAAGGACTAAATATTAAATGAAACAAATGACAATAAAATGCAAAGTAATCTCTTCAATAATCAAAATACTTTTTGAATGTAACTGTATTCTAATTACCAATGATTTAAACTGTAACTGTAGTGGAATACAGTTACTTATATTTTGTATTTTAAATATTTAATTCCGTTACAGGTATTCCGTTACTCCCCAACCCTGGTTACTCGACAATCAGAGCCAGGTACACTCAGTAGTGGTATATTAACTCTATAACAAACTTTCTGATTTTCTTCACAGCTGCACAGCAGAGAAAGCCAAGCATCATCGCTCCCACTAGACTGGTGGCCACAAACACAATGTTGAGTCGCTCCTATAATGTTGTGCCCAACTCCGCACCCAGGGCTGTATCTGCTACCCAGATTGCAAGAGAGCTGCTGCACACTCAAGGCATTCAAGGGCTCTATAAAGGCCTTGGTGCAACTCTACTGAGGTAATGCAAATATACTTTAAAATCCAAAATATGCAGAAAGTGTAAAACATGTTGACTGAGACTAATTTTTTGTTTCCTTCCTTTCAGAGACGTACCATTCTCAATTGTCTACTTCCCTCTCTTTGCAAATTTGAACAAAATGGGTAAGCCCTCCCCCGACGGTGCGGCGCCATTTTATTGGTCGTTCCTGTCTGGCTGTTTGGCGGGTTCCACAGCTGCTGTGGCCGTTAACCCATGTGATGGTAAAAAAGAATTCTCAGTCTCTTTGGCGCTCTTTTGGAAGGAAATGCACTAGCTCACTTTTTTTTTTTTTCTTTTTTTTTTTTCTGTTCCACTTTTCAGTGGTTAAAACCAGACTGCAGTCTCTGAACAAAGGCGCCAATGAGGACAGCTACAAAGGCATAATTGACTGTTTCAGGTAACACGCATGCATAATACTTGTCTTAAACATTACAATTTAAAGACTCCATGAAATCAAAATTGTGCCCTTTTTAGTTCATGTCTGTTAGCTTTGAAGCCATCTATAAACTAGTGTACTATTTGAATTGAGTAACAATATAAATTTTCTGATGCATCGCAATCTTCATTTGATTTTGATATCGATTCTTAAAACTCAAGATCAATCTTTTACAAACCAATGTTTGTAAAATTTTTAGATTTCACCAGTGATTGAGTGGTATATTGAAAAATTAGCACGGATGGGGTAAAGAAGCCATTCGAAGACTCTTGTTTATGTACGCTCAACCAAATCATGGAGACTCGCTGAACTTCCGCTATTCTTAAATTTTTTTTTTTTCTACAAATCATTGTAAATTCTACATACACTATATTGCCAAAAGTATTCGCTCACCCATCCAAATAATTGAATTCAGGTGTTCCAATCACTTCCATTGCCACAGGTGTATAAAATGAAGCACCTAGGCATGCAGACTGCTTCTACAAACATTTGTGAAAGAATGGGCCGCTCTCAGGAGCTCAGTGAGTTCCAGCGTGGTACTGTGATAGGATGCCACCTGTGCAACAAGTCCAGTCGTGAAATTTCCTCGCTACTAAATATTCCACAGTCAACTGTCAGTGGTATTATAACAAAGTGGAAGCGATTGGGAATGACAGCAACTCAGCCACGAAGTGGTAGGCCACGTAAAATGACAGAGCGGGTTCAGCGGATGCTGAGGCGCATAGTGCGCAGAGGTCGCCAACTTTCTGCAGAGTCAATCGCTACAGACCTCCAAAGTTCATGTGGCCTTCAGATTAGCTCAAGAACAGTGCGTAGAGAGCTTCATGGAATGGGTTTCCATGGCCGAGCAGCTGCATCCAAGCCATACATCAAGTGCAATGCAAAGCGTCGGATGCAGTAGTGTAAAGCACACCGCCACTGGACTCTAGAGCAGTGGAGACGTGTTCTCTGGAGTGACGAATCACGCTTCTCCATCTGGCAATCTGATGGATGAGTCTGGGTTTAGCGGTTGCCAGGAGAACGGTACTTGTCTGACTGCATTGTGCCAACTGTGAAGTTTGGTGGAGGGGGGATTATGGTGTGGGGTTGTTTTTCAGGAGCTGGGCTTGGCCCCTTAGTTCCAGTGAAAGGAACTCTGAATGCTTCAGCATACCAAGAGATTTTGGACAATTCCATGCTCCCAACTTTGTGGGAACAGTTTGGGGATGGCCCCTTCCTGTTCCAACATGACTGCGCACCAGTGCACAAAGCAAGGTCCATAAAGACATGGATGAGCGAGTTTGGTGTGGAAGAACTTGACTGGCCTGCACAGAGTCCTGACCTCAACCCGATAGAGCACCTTTGGGATGAATTAGAGCGAAGACTGCGAGCCAGGCCTTCTCGTCCAATATCAGTGTCTGACCTCACAAATGCGCTTCTGGAAGAATGGTCAAAAATTCCCATAAACACACTCCTAAACCTTGTGGAAAGCCTTCCCAGAAGAGTTGAAGCTGTTATAGCTGCAAAGGGTGGGCCGACGTCATATTAAACCCTATGGATTAAGAATGGGATGTCACTTAAGTTCATATGCGTCTAAAGGCAGATGAGCGAATACTTTTGGCAATGTAGTGTATTTTACTACATGCATGTAAATATTATTGTAAATAATACAAATTGTGCATGTTAACAATAAATGTTTTTTTTATATACTGTGTGTGTGTGTATGTATGTGTGTGTGTGTGTGTGTGTGTGTGTGTGTATATATATATATATATATATATATATATATATATATATATATATATATATATATATATATACAGGTGCATCTCAATAAATTAGAATGTCGTGGAAAAGTTCATTTATTTCAGTAATTCAACTCAAATTGTGAAACTCGTGTATTAAATAAATTCAATGCACACAGACTGAAGTAGTTTAAGTCTTTGGTTTTTTTAATTGTGATGATTTTGGCTCACATTTAACAAAAACCCACCAATTCACTATCTCAAAAAATTAGAATACATCATAAGACCAATAAAAAAAAACATTTTTAGTGAATTGTTGGCCTTCTGGAAAGTATGTTCATTTACTGTATATGTACTCAATACTTGGTAGGGGCTCCTTTTGCTTTAATTACTGCCTCAATTCGGCGTGGCATGGAGGTGATCAGTTTGTGGCACTGCTGAGGTGGTATGGAAGCCCAGGTTTCTTTGACAGTGGCCTTCAGCTCATCTGCATTTTTTGGTCTCTTGTTTCTCATTTTCCTCTTGACAATACCCCATAGATTCTCTATGGGGTTCAGGTCTGGTGAGTTTGCTGGCCAGTCAAGCACACCAACACCATGGTCATTTAACCAACTTTTGGTGCTTTTGGCAGTGTGGGCAGGTGCCAAATCCTGCTGGAAAATGAAATCAGCATCTTTAAAAAGCTGGTCAGCAGAAGGAAGCATGAAGTGCTCCAAAATTTCTTGGTAAATGGGTGCAGTGACTTTGCTTTTCAAAAAAACACAATGGACCAACACCAGCAGATGACATTGCACCACAAATCATCACAGACTGTGGAAACTTAACACTGGACTTCAAGCAACTTGGGCTATGAGCTTCTCCACCCTTCCTCCAGACTCTAGGACTTTGGTTTCCAAATGAAATACAAAACTTGCTCTCATCTGAAAAGAGGACTTTGGACCACTGGGCAACAGTCCAGTTCTTCTTCTCCTTAGCCCAGGTAAGACGCCTCTGATGTTGTCTGTGGTTCAGGAGTGGCTTAACAAGAGGAATACGACAACTGTAGCCAAATTCCTTGACATGTCTGTGTGTGGTGGCTCTTGATGCCTTGACCCCAGCCTCAGTCCATTCCTTGTGAAGTTCACCCAAATTCTTGAATCGATTTTGCTGGACAATCATAACGCTGTGGTTCTCTCGGTTGGTTGTGCATCTTTTTCTTCAACACTTTTTCCTTCCACTCAACTTTCTGTTAACATGCTTGGATACAGCACTCTGTGAACAGCCAGCTTCTTTGGCAATGAATGTTTGTGGCTTACCCTCCTTGTGAAGGGTGTCAATGATTGTCTTCTGGACAACTGTCAGATCAGCAGTCTTCCCCATGATTGTGTAGCCTAGT
Source organism: Myxocyprinus asiaticus (assembly GCF_019703515.2). Lineage (NCBI taxonomy): Eukaryota > Metazoa > Chordata > Actinopteri > Cypriniformes > Catostomidae > Myxocyprinus > Myxocyprinus asiaticus. The sequence goes on from NC_059355.1 coordinate 44,234,184, forward strand.
GAACCAAACTGAGAGACCATTTTGAAGGCTCAGGAAACCTTTGCAGGTGTTTTGAGTTGATTAGCTGATTGGCATGTCACCATATTCTAATTTTTTGAGATAGTGAATTGGTGGGTTTTTGTTAAATGTGAGCCAAAATCATCACAATTAAAAGAACCAAAGACTTAAACTACTTCAGTCTGTGTGCATTGAATTTATTTAATACACGAGTTTCACAATTTGAGTTGAATTACTGAAATAAATGAACTTTTCCATGACATTCTAATTTATTGAGATGCACCTGTATATATATATATATAAAATAATAATATTATTATTAAGTAATAATTATACAACTTTTTTTTTTTTTTTTTTTTGCCATTTCAAGCCATCCTATTTATGGATAGAATACATGGATTTTTAATTATGATAATTCAAAGCATTGGCTGAAAGATAATTTCTTTCATATGAGTCAAATGGAAATCTCTTTAAATATCCAGCCTAGTGTACTACTAAACATTGACAAATTTCACTTTTAGCTGATATATGCATTTAGAATTTACAGTCTCTCTCTCTCTTATCTGGGAATACAGAAAAAAAATTTTGGTGACTCGTACAGTACTCACTTTTCAAATGCTCTCTAGAATGAGAACATAACCATTATCTATTTTTCTTTGCTTCTACAGCAAAATCATGAAGCGAGAAGGGCCGTCTGCTTTCCTAAAGGGGGCGAGCTGCAGGGCTCTAGTCATCGCACCGCTGTTCGGCATTGTTCAGGTCATGTACTTTATCGGGGTTGGAGAGTTTATCATGAGCCAGTCCCCCCTAAAACTAATCTCTGACTGAACACACTCTAGTACCTCTTAAAGAGTCTACCAAGACTTTGGCAGCTACACAACCAACTGTACACTTACAACAAAGATAAACATTAATCAAGATTGTAGAGTTGCTGTGAGAAGGGCAACTTTAAACTGGTTATGAGTTTTTCCAGCCTTACCACACTTCCTCTATGGTTTACAGGCTTATTTGATGGGCTGTGTATTGCCAGAATTTGCACTTGTTGGTAAGGATATGTCTGGACAAGGGCGCTTAAGATGTGCTTGTGTTTTCTAGAAGCATATGTGAAAGTGTTCCCTCAATGAGGGAGACTGGTGTCGTTGTAATGACACTAAATTCAACAATTATAGTTTTTGTTGACTTATTTTCATCAATCCACTTTCAACAACCCTCTTTTTGTAACAATATGTGTGTTTTGTTCCCATGTACATTGTCACTGAGAAGACTTCTGATGTTTTAACAATTGGATGCTTGGAAAGCTTTTTGAAGCCTTCAGACTTGAATTGCTTAGTTTTTGGGAAATGTCATAAAGGTCATTAACTTTCATTTCACTGCATTTCATTCCACCAAACAACCTGCATCTGTTTCTGTTCTTGAGATGTATGTTTTTTTTGGGGGGGGGAATCTACAAAAAGGCTCCATGGCCTAAAATGCGGGAACCAGAATTACCTTGACGACTATCCGAAACAAATATTTGATGCATATCATTTATGCAATTATGTTACACTGACAACATGTATCTTTTTTTAGATGGACCAGCACATGTGCTATTGTTGTTCAGTTGTTTTGCTCTCTGGGATTTTTAATCCCAAAGCATAGGTCATGTTTTTTTGCCTTAAATTAACATGGTGAATAAAACTGCACAGTGGTTGGAGGGACTTAAAAGCTGGATATTTAAATGCTATATTGTTTTGACTAAACAGTATTAACATAACCACAATATGTAACTTTTCAATGGAACATAAAATGAAATACTGTGATTGAACATTGCAAAAATGAATAATAAAAAATAAATCAAAACCTTGTGTGTGCCCTTCAACATTTCAGTTTTATTGTTGTTCAGGGGATTTTATTGCCCTGTGACCATATTTCTTGTCAAAGCAATATACATGTGACACAATGGAATTTAAAAAAAACATTTTTTCCAAGTTGCAAAATCACTTTCAGAAGCTAAGAGCAACTACGAACATGATGGTGCGAATTATTGCTATTGCAAACACATTTAAAGTGGGGCTTTGTTGATTAGAAAGGCACACAATAGGTCATATTCTTGAGTTCAAGTAACTGAAAAGCAATAGTTGAAGGTAGAGCTGCACGATTAGAAGATTGCGATCTCGATTATGACACCCATGTGCCCACATTTCTAAATGACAACGATTCTGCTATGTATATTAACGCTCCATTGGCATGCATTTGTAAGATGGTCAAATGCCAATTCGAAATTCACTTAAAGACGCATTTTTAAATGTTGATAAACTATATTGCATCTACAAAAGAGCGCTCCTGCATGAGATGCTGGAAAAAAAACTAAAACGCAACCGCCAAAGACGTCTGTCCAGCACAGTAGTTTACAAACTGCAGGGTGCAGCCACGATTAGCTAGGAGTGTGACAGAATCTCTGTTCAGTTCAATATTTTAATAGCCACCGATGCTTAAAAAAAAAATTACGGCATTACCAAGATCTGACTAAATTCACTTCCCGTGCGCTGTTTGATTACAGCCGGCTGCTCTCAAACGCTCACATGCATGTGTCTGCTCGTGTGCTTGTCTTGTGATGAATGCAGCACTCCTGCATGATACTCTGCACTGTTTTTAATCAAAATACCTCTCTTTAGGCAATATTAATGTAAACACAGCTGTTAATGAATTACCAGTGTAAACAGACGGGATTAAAATCTGCGCTTTATTGATGAGATTTTAAAGCAAACACAGCCATTAAGGTATAAGCAGATGAGACAAATTCTTCAAAATGTTAGATCTGTGTGAAGTCTAAATGTATACAAGCTGCATGCTGTCTGTTATAGGCATTCTTACTGCATCAAATCAGTATTAATGTAGATCTAATAATCACACAGTAAAGAGTGTCAAATATTTAAGTAGCTTAGTTTTGCATTAACCTTTTTAATGTTTATATTATTATTATTGTTTAATTGCTACTGTTGCTGAAAAACTTAAAGCATTTTGTACTCTGTTTTCTATTTTATTACTGGCTGTTGAATAATTCCTTTATAAGCTTGAAGCAATGTTTACAAGAGAAACACTGAAGGCCTCATTGTTTTAATTTAGTTAATATTATTTTAAAAACAACTTTTGTAAAATAACAGTTTTATTGCATATTTGCTTACAAGTGCAATACCAAGTTAACATAGAACTGTTAATGAAGCTTTTTTCTGCTCGTTTTGATTTTTTACTTTGCATGTGAGAAACAGGTTAAATATATATTTTTTTAAATTATTATTATTATTATGCGGTTTTTTAACAGGAGTTTTTAAAAAAAAAATGTTTTTATTTTTTTTAGCAATAATCACAAGGTGCTGTTTGGTTTATAATGTATTCGTTGCGCCCTCTTGTGGACATTTTAAATTTATATATTTGATTTACAACTTTATTGCATTTTTGCATAGATTGAAGCAGAAAACATTTTGTCAGAATCTCTAGTAAATTACATGTTACTTTGTTTAATACCCTTTTATCCAGGTTTTGTAAATCACTGAAATAAGAATTTTTCTTGAGAATCGTGATCTTTATTCTAAGCAAAAAAAATCATGATTCTCAATTTATCCAGAATCGTGCAGCTCTAGTAGAAGGCTTGAACTTGCTACTTGGTTAGGATGGGTTTTTGTAATTTTACTTTAAAAACTTCAAATTCCTTTGACTTCACAGCTTTTAAATGAATTAGGTTTACACTAAAAGAAAACGATTAAGTGTTCAGTAGTTAAACAAGTGACACCTCACTTAAAGTCAACATGAAACCCATTTTGCTTCCATTTACTTTCAAGTGAAACAATACCAAACATAAAAATGCAGAGCATTAACGTGATTTTATCCATCATAAATTGATTGGATTATTATTATTATTATTGTAAGTTGTATTTCAACATCAACAGGCATTAAATTACCATGTTAACTATTGGCTTGCATACAACAGCAGCCTAAAACAATGTCTAAATCAATGTCTGGTGACATTAGCCTAAAAGGAAAGTCTTTTCAGAGACAGAGCAAGTTATTACATTTTGGCAAAAGATTACGAAGACATTCGAAACATTTTTACGAAACAAGATTACAAAACATTTTTGGTTTTTTTGACTAATGTGGACTGATGCATAAGGCGCAATAAGGCTAAAATGTGTATTAAAAAGTAAATAGGTTCTATTTGATTTCATGTTGATTCCAAGGGTGACGTAGGGTTTAGTCAGAGGTTTTGGTTACGCTTTAGTCAAAAAATTGTGAAATCTTGGTCGGTTTTCATCTTATGTGGAAAATTAGCAAATCAAAGCCTTCTGACAAACATTAATAACCAATATGTCATGCAAAAAGGCATTAACGTTTAATCAATATGGCCCATGATCTAAAAAACCTAGATTAGCTCAGAAAACCTGGTCTAATTCACACGATAAATAACATTAAAAGAAGTTGATCATTGAAAGGCATCAGAAAGCTTATTTACATCAGTAGATAACTGTCCACTTCACTAAGTCTTAACCTTAAAAGTATAGTTAGATGGATAGTGATAGATCACTTACTCAGCCTCATGTTGTTCCAAACCCTTTTGACTTTCTTTCGTGGAACATGAAAAGAGTTAGGAAGAGTATTAAGCTCAGTCACCATTCACTTTCATTGTACAGAGAAAAAAAAAAGATGCAATGAATGTGAATGGTGACTGAGGCTAGCATTCTGCCTTACATCTCCTTTTGTGTTCCACAGAGGTAATAAAGTCATATGGGTTTATAACAACATGAGAGTGAGTAAATGATGACAGGATTTTCTTTTTGGGTGAACTATTTTTTAAAGAGCTCGATACAAGAAGAGACCATAAGTTTTAAAGTAAAAAAAAAAAGGGATTTACACTGCCTAGAAATTACCCCTTGTAATCATATTAAGGATTTAGTAATAAATAACTGAAGACATGTTAATGTAAAGGTTAACGTGGTTATAGTAGCAGTAATGGTCCATGCAGTGGAGGTAATCTTCAAACAACACAGTGAAAATAAAACGAAAGAATCAGATACAGAATGCTGTTCACAAAATAGTATCACAAGACCCACACTGCCTTCTCCCTTTACCCAACCCTGTACGTGATGGTCTGATGAGGTTAGAGAACGTGGGCTTTGAGACAGTCCAACTGGGCAAGAAGGGAACCATGAGGGACCTAAATAACTTCTCTGCTGTTCCGAATGGCACAGCATAGGACCATGCTGAAGACCATGCCAGTTATCTGTCAACACAACAGTGAGGGAGAGCTTTACATATACAGTGACCTCAAAAAGTATGTGGACACTTTAGCCACAGTTAAACATGTATGAATGTCGTTAGATTACATAATGAAGTTTAAAACAAGTGGCATTTATTTTAAGGATAGCTCAAGCTAAATATTTCACAACAAGATGTTTATTAGATGTTGCCTTGATTTGTGAAACTTTTCCGGTTGTCAAACGTTAGTGGAACATGTCCATAGTTCATGTGCTGAACTACACCTGTAGTTACTCTGCTAGGACACTTGTGTGAACTTGATGGGAACCAATTTCACATAGACCAGCTGGATAAAATTAACTGCAAAAATGGCTCAGAAAAGTGACGTTAGTTCTGAGAAAAGGTCTTTTTGGGGCCACCGAATAAAGACAAAAAGCTCAGCACAGTAACTTTCAAAATATAACACAAGTTTGTCTTACCTTAACTCCTGCGATGCCAATGCCAACATATCCGATGATGAAGAGTTTTTCATTGAAGAAATCTTCTATAGCTTTGATACAATCCTTGACAATAAACAAAAAGAATAGTTTAGTGTGACATCCAGGTATAGTGTGTTAAATTAAAATAACAAGTATGGATATATTATTATAATGTCCATTTTTCATTCAACTATATTATAAAACCGCTGAACAATCGCTGATATACGCACACCTTTGACTGCACATCGTAAGACATGTTAATGTGGTTATTATTATTAATTCACTAATGTATTTATTGAATATTGGTGTCTTATATATCTCAGTTACCACCATTTTATAAAAGCATTGCTTTGAATCATGCATAACAAGACACCAAAACCGTGGTAAAATCATTGTTCCAAACCTTTCTTCTGTAGAACACAAACAGTGGCAGAAATTTTGCCTTAGTCACCATTCACTTCCACTGCATGGAAAAAAGTTAAATTGAGTGGTGACTGAGGCTAAATTTCTGTCAAACATCTTTTGTGTTTCACAAAGAAAAGAAAGTCTTACAAGTTTGAAACAACATAAGGGTGAGTAAATGATGACAGAATTTTTATTTCAGGGTGACTATACCTTTAATTATTCCTTTCCTTCAGTGCATTATGGAATTTACCTGTAATGAGCTACAGCCACTTTAAACAGTATATTCACATGCTATAGCTCAATGTTCTTGATCTAAAGTGGTGTACTGATTACGATCAACTGATGGTATGAACTTGACAACTCAAGCTCGATGTGACATCATCTTCCGTTGCCAATCAATGTGTCTGCACACCTGCTATAAATATAATACTGGCGCCGTTGTGCTCCAATGGGATTATCGGATCAAGTGACACATGGGACATCTTGCCACTGTCTGCTTCATTTCACTCCCTAAGCCCCTCTTACATTCTCTTCTCCACCTTTGTCTGTTCCCACCCTCCTCCACCTCTTCTTGTGCAGAGGAACAAGGCTGCTGCCTACGGGCCTGAGTTAGAATTACTCTGCATTTGAAAAAATGCATCCTAGGAGGACTATTTATGGCAATGACTTATGTAGATTAATTGACACACAATAAAATCCACCGTGAAAATGCTTCCATTTCACACTCTTTTATAATTTAACACAATAGAAAACCATTACAAACTGAAATTTTGAACAATTTTGAATAATTTAATATACCTTGACAAATAAATGAGCATCACACCATTGAAATTGTAATGAAAATATTAGTATTAATAATAAAAAAGTGCAAAATACAAGCTTTTTCACTAGCAGACATGTGCACCCCACTGCATGTGACAGATCAAGTTGAAATCATTATGCAGACACAAATAATAAATATTAGCATTTTACTTACCTTGTAAGAATGGCTCTCAGTGCACAAAAAAGCAGGGCGAGAGGACTTAGTCCCACAACACTCAAGCTGTAAAATGAAAAGAACAGAATATGGCATGAAGACACTTCCACAATGGCCTAGACAATTTACCGCAAGTATGTTTGTACAATAAATTATTGACTTACCACATTGTGATACATGGAGGTAACCGTAGAGGCGTTCTCATTTTTCATAGCAAACTCATAATAGTTTTGGACATCTTTAATGATCTAGAAAAAAACATGTAAGGGCATCCACCATATCATGTCTTTTGGTGTCAGTTACTTTAATAATTATGCTTTCTAAAATGATTGATACAGTGAGTGAGATACCTTATCTTTGTTCAGAAAGCCAAAGACTCCAGCAGCAACCTCTGCGCCAAATATCACCAGAAGACAAGCGAAGAACTAAACAATACAGAAGTGACTTCACTTTATGTGTCCAATATCTTGCTTTATAGCAATTCAACAGTATCAGGAAATTGGGTTACTTTTAAAAGTTATTACTAACACAAATCGAATTATTGTAGAACTGTAAAAAGTCTGCATATAACTCTCCAAGCGTAAATGAAATTTAAGAGATTCAATGTCATTGTTATTTAACTGCAATGGTCCAAATTATTTGACTAGCACTATTCATTTTATTACATTATTAGACAAAATGTCAAACTAAGTGGCATCTGCAAACAAATGATGATCACAAATAATGTAACTTCACTTTCTTAGCCATTTTGTCAAATTCGTATTTAAATTTTGAACAGTATATGCATTGTTTAATATTGTATTTTATTTTTCCTGCTTTGCTTGAAAAGTGTGATTTTGGCTTGAGTCTTTGATATCTAACGCAACGACATTCATACACTTTGAAATTTTAGTGGGCTGCTATATTCTTGAATAAAGTAGTATTTTAAACCAGTCACATTATTTAGTGTCTGTGTAGGCAGCAGGTGGTGTTCGTGAAACAGTGTTTGGTTATGCATTAATTTGTTTACTGTTAGATAGTTCTTACCCACCAATCCCAGAAGACACTGTGACTCCCTCACTGCCCCGAAACAGCCGAAGAACCCCACCAACATCATGATACCTCCAGCTCCAATCAATATGTACACAGCTGTCAGGAAAACACAGTATATACAATGTTTAGCCTTATCCAGTATTTAAATTCAATCAAGTCAAAGTCCTAAGTTTAACTTGCAGTTCCCTATATAACCAGATGAGGGCAGAACATGAACATTCTCACAGGAACAGGCAATTCATACTCCACCAACTCTGACAGACTCATTTAAGAGTGCATATTAGAATCAGACATGAGATATGAGATAACCAATGGCGTTTGGTGTCAATGTCAAATCTGAGTCAATGCATTTTCATGCGTCAAGTTTGAATGTGCACAAGTGTGAATGAGATTTGAAAGTGAAATGGGAAGATTTTCAGCAAGTAACGATTTGAATTTTGGCCTGTTCCTCCAAAATGATGGTGCTCATGCTGCTTTCGAAATGTTAATATACCCTGAAATTGACCCCATTCTTCTGAATTTCTGTCAAGCCGAATCCCCTATCAGGCTTTTTGTTGTTGTTGTTGTTGTTTTTGCATCAATTAAAACATATTTACCTTTCCCTAAAGCACTACTGATCAGGCGTTGCACAAGCAATCACAGAGACACAGGTTCTGGTCCCATGGAAACCAATAAGTACTTGCTTTCACATTAACAATGGTGAGCGCGATTCAGAGGTTGCATTTTCGCTCAAAGATTACATTTGTACCCCACTGATGGTTAGGTTTAGGGTTGGGGTTTGGATTAGGGGGCAGATTTAATAAAATATGCAATCATTTTGACTGTATTAATTCATTTACAACTAAAAATAAAACTAGCTTTTGGCGCCACTCTGTGGATATTTCACATAGAAACTAGAGCTCACACTTGTCCGTACATTAAACTACACTTTCAGCTTTGGCCAGTGGGGGCAGTGATTAGAATTTTGCTAAGCACAGACCGATTTTAGTCTCCGGATTCATAGTGTGATCAGTCAGGTTCCTCACACAAACATATTGTATTACTATAGAAGACTTGTAATATAGTGCACCAGTCATCTAAACTACATTTATGATACTTTTATGGTACTTTTTTGGACTTTGACAGAATAAATCGCTATCCAATTTGGTGTATGTAAAAGAGCAGCTCAGACACTATACATATTATGCAAGATTATATGAACTGTTCCATGGAGGATTGAAAATCATACGAGTTTGGAACAACATTATGGTGAGTAAATGATGACAGAATACAATTTTTGGGTGAACTATTCCTTAAGATCGCTGATTCAAAATCAGTTCTTGTTTACATCAGTATTCTCACTTCATGGCGGATTATGCATGTAAAAAAAAAAGTGTGTACGTTTAAGATGACTGAGATTGAAAGTAGCTGATTCTTATTTCATAAATCTGTCTGGGCATTTCCTGACAGATGGTGAAAATCAAAATCACCCTGACATGTTAGGTACTTTCTCACTCAATGCAAACTACATTCCCACAAAAAATGCAGAAAAACTAAATGTTTGTTGAAATTCTAGTGTTTAACATCATACAACCAGGAAGGGAGGTCAAATGAAGTTCAAAACTGTATGACATGTGCAACCTCACGCAACACCAACAACCAGAGTGTCAAAGGCCATGGCTCAGTAGAAACAATTAGTCTTTGTGTATACAACACATTTAGCCACCACAAGCTTAACCTGCGGTGCCCTGAGACCCTAATCATTTTCATCGCTAACATCCACTTGATGCTCTCAAAAAAGATGTCCAAATGGATTACATGCAACAGACTATGCAACACCCTACACAATCTAGGGCCTGGAAAACAAACAGAAAATAGCTTTTTTTGTTTTTTTGAAACACTACTTGGGTGAATCTCACGAAAACATGTCACATTTCACCCCAAAATCAAAAGAAAAAGGACTTATATTTTGCATAAATATAATGAAGCCTGTATTTAGGACCATTAACAGGGTTCCCACTTTTTTTTTTTTTACCAATGCATTCCCTTTTGAGAAAATAATTTTTATAATAAATAATTTAGACAGATTTGTGAACCTTTTTGACTAATTCACTAAAAATAACTAACTCAAAGACTTGATTCACTGACAAATCAAGCATCATTATTGCTTGCACGCAAGTTTTGCGCCATACAAGAGCAATATTTAGCCAATTCAATATTTTACAGTGGTGAAAAAAATAGAAAAATATATATTCACTATAGAAATTTCCATGACTTTCCAAAGACATTTGAGATTGCATGAATTTCCATGGTTTTTCCAGATTTGCAAAACACAATTTTTAGATTCCCTGATATTTAGTTTTCCATGATAGTTAAATTGGAGTATTGTGGTTTTTAGGAATTTATCTTTTATCTTTGAGGCCATCTATATGCGAGTGTCCTCCTAAATGTTGATCAAATAAACTTTTAGCAGATTTATGCATTTACAGTTTACAGTCTTTCTCTTCTGGGAAAATGGACCAAAAATACTCAACTTGCACTCAAGCGTGTATCCAAGTTTTTATCCAATCAAATGCTCTCTAGAATGAGAATGTCCCTCCTCCTAATACCACATGCTTTGACTAGCAATAGAATGAAGCAAATAATAGGTCATGACTGTGATGTTAACTAAAAGCTATTGACATTTTTTTTTTTTTTTTTTTTAAGTGACGAGCATACGCTATGTCCCCTCTTTGATTATTATTATTATTTATTTATTTATTTGCATTGTTACATTATTTTAATGACAATTAAGCACACTTCTCCCAAATTCAATGTGTCCATTTTTCTGTTGAGTTTGTTTGTAATTCTCATTATTCCAACCTAGTCTTATAGAATGATCTAGTGTTGTCAAAAGTACCGGTACTTTGGTACCAAGTCGATACTAAAATAAAAAAGATGCAACGATACCAGTGTTTCTGCAGTACCGGTAGGACCGAGCACCGACTCATTCCGGTACCAGCGCACAGTATGATGACTGACACACAACTGCTTTAAAATGCTCACAGGCTTATTTTGAATGCTTGCTCTGTTACTCATTTTACACTGAAATTTATCAAGTTAAAATCGTGACATGTCCTAATGTTATTTATTAAACTGCTAACAGCTGCAATCTTAGCGTGGATGAGCTGCACACTTTAAATTAATGTATAAATCCGACCGCTCATACTCCACAGACACTGAGAATCATTCACATTGTTTAACATGACAGAGCAGAGCACTTATCCATTGTGAACCACAACCACATAAATATATATTTATATAATTAAATCACAGCATTTACGCTTTAATCTCAACTCAAACTTTATTTATGTAGCATTTAAAAAACAGAGTTGACCAAAGTGCTTCACAGTAATAAAATTAAAAACATAACATTTCAAAATTACCTCAAACACAAACACCAGTAATCTAAAATCCAAACACTCCAAAACCATGTCCTACATTTCATTTGTCAGACAGTGTAAATGGATGAGATTTCAGACGTGACTTAAAAGTCTTCAATGATCACATTGGGCCATGTCTTGTTTATCCGGTAAAGTGAAGCTTCCGGCAAAAAACATTAGTCATAATAAAAGCACAATTCAAAATAAAAGCTAGATGCCTGAAATTGAAGAAATTGTGACAGAAATATATAACAACTGCATAGTAAAATGTAATATTCACTGTAATAACAATAATAATACTAATAATACTACTAATAATAATAATCAAGCAATATATCACAAGCAAGACTGCTGTTGAATAAAAAATGCAATAACATGTTGAAAAGTTACATTTTCACTTGTTAAAAGTTGTAAGAATTAATTGATTAGACACCATTTTGATGATGAAATTAAATTAAACTTTAAATCATGGAAAATAATAATAATTATTAAAGTATAACCACCACTAGTTGTAGAAGTGGATGGGCTCACGGCATGCGAACAGGGAAGGTGAAAACGAGAGTTGGCTCGTGCTGTGTTCAAAAGGGAGGGCTCACACAGCGATTCAAAGGGGAGACTGTTCTAAAGAGAGAGAGGTTTAGCTCACGGCATTCGAACAATCGAACGGGGAAAATGAGAACTCACTGCAATTAGAACGGGAGACTGCTTCTATGGAGAAACAGAGCTCACGGCATTCGAACGGGTAAGCCCAGCAAGCAATCAAACGGGGGAGAAAAAAAGAGAATGAGAGTTGGCTCACGCTGCGTTCGCAAGGGAGGACTTACACTGTGATTCGAACAGGAGACTGTTCTATGGAGAGAGAGCGCTCACGGCATTTGAACGGGTAAGCCCAGCAAGCAATCGGACGGGGAAAATAAGAGCGAGAGTTGGCTCGCACTGTGCTCGAAAGGGAGGGCTCACACTGCGATTCGAATGGGAGACTGCTTTGTAGAGAGAGAGTTACGACATTTGAACGGGTAAGCCCAGCAAGCAATCAAACGGGGAGAATGAGAACGAGAGTTGGCTCACGCTGCGTTTGAAAGGGGAGTTGGGGCAGTGGTGGCTCAGCGGTTAAAGGTCTGAGTTACTGACTAGAAGGTCAGGGGTTCAAGCCCCAACACCGCCAAGATGCCACTGTTGTGGCCATGATATCTGCTCCAGGGGCACTGTATCATGGCTGACCCTGCACTCTGACCCCAGCTTAGCTGGGATCTGTCAAAACAAAGAAATGTCACTATATATATATGAAAATGTTTAATGTGTGACAATAATAAAGGCTTTATTCTTCTTCTTCTCACACTGCAATTAGAATGGGAGACTGCTTTATAGAGAGAGAGAGCTCACGGTATTTGAACAGGTAAGCCCAGCAAGCAATCGAACGGGGAAAATGAGAACGAGAGTTGGCTCCTGCTGTGTTCGAAAGGGAGGGCTCACAGTGCGATCTGAATGGGAGACTGCTCTATAGTGAGCTTCGAACGAGTAAGCCCAGCATGCATTCGAACAGGGGCCACTCTGTGTCTGAAATGGAAAGTCCATCGATCGCCTCGGAGGGAAAAGGCCATGAAACCCGGACGTGAATGAGCTTGCGCGACATTTGATCGAGAGGGCTATGCTGCGATTCAAACGGGAGGACTTCTGATTTAAATATATATATGTAACCGTATGCACGTGTGCATGTAGGATGTATCGAGATGGCGGTGGGTGGTGACATTTGTGACGGTGACAGGTGATACTGATAAGGGGTTAGCTGATTAGTGATTGATATGCTTTCCTGATGTAGAAATGATTGGATCTGATGTAGCTGTGATATGCGTCTGACGACCAATGACTGAGAGATTGAATTTGTTGTTCTGATAAACCTTTTTGGGCAGCTGTGGTTGCTGCAACGAGATGGAATGAATGACTGGAGTAAAATTTTGCCGGGATGCCGGAATGGAGGAGGTTTGACATGAGTTTATCGCACCATAGTTCACTGTGTCTGCTGTTACTGATACTGTTCAGAATAATCAATAGTGGTGGTGATTTGTGATTCATTTTAATGACTCAATTCGTCAGAGGGGATGGTCTATAGGAATCTCATCTCCGAACAGGGAGGTACCGGGATCAGAGTCGAGTCCGCCTCTGTAGCTAATGCTCTGAATTTCTGAAAGGAAAAGCAGGAAAGTGAGTCAGCAATTTGATTCTTTGATCCTGGTATGTGTCTAACAGAGATAATGAATTGGTTACAGGCTGCAATCCAAATTAGACGTCTTAGAAACGGCATGATTTCGGGGGCATGAGAACGGCCCTTGTTGATGCAATGAACTATAGCCTGATTATCATAATGGACTATGATGCTTTTTGAAGTCCATTTGATCCCCACAGAAAGGCTGTGACCACGATAGAGTATAATTCGTGCAGGGCTGACGAAGCTGCTGATTCTGGAAGGCAGGTGAGCTCTGGGGGTCAGGTGGAGGCGAACCAGCGACCTTGGTAGAATCCCCCGAAGCCAACGGACGGGGCGGCATCGGTGAAAAGTTGGATGTATTCAGGGAATGAGAGGAAGTTCTCGTAAAAGAAGGTAAGTCCGATCCATTGTTTTAGGAATGTATCCAGAGCTGGAGGTCAGCGCAGCAGTATGGGTTTAGGGTTACTGTGTCGTTTAGCACAGCGACGGATGAGGTGAGGGTGAGGAGGTACAAGATGAAGGGGCGGCCTTGGGGAATGATGCGCGTGGCGAAACTGAGATCCCCGAGGAGGGAGAGGAGCTCTCGTTTAGAGCAGCTTTTGTTAGATAGGAGGTTGGACATGATTATGATTATCCTGTTGATTTTTCTTTTGGCAGGGAGGCTTGAAAGATGTCTGTGTCGAGAATGATACCTAGGAATTCGATGGATGAGGAGGGACCCGCTTTTTCTCATGGGAAATTGGAATTCCTAAATCAGCAAAAAGTTTCTGGACGGTACAGAGGTGGGCTGCGGGAGGGGCATCGGGGGGCGAGATAAAGAGGAAAACATCTAGTAGGTGAATTAAGTGGGGAACGGAGTAGTTATTTGACAAGATCCGGCAGATAGCTTCGGTCAATAAGTCAAAAATCTTGGGGATGCTTTTGCAGCCGAAAGTAAGGCAGACGGAAAAATAATAATTCTCTCGCCATTGAACTCCGAAAAGATGCCAGAAATCATGGATAGGCATTATTTTAAACGCTGAAGTGATGTCGACTTTAGCTAGCCAGGTTGCTTTTCCGGCATTTTTTATCATTTGGATGGCTTGGTCGATGCTGTGGTAGTGGAGAGAGAATTCTTTGAGAGGAATTAGGCTGTTAATGCTTGAGAATTGGGATTCGTTTTCATACAGAAATGCAGGAGAAATGTGCTGGGGAATACAGTACATCTTAATAAACAATGTGAAAAAAAAAAAACAGCATAAAATGATCTGAGAAATAAGAGCTTTGGCTCTGTGCTGCATACTGATATGCAGGAGAAATGGACTTGCAATCATTACTGAAGGATTCACTTGTGGTCATTCACTCCTTTGGAGTATGACTGCCCCCTGCTGTACAATATATACGTCAATAATGCTGAGAAGAAGCGAGAGGCGTTGCAGGACGATTATGAATGAGTTGGGACGTGGTGCATGATGTTAATTAACTCCATTTCATGTTGCAATTGCTTTTAGGACACTATCGGTTAGGTTTAGGTTAACTTTTTAGGTTAGGGAGGTAGGTTTTACTCATTACAAACTCTATATAACATTAACCTTAAAAACTTCTTATTAGCCTATCACACCATTTCACTCACTTCTGGCACCCCCCAATGGACATTTCACTTGGGAACTGCAGCGAAACGTGTAGTGAAGCACGTAATTTTGTTTAGCAAACATGTTGCCACGGTCACGTAATTTTCATGAGATCAAGCATTATTCTCAAATCAAATTTAATGATGATTCTCATGATTCTGTTTATTGTATTACATTGAAAAAAATACTATGATTTTACAATTATATTTGACATTTAAATCTATATAATTTGAACACATAGCATTCAATATCTTATTTTGGACATTCATGTTAAGCAAATCTTCCTGGTATTGATGTCATTCACCTCTTCTGGCCAATTAACTCACCATAGCAACAACTCAGCCACCCCAGACACAGGGCACTAACACGTCTGCTTTGCCAGAGTCACTTGAGACTGTTGTTGCTAGGATGGAGCAATCTCCCTTGTGGCCAAATATGTTCCCTTGCCACCATCTCTGTGGCACTTTAGACAAACTAGTATCATGCTAATTAATGAAAAAAGATAAATGACAATGTAACTAAATATGGTATCTGTTCCTTCTGCCTCGCAACTGGGCCTAACAAATGAAGACTTAAGGGGACAGTTCAGTCAAAAAAAAAAAACAAAAAAAACAAATGGGGGTGGGGGGGGGCCTTGTTCCATCCAATATTTTATTTTACATTTAAAGTATGGCTCTATTGACATTCCATTCTAAACTGATTCAAAAAGGCCACAATGCTTTGGTAGCAGCCAAATAGCACAGGGCTGAAGCTTTTGCTTTTCCATTAGCACTGAAAAAAGACAAGAGTCACAATATACCATAATTAATCCCCAAGGGAGAAAATAAGATGTTGTTTTCCTAAGACAGGACAAAGGAGATTTGGCATGAGTCCTCTGAGAGTCCAACATGCTGAAAACACGAAACCCCTCCACCACCACTCCTCCTGAATTCCTAATTGCCAAATGGATGGAAAACATGCCTGCGAAGCAGTCACCATCTTATATAAACAGCCCTTCTGCTCTTCTTATACTATAAGCACTCAACATCTCTAAATGGACAGAAAGCTCTCTATTAAAGCCAGGCCTTGTAATAGCCAATTCAGCTGGACAATACCCAAGAGTACGCAAAATAGTGAGACGTTGAAAATAAACAGCAACGGTGATTACCAATGACGTAAATGAGAATCTGAAAAGCAACGACATGAGCAATAGAAAACCATGGCTCATCTTCAACAATCTCAATGTTTACTGAAAAATCACCCTGTTGCCATTCCTTCCACTTTTATTATTACAAAGATAGTTTCTTCCCTGGATGCTGATTGATCCAACATGATCAACTGGGAAATCGACATGTTGCTACCAAAAGTTCATGTACCCTGAAATCAACCCCATACTGTCGAATTACAGACAAATGCAATACCCAATCAGAAATTTTTTCATCAATTTCAAGAGTGAATACGTTTCCCTCTAGCCTAGTACTACTGTTAGCATGTTGCGCGAGCAGCCTCAGAGACACTGGTTCTGGTCTTGTGGAAAGCAGGAAGTAATCGCATTCCCATAAACAATGGTGATCGTGAATCTCAAGTTGTATATTCCCTCTAAAATTAAATTTTACCCCACTGACAGTTAGGTTTAGGGTTGGGGATTGGGTTACAGAGTAGAGTCAATAAATTATGCATTCCTCTTCACTGTATTACAGCATTTACAACTAAATATACAGCTTGCTTTTGGCACCACTCGGTGGACATTTCACCCAGAAACTTGAGCTGATGCACGCCCATATGTTTAACAGCACTTCCAGCATTAGCCACTGGAGGGCAGTGATTGTAATCAATACAACATCCAGCTATGCTAACATACACAATATAAAGCGTGAAAGTATGTTTTACAGTGTTCACTAGTGTATGGGATCCTTGAATGGCAATCTGATGTTGTTTTTCCTTTTACAATTTTATAAAACAAACAAAAAATTCTGGCCACTTCCGTCGTTGTGGTAGATGTAATTTGGGTAGTGCAAATGTTTGCATTCATGTGGTATCGACATCTATGCATATAGGAAAAGATGGCTGTATTTGCTAAAGTTTTGTTTTTATTGATCATGTCTTTGGTTACATAAAACCTTTTTTTTATATATAGTTTTCAAGCAGTCTGAGCTGTTTTAGTAGATTAAATGACAGCTTCTAGCTAAATAACTTATACAACAGCGTGTTAATAAAAGGGAAAGCCTTTTCCCAGAGGGAATATTTTTTTTTTTTTTTTTGCTTAACTCTCTATCTTGTTTCCTGTTTTTGTTTCTATGCTTCTATGTCACTGCTAAATCACGTTTTGGCACATAGTTGTTTGCCAACTGATATTCTGCTGTTTCTGGGAACAGAACTTGTTTGTTCCTCTAACAAGCATTATACCAGAAAATACTTGTTATTTTATAGTGTCTCAGTGATCGCTCCACACTGCAGGGGTTCTCTCACTTCTGCTTTCTGCTCACTTTTTATTAATAGAGTCGCTATCAATTTTGTTTTATCATGTTATCACTGACCTAAATACATTTAATACAGTTCAAACTAACTAAACATTAGCAGGGAAAAGCAGAGTTAGCAGGCAAACTAGTGGCTTGTAAATTGTGAGTTTACGATAAAGCCACAAACTTTTAAAATTGTGCTATTAAATTGTTCATATTTCCTGTTATTGTTCAAAGTGACATATTTAGTTTTTCAATAATCTCAGTTTATTGTGCAGGGCAACTATAAGTAAGCCATTCGTTGGTTGACTTTTCCTATATTAAATACCAGAAACCAGCACTGCAAAAGACCAATGAGGTGTGCAGAGACACTAACTTTCCATCCTACAGCAGCTCGCCAACGGGCTTCTCTGGGGACTAAACCAGGGCTGAAGGGGAAATAACTTTTCTTTTAATTCACTGACACCAGTTCCATGTCCTCTCCTGTGAGAAATCAGCTTTAGCCATTAGTAGGAACTATCAGTGTCTCTGCTCATTCATCATGGCTAAAATCAATATCAGATACACCTATACTGAGGACATTAGGGTCCCATGATGCAGATGGAGAAATTTCAGCCTGAAATTGCTTTTGGAGCACAGTATACTTTTAATTTTAGGTGTTGATGTTGCGTCTATGTCTAAAACGGCAAAGTATGAGTTTCAATGCTTGTAACTTAACTATGCAGCCTGATCTCATGAAAATTAGATGACTGTAGCACTATTTTTGCAAGACGAAATTATGTGCTTCATTACACTTTTAGCTTCAGTTTCCCAGTGAAATGTCCAGCAGGGGGCGCCAAAAAAACCTAAACCTAATCCTAAACGATAGTGTCCTAAAAGCAAATGAGAGGTAAACAAAACAGACATCCTTACCCTAAACCAACACCTAAATCTAACCGATAATGTCCTAAAAGCAAATGTGGCATGAAAAGCACATGTTCCGAAGAAACGACATCATTTTGTGTCACTTATGCCACTTTCCTCTCACGTGTCAGCTCGTGAGCTTGGTTTGGCTCAAACCTCGGTCTTCCGAGTACAAAGTCAAACACTCTATGAGGTGAGCAACCATGCAAACTAATCACATTGGAATAAGTATGTAAATGTAGGTGGGTCTGTAATACAAGCATTAAAATGTATAATTTTTCAAATGATACGTTAAGAGTAAAAGTGTTTCGATATCATAATATAGCAGTGTGTGTGTAATAGAGCAAAAGATAAGTGTATATATAGTCACAATCAGCCGATGTACTCGTGATTTGTGTGACAGTGAATAAAACAAACCATTTTTGTAGCACCTCTAGTGTTAATTTCACCAGGAAGCTGTGGCGAAACGTAAACGCTGCACGTACATGGTACGTAAAACTCAGTTTGCAAAAATGCAGTTATATTAATGTTCATTCTATGAGACTAAGTTGGAAGAAATTATGGTATCAACTGTTGCAGATAGACCTAATGCGGACAGTTATTCCATCAATGTGCGCTACCCTGGAGGCTTTTGCTGTTGCGCACTGTCTCCATGATAATATCCACGTCTCCCACTGAACGCATTTAGATGTACTCTACAATACGGAACAGCCTTTCTGTGCCCCCACCAACCATGACTGAGGGTGGATTTTATGTCACGCTGCCCTGCAACTAACTCTTCATTATCTGTTTATCCAGAAAACTGCATATCTAGTTATACAACCAGGTTAGTGAGAACTATAAACCTAAAAGGAGAATGGTAAGTTGGATTGATCGAATTTGAATACGCTGTGTCATGGTACAAATTTAGGTGCTTTCACACTGGCAGTTTAGTTCGAAACAGAGCACGGTTCGCATGAAAAATTGGTAATGTGAAAGCTGTCATGCGGACCGGGGAGCGCACTGCGGTACCGAACCCAATACTACCTGTAGGTGGTGGTCTTGGTTCGGTTGCAATGGAACTGTAGCGCGATTCACGTGAATGTGAAAGCAACTCGGACTCGGGTGCGCACTCGTTCAGGAAGTAAAGTAACCTGCACATGCGTTTTTCATTCCTGAAAGTCCAAAAAAAGTAATGACACCACAATGACATACAAATACAGTCAACACTATAAATACTGTCTGTCTGTCTGTCTGTCTGTCTATCTATCTGTCTATCTTATAAATACTATATATAAATACTATAAAAGGTTATAAATACAGGGTATAATAGGAGATGACAATGGCGATAACTTCACCTGGCGGGCGGCTACGTGTGTTGGGCTGGATTGGAACCCTCCACCCCCCCTGAACCTTCGCAGCCTGACGATTGGCTCACGGCCACGCCCTGCCCCGATCCCTTTCTTCCCGGAGGTGCATGAGGAGCTCACGAGGTCATGGTGGGCACTTTTCACTGCCTGGACCCAGTCTCTGAGCTCCTCCACTCTCACTACCCTCGATGGTGGGGCTGCCAGGGGGTATTCGGCGATTCCCCAGGTGGATAAGGCGGTTGCGGTGCACCTGTGCCCGCAAAACACCGCCAGCTGGCGGGGCCGCCTGAGACACCCGTCCAGCACCTGTAGGGTTATGTCAACTCTGGTGACTAAGGCCTGCGGTGCCGCTGGACAGGCGCCTCCACCCTGCACACCATGGCTCTTCTGCAAGTGCATCAAGCCAAGGTGCTAAGAGAACTGCACAAGGGTAGTTCTGACCCGAGATTGATGCAGGAGCTGTGCTCGGCAACCGAACTCACTCTCCAGGTGACGAAGGTCACGGCACGGTCTCTTGGGCAGGCGATGTCCACACTGGTGGTCCAGGAGCGCCACCTATGACTCAACCTGGTCGAGATGAGAGAGGATGACAAGGCACGGTTCCTTGAGGCCCCCATTTCCCGGGTCAGCCTGTTCAGCGACACCGTCGAGGACTTCGCCCAGCAATTCTTGGCGGTGAAGAAGCAGACGGAGGCTATACAGCACATCCTGCCCCGATGTGGCTCAAGACCCCGCGCCCCGTCTGCTCGTTGCCAAGGGCGTCCTCCTGCAGCAACAGCGGCCCGGCCCTGGCATGGAGCCCACCGCAGGAAGCAGACACCATCCGTCTCACGGCCGGCCGCCAAGAACTCAAGGAAGGCTTTGAAGGGCCCCTGAGACGGGCGACCCTGGGACGAGGAGACCCGCTTCTATGGAGCTGGTGGACAGACCACTTCATCCTGCGGTGGAGGGCCGGGAGGAGAATCTTTTGTCTCAATTTTCGCCATATGCCCAAGAGGCTGCGGTACCCAAAACTTCAACAAGAGTGGTTTTCTTGTTCCCTGGGTCACATGTCAGGTGCGCACGGCCGTCGTCACGACCACCGTCCACCGTCCCATTTTGGCAGGTTTGGCCCACACCATGTTGGTTCTGACGGACTGTGGGGATGATATTCCTCCTCCCCCCTCCTCGACCAATCTTATGGTGGGTGTCAGTAGCCAGGTAAGTGCTTCGATGTCTCTGGACTCAGCACGGCCACGGGGTTTGAGCCATCTCGACGTGGCACCTCAGGCTCCGCCCCGCCACGAGGCCCCACCCACCGGTATGTCTTGGTTCCCCTCGCCCGGAGTTTGGACATGTGGCTCGCGCTATCCAACCCGTCGCGATGGCTGACCCGGACCGTCCAACTCAGCTACGTGATTCAGTTCACCAGGCGCCCGCCCAGGTTCAGCGCCGTCTGCTTCACCTCGGTGAAGGGCGAGAACGCTGCTACCTTGCGTGCGGAGATTGCTACCCTTCTACGGAAGAGTGCGATAGAGTCTGTCCCTCCAGCAGAGATGAAGAAGGGGTTTTACAGCCCCTACTTCATTGTACCGAAGAAAGGCGGTGGGTTTCGACTAATCTTGGACCTGCGAGTACTGAACCGGGCCTTGCACAGACTCCCGTTCAAGATGCTGACGCAAAAATGCATTTTAGCGAGTGTCCGGCGTCAAGATTGGTAGACCTGAAGGACGCGTACTTCCACGTCTCGGTCTTACCTCAACATAGACCCTTTCTGCGTTTTACTTTCGAGGGCCGGGCGTACCAGTACAAGGTCCTACCCTTCAGCCTGTCCTTGTCCCCTCGCGTCTTCACGAAGGTCGCAGAGGCAGCCCTTGCCACGCTAAGGGAAGTGGGTGTCCGCATCCTCAATTATCTCGACGACTGACTAATCCTAGCTCACTCTCGGGATGTGTTGTGTGCGCACAGGGACCTGGTGCTCATGCACCTCAGCCGACTGGGGCTTTGGGTCAACTGGGAAAAGAGCAAGCTCTCCTCGGTTCAGTGCATCTCTTTTCTTGGCTTGGAGTTGAACTCAGTCTCGATGACGGCGCACCTCACGAACGAGCGTGCACAGTCGGTACTGAACTGTCTGAAGGCTTTCAGACAAAGACAGCGGTTGCACTGAAATTTTTTCAGAGGCTCCTGGGGCATATGGCATCCTCAGCGGTGGCTACACCGCTTGGGTTCAAATCATATCAAATCAAATCACTTTTATTGTCACACAGCCATATACACAAGTGCAATGGTGTGTGAAATTCTTGGGTGCAGTTCCGATCAACATAGCAGTCGTGACAGTGATGAGACATATACCAATTTACAATAACATCAAATTAACACAACACAATTTAAAGTCTAATATACACATAATTACACACAACACAATATACAAATAATAACATACACACAATATAGATACACATTATTCAATAAAAAATATATATATAGTATAATAGAATGTACAGTAGGTTGTATTGTACTGTATTGACATTCAGGCTGTCGGTTGATAGTAAGTTGTTAAGAGAGAATATAATATAATAATAATATAATTTATGACAGTCCGGTGTGAGATATAAGAGTAAGAGTAATAAAATGCAGTGCTGATGTATTTTGATCGTGGGAGATCAAGAGTTCAAAAGTCTGATTGCTTGGGGGAAGAAGCTATCATGGAGTCGGCTGGTGCGGGTCCTGATGCTGCGATACCGCCTGCCTGACGGTAGCAGTGAGAACAGCCCATGGCTCGGGTGGCTGTAGTCTCTGATGATCCTCCGAGCTTTTTTTTCACACACCGCCTGGTATATATGTCCTGGAGGGAGGGAAGCTCACCTCCGATGATGTGTCTGGCAGTTCACACCACCCTTTACAGTGCTTTGCGGTTGTGGGCTGTGCTATTGCCATACCAGGCGGAGATGCAGCCAGTCAGGGTGCTCTCTACAGTGCAGGTGTAGAACCGTGTGAGGATGTGGCTGTTCATTCCAAACTTCCTCAGCCGTCTCAGGAGGAAGAGGCACTGATGAGCCTTCTTCACAATGACTTCAGTGTGGATGGACCATGTGAGTTCCTCAGTGATCTGGACACCGAGGAACTTGAAGCTGCTGACTCTCTCCACTGCTGCTCCATTGATGGTGATGGGACTGTGTTCTCTGTCTTTTCTTCTGAAAAAGTTGATGCATATGAGACCGCTTCAGCACTGGCTTCAGACTCGAGTCCCAAGATGGGCATGGCATCGCAGGACACATTGCGTGGTCGTCACACCGATCTGTCACCGCCTCTTCAGCCCTTGGACCAACTTTGCATTTCTATGGGCAGGGGTTCCGCTAGAGCAGGTCTCCAGGCGTGTCGTGGTTACGACGGATGCCTCCAAGACGGGCTAGGGCGCCGTATGCAATGGGCACACAGCCACAGGCTCCTGGACCGGCCCGCGGCTGCATTGGCACATCAACTGCCTCGAGTTGTTGGCAGTACTGCTTGGCCTGCCGTTGATCCAGGGCAAGCACGTGTTGGTCTGGACGGACAACACGGCAACGGTAGCGTACATCAACCGTCAAGGTGGTCTACGCTCCCGTTGCATGTCACAACTCACCCACCGTCTCCTCTTTTCGAGTCAGCAGTTCCTCAAGTCACCCCCCTTGAGGTGAAGACATGTGCTTTTGACTCCCAGTCGTGTTCACAAGCTGTGATCCCTGGATGACTTTCCTCCTTAGCCCTGTGGCAGACGAGTTTGTGGAGAAACTCGCTGCCGGCCCAGTACGTGTGCTAATTTGGCCCTGTACTGGGGTAGGTGCTCCACATGTGCTTGTTCCCCATTGGTTATGTTTCCACTCTGCAGAATCAGACCACCCCGTGTAGACACACTGATGAGGAAAGGACTATTTCAGGCTGCTGGGTTAGTATCAAACTGTTAAAGGCTGTGGAGAAGGGTTATGATTTAACGAAGGTGGACGAGGTGTGGCATTTCCCTCAACGATCAGAAACCTTGTTTTGTGATTATGTAAAAAAATTTTACAGTACAAACAAGAGACCAGTGGATTCCCCATGCACATTGTGACAGATGCAGACAAAGAATCTTACATCGATGATTACTTTGAGAAAGAGGGGATTAAGCTGAATCTTGACAAGATAAGTCTTAACCCTGCACGCCGGTCTATTAATAAACTTCTGCTGAACTCACTTTGGGGGCGGTTCTCTATGCGCGAAAATTTGCCTTGCACGGAAATACTTTCAGACCCTGAACAGTTGCCCAACACATTTTTGCTGATGGTTATGACATTAAACACTTCTCATTCGTGTCAGACACTGTTGCACTAATTCAGTGGTGTTACTCGGATGGGAAAGGCGGTCAGACCCGTGACATTAATGTCTTTCTTGGTGTGTTTACAACTGCACATGCGTGTCTAGAGCTCTATGAATTAATGGATAAGCTGGGGGATAGGCTGTTGTACAGTGACACAGACAGCATCATCTTTACTTCTAGAGACGGCGCCTGGGAGCCTCCATTGGGGCCTTACCTCAGTAATCTGACTGATGAGGTTAGGGATGGGGATCACACTGTAGAGTTTTGTTCAGGGGGCCCAAAAACATACGGCTACCGCACTGCAAAGGGTAAGGTATGCATGAAAGCCAAGGGTATCACTCTCAATGCTGTAAACTCAAAAGCCATTAGGTTAGACTCTCTGATTGGACTTGTTGATCACTATGTCATGGGGGAAGATAATAGTCGTCATATACTGGCATACACCGATACTATTGTGAGAAATAAAAAAACACTTCACACTACACAACAGGTCAGTCGTTAAAAAGTTTAAGGTGTTGTACAACAAACACGTGCTGCTCCCTGATTTCACCATGCTCCCATATGGATTCTGACAATCTTTTTGGACATAGGGGTGTGCGAGACACAGGTGGTTTTGATTTCAGATTACAGCATCCGTTTTCATGTGTGATATGCGGCCCTTCAAACTCGGGAAAGTCATATTTTGTAAAAATGTTGTTGCAAAATGCTGTACGGTTGATTTCTAAACAAATTGAAAATATTGTGTATATTTATGATATTAAGGTCAGGAGACTGTGATGGCCACTCCAGAACCTTCACCTTTTTCTGCTGCAACCACTGGAGGGTCAACTTGGCCTTGTGCTTAGGGTCACTGTCATGCTGGAAAGTCCAAGAGCGTCCCATACGCAGCTTTCATGCAGAAGAATGCAAATTGTCTGCCAGTATTTTCTGATAACATGCTGCATTCAACTTGCCATCAATTTTCACAAGATTCCCGTGCCTTTAGAGCTCACACATCCCCAAAACATTAGTGAGCCACCACCATGCTTCACAGTGGGGATGGTATTCTTTTCACTATAGGCCTTGTTGACCGCTCTCCAAACATAGTGCTTATGGTTGTGACCATAAAGCTCTATTTTGATCTCATCATTCCAAATGACAGTGTGCCAGAAGCTGTGAGGCGTGTCAAGGTGTTGTTGGGCATATTGTAACCGGGCTTTTTTGTGGCATTGGCACAGTAAAGGCTTCTTTCTGGCAACTCGACCATGCAGCTCATTTTTGTTCAAATATTATGGTATTGTGCTCCTTGAAACAACCACACCGTCTTTTTCCAGAGCAGCCTGTATTTCTCCTGAGGTTACCTGTGGGTTTTTCTTTGTATCCCGAACAATTCTTCTGGCAGTAGTGGCTGAAATCTTTCTTGGTCTACCTGACCTTGGCTTGGTATCAAGAGATCCCCAATTCTTAATAAGTGATTGAACAGTACTGACTGGCATTTTCAAGGCTTTGGATATCTTTTTATATCCTTTTCCATCTTTATAAAGTTCCATTACCTTGTTATGCAAGTCTTTTGACAGTTCTTTTCTGCTCCCCATGGCTCAGTATCTAGCCTGCTCAGTGCATCCATGTGAGAGCTAACAAATTCATTGACTATTTATACACAGACACTAATTGCAATTTAAAAAGCCACAGGTATGGGAAATCAAACTTTAATTGCCATTTAAACCTGTGTGTGTCACCTTGTGTGTCTGTAACAAGGCCAAACATTCAAGGGTACGTAAACTTTTGATCAGGGCCATTTGGGTGATTTCTGTTATCATTATGATTTAAAAAGGAGCCAAACAACTATGTGGTAATAAATGGCTTCATATGATCACTATCCTTAAATAAAAATAAGTCATATTTTCAAAATCAATGCCAAAATTTCACAATTTCTGCCAGCGTATGCAAACTTTTGAGCACAACTGTATATTGTACAGAATTTATTTTGCCAGGGTAAATCCAGCAGGGCTATCAGCTTAAACACAAATGATCTGATGTTGTTTAAAAATCCCAGAGACACCATTCAGGTCAATGTACTAGGAAGGCAAATGTATCCCGGGAGCACAACATTTTTTATGGAATGTTATCAAGATGCAACCAACAAACCTTTCGGATACCTGATGATTGATTATAAAACAAAAACACCCAAACACTATCGGCTCAGAACAGATTTAGTTTCACCACATCCTGTAGTATACCTCCAGAAAAGAAGGTAGTGAAAAACTGTTGGATGGTGAAAATGTCAGCTAGAATTTGTAGAAACATTACTCTTTTAAAATTATTATTGAAAGCAACACCCAAACAAAGACGGGTTATTTTACAGTCTGCCACAGACGAGCTCATTGTGCCATTGTGTGAAGTAGCTCTTAATGTAATCTACGGCAATATACCACTCACGTCACAACAATACCAGAAGCTAAGAAGGAGGAAAAGCAAGATCAAATTTGTTGCAGATAAGAAGATTGGGGTTAAAAGAAAGACGGTTGATAAACCAACAGGGTGGATTTCTTCCCCTCTTAAGTGTCACAATCCCTTTTATCTGCAGCTTGGTTGCTTCTAGATAACTTTGGGGATGGAGTATGCAGAGAAGATGTTTTTAGTTCCACAGCATCAATTACATAAACTAAAGACTGGTACCCACCGCGAGTCTATTCAACAGGTTGTGGAGAATGATTTGGACATTACTATAAGAAGTATTTGTGTACAGTTTTGCCTTTTCATAATTGTCCAAATCAGATCTGTGCAAAATACGTCTTATAGTCATGTCAAAATCACGCTGTACACGGCAAATTATCGTGCATAGAGAACCGCCCCCAAAGTGAGTTCAGCAGAAGTTTATTAATAGACCGGCGTGCAGGGTTAAAACTTATCTTGTCAAGATTCAGCTTAATCCCCTCTTTCTCAAAAGTAATCGTCGATGTAAGATTATTTGTCTGCATCTGTCACAACGTACACAGGGAATCCACTGGCCTCTTGTTTGTACTGTAAAAATGTTCTAACATAATCACAAAACAAGTTTTCTGATTTTTGAGGGAAATGCCATACCTCGTCCACCTTCGTTATATCATAACCCTTCTCCACAGCCTTTAACAGTTCGATACTAACCCAGCAGCCTGAAAT
Organism: Myxocyprinus asiaticus; assembly: GCF_019703515.2. Taxonomy (NCBI): domain Eukaryota; kingdom Metazoa; phylum Chordata; class Actinopteri; order Cypriniformes; family Catostomidae; genus Myxocyprinus; species Myxocyprinus asiaticus. The sequence goes on from NC_059355.1 coordinate 44,261,662, forward strand.
AGCCCTTTCCTCATCAGTGTGTCTACACGGGGTGGTCTGATTCTGCTGTTCCGCACATGTGCGGCAGAGCGGAAACATAAGCTTACCACCAGTCCTATAGGGAAGGACGGGGTGAAGCAGTTTTCGCGGGGTTAGTACTGTGGCTTTGACAAATCCATAATAATTTTCAAGAGGTTCAAAATCCATGAAAATTATTTGGGGGTGTCCTATGTAACCTACACTATGATCTTCATGAGTTTGGTTACCAGTTTCTATAGCAACCCCTGGTTTTAAATTCTAAAATATTAGCCAACTTTCCATAAAATGTCAGTGACATCTTCGGAGGGGCTTTCAGAAACACTTTGTTTTTAACATGGTCATAACCAAGACTAACCCGTCATGGCAGGTTTGCGTTGATCCCCCTGGTCAAAAAAACTATGTCATCATAATATCCAGTCTTTAACCTGTAAGGTACATTTGACATCTTTTGATCGCTTGTGAAATCTCTATCGCTTTGCCTTCAACAGGATATTCGATGATGTGTTTCTCACTATCTGTCGCCGTTGTTTCACCATAGTTGAGAATGAACGCAGCATCTTCCTCATTAAATGTGTACCATGACACAGGATATTCAAATTCGATCAATCCAACTTACCATTCTCCTTTTAGGTTTATAGTTCTCGCTAACCTGGTTGTATAACTAGATATGCGGTTTTCTGGATAAACAGATAATGAGGAGTTAGTTGCAGGGCAGCGTGACATAAAATCCACCCTCAGTCATGGTTGGTTTTTACATGAATGTGTGCGACCTATGTAAGTCTTTTGTTTTTATGGTTTTTGTACATCAACCAATTCTTTCTGGTCGATCCATGACGCGAATTTTGCAGGCCATCCGAGCCAGCGAACCAACACTAACGTTTTCCGGCCTTGTTTCTTCTTGTCCAAAATCTTTTCCACTTTAAATGTCTCGTTTTTGATCACAAATATTTTTTGTAATTCCTCCTCATAAAAAAACGCAGTCAATGACATCGCCGTCATAATCACACAATCTGTAGACAGGTGGGTTGCGTAGGATGCACACTGTTATAGTGAAAAACTCCTGCGTATAATTTTTTAGTGATTATTACAATGTGTACAACATGTATATATTTAGCTACTGTGAAAATGATTTTGAGCTTATTATATTTGTGTTGCTATTTTACAACACTGGTTGAGTCAGGTAGCATTTTTTTCATGGGTGGGGGGACACATTGCACTTCTCACATGTGCCCAAATGGAAAACTAATACTAATAGAGATATAATGTCTTTGATTATTCACTATAACTAAGTTCTAAATGTGTTTTAATTGTTAACATTTTGAATTTAGACCTGAATTGAATAAATTACTACATTCTAGTTGTAAAAAATGACACTGAACTGGCCCTGGGCTTTGTTTATTAGTCAGAAACAGTTGGGCAGAAACAGGTTTTGGAATGATTTAGGTGATGGCTCTTGCATTGGAATGAATGATTTAGGTGATGGTTGTTGCATTGTCCTGGGACAGGTGGGAATATTCTAAATGGTTCTAAATGTTTTAGCTGATGGTTGTTGCATTGGAATTAATGCTCTGGAATGATTAAGGAGTGAATAATACAATATTTTGTGAATATTGTATGAATAGTTTTTAAATAATTACTACTTTTCCAATTTCAGAATGCCACCAGCAAGGAAAGGACCTGTGTATAGTGTGTAGGATGTCCTTGCTATCATCCAAAACGGAGAGAGTGACCTTGAGTTGGATTCAGATGACAGTGATGCAAGTGATAGAGAAACAGATGAAGATGCCGGTGAAGTGGACAAAGAAAACCAACGACCCACTGAACCCACTGACTGCCCAGATGATGACTATGAGGTCATTGAGCTACAACCAAAGAAACCGACCATGCCCTGTGACCGGTATTGCTGGCTAAATTCAGTCTAAATTCAGTTTTGTAAAAACATTTTTTCCTGTTTTCCTATATTTTTAATTAATATATAACAATTCATAAAAAATATGACTGTTGTGTGATTATTTTTCATGATATATATACAGTTATGGGGCTACATAAGCAATCAACTGTGCAAATGAACACTTAGTTGTTCTGCATATTTGTTCAGACAATGCAAGTACAAATACAGGATTTCTGCTGCCCTCCCTGACCACTGTTGAAATATTACAACGTGTCATAAAAAAATTACTAAAATGTAAAAACTTTTAAAAAACTTGTTTTTTTCTGCATCAGAGGCCTCCTACAACAACATCTGAAAGGTACATTTGTTTTTTGCTCATTTATTTAAAAATTTGGCCTTTACTGTCTGTTGCCATTGTTTCACCATAGTTGAGAATGAACGCAGCATCTTCCTCATTAAATGTGAGGAACATAAACAACTACGGAAGCCCTGAACCACAAGGTGGAAAAAAAATAAAATAACGGTAAAAAATATATAAAATAGCGTCTCAGTTCCTTTCTGAGCCTAGGTCTTAAATTTTTTTCTCTCTTCAAAAAAAAATTTTTTTTCTCTCTTCAAATTGTTTTGCAAAAGTGTCTGCATCGGGTGGTGTCCCTCCCAAGGGGAAGACACTGCGGAGACCACACCCCACCCAAAAAGAGGGGGGGAAGATATCACATGGGGTCGCCTTCGGGGAACCAGCACATGTGGAGCACCTACCTCAGTACAGGAGCTCATTAGCGCACGTAATGGGCCGGTCAACGAGTTTCTCCTCAAACTCAACTGCCAGAGGGCTAAGCAGGAAAGTCATCCAGGGATCACAGTCTGTGAACACAACTGGGAGTCAAGAGCGCACGTCTTCATCTCAAGGGAGGGGAAAGGTGCTATGCGCAAGCGGTACACCCGGCCAGTTGTCCCGGAACTTATCTGTTCGTGCCTGCCAATACACGGGACAAGATCGGCTCAACCCAGAGATTGTAGAACCTTGCAAAGGTGTTGGGTGTTGCCCAGCCTGCTGCTCTGCAGATGTCTACCAAAGAGGCACCACTGGCCAGGGCCCAGGAGGCCGCCACACTCCTAGTGGAGTGGGCTCGTAACCCACACAGGGGGTGGCTCGTCCTGAGCCTGATATGCCATCGCGGTGGCATCAATGACCCAGTGGGCGATCCTCTGTTTGGAGACAGCGCTTCCTTTCCGCTGTCCACCAAACCAAACAAAGAGCTGCTCGGAGCTTCTAAGGCACTGCGTGCGATCCACAGCAACGCCAGGGCTGGGTCTGCCTCCTCCTGGGGCAGCACTTGCAGGTTTACCACCTGATCCCTAAAAATCATTAAGTTTGCTGATGATACGACGGTGGTAGGTCTGATTACTGACAATGATGAAACAGCTTACAGAGAGGAGGTGCACACTCTGACACACTGGTGTCAGGAGCACAACCTCTCCCTCAACGTCAGTAAGACAAATGAGCTTGTGGTGGACTTCAGGAGAAGAGAAAGAGAACACAGCCCCATCACCATCAATGGAGCACCAGTGGAGAGAGTTAGCAGCTTCAAGTTCCTGGGTGTCCATATCACTGAGGAACTCACATGGTCTGTCCACACTGAGACCGTTGTGAAGAAGGCTCATCAGCGCCTCTTCTTCCTGAGATGGCTGAGGAAGTTTGGAATGAACCGCCACATCCTCACACGGTTCTACACCAGCACTGTAGAGAGCATCCTGACTGGCTGCATCTCCGCCTGGTACAGCAATAGCACCGCCCACAACTACAAATCCCTGCAAAGGGTGGTGCGAACTGCCAGACACATCATCAGAGGTGAGCTTCCCTCCCTCCAGGACATATATACCAGGCGGTGTGTGAAAAAAGCTCGGAGGATTATCAGAGACTCCAGCCACCCAAGCCATGGGCTGCTTTCACTGCTACCATAAGGCAGGCGGTATTGCAGCTGGAGCGGTCTCATATGCATCAACCCGAGTGGTGTGGCCACCACTGAGGATGCCATATGCCCCAGGAGCCTCTGAAAAATTTCAGTGGAACCGCTGTTCTCCGTCTGAACACCTTCAGACAGTTCAACACTGACTTCATGAGTCCAACTCCAAACCAAGAAAAGAGATGCTCTGAACCGGGGAGAGCTTGCTCTTTTCCCAGTTGACCCGAAGCCCCAGTCGGCTGAGGTGCCAGAGCACGAAGTCCCGGTGTGCACACAGCAACTCTCAAGAGTGAGCTAGGATTAGCCAGTCGTTGAGACAGTTGAGGATACAGACACCCACATCCCTTATGCGAGGGGACAAGGACAAGCCGAAGGGGAGGACCTTGTACTGGTGCGCATGGCCTTCGAAGGCAAACCGCAGGAAGGGTCTGTGTCGAGGTAAGACCGAGACGTGGAAGAGCACGTCCTTCAGGTCTACCACCGCGAACCAATCTTGATGCCGGACGCTCTCTAGAATGCGTTTTTGCATCAGCATCTTGAACGGGAGTCTGTGAAAAGCCCGGTTCAGTACTCGCAGGTCCAAGATTGGTCACAACCCACCGCCTTTCTTCGGTACGATGAAGTAAGGGCTGTAGAACCCTTTCTTCATCCCGGCTGGAGGGACAGAACCTGGGCGGGTGCCTGGCGAACTGAATTGTATAGCCGAGTCGGATGGCCCGGGTCAGCCATCGTGACGGGTTGGAAAGTGCGAGCCACGTGCCCAAACTCCGGGCGATGGGGACCAAGGGAATGATCACGTCGGACATACCGGTGGGTGGGGTGGAGCGGTTGGGCAGAGCTCGAGGTGCCCGTGCTGAGTCCAGGGACATCGAAGCACTTACCTGGCTCCTGCCACCCACCGTAAGATTGGCCGAGGAGGGGGAGGAGGAGTCTCGTCCCCGTAGTCCACTGGACCCAATCCCGTGTGGGCATATTTGTGCCAAAGCTGGGCGCACAGGGGCGGGGGGACCGCTGCTGGAGCGCCATACCTGTAAAGATGGAACGGTGGACGGTGGTCGTGACGACGGCCATGCGCACCGGACATGTGACCGAGGGATAAAAAAAAAAAAACGCTCTTTTGTTGAATTTTTGGGTACCGCAGCCTCTTGGACATGCAGCGAAATTAAATGAAAACTAAACAAAAGATTCTTCTCCCGACCCTCCACCGGGGGATGGAGTGGTCTGCTCACCAGCTCCAGAGAAGCGGGTCTCCTTGCCCCTGAGTCGCCCATCTCAGGGGCGCTTCGAAGCCTTCCTCGGGTTCTTAGCGGCCGGCCGTGAGAAGGGTGGCGTCTGCTTCCTGCGCTGGGCTCCACGTCGGGGCCGAGCCTGGGACATAACTCCTCTTCTTCCCGGGCTCCGAATGAGAGGTCAAACTCACCCTGAGACGAGCCAGCGATGTCGTCCGAGCACCTGACCGGGCAAGCGAGCATGCTAGGGAAAGGGAGGTCTGTGGGGGGATACCCGGCGGAGGTGGTCCCAATGAGGTCCCCACATCGCCCCCAGTGCTAACTGGCACAGCTTCATGCCCGTAGGTAGAAGTACCGAGGCGGGGAGCCACTTGGGTGGCTTGCTTTCTTATGAATGCAAGCCGTGACTGCAACGTTGCCATGGTCATGTTCCGCAATGAGGACAAGACCCATCCACGAACGATGTCTCCGCGTGGGCAGCGCCCATACACATAAGATAGCGATCGAGAACAGGGGTGTTCTCTGCACTCCATGGGTGCAGAGGGGGAGAAGCCACTGAAATGTGCCGTAGAATCCAGCAGATGAGGTGAATGAACTTCGCGGATGAATTCAGCTTCAATGAAAAGAACCACTCGGCTCCGAAGAGAAAATCTGAATGAATGGTTGCATACCAGCTCCTTTTATACCAGTATGTCCAGGGGAGTGGCATGCAATTCCACTCGGCAATTCTCACTGGCCTTTTTTAAAAAAAGCAGAGGTGTTTGGGGCTCCCAAGGGTGACCCCTAGTGTCACTACGTCGACACAACGTTGAGTGAGTGACAGATAGGGAACCATTGACATCCGACAACTGGCCAATACATCCCAGGAAGAACATGTCCAAACATGTTCTTTAACATGTCTGGACTATCTTCTACCTGTCAATCACGAGTGACGGGGGGGGGTCATAAATCACATGTCACACATACCTGTCAATCAGGGGTGACAGGAGGGTCATAAATCACATGTCATAAATCAATCAATTTGACATTTTGACACATAGTATAGGTTATAACTACTTACATGATCTGCTTCCGTATTATTTGAACTTTAATAAAGCTATGACACATTAAATATAACTGCATTTAAGATGTAATGCCGGGGTGTTCCCTTTAGAGACAAGTTTTGCTTCAGCGGATCGGCAGCTCCAGCTCCACTTATTCCAAAACGAGAATGCTTCTGTATTTACTTATTTTGTATTTTTGCATTATAATTCCCTCATACTTTGCGATCTACATCACCTGAAGCTGTTTGGAAAGTTTGGAGTGCATTTGGACTGTGAGCTGTGTAATTCTTCCTCTCCTCAGTCAGGCGTGAGCTGCAGTGCTGCTCTCGCGAGTCATCATTAGAGTTTAATGTGATCTCATGTTACGTTAAATAAGATCAAACGACTATTCAACAACGGAAATTTTTGTCGACAATTTTTTATTGTCGACGTTGTCGATAACGTTGACTAACCGTTTCAGCCCTACTCACCAATGAAAAAGTTTTCAGGGGCATCATTTTCGCCTAGGAGGGAGGTCGTGTCTGGATCAAACCTCAGCCATAATCCCACCGCCAACACCAGTGAGCCTGACAACTGGAAACAAGAGTAATACAAATAATACAAACTTTTTATTTTTCTAAAAAAAACAAACAAACAACAACAAAAAAAAAAACATACAATGAAAGTGAATGGTGTCTGAGGCTGTCATTCTGCCTAACATCTCCTTCTGTGATCCACAGAAGAAAGAAAGTCATACGATGGTCATACGAGTAATTGATGACAGAATTTTCATTTTTTTGGTGAACTATCCCTTTAACAAGAAGAGAATGCTCTTTCTGTGACTTCTGCTGCTTTACTCTGTAACTTGTCATTGATTTAACATTCTGGAACAGACCTATTTAAGTACAAACACATGAGTGTTGAGTTTCAGAACAGGATACTTTGTAATTTTCCCATCACCGTAACTCGAGGGATAACCTTGACGAAAATAGTCCATTGATTGAAATTCTATAAGATATAAAAGCTGTTGTGATGTCTAGAAACAAACTTTTTGTCCATTTGTAAGGACACCAGTGGTGAAGTCTATTTGTCTTTTTGTTGTCCTTCTGTCTTCAGTGGAACACAAAAGGAGATTAAGTTAAATTAATGTTAGGGACGGACAGCCTCAGTCACTATTTACTTTCCATACAGTGAAAGGGAATCGAAAGTCATTCTGCCTGGGTGGTTTTGTGTTCTATGGATCATAATTAAAAAATCCAGCTGAAAAGACAGGGGGAAAAAATGATACATTTTGTGTCCACATTATGATTTACCCTTTGAAATTGTCAGTGAAGAACATAAATTATAAGAAAGTTCATAATCCCATAGTACACCGTAAAAAAATTTGTTGTAAGGTAACATAAAAAAGTGATTTATGGTAAAATCCAAATAAAGAGTTTTCAGTCCGTTAATTTTTTTTATTTTAACTGATTTAATTTACCTGACAAATTAGGTTACACCATCGAAAGTCATTTCTATGGATTAGATCAAGCAGAAATAGATCTTTGGGGTAACAATCACAGGTTATTAAATTTTGTTCAGTGTAGTGTTTGTTTTCATACTTAAAGTTGGATTTTCTAATATTTTAATAATAGTTTATTATAAACTACTTTTCTAGATGTTTTATCCAGAGTGTTCAGTCTGTTTTAGATTTTTTTTTTTTTCATCTGGAAAGAACCACAATCTAATTAATCTACTAAACATATTAAAAAGATCAGATTTACAAACTTCTAAATCATAAACAAAGACATCTTATTGACATCCAAGACCTTACTGACATACATCTTATTGAGGTATTGCAGATGAGTAAACAACATAAAAAAACATGTCTTTCAGATGTAAACACACACATCAAACAGACGTCTGGGTGATGTACATGTGCTATCAGGGATACATCTCCAAGATGTCTGTTAAAATCGTTTCATCTGAAAAACATCTGCTAAACATCTTAAAAAGATCAGATTTACAACCACTCCACAACCACAAAAAAAAAAAGAAAAAAAAAAAAGAGTGTCACGTCATTGACCCAAATATTAACTTTAATTTTGGTCTTTTCATCACAATGTTACCACAAGACTGGCTTCAGAAGACTTGGAATATAGCACACCAATCATAACAGTACAGCAACTATGAAACCATGCAAAATATGAAGGATTACATTACATTTTCCATGGAAAAAAGAAAGTCGTATAGGTTTGTAACAAAATTCTTAATGGGTAAATAATGACAACTTTCGTTTTCGGGTGAAACATCCTTTTAAATATGTTATTCTCAGTTTGTGAGGGCGTACTAAAAAAACGACTATGGGAAACAAACATAAACAAATGGAGTCGCAATAAAGCTGCACATTTTTTTTAAATATCGGCTATTATGATTCTGAAATATTTTGTTCACTAGAATTTGAGACACAGCCATCTGTCATCTGTCACCAACTGTACAATTATTTTGTAAGGCAGAGAGACCCCCCAAAAGACTGTAACCTATCAACTAAAACACATTTGTGCCAATGTAGGAAAAGCATCATACAGATGTTGTCCAGAGAAACAGGTAACAGCAAATGCATATCGGGTCCCCAATATTCAAATATTAATAACTGTTCATGCATTTAATCGTAGAGCAATGCATATACACTACCGGTCAAAAGTTTTGAAACACTTGACTGAAATGTTGCTCACGATCTTAAAAATCTTTTGATCTGAAGGCGTATGCTTAAATGTTTGAAATGAGTTTTGTAGACAAAAATATAATTGTGCCAACATATTAATTTATTTCATTATAAAACTAAAATGTAATAATAATAAAAATAAAAAAAAATGTTTTTGAAATTGATGACTTGGACCAAATAATAAAGAAAAGCAGCCAATAAGTGCCCAACATAGATGGGAACTCCTTCAATACTATTTAAAAAGCATCCCAGGGTGATACTACGGAAGCTCTGAACCGCAAGGTGGAAAAAAAAAACCCCCGGTGAAATAAAAAAAAAATTGTCTCAGTTCCTTCCTGAGCCTAAGTCTTAAATGATTTTCTCTCTTCAAAAATTTTTTTTTTCTCTCTTCAAAAAAATCAGCATTTTACATCGGCGTAACTGTCTAGCTCATGTTTAGACAGACCAACAATATTTGGATATTTATTTGACATTCTTCATCTGAAACTCTTCACTTCTGCAGTAGACAGTGTGTTTCAAAAGCATAGACAACTTGTTATATTAAAATATATTATTATAATTAAATTCCACCATGAAATTCTGCACATGACATCCCTGTTCAGTCGCGAGGATTTAATTTATAAATAATCTTTTCGTTTAGAAATTAGATTACTTACAACAATATTAACATTACCAGATGTACCCCTAACACTTCTAAAGGACAGACATAATAATAATTTCCCCAAGTTTCCTGTTTTCCTCAATACATTCCTTCGCTTCCACCATGTAACACTGAGCAAACGGCATAGATGGTTTAGAAAGACCAACAATTTCAAACAAAAAAATAACTCCAGTTGTTACACGACAACGAATGCCATATCAAACATATGTAACCTGATTTTGATTAAGGTTTGCAAACCCTTAAATAAATAATAGTGGCACCTGGTGGTCAAGGTTGGTACCGCATGCATTTTTGAATTGAAGAGAGAATAACATTTTTTGAAGAGAATAAAAAATTTTGAAGAGAGAAAAAACAAATTTTTTTGAAGAGAGAAAAAAAAATTTTTTTGAAGAGAGAAAAAAAATGTAAGACTTAGGCTCAGGAAGGAACTGAGACACTAATTTTTTTTTTTGTTTGTTTTGTTTTTTTTTTCCCCACCGGTTTTTTTTTTTTTTTTTTTTTTTTTTTTTTTTACCTTGCGGTTCAGAGCTTCCGTATGATACCTCAAGAAGTTGGTTGAGAAAATGTCAAGAGTACATTCTAGGCAAAGGGTGACTATTTGAAGATGCTAAAATATAACACAGTTTTGATTTATTTTGGATTTTGGAAATAAATAATAATAAAGAATGGGTAAGTGTTTCAAAACTTTTGACCGGTAGTGTAGATGTGACATCATCAAGCATTTATTTTGCAAAGCATATCTGTTATTTTTAAATTAAGTGCAACACTTACCCAGAATATGAAGTTGAAGACAAAAAGCAGGTATTTCACGCATTTCATGCCGCCTTGCACTTTGCCCATCCTGTCTGTTGTTTCGCTCAGTGCCTTCGGCGTTTCAACTAAAATGTTTGCGCGAATCTACAGGCCTGTCTCGGAGATGTTAGTCAGTAAAAATATTTCTCGAGCACAATTCACACTCGCAGACGGACAGCCAACAGCAACGCTGTTCGCTTGAACAGTTTGTCAAGTGAGCGAGAGCACAGATCAGCACCGCCCATTGGTCCAGGAGGACACGGTGGGCGAGTTCATTGTTTTTTCCCGCGTTTTACTCTGGCTGCTGTACTGCCTCTGTTGTCGGTACTTCTTTCTCATCGTAACCGGTTACAGACCAGTGTATGTTTCCAAAAATACAGGGGACAAATATTTCACATACACCCAGACAAAAACAGACAGACAGACAGACAGATAGATAGATAGATAGATAGAAGAGTGACAGACAGACAGACAGACAGATAGATAGATAGATAGATAGATAGATAGATAGATAGATAGATAGATGGACCGACAGACATATATAGACAGACAGACAGGTAGATAGATAGACAGACAGACAGGTAGACAGACAGACAGGTAGATAGACAGATAGATAGATAGACAGACAGATAGATAGACAGACAGACAGGTAGATAGATGGATGGATGGACCGACAGACATATATAGAGAGACAGACAGACAGATAGATAGATGGATGGATGGACTGACAGACATATATAGAGAGACAGACAGGTAGATAGATAGACAGACAGACAGGTAGATAGATGGATGGATGGACCGACAGACATATAGAGAGAGACAGACAGGTAGATAGATAGACAGACAGACAGGCAGATAGATAGACAGACAGACAGGTAGATAGATAGATAGATAGATAGATAGATAGATAGATAGATAGATAGATAGATAGATAGATAGATGGACCAACAGACAGACAGACAGATAGATAGATAGACAAACAGACAGACAGACAGACAGATAGATAGATAGATAGATAGATAGATAGATAGATTTATATATAATATTAATGTTTAATAATATTAATATTTTATAAAAAATAACAAAATATATCTTATAACAGTAAAAAATATTATCAGGAAAATATTCACTCTGTATCAAGTTGCCAGCATATCTTTTTCTAGGCCATGTTAGTGATGTTAGACATATAAACCTGAAGAGAAACATTTTCAAATCAATTCAAATGTTTTGTACAGCACCATTCACAAAGAATATTTTTCCAAAGCACATTTATTGCTTTAAAGCCTCCAGTGAGCAAACAACATGTTGACAATGTTGAGGAAAAACTATTCTTGAAAGTATGTACGAGAGATAAACACTCAGAAACTACATATGTAGAGCTGTTTTTATTTCTTACAGATAAAAATGTTGGCTGTCAATAGAATAAAATAATCACTTATTTATTTATTTATTTATTTATTTATTTATTTATTTATTTGTTTGTTTATTTATTTTGCACACTTTTTTCTCTGAAATCTTTTTGTGGACTCCCTAACACCCCCTTGCAGACCCTTTATGGTCCCTGTACCCCAGTTTAAAAATACCTGGTCTAATGTATTGCTTTTAGAAAGATAAATGTTCCCCAATTTAGAAGTGTAATTTACAATGCCTTCATGATGTGGTCAGACATTGAGGGTATTCATTATTGAGTCTCTTTCATAAGGTTTGTCTCTTTACACAATACATCAGTCACAATCACTGTCATCTCATTGGTCAGAAGATGCCATTGTCCGTTGTGTTTGGGGTTAAGCTCAGGGCATGCCAGATGATTGCCATAGCTGAGATAATCTTTCTTACATCTTTAGCAGAGACTGTCAAGGAAAATAATTACATTTTATTTAAATTAGCCTACGGGTGTATTTATACTTATTTATACATCCTGTAGCAGTGCAAAAATACAAGCCAAAGGCATTAGTCATAAGTAGTTATATACTTTAAAAAAGTTGAGTCTTTATATTTTGGAATGTCCATCTTTATTGAATTGTGCTTTGGTTTTGTAGTGGACTTTTAAAAATGATCTCTCCTGTTGAAGATGTAAACTTTAAAATTCTTTCATACAATGATGCCAAAACACAAGTGTTGTCAACAAAGAACAGATTAATATTGATGTAATTGTACTACCTCTTGAAATACAACACACTGAACTGAGTTTATAAAATATTGTAAAGCTGTAAAAGCGTATAAGTTGTACTAACCTTATAGACTTGTCCATCATCTGAGTTAATGATCTCACAAAAAAAAAAAATTCTAAATATGGCATTCTTGGCAGACCTTTGAAAGGATACAGACCCACAGTCTGTTTCAAAGGATTTGGAAAGACAAATACATCAGGTTCATTGGTTAAAATATTTTTAAAAATCAAGAAGACATACATTGGATTAGAGCCATTCATTGGTGTTAAATTTAAGTATATACATATACGTTGATATTTTATACATATGTTTCAAAATTACAGTTAATTTCTGTAGGAGTAAAACATTTTTAATATGGAAAAAAGTAATGAGTGCACCTTTAATAATAATTTTGAAACTTATGTATAAAATCATGACTATTGACATGAATTATTTAGATGAAGACTCCAGTCATATCAGTAACCTTATAAAAGCTGTTTAATTCTACATGGCGGGTCTTCTCATGGGGGCTGCCATGTTGTGATCACATGACCAAACCGCCCTCTTATTGGACACTTTTACTCATGGATTAAATTAATCATTGTTGAGTGAATACGTTTTGCACACACACACACACAAACACACAAACACACACACACAAAAAAAACGTAACATCACAAGGACAGTTTGTTAAATATGAAATAACAAGTGTCCATTATTGGAATTCGAAACTTTATGAAATATCAATGTTGTTTATGTCATATTTGATCAAGTTCAGTATAAATAGTTTTTATTTTAACTGTTGTACTTTATTTAAATGTACTAAAGTACGTTTCATGAGTGACGTAATATCTTGAATCGCCTTAAATTCTCACTCTTCTGACTTCTAGAAGGGAAATGAAAACAGCTACGCTTAAGTGTAGGCACGCCAATGAAGCACTAGGGGGCGACAGTTCTTTGTTTTTGAATTGTTTGCATAATTCCATCCATAACCGTTTACTGTAGACAATTAGCGCTTCAAAATGTCAAAATACTCTCTTACGTTAGCCAGGCATGCTGAAGGAAGGCATTTCCTTGTTTGAAATCTCCACGGTATGTCAGTACAAACCACAGTTCATTAATCCCATTAATATTCTTTGTGAATTAAACAAAAGGATGGGGCTCTCTTGGATTTGTTACAGCAGACTGTCCATAGGGAACTGTCCTACAAACAATCAAGAGCGAGACATGCTTGTTTATTCTATTGACATGGAAAATTCTCTCCCATTCTTCATCAGAGCTTTGAAACTGTTGAGTATACGGAGCTGTTTGAAATTACTTATGGCCATAAAGCATCTTGAGCTAATTAGCAAGAGAAACTGTGTGAAAATGATTTTGAAAGTGACTGCTTGACCCTCACTTTTACACTATACCGACATGCTGATGAAGGATATGCAAACCTAACAATCCAATCCATGATTCCACCCTAAGTTTGACTTTTGACCCCACAGACCCAAGCCCAAGGATTGCAGGCATCCAGACATGACTTCATCATCTGGTCATGCACCTGACCTTTGGCATGTCGTCTCCCTTTGTTTACACAATCAAACCTGAGGTGGGTCTAACACACCACAATCCATCTTTTTTTTTTTTTTTTGTAAGGTTTCCATGCGCTGCCTAAACAAATGTATTCAACAGCCTGATTGGAACAAAACACCTGTTTTTGGTTGCTAGAATTGGCTTTAAAGGGTTTTCACTTGCCAGGCCATTTTTCTAAGCATCACGTTGAAACATCTAAAACATTCCAGTGTAGGGCCTTTTCCATGTGTTGTTCCTCTGGTGTGAGAGGCACACCATCTGATAAGATGTGAGATTGGTGGGGCCTGGGTAGCTCAGCAAGTAAAGACGCTGACTACCACACCTGGAGTCACAAGTTTGAATCCAGGGCGTGCTGAGTGACTCCAGTCAGGCTTCCTAAGCAACCAATTGGCCTGGTTGCTAGGGTGGGTAGAGTCAAGTTGGGTTAACCTCCTTGTGGTCGCTATAATGTGGTTTTCGCTCTCGGTAGGGCACGTGGTGAGTTGTGCATGGATGCCACAGAGAATAGCGTTAAGCCTCCACACGTGCTAGGTCTCTACAGTAATGTGCTCAACAAGCCATGTGATAAGCTGAGCGGATTGACTGTCAGACGTGGAGACAACTGAGTTCATCCTCCGCCACCCGGATTGAGGCGAGTCACTACGCCACCACGAGGACTTAGAGCGCATTTGGAATTGGGCATGCCAAATTGTGGAGAAAATGGGAGAAAAAAAATGTGAGACTGGCCTCATGAACACTTTTAACAAATTCTCTGGCTTTTTTAGAGTATCTGCCAGCTAGGCTTATCTGTTTACTTTTTTAGCCTGATGAATGGAGGTGAGGTCATGCCTGAGTTGCATCGTTTTCACATCAAAATCAGAAAAATATGAAATATTTTCTATAACTCCTGAAAGATGAGGCCATGTGTAAGAATTAAGGACTCATCCCTTATTTATCAAAAAAAGAAGCAGTAAAAATTGCGGTTACTGTAACACATTTACAGTGGAAGTGAATGGGGCCAGTCCATAAATGCTAAAAAACACACAGTTTCAAAAGTATAGCCAAAAGATGTAAACATTATATGTGTTAACATGGTTTTAGTGAGATAAAATTGCTTTCCAACCCTATCTGTGTAAAGTTATATCCTTGTTGTCATGACAACAAAACCTTGAAAACCTTTTGACATATTTTGACAAAAACCTCCCATGCCCCTTCCTGGTATTCTTGCCAAGCAAAAGTAACTGGGGTTACATTTTTATAGCTGGTTTAAAGCTTGGATCTATGACTTTGCACTAGTTATCATGAGGCTGGTGTGATATGTACAGTGTTTAAGTGTATGGTTGTACTTGTACAGTATATGATGTATTTGACTTCCATTGTAAATATACAGTATGACTGTAAATGCATTTTTTGTTATCAATAAAATTATTGTAGGAGAAGCAATATTTTTTAGTAAACAAAATTATAATTATTATTATTAATATTATTAAAGATTCACCGATACATCGGGCAAACATCGGTATTGGCCGATAAAAGCAATTATCTGCACTATCAGACATCGGCCGATTGTTTAAAATCAGGCGATAATCAGTACTTATTATTTCCTATCAAAAGGGGATGGAAAAACTCATTGGAAACATGGAAAAACACAATAACTCTACAACTCAAACCATCAAACTATCGTTATTGGCAGATGTCGTCTAAATAATCGGGTATCAGTACCGCCACACAAAATTTGTGTACAATGGCACAGTTGCTGTTGATGGAGCTTCTTTAATCATTTGCTCACCCTTTAGCCATGTTAAACAAAGATATTCTAAAGTAATTCATAAGACTCAAGTGGTTTAAATTTCTAAAAGTTTAAATTTCATTGATACATTGTCTGGACAAAAACACCTCATTCAGTACATATTTCATAATATCTTCATTTGAGTTCCACAGAAGAAAGTCATACGAGATTGAGATGACATGAGGGGGAGTAAATGATGAGAGAATTATAATTTTTGGGTGAATTTGCCCTTTAAGTTCTATTTAACCCTGAATGTTCCATTAAAATTACTGAATGTACTGTTTTCTCCAATGATGAGGCTGTAGCTTTGGCAAGCTACTATATGCTTAGTACCCCACAATAAACTGGGCAATAATGCTTTAATAAATAACATTGACAACAAACAACAATGTATACACCTGTGGTCCAATCAAGAAACCACCATAAGTTCTCATATTGCTGCAGAGTATAACAAGTATTCCAAAACAGAAAAGTCATAAAGAAAAGAGAAACATTTGCCAAGTCCATTGTAGTTTTCAATGAGAAAAAGCACATCATATACAGTATTTCCTCCTTAGATGGTCTGTTTTATGTCATGAGTTGTCAATAATAGTGTGTTGATGAGTTGTCAGTTCGGTATCACACAAATTATTTTGGATGATCAAGTGTAATATTATAAGGCCGATATTGGCATAGTTTTAGACTAAAGAAGACTATAGTTTTGTCATTGTCTCCATGATTTTCGGCTGAGCACACACACACAGGCTACATTTATCCGAATTAATCGCCAAGCCACTAGGTTCTTAAATGAAGTCAATGCCCGCACGAACGTGTGTGAATTGGTACAATATGAGTTCCAATGCCGCGCATCGATTCCCAAACACCCCGATCCACCAGCCCGGCCACTGCTGCACGTTGTCTCAAAAAAGTACTGCTTTTTATTAACGTTGTTGATGTTTACATCTGGCAAGACTGTAACCTCATTGCCTGAGATGTCCGTAGCTTTGGTCTTATTGCCAACCCAAAGGCTAACGCTCTCGCAAACGGAGTAAACTCCACGGTGTTGAGGTTGTCCCACTTTCCTCTTCGTCCTGCTCCTTGTCTCTTGCTGCCCAGCGGGTTCTGAATCAGGTGGTTGCTCACTGAAAAGAACACGGAGTGAGCGATACCTTCTCTTATTGATGAGTTTAGGATCCACAGTTGGTACAGAGTTGGGTGCTACATCCTGTTCGTTATTGGTGTTTTGTGGGCAGATGTCACCTGGGCGTTGGGCAAACATCTGGCTGCAGGACAAGAGCAGCAGGGCTAGACAGGACCACCGCATGGGCTCAATGTGACCTGAAAACAACAGAGAATAAAATTACATTTGCTGTGGGCAATAAACAAAAACGCTCTAAAATAACCAGTAATTATTTTTATGTAATGGCCAATTTTATGAAAATTTATACATAATCAAAATTAGGGCTGCATGAATTTGACAGATTAGAATTGTTGATTATTTCCCTTGATATTTTAAATGTGATTATTCATTTCGATTAATAGAATTTACATAAATAATTTTTTACATATTTTTTTAATTGACATCATAGATTTTTATTTACATTAAAAAAAAAAAATTGTGCAACTGCATGCCATATTCATTATTTTGGCTAAACATGCAAATCTATTTTCCATCCATCCATCCTTTTTCACTAAGTTATATATAAATATAACATGTTTCAAGTAAAATCAGGCATCATAACATTATAATGGAGAAATGTTAAGTTGTAGCCTGTGCTTTATTGACACCTGAAAACATAAGGACTGGTATTTTATGCATTTAATCTTGTGCTTTAGACATTAGTGTGCTTACCTGTGAAATGTGTCCAGGTGAACTATTTTCTCCTGTCTGGCTTTAGTGTAGATCTCCTCTGCTCTTCATGGTACATGTATCGACCAGCGTGGCATCTTCTGGTTCCAGCTCCTCTGGAAAGTGGTTAAACAATGTACAGTTGTGCTCAAAAGTTTGCATACCCTGGCAGAAATTGTGAAATTTTGGCATTGATTTAGAAAATATGACTGATCATGTAAAAAACTGTCTTTTATTTAAGGATAGTGATCATATGAAGCCATTTATTATCACATAGTTTTTTGGCTCCTTTTTAAATCATAATGATAACAGAAATCACCCAAATGGCCCTAATCAAAAGTTTACATACCCTTGAATGTTTGGCCTTGTTACAGACACACAAGGTGACACACATAGGTTTAAATGGCAATTAAAGTTTAATTTCCCACACCTGTGGCTTTTTAAATTGCAATTAGTGTCTGTGTATAAATAGTCAATGAGTTTGTTAGCTCTCACATGGATGCACTGAGCAGGCTAGATACTGAGCCATGGGGAGCAGGAAAGAACTGTCAAAAGACCTGCGTAACAAGGTAATGGAACTTTATAAAGATGTAAAAGGATTTAAAAAAATATCCAAAGCCTTGAAAATACCAGTCAGTACTGTTCAATCACTTATTAAGAAGTGGAAAATTCGGGGATCTCTTGATACCAAGCCACGGTCAGGTAGACCAAGAAAGATATCAGCCACAACTGCCAGAAGAATTGTTCAGGATACAAAGAAAAACCCTCAGGTAACCTCAGGAGAAATACAGGCTGCTCTGGAAAAAGATGGTGTAGTTGTATCAAGGAGCACAATATGACTATACTTGAACAAAAATGAGCTGCATGGTCAAGGCCAGAAAGAAGCCTTTACTGCCCCAATGCCACAAAAAAGCCCGGTTACAATATGCCTGACTACACCTTGACATGCCTCATAGATTCTGGCACACTGTCATTTGGAGTGATGAGATCAAAATAGAGCTTTATGGTCACAACCATAAGTGCTATGTTTGGAGAGTGGTCAACAAGGCCTATAGTGAAAAGAATACCATCCCCACTGTGAAGCATGGTGGTGGCTCACTGATGTTTTGGGGGTGTGTGAGCTCTAAAGGCACGGGGAATCTTGTTAAAATTGATGTCAAGGTGAATGCAGCATGTTATCAGAAAATACTGGCAGACAATTTGCATTCTTCTGCACAAAAGCTGCACATGGAATGCTCTTGGACTTTCCAGCATGACAATGACCCTAAGCACAATGCCAAGTTGACCCTCCAGTGGTTACAGCAGAAAAAGGTGAAGGTTCTGGAGTAGCCATCACAGTCTCCTGACCTTAATATCATCGAGCCACTCTGGGGAGATCTCAAACGTGTGGTTCATGCAAGACGACCAAAGACTTTGCATGACCTGGAGGCATTTTGCCAAGACGAATGGGCAGCTATACCACCTGCAAGAATTTGGGTCCTCATAGACAACTATTACAAAAGACTACATGCTGTCATTGATGCTAAAGGGGGCAATACACAGTATTAAGACCTAAGGGTACGCAGACTTTTGAACAGGGGTCATTTCAATTTTTTTCTTTGTTGCCATGTTTTGTTTTATGATTGTGCCATTCTGTTATAGCCTACAGTTGAATATGAATCCCATAAGAAATAAAATAAATGTGTTTTGCCTGCTCACTCATGTTTTCTTTAAAAATGGTACGTATATTACCAATTCTCCAAGGGTATGCAAACTTTTGAGCACAATTGTATAAAGAAAGCTCAATATTTTTAATATTGTTTGCATATAATTATTGATCATGGACAGCTTTGTCATTTCACCTAATCACATGCTCAGACCTTTTTTTCTGAGATGTAGAAGACTTAAAAAAATCGCACTGCTATCAAGGAGAAGCAATTGAGATAATAAAGCGATCTAATTGTCATGTTTCTTTCCTACGGGAGGATATGCTTCATCTGCCCAGTGAGATGTTGGGAGCAGTTACACAAATATGTACAGTACGTAGGGCCTCATTTGCTTCAGTAAATGTATATGAGCATTTTCAGCTTTTTAAAAAGTGACAGCAATTACTCTCTAATTGGTGTTCAAGCGTCATACACACAGACCTTACAGACACATTAACTAGACCCAAAGACCAAATTTGACACTCTTCAACTTACACCCAACACCCAAACTATCCAAATGACACAACATACTGTAAACAAACCTGAAGCAAATTCTTATTTTTTAGGGAAATTGCTTTGGATTGCATCTCTTGTCTGTGTGGCTTTGTGGAGGTGGTTTGAAACCCTCAGCCACTGACCTCAAACTCATTAGCTGTGATAGAGACAATTTAACACGTTCCGTCTGGCATAGGCAGCGTTATCATGCTGACACAGAGAGCCGAGCCAGGCGGTGCTCTCCTTTCAAAACAGTGTGCTTTCATTTGGTAACAGTTCCTGGGTGGCATGGGTTTAGGTGTGTAACGTGAGCCCTTCCAAACCACACATACACACAGCCTTATCTTCAGCCTCAACGGGGCTATGAATTCCACCGCCTGGAGGGCAGCTTTCTCTGAGCACTCATGTGTGGCGGAGCTTAGGGCTTTGTGCTGGACCTAGGCCTGTGGACTTTAGTGCGTCAACTTTAGTGCATACTGAAGACTTGCACAGGAGCTGCAGTTGTGCTAGAATGTACATACCTTTACAAGAACCTGTCACAATACATAAATATAATGACAATCATCACAGTGTGGGATGAGGTTAAACGCCGGGCATGTTTGCACCATGCTACAAAGCTCCAAGGTGCTTGCTGACTGGTCCAAGTCAAAAGAGTCTTTTTCAACCGTTGTATCATCCACCATGTGAAAATCATAAGTCACTTAGAAAAGTAATAGCACATCTCTTCTCAACAAGTTCCACTATTTCATGTCTGTAGCACAAACAGTGCAGGACTAGTTACATTCCGAAGTGGAATACTTCGGGTTACGGGGGTGGTCAAATCCCTTACCTTATGTATGAGCAATATTAAAGGCTAATGCAGAGTAAAGCGAGTCAATATACAGTTCCACAATGATTGTTGCTTCCAAAATTTCACATACCCTGAAATGAACCTCATTCAGCCAAATTGCTGATATGCGCCATCCCCCATCAGTCATTTTTGCATCATTTCAAATGTGAAACCATTTTCCTCTAGTGCTACTGATAGCACATTGTGCGAGCAACCTCAGAGACACGGTTTTGGTCCTGTGGCAACCAGGAAATAATCGTGTTCCCATGAACAATGGTGAGCGAGATACGAAGGTTGCATTTTCACTCTACATTTATACTCCACTGAGGATTAGGTGTAGGGTTTGGGTTAGGTGCGTATGGTTAATAAAATATACATAGTATTTATTCATGCTAGCGCCACCTTTGAATTTTTTATGGGAATCACAACGAGGCTGTGAGGGATAGACTTACCATCTCTTTAATGGCACGAATGGTATAAAGCTGTATAAAGCTCCTAGATCACATCGGATTTTCCACAACTCATGTTGTCTGGAGTTCTTTGTATACTGAATGCTCTTGGACAGATATTGTATCAATGTTTTGTCCACGGAATGATCCAAAAACACTTTAAACTGCAGTACAGCCCATTGAAGACAATGTATGTCTATCCCTCACAGCCTCATTGTCATTTCCATTAAAAATCAAAGATGGCGCTGCTGTAAATAAGGTCTATTCCTGTTGACTGCATTAGATTATTAAGAACTAAAATACAACTTGCTTATGGCACATCTCAGTGCTCTCATTTCTCCCAGAAACTGGAGCTCACATGTGTCCATACGTTCAACAACACTTCCATCTGTAGCCGCTGGGGGCAGTGCTTCCAATTTTGGTAAGAACAGATCGATTTCAGCAGCAAAACTTTCAACCTACTGTTGTTGAATTCACAAGTCTGACAGTTCCAAGGAATACAGTATAATGGCTTTAAGATTGGTACAGTTATAAGAGAAAATATGTTAGGGTATATTTAACTATAAAAGACTTTATAGTAGTGGTACATTGGCTCACACAAAATGATGTAGCTATTTAGACCATAACAAATCAAGTATTGAGAAGACGACTAAGAAGATATTTCATTGCCATTATTAGTTTATCAATGCTTCAAAGACAAATTTATGATTGTTAATAAAAACCAACCAGGGACATGGCACACTCACATGCACACATACAGTGAGTAAATACATTCACACATCCAGATGGTTGTGCTTGGACAAGGTCTATTATGAAATAGTGTGAAAGATCGATCACTTTTACATGATTGACAATATCCAGATGGGACAATATATTCAGCCATGGTTCTAGAATTGTAACTGAAACTGGACATTCATAAAAGACCCATTTGACTGGACCATCAAAGTAAGTTTATGTAAACTCCATTTTAGCAACTATACACAAATTATGAGATCATCTCATCTTCTCTTAACATTTGCAATCATGCTTGACTTGGCATGCATCACCAAAATGTGCCCCAACATGTTTAGGAACCAGAATTTCATAAAGACTTGTGGGTGGGTGCTTTTGAGCCAGCAAGCAACCACTCAGAACACCTTAGCAACTACATAGAAACACCCTGGCAACCATCCATAACACTCTAGCATTCTGGCAACGAGTGTTACGCAGGCAAACGCCACTCACATTTTCTTGGATGCAAATTCAAAAATCTTGTTATTGTTAAAGCATGAAATTACTGCAGTCCATTATTGCCATAAAATTCTAATATTTCAGTTATTACTGTATTTGTATGTACAGTATTCCTTTTGGACACCAGTATTCCTTAAAGTATTCCTTTGGCCCTTAGTGACGTTTCATGCAACATGATCACACAGGAAGTTGGCATTATGTTTCCGAGAGTTCCGGTACCCTAGGATTGGCCATATCATGCCGACTCAACAACAAGCACCATCTCCCATCAGGCATTTTTGCATCAGTTCATGCGTTTACCTACACTTGTGGCATAACTGGAAGTGTGCTGTGTCAGCTGTGAGGGAGACTTGGGTTCGGATCCCACGTTGAAACCAGGAAGTAATCGTATTCGCAAAGTGACAAGCGCGATCCAGAGATTGCATTTTCCCCTCTAACATTACATTTTTACACCAGTGATTGTTAGGTGTAGGTTTGGGGTTTGGGTTGGAGAGTACAGTTTAAAAATATGCATTCCTCTTCACTGTATTACATCCTGTGCTGCTGAAAAGTACTGGCTTCACTGCTCGCTTTTGGTGCCCCTCTGTGGACATTTCAGCAGAAAAATGGAGCTCACACGTGCACATACGCCCAACAACACTTATTACTTTGGCCGCTGGGGGCAGTGTTTGAAATTTCGGAAAGCACACACCAATTTTAGCTTATGAAACCTACTGTTTCCGATTATTCCACTATGAGATCAGTCTGTTTTGTGACCCATGGTGTCCAAGAGTAACATCACTGAAACAGAAACATTTATCCATGCAGGAATTTC
The DNA here is from genome assembly GCF_019703515.2 of Myxocyprinus asiaticus. Lineage (NCBI taxonomy): Eukaryota > Metazoa > Chordata > Actinopteri > Cypriniformes > Catostomidae > Myxocyprinus > Myxocyprinus asiaticus. Next base: position 44,284,772 of record NC_059355.1, read on the forward strand.
TTTTGCATCATTAAACACCTGCACAAATTAATAACCTAAAGAGATGTATAATTAAACACCTAATTATATATTTATTATGGCTTTTGGCAGTTTTCGGCTTGAAATGAATGTTAGAGGAACCAAACCCTGCATTCCATGAGATAGAATTAAGATATTTTTATATTATTTAATGTACTGAATTATCTCAGATGTAAAGAATCTATAATGAAAAGCAATGGAACTCTGAATAACCTAAAAGCAAAACTTTTTATTCAGTTAAAAACCCCACCATTAATGTGCTAAAATACAGTATTATACACATAATTGTTCAGGGAAAAATCCCCCTGTGTAGTTGAACATAGTCAGGATAAACTACCTAGTCTTCCTGTGTGGACAAGGACACAGAATGCATTGAACGCCACTTTCTCTGTCTGACAGACTTAACCAGAGGCGTACACTCAGTTTTACTTTACATCCTGTTAGTCATCTTTTGTAATCACTTTAACTAACAAAAGCCAGTTCCTTAATCCCATCTTTCTTCACGAACTGGCATCAGTTTTGGTGGGGAAACGACAAAAAGAAGTCAATCTGATTTCTGACAGTTTGGTACCCTTTAATAGAAACATGTCCTCCTTATATATAGCATATTAATTTTTTAAATATTACAATGTTCAAAAGGGTACTGCATAAAATGAGTAACCCATTTAGTGGTCATTGCATACAAAACTATCATGTGGGTGAACAGGAAACATTTCAAATGCATCAACGGTCCCATAATGATAATTTTTTTATGTTTCCTTTCCAAAAACACATCGGAGACTCAGACTTTTCAGACTAAAGAAAATGGGTTGCATTTTCCTCTGAGAGAAGAGAATCGTGCTGAAATGTGAAGACATCAATATAAAATATTACTCACATCTCCCAACTGCAAAGCCTGAGCTCCTCCACATTTACCAGCAACCACCAGCTGCGTTATTTAACAATTTCAACAAATTCCCTCAATGAAAAACTGAAGTTACGTCATTTACCTGGACAGTGATAGAGCGATGATTTATCTCAGGAACGTGTAGTACCATACAAAACAACTAACTGTATTGTGTTTTCATTCAAAAAAATGTTTTGGTCTGGGAATGTGTGTCAGATGTCTTAAAAAGGGATGGTTCACACAATAATTAAGATTCTGTCATCATTTACTCACCCTCATGTTGTTCCAAACCTATATGATTATCTTTCTTCTGTGGAACACAAAGGGAGATTCATTAGGCTTGGGACTGATGCCTTTAATCAATAATCAGAAAATTTTCCAGATGATTATCTATCTATAATCAAATGTTTTTCAGATGAAATAGGTCTACTCTAAATTTGACCCAAATCATTATCAAAGGACATATATTATTTACTCTAGCCATCACTGGAGAATATATTGTGTATATGTTTCTTTCATATAGCCTACACAATGTATTTTGTGGTTTGACAGCTTGAATGAAACCTATTCAAGGTTACTTACAGAGAAATTTCATAATAAACATCGCCATTTCTAATCGCTCAGTTTGCGCAGTTATACCAGTTTCATACACTAACCTGCAAACTCATCAACGTCACTTTGTTTATTCTTGAAGAAGTACAGAAACCTTCGTAACTTTTGTGTGATTGGTGACGTCTTGTCCTACCTGCGACGTGGCGCTTCTCATCCGGTGTGATGTTATATCACCCCCTTGTGGTCTCCTAAAACTATTACGTCAGACTAAATTAAACAGAAGGCCAACTGACAGTGAATTGGAAAGCATTTTACTTCTAATTTAAATGTTTGCAAATGTGAAAATATATCGATGCCTCAAATCAAATCATATCCGATCAATAATCGATGTAATATTTTATGACATTCCTAAAATTTATACAATGAAAGTGAATGGTGACTGAGTCCATGTCCACACTAAAATATTTTCATTTACTACATTTACGGCTCTCATCCACACTGGAACGGCACTGAAAACTGAGACTTTCAAAAATTCTCTCCATAACCGCATACTTTGGAAAACGATGACGTGAGGACACTGAGTTTTCAAACTTAAAACGGATTAGTAAAACGGACATTTGTGGCCTGAGGCTATCATTCTACCTCTTATCTCTTTTCGTGTTCCACAGAAGAAAGAAAGTCATACAGGTTTGGAACAACATGAGGGTGAGTAAATGAATTTAAATTTTTAAGTGAACTATCCCTTTAATTCTTATAAATCACCTAGTATTCTTGTAGTAAATGTACTTGTATTCTAGTACAACTAACAGTTAGCTTAACTGACAACTATAATTGGGAAGGCTAAATACAGTACCATTCTATTCACAGTGAATTAATCAAAGGAATAAATTGATTGAATTGATGCTCTTGGCCATGTAAATACCTCTGTAGGATTGAGTGCTACCGGCTAGCTCCAGCATGCTTGGAATCCAGAGCACAAGATGTCTGTTGTTTGCCCTCTAGACGTTATTCAGCAGAAGCTAGCTAAAAAGGATAATAGCAGGCAATTTAGACCAACTGTCAAGTGTCCTATTTTCTTGACAGCCCTCCTGTTTCTATCTGTAAAGGTCTATGCACTCCAATTACTGCATTACAGTTATTGAGTAACTACTGGGAAATCGCAGACATAAAGACAAGCTGGACGCTTCTGTCAGGTTGTTTCAATCTAAAACAGATGTGTTGGATCTTCTGACCAGAATCAACAGGTCATTGTAGGGTTAGGAAAAAGTTGAAATATTTTCCCTATTGTGTAGCCAGATTTGAGACAAAACAGGGCAATGTGACCTAAATGCAATTTATTTAAAAGCATATGATCAAGAATGAGGTTATTCTTTTAAATCGGAATCGTATAGTATTTGGCCCTTTAAGCCATACTTTAAAACTGATTAATTTCATTGCATTCAAATTTTTTTTTTTTTTTAAATAGTGTCCCTAGTTTATTTTTATTTTTTTTAAAGTCACATTGACAGTAAGGTACTTACAGTGGAATTCATAAACATTACAATATAAACTGTATCAAAAGTATAGCCACAAGACAAAAATATTATTCATGTTAACAATTTTAGTGTGATAAAATAGATTACTTTATCTGTGTAAAGTTATATCTAATATTACAATTTTGTTTTTACGACGACATAATGTCAGTAAACCCTGTAATCTGGTAAATGCTGTAACGCCTATAAGTCCCTGATTTTATCAAACTGAAATCATGTTTATGGACTGGCCCCATTCACTTCAAACGTCTTTTTGTAAATGCAGTTTTTGCTTTTGTTTTAAACAAACAAAGGACAAGTTAGTTAGGCCAGTTTTTTTGTGGTAATCAACATTATGCAACAAATGTTGTTGATTGAGCTTAACTTGTATTGAACCCAAAACATGTTCCACTAAAGATTGACAACCAGATAGTGTCAAATACTTTTCGTCATTTTGCGATTTTAACATTTTTACATCTATCGTTTCAACATTTAAAAACTAATGTAAATTTAAAGCAATGGAGTTTTCTTTAGCTGAAATCGGTCTGTGCTTACTAAAATATGAAACACTGCCCCCAGTGGCCAAAGCAGTAACTGTTGTTGGGCATATGGGCACATGGGAGCTCCATTTTCTGGGTGAAATGTCCACAGAGGGGTGTAATATAGGATCTATTTTATAAACTTTATCCCCCAACCCATACCCCAAAACTAAACCTAACCATCAGTGGAGTAAAAATGTAATGTTAGAGGTAAAAATGCAACCTCCGAAACGTGCTCGTCAGTGATTATGCGAACATGATTACTTCCTGGTTTCAACACAGGATCTGAACTTGGGTCTCCCACACTGCTGATGCAACACACTTCCAGTTGCGCCACATGGGAAGTTAAACATGCTGGAGCCGTTGCAAAAATGTCTGATAGGAGATGCCGTTTGTTGGTGAGTCTGCATAATGTGGCTGATCCTAGGGTACCGGATTCGACATGCTGACTTACCATGTGATCATGTTGCTAAAGTGTCCAAACACATTTTCAGATCGTTGTATGCATGTACAGGACTTCACTTTTAATAGGAGGTGTTGTAATTATTGACTGACATCCTCATTCACCATTCATCTTTTTTCCATACAATGAAGTGAATGGGGACTGAGGCTGTCAGGTGCTAATTTTCTATCGCTTTAATAGCTTTTTTTAAAATAATAATAATAATAAAAAAACACTCCGATGCTTTATACCAATGTGTATCATTTTAGAAGCAGTGCAGAGCTTGAAGAATCCCTTGGCTAGGACAAAAGACATACTGTTTCTACACTGTTTCACAAGCAAGTCTTCATAAGGGTCCAGATACCAGTGAAAGATTGAAATGACATCAGGAACATTTAAGTGTAAATTGTTAAAGGTTCTGAAATAAACACTTGGACATTCTAATCATAGGAGACATAGCTGAAGAAAACAGGCATACTAGAGGTATTTAAAGAAACTGTTGCAGCTCATGGGATTAACCTGGACAGTTTCATCGTACACTTTAAGCCGTGTTTGGTAACTATGGTGACACGGTAAGATTACACTTGTATTCTTCAGAGTAATTATCTTGGGTGGAGAAGAGCCATTTTGGAATGCAGAGTTGATATCTTTGTCTGGCTTTGGTCTTGTTTTCGGCTACACTAACTGTTCAAAAACAGAAACAGTTACCGGTCACAGCAGCCAATTCCACTGCACGTGAACAAAACAACATCTCTGGGTTATCTCTTGTCGGTCTTTTTGTAAGAATGCATGTATTGGGACTATGCTAATGGAGCCAATAGGCACACTTTATCATTACAACAAACTCTCATCAGCCTTTCTTCTCAAGTTTGACACATTTGTAAATGACTAGTAGCTGCGGATGCACTTATATTAGATATCATTTGAAAGTGTAAAAAAAGTACGCTTTCCAGAATGTGTAATGTAATAATTAGGCTTAAAACAGTGTTGTGGCAACCAACAACTTTAGTCATAATTGCAATCAAATTATGCTGAGTATAAAAATACTTATTTTTATAAGATGACTTTTCTTTTTGTTGTTCTCATTTTCTCTCCTCACTAAGTTTACTTGCCAAGCAAGTCTCATACATGTAGAAACGTGTTACTATACAGACATTTTTGCAAAATGATTGGCTCGTGGTACCCATCGCAGATGTCCTAGTGAAACGAATGCTCGAGGCGCTACTACAACAATGAGTTTTATTCCCTTTCACACAAATCAAAAGTAAAACGGCAGATTGTCAATTCAGAAACAATTTTCGCCCTGTTCCTCACACAATGCTATTGGCTGACATCAAAGCACTTGTACTTTAGTGCATGACTTGTAAGTTATATTAAAATATAATATATTTTAACGTTTGAATGATATAACCAATTGCATGGTACAAAGGATAGGGGTACCAGTCCCAAAGAACATGCAAGATGACACATTAATTGAAATTGTCATAAAAGCACTGCAAAGTGAAGTGGTTGCTTCAGCAGTTGCATTTTTCATCTTACATTTGCTTTTCCTTGATACTATTAGTTAGGTTTAAGGTTTAGGGTAGGGAGATCGGTTTTGTTGTTTTAAAACTCAATAGAGCATTAACCTTTAAAAACCTCATCTGTTTGAGAGAACATTTAACTCGCTATTAGCACCACTCGGTGGACATTTCACCTTGGAATTGCCGCAATGCGTCTAAGCGATGCAAGTTGACGGGGTTGTTTCAGAAAATTTGCTTTTCATTTCTCATTTTGTTTTTGGACACTATCGGTTAGGTTTAAATGTTAGTTAAGAGTAAGGATGTCTGTTTTGTGTCTACCTCTCATTTGCCTTCAGGGCACTATTGGTTAGGTTTAGGTTCAAGTTTTAGGTCAGGGAGGTACGTTTTACTCATTAAAACCATCTAATATTCACCTAAAAAATCTTTCTGATTATGACACCATTTCACTCACTTTTGGCACCCCCCGCTGGACATTTCACTGGGAAACTGCAGCCAAATGTATAATATACACGTAATTTCATTTTGCAAAAAATTTGCCACGGTCACGTAATGTTCACAAGACCAGGCTACATATTTCCTATTGAAAAAGGATGAATGGTGGGACAAATTGAAGAGCTTGTTCCTTCATATTGCTATTGCTAGTCAGGCGCGGGTGGTATTAGGGGGAGGGACATGCTTATTCTACAGAGCATAACATTGGATACAAATCTGTATACACCCCTGAGTGCAAGATGAATAATCAGTATTTTACATTTTCCCGGAAGACTGAAATGCGTAATTATGCTAAAAATCCTTGCTCAAAGGATGTTGATAGGAGAGCCCTAGCCATTGTGGGACTACTCACTTCAGCCCATTGCTAAAAGTTTAAGTACTCCTTAAAGTTGTCATTTTACACAACTAGCTACTTTTTTTTTTCTCTGTAGTCAAGCACAATAAAGCTCTTTAATGATTATCTTCCAAACTCAGTATGTGTTGGAAGCATAGTGATGTTCTATCACATCTATCAACAAGCAAAAACTCACTTGGAAAAATAAGGGCAAAGGCTGTTGGGGATTTGGTGCAATGGAGATCAAACAGACTGGCTTTGCTGTGCAGTCCACAAACCCTGGGCCTGAGGCATTGTGGTTAGCGGTCATATGGAGAATCCCAGTCCTTGTTGTTTTCTTCACATCACAGTTCCTCCCAGATGTTCTGATTTACACTGCGCCTCATGGTGGCTGTATACAACTGTCTTCAGCTCCTCTAAATATTGAAATTTGTTCCAGTGTTTGGGTGGTGCGTATAAATCCTTGTCACTTTGGAAAAGATCACTCTTTCACAAGTAAAATAAACAAGGTTAAAGCCAACGTGAAATGCCATTCGCAAACCATTTTATTTCCTTAATCCTAATCTTATAGTTACAAAAAATTTAGGGCAGGATTAGATATTATCCATTGGGAAATGACTAAATTGCAAAAAAAAATGGGAATTACATAACAGAAAAAAGCCAGGAAGTTGGAAGGAAAGACTTGAAAATTAGAAGGGATTTGGGACGGCATCCGGAAGGTTAGGCAATACAGAGGATGAGCAAGTTATTACATTTTAATGAAAGATAATAAAGACCAAGAAGTACTGTACATTTTGGGGTGAACTATCTCTTTAAAAGCAGATGTTTCATATCAGGTTTACAGTAAATGAACTAATGCTGATTACAAATGGAAGCTGTTCAAGAGGGTGTGAATACTGTCTATCTTTAATAAATTACATACTTATCTTGTTAAGAGGTGGGACAATAGTTAAATCATAAGGAAGGTGAAACACTGATTTACAACCATTAACAACAGCTACCTGCCAAGTAGAGCAAGATCAAATTGCTTTAGTTCCCTTTCAAACTAAGTCTTGAACACGCTAAGCGCGAATAATTTTGTCTTGTTTAGATTCAATGGTACATTAGATTTTTTCCCTACAGGTGCATTCCACTGAAACAATAATAACCAAGCAAGAAATGACATTACAATTATAGCATCTACTGTATGAGCTTGTTATGTCAGATCTGAGAAATAAACTGCTGGGGAATTAGAAGTTCAAGTCCTTAAAAACACTACCGCCCTGCAGCCACAAAGGTTGGCTGAATTCCAAGCCCAGGATAAAGGCCTCCGCCATGTTCCGATAGTTTACAGAGCATGGATAAAAGGATGTGCCAGAGAATATTTCATGGGCAAACACCTGCATCTCTGGAAACTATTTGAGAGGAGAAATGGTAAATATTCTGGATAGTTTACATATAAAAATCCGATTTAGAACTCTATGGGGACTGACGGCATACATTCAGAGTGGTATTTATTGTAGTGCTTTTGAATTGAAACCACGTGTTAAGATACTTTAATGCGCCATGGCTGTGTTCTTCATAGGGCTGCATTGATAACTTCCAAAGAACACAGAAGTCCCATTTGGCACAAGCTTGAAATTTGTCGTACTGTTAACAAAGTATGTTGGATTTTTTTTGTCTCTCTCTTTCTCCCAATATTCACTGGGTGAAAAAAAAATCATTTTCTTAATCAGTATTTTTGTCTTGATTTCCAGCAAAAATATCCAATAAAATATCTATTTTACAAGCAAAACTACAGTTTGTAAAATAGTAAGATTGGTTTTCAGATCAAATATATTTAAAAAAAATTTTTTAACCCATTGGAAAATAATTTTTTCATTATTTAAGCAGAAATCTATTTAAATTTAGTTTAAATTAATTAGTTTTTAATTAGTTCATTTGGATGGTTCATGTAAATGAATCGGATCAAAAAGAAATTATTTACTGATCTTAGAAGCCCTGCGCAACAAGTCTCTGGCCACATTTTGCATCTTTTTAAAACACTATATAAACACTGCTGTTCATCACTATGTTTTCTACCTTTTTAAGTTGTATTGAGATTAAATGTATCTTTTGTCTTTTAAGTTTACTGTCACACTAACCAAGATTATTTAGAAACCCTCATTGTTATCAAGCAAGAAAAGTACTGCTCTGATCAAATTATTAATTATATGAATAGCACAGTATATATTTTAAAATATATTGCACCTTTAAGTAGCTTAAATGTAGTTTTTTTTTTTTTTTTTTTTTGTAGCTTGAGGTGCAGCTTAACTGTTTTTTTTTTCTTCTTCTTCAAAAGAGTAGTGTAACTATAATTAAATAAATCTTTAAATCATGAGTATCTTGTTAGTTTCAAGCGTTAGTTTCAAACCAACTTCCTCAACACTGTGGCCGCCTCTGCCCTTGGTTCAAACACCTCTTGAAACAATTTTGACAATGCAAATCCAGCTGTTAATTTCTATTTAGTCTGAGTCATGATAATCACCCCTCAGTTCTCCTCCACCTCTTAGGGTATTTTCTTTCACAGACCTGCCCCTGGGCTGCCCCATTTCTCTTGTTATTCTTCAGGTAATCCCTGGCTCAAAGAAAACCCTAGGGTCATCACCAATAACCCCCTTTAAGGCTGACATTGTAAACCCCCTGAAAAGCCTTGGATGGTTGTGGGAAAGGGGGTAGATGGACTAAAATCCCCTTGACTGGAATCTGGTGCATAGAAGATCTTGTGAGGTTCTGCGGAAAGACAGCAAATCTAGATTTTTCTCATTGTTGAGCTCTAAAATATCATGCCAAAAGGAATATGTGGGCAGATGCTGAAATGTAAAAGTTATAGCCAATTGTAAGGCACCTAAAGGGGCTCAATTAAACATTTCAAAGCAAAGATGAGTGTAGAAGTTGGGAACAAGTTTAAAATTGAGTATTAAAAAAATTCTATGGCCACGTTCACACTGTAGCTAAATATGGTTGCCACGATTCCCCTAGTGCTTGATACCTTAATAGACACACTGTTCGGTTATTTACTGGAGTGTATTCTATAACCAAATCAACTCATGTACTGACATGTAAATGAAATTAATTCCACGTAGTGTGTACAGAACTGAATTGAACAGTACCTGAAATATTCTTTAGCTAAAATTGGCCTATGCTTACCGAAATATAAACTCTGCCCCCAGTGGCCAAAGCAGTAAGTGTTGTTGGGCGTATAAGCACACGTGAGCTCCATAATGTGGCCGATTCTTGGGTACTGGAACTCTCAGAAACAACATGCCGACTTCCCGTGTGATCATGTAGAAAAAAAATCAAAGAGATGGAGGCCTGTGTCTTGACTCACAAATTCAGATACTGTCTCTTTCCAACATAGTTGCTCCTAACAGCCCTGAGGCCTTTGGACAACCCATACATTACAGTCCAGAAATCGCATGCTGTTTAAAAACAGCCGCTTAACAAGCATAAACAAACACAGCACTTTTGTCGACTGAGGTTTACAAAAAATGGCTGTATGATAATACATCACTGGTCACCTATGTTTCTTCATTAATAGCTGACAACAAGTGATTTAAACTTTTAAAGCCATGCATGTTTCTTGCTTATACCCATGAGACTCCAAACTGTCAGTCTGGTTATTTTTGCCACATTTTGTGTCAGTTCGGGAGTGATTTCTCTGTTCTGTATGCAGACGATTATTTTAAAGATTCACACCTTTATATACTCCCAAAACTTTGCCGGATGTACGTGGCCTGCAGCTGCTTTTAAAATGTCTGCTCAGTAGGCCACTAGTGGAGATCACTTGGCTGATAAAGAACCTGCTTCTCCTACCCAATCACTGTCCGTACTCAGAGAAATGGCAAAAGAACTTGGATCCATGTTAAAGGAAAAAAGACAACCTGTTGTGTTTACTGTGCGAAGATAGAAATGTGTTAAGCGTCTGGAAAACATCACAGTCCATGGTCTTGGCTTTCTATGTAGTAAAAGGCCTGCATAAACATCTGGCCAAGTAGAGTCAAATGTAAGCAAGTCTAGCACCTCTAATGCTTAAAGATGTCATATCATAAGGAATACATTTTTCCTTGATCTTTTGAGATAAAAGAGTTCATTGTATCATGAAAACGTGCTTTAACTTTCAGAACTCCAAACTAGAGGTTGACCGATAGTGGATTTTGCCGATAGCGATAACTATGGTGGTGAAATGGCAGATTACTGATTAACCAGCTGGTCCTTTTTAAAACTGGTTCACTGTAACAGGCACAGACTTGGAAGCAGCAAGAGTCCAGTTCCAGAGTAAAATTCCGGATGAGTCTTTTTTGTGCAATCAAAATCCCAATATTAACCAGCAACCCTCTACAGACACATTGGAGAAAGAATCACCATTGGCTTCTAAATTCTTTTTTTGCTTGCCAGACTTTTGACGACATACAAGCGTAATGACCTGAAAACTGAAAAAGATATTAAGTAACCGAGATGGGGGCATCTTCATATATATATATATATATATATATATATATATAGATAGTTTAAATATGTAAATGTACAATCTTGCATACTATATTGCGTGAAGTCATATATATTTCACTTTTGATTATTTTATTCACATTTTAGCTTTTTTAGAGGAAAAGTTTAACCAAAATCAGAGTTGACATTGTCAAATGCAGTGTAAGCATAATTATGGCATATCATTGCTCAACTAAATTGATGGTGACACCGTGATCCATGACACCTCAGGCAGGGTTGGGAGGGTCACTTTTGAAATGTAATCCACTACAGATTACAGAATACATGCTGTAAAATGTCATTTGTAACGTATTCCATTAGATTACTCAAGGTCAGTAATGTATTCTAAATACTTTGGATTACTTCTTCAGCATTGGTAGATTTTTTCACTTGTTTTGACTATAAAAACTCTGCCAGTACAGTAAAACAAAATACACATGTTAAAAATACATGATCTGGAAAACCTAAATATCTTTTGCAGTGTTGTTTCTAAAACAAGATAAATCAAATTGATCTTGTTTTAAGGATTTTTGATATTTTTACAGGAAAACAATACAAAAATTATTATCAAGAATATGATTTTTGCCCTAATATCAAAGGTCTTACTAGAAAAAACAAATTATGATCCTACGTGAATTTTCTTGATAAAAAAATACGATCGTACCTGGTAACATGCATGTAAAATGGCTAGAAATAGCATTTTAGCTTAACGTAAAGCTGATAAATTACACAAGGTTTATTTCTATTTCTTCTGCTCCAAACTTACTTCAAACGTACTTCTCTGTCTGCTCGTATGAATGTAACACATCATAAGAAAATGTTTCACCGCTGTTCAGATGCACTTTGGATCACATCATTTATATGTATAAATGTTTTCCATCTGAAAGGACTAAATATTAAATGAAACAAATGACAATAAAATGCAAAGTAATCTCTTCAGTAATCAAAATACTTTTTGAATGTAACTGTATTCTATTTACCAATGATTTAAATTGTAACTGTAGTGAAATACAGTTTTGTATTTTAAATATGTAATCCCGTTACATGTATTCCGTTACTCCCCAACCCTGACCTTAGGACCCACTGCAGCCAAATAAGGTCAATTTCCTTCAGAGTGCATGGTCACCAGACTCAGTCTGCAGTAAAAGGCAAGGCTGAATCCAGCTTCTTATCTGACAGCTTTTTATTCAGTAAAAGGCTTGTGGTGATTAAAATCTTCTTCGCCACTTCACAACTTAATCTCTGGCGAGTAAAATCTGAATATTTACTAGCCAGTGGCTAATAAAAACAGACATTTTAGTTGCATAGCGCAAAAATTAGTCACACATGCGAGTGATTTACTCGCAATGAAGAGGGCTGAAGAAAAAAAATCTAGATTTTGTGCATAACGCAGGACTTTTAATAATAAACAAGCCCAGAATACACTGGGGACTCTTATTTTGAAATATATGTGCTTCCAACTCACACAAACACATAAAAGAAACAAAACATGCGCTCTCACAATTATCTACAATGTATTACAATAGAATCACTATAAAGTAAATATTGTCATATGGGATAATAAATACTGTATGCGCAGTAATTAATCAACAGTAGATCATCACTGATCACTTTTCAATTTGCACATACTCTGTGTCATTTTGTATGTCTTAATGTGAACATTTCACATTAATAATTGTGAATTAGTCTATAATTCACGATTAAACTTTTAATCGATAAAAGTTAAGCTTTTTGTAGCCCATAGATTCACCCGATGAAAAGTTTTGGCCACAGTGGAACCTCAAGGAATAGTAAAAAAAAAAACTATTGCAACTATCAGTGTTGATTTTTGCTGATAACCGATGGTTACAAAAAGCAACTATGTGCACTGATTATTTGGTTAAACTGATATATCGGTCAAACTCTACTCAAAACTTCAGTGCAAAAAGCTGCAAAAAAGGCTTGCTCTGTACTTCTGCAATTTTTTGATGTCAGACAGATGAATACATTTAAACACTTAAACCATACACAATTACAGTAATAGTTTATCTCATTTCACATGCAAAGAGGGTATTTACAGTACATAATACTGTTAAAGTCACAGTAGTAAAAAATGGCCAGTTTGATTCTAAGGGCAAGTGTGTAATTTTCCGAATTCTTCTTACACAGTGTCCTAACCAGATGCGCTGTGACACGCGATAAAAGGTATCTTTTCCATGTTAAACAGAGTTTTTGTCCTAACCAGCCATGACACATGATGAGCAACAGCGACAGGGCTTTCTATTTTTTGAATGGTTTCTATTTCTGCGATGTCACGCCAGGCAGTGCAGTCAACAAATAGTTCTAAAATTATTCTTATTGCAGTATATTAAAGCCGGCATCTCATTAGCTGGTTCAGAACAACTTAAAGGGGCAATCAGTAGTTCTCTAGCTAGCGTTAGCATTGCTCTTCTTTGTGTACTTTAAGTACCGATGTGACAGTGGTGTTAGACGCTGTACAACCATCTATCGACGTGGATTATCATGATCGTCTCTGCTGCCCCTGCCAGCTCTGGAATATCATTTGCGTCTGGAAAATGTCGGAGTTTGAGGTAATATCTAAAGTTAATTATTACTCCTATAATATAATTGCTTTGCCTAAAAACAAACATCTGAAATCAAGTGAATCTGCTTCTACTGTTAAGGACAGATTATTATTGTCCCACATATCAATAATTTTTGGAGACTGTCTGCATTTCAAGTTATTTCTAAAGACAGTTATTACCTTTATTAGAAAACTGCTTAACTTAAAATTAACCTCATTACCAAGCGATACAGAATGTAAAAGTAAAGGAAAGATTAGATTTGTTTTTAATGATCAAATTTAGGATGTCCATGAATACTGTTTTTGACAAACTCGTTTTGTTTGCAAGCAACCAATGTCATGGTTTTTCCTTGTCAGTCAAACTACTTTGCACTAAACATATGAAGACGTAGATGGCTTACCGTTACGATGTTTACTCTAGTTTTTTTGCCTTTGCTCGTCTTTCTGTCTTCTTCTTGAAACAAGTTGCTTCAGACATTTTTTTGCTTCTTCGGCAGTACAGCTACTGAATCTCCCGTTGTCTCCGCTGCTAAAGCACGATAAATAAGTATGCTCCATTGTGTTCTTTTCGCTCTTTGCATCACCAAACAACACTGTTCTAAGCATAGCCAAGCGTATCTACACAGACGGCAGCCAATTAATGCGAGGATTCTCTTCTTCAACATTTAGAAAAACCGTGGGTCATTTGATTTCAACATAGTGAAACACATTGAAGGGGGTGACCCGCACCATGTAGAATAAAACACTTTTTATAGAAAACTATTATGAGTACAGTCTTCATCTCATGTGAGTGTTAACGATCAAACTTCACAAAAACAATTAATTTGCAGCCACATCTGTAGATTAGGGGCAAGTGGGGCTAAGCCCCGCCAGAGGTGGCACTGTTGTGCAAATTGTATGGCATCATCATAAATGAATTTTAAGATATAATATATTTTCCACAACTTGAATGTGTTTTATGTCCATTATAAAAAATAAAATATATTCTTTTAAGAAATTCTATTATAATTAAGGTATGTTGCCTAAAAACCATTTAATCGTTCTCATTTGCTATGTGTGTTGCTAGCCCTTCTTCCTCAATGTTAAGCAACGGAGATCTGGAGAACGTCATGCGCATGTGTAACGATTGTTCAGCGATGGCCTGAGGGGCTAGTTTGCCTTTGACCCTGAGCCAATCAGAAGCATAGATCATATTTATGTCAAGCTGTTGACATGAGCATCGGACTTTACCGGGTGCAGAGTAGACCTGCGTAGTGAAATTCATTGATAAGTTTTAAAAGCTAATTGTTTTCTAATGTGCTGCTGGTTGGATTAAAGTGCACTGTTCATCATGTCAATGAATTGTATGCCATTGCTTTGAGGTGTAGTGTTGTTGGTGCATTGGTTTGTATTAGATTACAATGACTGATAAATATTGGAAGTCTGTCATAGTTTTGATTAGTTTTGTTATGCTGTTCATTCGAGTTAGTGAGATAAAATGCACCCCCTTTGACGATTTGCCTATTTGTGGTCACTTGAGCTTTTTGACATGGATGTGCACATCTTAGTGGTGTTTTGTGCTTAGATTAAATCATTAGGAATGTTTGTGTGGCATAATGTTCAGAGGTTGCGCTAGAAAAATGTCTTTATTCATCACTTTCTGTAAAAATGATCTATTTTTATCAGTCATACTTGTTTTCCTTTTATAAGTACTAGAGCATTGAGGGATGTAGCATCCATTATAATGGCACATAAATGACAGTAGATAGGCTTTTATGATAGATAGATCCCCTTGTTTGAGTCCAGTGAAACCAATGAGCTATAGTATGAAACCTCTACCTGTCAATCAACCGTTACGCTAAAATTAGGTTTTTAAACTTTGCCGATTAAAGAGCATACACACATGCACAAATTCACAGAACTTCATAGTCCCTGATGTGAACTAGAGGTCTGCAACCCGACAACCCGAGAACCTGATGGGTTTTGGGCCAGGTTCGGGTCAGTTTTTCAAGTAGGACTTCGGGTTCGGGTCGGGTTTATAATGAATGAAAAAATAAACAGGCTTTCCAAACTTGTCTCGCACACTCGCTCTCACTCACAGACACGTGCAAATGGACAAGTTAGGGGCCATTCACACCGAACGTATTTTTGCACTTGTCTGTTCTGTTTTCCCATGGCTTTCCTATGTAAACACATGCTGGATGAATGTCTTTGACATCTGCACCGCGTCTCGCTTTTTCTTCAGCGTCTCACGCAGGACTGGCACATTTTAAACACCGTGTCAAGTTAAAAAGAACTTCAAATTTTCAAAAATGGATGTTGAGACACCTGCACTCTGTTTCATTCTTTGCACTGTTTTTAGTGCAGTTGTCACAAAGATTCAACATTCTAAACAAGTTCAGACTGCATACTGTTGCATTGTTTTATTTTATTCCAGACTGTTCTGCAACAAGTGAAGTTTCATCAAATAAATGGTAAGTCAATTCTTTTTTCCCCTTCTGCTCTAGTGTACTAAGGGGCTGTTGTGCCTTGTTAGAACTGTGTATGTTTACTGTTTCAGTACGGTTACAAATGTTGCCTATATGCTTACATAAAATACAGCCTATTGCAACAGTACTTGCTAGGAGAAGAAATTAGATAGTAAGCGATTTCGGGATCAGGTTTAAAATCTGACATTATCGTTCGGGCCGGGTAGGGTCAGGCCACACCGTCTCAGGTATAGGTCGGGTTCGGGTTTCATTTTAAGGCCCGTGCAGGGGGCCTGGGTAGCTCAGCGAGTATTGACGCTTACTACCACCACCTGGGGTGGCGAGTTCGAATCCAGGGTGTGCTGAGTGACTCTAGCCAGGTCTCCTAAGCAAACAAATTGGCCTGGTTGCTAGGGAGGGTAGAATCACATGGGGTAACCTCCTCGTGGTCAGAATTAGTGGTTCTCGCTCTCAATGGGGCGCTTGGTAAATTGTGCGTGGATCGCAGTGAGTAGCATGAGCCTCCACATGCGGAGTTTCCGCAGTGTCATGCACAATGAGCCACGTGATGAGATGCGTGGATTGATGGTCTCAGAAGCGGAGGCAGCTGAGACTTGTCCTCCACCACCCGGATTGAGGTGAGTAACTGCGCCACCACGAGGACCTACTAAGTAGCGGGAATTGGGCATTCCAAATTGGGAGAAAAGGGGATTAAAAAACAAACAAAAAAAGAAGGCCTGTACAGACCTCTAATGTGAACATAAATTGTAACATGAGAAGCACATCTGTGACAGAATTTGGAATTATTTGTGAATGTTTCAAAGATCAGTCAAATAATTGATTGTTAAGTGATGGTTTTTGCCCCACACTAAATAATGACCCTGAGATGCCACTGTTCATTCGTTAATGTGTAAACATTTTAAATTGTCTCCAAACTACTGAAAGCACCTTTAAATTTTGGCCAAGGGTGTCACACACCTACCGAATGTTGTGCTTGAGATCTCATTCTCTTCAGCCGGAGCTCTGTCACACACACACACACACACACACACACACCAGTTTAGAATGGTAGTGGGTAGGCATCCCAGCTCATTCCAACTTTCTCTCACTTCTCTGTTATGTGGAGATTGGCAAAATAACAACAGGACTACCACTTGAACATAAACAATCGTAACAGACTGAATAAGGATGCGATTCATAAAGTAACTTTGACCTGTGTATGTGTGTGATTGTGTATTTATCACCTTGCATTACGGAGCTTCAGTGAGAAAATGAGTTGCATTCAATAAACACACTGTTCTGTCAGTGACTGCTCTGATTTCTAAATTTTATTGTCAATAGTCCTCATTTTAGTGTATTAATATTGTGATGTCGCGTCGCATCTGGTGTGGACAGGCAGATAGCTTGTCGCTGGAATCTTATCGCGTCGCATCTGGTTAGGACGAGGTGTTATGGAAAACAATAGGTTTTGTTGATTAAGTGTGTTGAGTTGTGTTCATAAATGCATGAGTAGAACTTCCACTTTCCTTTCAAACAAAGTTGGCATGCCTCACAAGAATGCAACGTCAAAAGCTGCCTTTCATGCGTATAGCAAGCATATTAAGTCGTGTAATGAGTGGTACTCATGAATCAGTAATGAGTGATGTATGTACCTGAGATGACTACAGTCATCTTTGCCTTATAGCACTGAAAGAAATGATAAAAAAACAGCTGAGCACTGAAAGTTTGTGCAGACTTTCATAATATGAAAGGTATGGAAGGTATTCTGACCTGATGCTTACATCCAGCCTCTGTATGACTAGAGGTAACATGAGTCATGTGTGTATGTGCATGTGTGCTACAGCTCAAAGCACCGCTATGGCCGGTATCACAATTGTAACCTGATGATCCTGAAGTTTAAAGGGAGGGGAGACCCTTTAAGCCCTTCAAAAAAGGGACAAATGGGATTGGTGATGGCCCCTGAGGTCTGTGAACCCAGGTATATCCCCTTCAGGCATGGTCATAAACTTTACACACACAATTACGTATATAAACTGTGGCTGTAAAAATTCCAATTCTTTTTGGTATGACATGCAAAGACTAATATAAAATTGAGCAGAAAAATGTGAAATAAAAGTATGTTCTTATTCAGATAAGATTAGGTACAAGAATTTGAGAAATCAGTCAAAGATATAATTTTAGTCTAAAACTTAAAAGTGAACCAAGGTTAAACTAATCACCAAGGCTATTCAAATAAAGTTCAAGTTTTAAAGTCAAGTTTTTAAAAGAATGCAAGCATATTAGATTTATTTTTTTTAACAGGAACAAAATAAAATAAAATAAAAGTTTTGTTAGATTTCCTAAAAATGCACTGAAATATTATTACATCCCTGAATCTACCTGAATACATTAGGTTACACCAATCTACTAATTTTATGGGTTAGATCAAGTACAGATATCTCCTTAAGATAACAATTACAGGTTACCACTTTTTACAATGTGTGCTTGGTAACATCTAAATTAACTGGTTTTATTCCATTCAAAAATATGATTTATTATGGCTTAATCAACCTAACTACATTAAATTATTCTAATGAAAGTCATTTTAAGGGTTAGATCAGATAGAAATAGCTCATTAACTTAACTAAACATTTTTACACTTTTTAGAATATAATGTGTTGGATGCATCAGTAAAGTATTAGGCTACATGCATTGATGTGTTCTCAAACTCTCTTACCCCTCTCCTCTTCTTCTTGAGTTTCTATCACTTTAGAAAGTTGATCAGATGATATCTTAATAATATGTTCCAATATTCCACTTTTCTCCAATATTTAATCCTGAGTCACCAGAAATGGGGGAACATAATGCTATAGTCACCCAGTGCAAAGCAGCTCCTTTTGTTGAGAAATTGATTGCTGTAGTAGTTAGAGCTTGAAGACTGACTTAGTGCCTCTGTGAAGGGGGAAGCCACAGGTCCTAAAACCTGACAGGTTCAGGTTTTAAAAGACATGGCACGCTCACAGTGAAGTGCTCCTTCTTCGCTCAGAGCTAAAAAGAAGTTCGAAACAGTTGAGCAATGACATGCTGTTTGCAAACATTCAGACAATCGCCACGCTGCAGTGGGAGGCATGTAGAGGTACATTTAAATATGAGGACGCTGAAGACTACATGTAAAACATCAACTAATATGACATTAATATGTGTTATCAATGACTTTATGCCTCATTCTATGAGTAAGATTCATACGAGATCAATAAAAGAAGCTGTTTTAACTATATGATGATTCAAAGTAATATATACAGTAGATAATGTATAATTTGTCATGTTTACATTCTGAATTAATGGCTACACGAATTCACACGTTATACATGGCCATAAAATGTGCCGATTACACTCTGTTATTGTAATTTATGATGACATTGATAATACTGCAAAGATGAGTGTATAAAAGTGTGTTAATGAGTAGAATACAGACAAAAGAATGATGATAAGAAAGACATATCTCACTATGGGCAGATGTGTGAATGACTTTCGGCTGCAGACGGCACATGAGTGAAGCAGCATATAAAACAACAGAGTGAATGGGCACTTAAGAGTGTTTGAGCAGATTTAATTCCTTTTTTTAGACTATTTAAACAAAAAAATTGCATGACATGGTCTTGGAAAATGTCTCTACGCAAACGATCATACAGTTTGTTGGTAAATTTGCAACAGCTCGTTAATAACTCTACACGTTGGTGTGTTCATGTTGACTGATCTTAAAGGAATAGTTCACCCAAAAATGAAAATTTGCTGATAATTTACTCACCCTCAGGCCATCCAAGATGTATCTGAATTCCTTTCTTCATCAAAACAGAATTTAAGATTTTTAGGATTTCATTTCAGGCCTCCTCCTTCAAACAAATCAAGTGAATGTACTATATTTTTTTGACGGTCCAAAATGCATATTTAGGGTGCATCAAAATAATCCACATGACTCCAGTCGACAAATAAAGTTCTTCGGAATCAAAACGATTGATTATTTTTAGAAAAAAATAATAATACTTATATACTTTTTAACTACAAAGGTTCACTTCCGTACATCTCTGTGACACGCGCTCATGAGAGGGATGAAGTAAGCTTGTTGGTAAGGTCACACGTCACGTGGAGGAGGAGGCAGGAAGCGCGTCATTGTTTACAAGATGAGCAGCGCTGTACAATTGTCTTTGCTGTAGATTTGTATTTGTATAAGTGTATTGTTCAAAATTGTCATTTGCCGTGTGTATCCTGGATGCTTCAACCTTCAGAAACCCCAAAGAAAATGCACGCCGGGAAAAATATAAACTTTTCATCGATTTGATACATGATCATGAGCGATTGAAGCTCTGACTTATCGTGCTGAACCTGGATATCAGTACACCTGAAATGAAATCCTAAAAATCTTAAATTCTGTTTTGATGAAGAAAGAAACTCAGATACATCTTGGATGGCCTGAGAGTGAGTAAATTCTCACCAAATTTTCATTTTTGGGTGAACTATTCCTTTAACTGACTGAACGGGAATTTGCTGTCAGCATCAAAGTAGGTGGAGCTCCAGGTCACATATTCAGACGATGTGAACCACTGTTACAAGCCACCTAAACAAACTCAAAAACACCTTCTTTTTGGCCAGATAGTGTTCTAAATGATGTCACACCCATCCGTTCTTTGGTTTAGTAGGAAGTGTGCTGGGGCTTTTATTTTACAATGGCTAGAAAGTAATTTTCACCTCTTAAAAGGATAGTTCACCCAAAAATTATTTTTCAGAGTGTTTGCAACTCACAAAATGAGTCAAAGAAAGAAAGTCATACGGTTTTGGAACAATACGAGGTTGAGTAAATAATAACAGAATTTTCATTTCGGGGTGAACTATTCCTTTAAGAATGACTCACCTTTGATTTGTATGTTGATGAGGGATCGTAAAGAGTGCAGATGCTAACCTCTTAAAATAGTAAACTGGAGACCAAAACAACACACAGTGACAACAGCAATCACTGGCATTCCACGCATGACACCGGCAGTCACAAATCTTGCTGTAGATAGCCATATGACCTCAGAGAAGTCACCTGCACAGTTCTACAGTATATACTTGTAATGCAAGAGAAAGAGAAAGAATTCCATCAGGGTTCCCACATTTTTTGACCAATTAATTTCCATGACATTTCCATGATATTTCCTTGACATTTTCCATTTGCATGTGATTACTGGAAAAACATATTTAGAGTCATTCAGTGATTTAGTCTGAATCAGACTATTTTTAAATGAATCATTTAAACCTGTTTGTGAACTGGTTTAACCAATTCATTAAAAATAACTGACACTAGGAATGATTTGCTCACAAATTGAACATCATGACTTGTAGGTTTTACTGTACACAAGCTCTATACAAGAGCAAGATCTAGCCAATAAAATATATTTTTAGAACTTATATAGAAAATATATACTCATTACAGAAATGTAAATGACTTTTTGATTTCCATGATTTTTCCTGGCCTGGAAAAGTCATTAAAAAAATTCCATGATATTTCAAGGTTATCTATGACTGTGAGAACCCTGTTCTATTGTCTATTAAATGGATCATTCACCCAAAAATGTAAAGTCTGTTCCAAATTGGTATAATTTCTTCAATGGAACACAAAAGTTGTTTACTATAACAACTTGTTTACTATGTTTACTATAAATCAAAGAAATATAATAGTTTCAGAATAAAAATTTTTTGGCATTTCTTTCAGTCATAACAACTTCAAGTTCAAAAACAAGTTTAGTAAAATACAATACCTCTAGATTAAATATTTTTTTGAAACCATGTGCTTAAAAATGAGACCACTAAAATAATTACATTTTAAAGGTAATTGCAGATTCAAAGAGGTTCATAATTCATGATGCATTTTCTACATCCTGAGGTGATTTCTAAAATAAAACATAATAATCAGGGGTCTTCTGTGACTAATGCCGTTAAATGCATTTTAAATGCAGCAGAAATACACTAGTGCGAGTCAATCCTTGCTAGTTTTATGGCATTTTAAAATGTCCCGATTTTTTCAAGGCTCATTTATACTCTTTCTCTGCAATAAACATGAGAACATGTCACAGCAATGAAGCTGCCCAGCAACATACATGTTTGTTTACATTGTTGAGTGAGTTGGGGCCAATCAAGGCTCATAAACATGTTTCTCTGTCTGAAGACTGAATTGCACTCCCTCACTAAAGCACTCAAAACAAAACTGAGATGGAAAATTATTAGCAAGTTACTGCTAAAAATGCAAGCATTTTGTTTATCATTAAAAAAGAAATCTCTTCCTGCGTTAACAATCCCCTCAATGGCTGATGACGTTATTTGCAGCTTGAGAAGGATTTAAGGATGTACTGTATGTGACAGGAAATTGTCATAAAAGACTTCAGGCAATATCTAACTATTACTGTAATTTTAGGGTTTGCTGACAATACCAGACCGAAACATTCCAAACAGTAATATTTCTTGTTGATGTTGGCTTGTTGCTCAGGCCTCTTGTTTCTGGACTTTTATGGTGAGACAAACAACAAAAGCAGAGAAGGAAAGCAAAAGTTTGAAGGGAGCTATTGAGTGTGTTCTGCATAGTTCAAATAAGCATGTACCACATATAGTGATACAAAATGCTTGCAATGATCAATAGGTCAAAACCAACAACTGACAACTAAAATGCTAATTAATACAAAAATGAATATTTTGTCAGCATCTACTCATGTCCCTTGTTATTCAATAAATATCTTGCCTTCCACTTAAGCTGTCAAATCTTGTTCATGCTTGTGCATGTTCCAGCTGGTCCATTCTTCTTTTTCCTTTTATGTCTTGATATTTTTACTATAATGATTTTCCAAATATATCTCAATATTTATGTATTTGCTTCAAAATGGCTTAAAAGGGAGATTGCTCCAACCTGGTCACATAGAATCACGTTATCTACATTTTTGCTAAATTATTTTTTTACGTGGCTTCCTGGTGAAATGAAAACTAAAGGTGCTATAACAACGTCTTTTATTGCCTTTCACACAAGTCAGAAGTGAAATGACAGATTATCAGTTAATAAACACTTAATTTCACCCTGTTCCTCACACAATACTATCTTATTAAATAAAAAACTTTTACTATAGCGCATGACTTGTAAGGCGATATGTTTTAACGTTTGCATTACATAACTGACCAACTACATTTATAGTTCAAGCTTAGCTTATTCAAGCTTAATCAAGTTGTGCGGTAGTGCAAAGACCAGGGGAATGAGTCCTGAACAGTATGCAAGTCCACATGTGAGCCGAATGTGTCATAGAAGGACTACAAAATGACACGGTTGCTTCAGCAATTGTGTTTTATTATATTACATTTCCTTTTGATGATACTGTTGGTTAGGTTTAGGTTTAAGGTTTAGGGTAGGGAGGTAGATTTTGTTGATTTAAAACTCAATAGAGCATTAACCTTCAAAACCTCATCCGTTTGGAAGAAAATGTAACTCTCTTTTAGCATCATTCAGTGGACATTTCACTTCAGAACTGCCGCAATAAGCGCAAAAAACATATAATTTTGCATAATATTTAATATAAGATCAAGCTTTTCAGTCAGGAACCATTATTTCTACAGTCATTGTTGGAAAGTAGATTAAAAATGTTCAAAGAAAGAAGTTAAATACAAAAAAAAAAAAAAAAACTTGTTAAAATTATCAAGGCATGTTTTCCACACTTTTTCAATAAATGAACACAAGGAAGAATATTTAATCTTTTTTTTTTTTTAAATGTGCCAAAATAACAATACATGGTAATAAACAGTAGCAAACCTACATATATTTTACTAAACATTTTAAAGCATGTAAAAATACCATGCTTATATTTGTGTGAACTTTTTTGATTGATGACGCAAACAAATCGTTAAATTTGTCTTTTTTCTGATTCATTGAAACAGACAATTTGGTTACAACTTATTTTACAGAGTCCTTGTTACAGTGTAATTACACAAGTAAGTACTGAGTAATACTGATTAACAACATGTACTTACTATAGATTTAGGGTTGGGGTTTGGTTTAGGGTTAGTTGCTTTTAATTACACATAATTTACTGTTATTACTATAGTCAATACATGTAATATGTGTAATAAGGACACTGAAAAATAAAGTGTTACAGACAATTTAAAAGAACCAATTCACTGAAATGTTTCAAAAAATCCAACTCTACTGCATATTTACTACTTGGGTTTAAATCCGAGATTCTGTTAAAATATCTTCGCACTCTCATATTCGCGAGTCATGACACAAGAAGTGTGTGCGAACTTGGCCTACTGGCACAGACTTTAATAATTAGAATAATGTCTTAAATTTCAGTCTATTCCTCACACAAAGCCATTCAATTTCTTCAGACGACTCTGAATATTGCACACGTCATGTGGACTACTTTTATGGTACTTTTTCTGTCTGTTTTGAAGCTTGATTTCCTTCATGGACTGCATCCACTTTCATTGTACGGACATGAGCAGATCATCACTTTAAGCAGGGTGTTTCATGATGGTGAAACTTAGCACTGACAAAATTCCACGAAGGTAAGGATGTGTAAGGTGCATTCATCTTTTCTCATATCCTATTTGCCCAAGAATGCCTTCTTTTCTGCATAATTAAAAAAACAAAACAGGTAAATAGGACCCGAGGAACAGATCGGTGGAGGTAATGTTGTCACTCAAATGTTTTATTGACATTTAAATTAGTTGCAACCACTCGTGCCCCAACTACAATGGACCCTTCTAAAATTGAGCACCCTATTGTGTTCTACAAATTTGAAGGTCTTGTGCCAGACCTGTCAGTTGGCTCCATTTATTCAGTAGACCCTTTTGCTGTGATCTTTTCATCAGATGTCTTTGGATTTGCAGTTTGATGAAAGTAATTGGATAGGAAACAGAGTGAACATATCTCTAACAAAGACAAAATGCATCAGTAATCACATCTATTTAAAATATATATATATATATATATATATATATATATATATATATATATATATATATATATATATATATATATATATATATATATATATATATATATATATATATTTATGGTTGTTATTGTATACGTAAGAAGCAGCTACTTTCTCAGTTTTCTGGAATAAGTGCAAACAGGCCCATTGGATGGACTAAATCTGTTTGCATTTACGGGCCACCTTTGACTGCCAGTCAGATAAAAAGTATTATAAGATCATTTCCTATTCATTTTCCCCACAATTCCTGACTAAAAATACATCCAAAAAGGGTGAAACATAAATTCCTCAGTTGTTTGAATTTCCTGCATGAAAATAATCAGTAGGGTTTATGAATCTCAAGTATGAAGAGGCCATGAGCATTAATATCTTTCCTATGTGAACAGACTAGTATGAAAACAATGAGGCTGAAAGATAGATTAGAGGACCATTAAAGATTTAAATTCTTATATGCTACTTCAAGTAGCAAAACTAATACATTTACATTCTGTAGTTATTAACATACTTATTATACAAACATGTTTTCATAATTGTAGCTTTTTAAACAATTTTCCCATCAAGTAGCAATGTAGCTAAAATTAATTTGAGTGTTCACTCAAAAGTGTTCATAGAAATTCTTTTACAGTGTTTTATTTTTATTTTTTTTAGTTTTTACTGAAATAAATGTTTAAACGTATTTTATTAGTTGTATTTAGTATAAACGTAGGCCTACTGCGTGTTCTATATTTAAGCTTTTAACCTAGTAGTGATCCTGTAAATCTACACTTTCTCTTCCACATTTTGGTGTGGAAGTGACTTTCACTTTCACGTTCAGCCACCTAATGGTTGGGGCTGGTCAAAAGTGGAGATTGATATTAAAAAAGGACGTAAACATTTATCAGTTTCTCACCCACACCTATCATATCGCTTCAGAAGATATGGATTAAACCACTGGAGTCGTATGGATTAATTTTATGCCTCCTTAATTGTCATTTTTGGACCTTCTGAGCTCTGGTCACCATTCACTTGCATTGTATGGACCTACAGAGCTGAGATATTCTTCTAAAAATCTTTGTTTGTGTTCAGCAGAAATAAAAAATTCATACACATCTGGGATGACATGAGAATATGTAAATGATTAGGTAATTTTCATTTTTGGGTGAACTATCCCTTTAAGTGATAACTTGTGTGCTCTTCTGTTGAACAACTGCGCAATTTGATTGTGATCAAACAAGCATATAAATGTAGTTGGTTATGTAATGCAAACATTAAAATGAATCGCCGTACAAGCCAAGTGCTATAGTAAAAGCGTTTGGATGTCATAATATAGCACTGTGTGAGGAACAGGGTGAAAAATAAGTGTTTATAAACTGATAATCTGCTGTTTTACTCGTGATTTGTGTGAAAGGGAATAAAAGTTATTGTTATTGAAGCGTCTCTAGTGTTCATTTCAAGGGAAGCTGTGGCGATACCTACAGTGAGCCACGTAAAAATCGTTTTCAAAAATGTAGGTACAGTAACATGAAACTACTGTATGAAACCAGGTTGTAAACTGGAACATTCCACAGTACTGGGAAGCATACTGATTCTCAACAATAACATTTAAATAACTCAATCACAAACCAGTGTGAACAAATATGAACTTATGCACTCGAAAACTGAACTTATGCCCCATTTTGCACTTCAGATGAAAAGTGGCTAGGAAAAGTCATTTCCTCTGCACCCAAGTAAGAGCCAAGTGTTGTCAGCTCTGTAGATTCTCAAGACTCTGATAAACAGTCAGAATGAAGGAATTTAGACCCAGAAGTCCAATAATGTGCTGCCAATAGCCCCTCTGACCCTTTTCCTTGTGCCACTTTTTAGCCATAAGGCTGGACATCATTTTGCTCATGTCACTTGGAAAGACAGTATCTTTTCATGTGGCTATGAGAAATTCCTGAAATCCTGCCATTTTATGTTCTATGGAGCAGACAGCTGTCTCTTTGAAAATATTGACTTTGAACGAGTTCAGTTGATTGCACCGTTGAGATAACTGCCAAAAAATGGGGTTTAAGCTCTGTGATTAAAATAATAAGGGGAAATCTATGTGAACTATTTAGTAGACAGATGAAAATTCTTTACTTTGACATGTTACTAACAGACCACAAAATGCAGCATCCTGAGTTTTGTCCATGTTTTACGTCAATTTATTTTTTGCTCAGAAACTCCCGACCTTTTTACCTCAAACACTATTTATAGCCTAAAGACAGAAGCTTTAAAAAAGCATACAATCTTTTGTTCTGTAGAATGCGTGTGCATTAAATATATAAAGAATTTGTTTGCCAAAGAAACTTAATCAGTATATAAAACAATTAACGAACAGCATTTGCAACCCATTTTCACAGTGAAACAGGGTAAACAATGAGGAAAAAAATTAAGCGTGGGACTTGATTTTATCCATCAGGAATTAAAGGAATAGTTCATCCATAAATGAAAATGCTCTCATCATTTACTCACTCTCATGCCATTCCAGATGTGTATGACTTTCTTTCTTCTGCAGAACACAAATTATGATTTTTAGAAGAATATTTCAGCTCTTTTGGTCCATCCAATGCAAGTGAAAGGGTGCCAAAATTTTGACGCTCCAAAAAGCACATAAAGGCATCATAAAAATAATCCATACGACTCCAGTGTTTTAATACATATTTTCAGAAGTGAGATGATAGGTGTGGGTGAGAAACAGGTCAATATCAAAGTCCTTTTTTGCTTGAAATTCTTCCCGCTGCCCAGTAGGGGCGGTATAAATAAAGAATGTGAATCACCAAAAAAGAATGTAAAAGTGATCTGTTTCTCACCGACACCTATCATATCCCTTCTGAAGACATAGATGAAACCTCAAGGAGTCTCATGGAATACTTTTATGCTGATTTATGTGATTTTTGGAGCTTCAAAATTTTGGCACCCCTTCACTTGCATTGTATGGACCAAAAGAGCTGAGAAATTCTTCTAAAAATCTTCATTTGAGTTCAGCAGAAGAAAGAAAGTCATACACATCTGGGGTGGCATAAGGGTGAGTAAATGGTGAGAGAAATTTCATTTTTGGATGAACTATTCCTTTAAATAAGAGCTTGGGGATGTCAGACAAAAAGAAAAGTTGTTGTAGAGGCAAAGTTATTATAATTCAATTAAAAGATTGTAAAGGAAATCTTTATCTTTGGAATAACATGCATGATGAATTATTCACAATAAGACCAGGACCGTGTAATAATAAAGTAAAAAGGAATTTACATGAAAAGTCATGTTAGTTTATGTGGCTGCAATGTTTTGCTGTGTGAACTTTTTTCATATATATTATTACACATAGACTAAATGCAACATTCTATTTTTCATAGCAATTAGAGGTATGCGATTTCAAAAGCACTTTACACTTTTTCGAGCGCTCAGTGACCTTTAATATGAATAAGTGCCTCTAATGTAAACAAAATTGGCAGCTATACTCTTGCTCTATATGAAACGATGGCATAGTTTGAGGTTTGAACAAAATTAGCATTTTTATCCTGAGGGGAAATAGTATTTTTTATGCCACAATAATAGAAGTGTTAATTCGCACACTGTCTGCACATGGCGCCCCTTTGTTGGTTTTCTTCAATGTAGGCATTATTTCAGCTCTCTATTGATTTCAGTGCTTCATATGAGCAGAGACGTATTTTATTTTATTTTTCTCTTTCATATAAACTCCTTAAAATTCAAGGAGTTTTAAAAGGGGTTTTATATAAGAGTTTTTATTTCAGTTTTTGTCTTTTAGGTTTTTAAAGCCAGTAATTTTTACTTTATTTATTGTCAACTGACTATCTTAAAGACCAGTCATAAAGCTAACTACTTTTGTACTTTTTTGTACTTTTGTTTTATAACAGTTATCACATCAAAGAACATGGCAATTGTACCTATATTACTTTTAATAAGTAATATGACACCAGCTTGTGCCCTTTTTGTGGAAAGTGTCATGAAACCAATGTTTAAACTGCTTTCACACCACATGTATCATGTTATTGCCTTTATAACATGAACATGTGAGACCTATTTGTTAATAAGTGCTAGCGATGTGTTGATATGTTTTTTTATTGATTATTTTCCCCTTTTTTTAACCACGCTCCATATGTGACTGTATTCTAAACTAGGTTTATCATCACTCAACAGATTCTGAAGCTGTTGTTCCTGTTTATGTAATGGAAGGAAGGTCACATCATATGAAGTGTTGACATATGTATATACATGCAGTATATCTATATGTATGTGTGCTGGTTAGAAAGTATACAATGGTCACATGCAGTCTAACTTCATGTGAAGCAAAATATACAGATGTCCCTATTTACACTGATGTTTAACCACAAAGATGAAGGAATGATAACATGCTTTTATAATGCAATATTCCCTCCCTAAAGAAAACTATTTTGGAGATCTGGTCAATATAAAAGGGTCTTAGTATGAGCACATGTAGTTACAAGACTGACAGAGCGACAGACAGACAGACAGACAGACAGACAATACCCCCACCTGTTTTGTCAGTTGCACACTTCATGCTCTCAGAAACAGTAAGTGTATTTTTCCAGATGTTCTAGAGATTTCCGGTGACATCCATGACACAGCCCCTTTATAAACATCTGCCCACACACATCATCGGGTTCTCCAGGAAACACTTTTGAAGAGGCCTGTCTGTCCACATCAGCGGCTTATATCGCTCAGCCCTTAAGAGCTGTCAACACAATGTGATAAGTGAAACATGACTAAAGAGCATATAACAAATTTGATTTGGACAGAGAAGAACAATACCCATTGTTTTGAGCACCACCACCCAATCAGATTTACAACCTGTCTACACTGGACGCAAGCGTTGCATCGTGTTGGGTCAAAAGCAATAGAACCCATTATAATCAATGATGCTGTCTACAGTGGAAGCATCCACTGCTTTATCCTTTAGGATTTTACTACAGCCAACAACACAAATAGATGTTTTAGAACGTTCGTGTCGATGTGTCCAGAGTTGTTCAAACATAAGAATGTGTTTATCTGGAAACTAAAGTTAAAAACACAGATTTGTCTTTCACTTATTACCAAGATTTAAAGTAAAAAATAACTTGGATGACAAATGACCTGTTAGAGGGTTAGGGGGTTGCCCTAGCACTATTACCACACCATATGTGCGTGCACACAAACACTAAGCTATTCCATATCATGAAGCCCCCTCCTAACAACTAGCGGATCAAGTGACCTCTCTCACCTTTCAAATTCAAGAAGCAATCAAAATAACTAGCATCTCTTAATGAATTAACACAAAGACCCTCTCCATATAAATGTAGCATGGCTTGTAGACAGTACAATGACCCCCATACACTGCTTTTTTCTCATTTGATGCACCAAAACTGTATTGATCATGTGATGTGTTCCTGCCCAGATTTAGTAAAGGTCGTAGTTTTATGACTAAATAAGTATCTAAAATTACATTTGGCACAAAATCACAAAGTCAGCTATTGTTTGACCACTTACTTTGGGGATCCATTTGGGGACTAAGGAAATTCTAGCAGGTTATTAATGATGTTTTGGACATGTGGTGACCTGTGTCATTTCTTGAGTTTACCTCCCACTGCCATTTACACAGCTCTTCAATCTGTCCATCCAACTTCCTCTGTTCATTGTTTCCTTTCATCTTTATGGAAAAATGAGGGGAGAAATCCATTGTAATTAGCCTGTTTTTCAACCTGGGTCAGAGATTTTGGAGCACAACTAAGATTGCTTGGTAGAATAAATGGGAATGTCAACGAGGCTGTGAGGGATAGACTTACATAGAGGTCAGCACGGGCCTTAAAATGAACCCCGAACCCAACCGAGACGGGGTATTAACATGTAGTGGTATGGCATCTTACGTTTTGGTGCCACTGGCACATGCCGTTCGAAGTTGTGGCACATTCGGTGGCATATCCAGTTGTTAGTGGCATGTGCCACTGAAATTTGGCACATCCGGTGGCATATCCAGTTGTTAGTGGCATGTGCCACTGACATTTGTGGCATGCATTTAGTCATGTTTAGAGTCGAAGTGGCTGATCTCTTATCAGAGGGAAGCCAAAGAACTACTGTGGAGTATTTATTTGTGTGCACTGTGAGAAATTAAGAAAGTTATAATAAACACAGTTTACTACCTTTTGTAGTTAGAAATGTTGCTTAGCATCACATATGATTTTTACTTAAGATCAACTTATGTAGTAACGCAGCTGAAAGGCTGCAAGTTGGCCAAAGATATTATCAGATATTATCAAATATTATCAAACAGTACCACGCAACAAAATCTAATGAAAGGTGCTATACATGACGGTTATCAAATAGATTGCATTTCATTTATCTGAAATGAAACAGTTATTTGTAACAGTATCTGGAAGTTCATTAACTTTTAATATTTTACCTCACATGACTTCATGAAGAAACCGTAAAAGTAAATGGAGTGCGTCACTGGTGACTTGCATGCATGCTGTTTCTAGAAAGTGGGCCAAGGGCAGGCCTTCATTTTTAAATAAGGTAATTCACATTTAACTCTGTGTGTAACAATTACATAAATGGGTCATTGTATCTAGGGCTGCACGATAATGGTTAAAATGATCATCACGATTATTTTGCTTAAAATTTTAATCACGATTATTAATCATGATTATTCTGCCCTTTGAAGTTTTATTTATGTATTTATTTATTTATTTATTTTTATTGCAGGGCTGCACGATTTGGAAAAAAAAAAATAATAAAAAAAATACTGTTGCCACAGCTTTGATATTTTTTTCTTAAATAAAAATAAAATGACATTAAACAGCAGCTCTCATGTTGAACAAGGTGTTAAAACTACAAACAAGTAAATTATTATTTTTGACCAAAATTAAATCATGTTTTGCCCATGCTTTACTTCGAGTTTAAGGGTTTTCACACTTAAAGAGGCCCTATTATGCTTTTTGGGATTTGACCTTTCCTTTAGTGTGTAACATAGCTCTTTGTGCATGTAAATGGTCTACAAAGTTACAAAGCACAAAGTCCACGCAAAAGGGAGTTATTCTCTCCCACAGTCAACACTGCTCAAGAACTACAAAAAACGGCTGGGTTGTAGTCCAGCCTTTTCTTCCGTAAAGTATCTAAGTCACTATGTAACACATTTGCCTAATGTCCGCCTAAGGGCTACTTTGGCCCGCCCTCAAACAAACGTAGTTATAGCTAAGGCCAGGATAAGTTGAGTTAGTGTTGTCGCCATGTCGAAAAGATGCTATTTTCTTCACCGCGAAAGCAAAACTTCTTTGTTTGGACTTCCAAAGGCAGACGAATTGAAGTATCAGTGGTTAAAATGTATTTTTACCACTATTCCTCAGCAGTACAACCACAACCAATGCCGGATTTTCAAGACGGTTACTCCTGAAAGATGGTGCAGTTCACACTTTGTTGGAACAATCTGGCGCTTCAGGATCACATCCTGTAAGTATGCTTGATTATTTGTGGATTTATCTGCTACACAGAGTTCAAATGCAGAGTTTTGTGTTGTGGCTATGGTGTACACCCAGAGCACAGCTGTAGGCCTCTGCTAACCTGCTAGCTAATGTTATTGTGTTGAAATAGTTTTGCTAATCAGCTGCGGCCTACTTTTACCTACAACTGTGTAGAATTATGCAGATTGTTTGTTGGTTTTACTATCATGAACAGTGATCAAGTGTGAAGATTGATTAATTTTTACAAACGGTCATTTTACGTCTGCAGTCCACGGTAGTGCTCGGCTAACTTGCAATGTAATGTTATTGTTTTGGCAAGGGTTTACTATTCAGCTGTGGGCCGGCTTTTACTTAAAACTGTGTAACAAAATGGTCGATCTCAAGAGTCTTATATAATTACAAGCTGTAATTTTACGGCCGCTATTGGAAGTCCACAGCTAACTTGCTCACTAACTCTCTAATACACCCGGTAATGAGGGAGTAAGCCTCTGTTCTCCGTTCATATCTCAGCAAAAGATGACTAACTTAGATGCACTATGTGTCTTTTACTTGAAGCTTTGTTAGGTTCACAATAATCAACCGTGTACTTGTAAGAAAGCTACTAAATTAAAACTTACCACTGTGAAACATCCTGCTCAAGTCGTGCTTGCGAAGGTGGTTTGGGTCGATCAGCTTGTTCTTCCAAACTTTCATTATCGGACTCAAACTGGTACAAAAACCGACGCCACTGTTACCATAGTTACAATCGTGTTCACAGCTGCTCAGGAAGGCTGAAACTTGGTTATGGTGAGGGCCGTTACATTTCCGCAATACGCTCTACACGGTTGACCAATCACAACAGACTAGGCCAGCTGACCAGTAAGAGCAGACTGGGCTTTCCGTAAAGAGACATGAGCTAATTCAGAGCGTTTGAGCCAGAGGATGAAAATAGGTTTAGCAGAAATGTACATTATGTGAAATTATGTGTTTTTTGAACATTAAAGCATGTAAACCTATTTTAGTAGACCCCAAAACAAAATTAGGAACCTGTAAATGAACATAATATGGGCTCTTTACGTCCTCTTACGATTAATTGTGCAGCACTAATTGTATCCAAGTGTTGCAAAGTAATGGGTACCGTGTGATCCATGTTTGGGTTGGCTGCAGTTATTCTGCTGGGGTTACAGAGAGTAAAACCAAGCCTACACTTCTGATAGGTGGGTTTAATTTTATATTCAGGTTCAATACAAGTTAAGCTCAATCGACAGCATTTTTAACATAATGTTGATTACCACAAAGTATTTTGACTTTTTCTTTAGAAAAAAAGAAAATAAATCAAGGTTACAATAAAAGTGAAGGTGGCCAGTTTTTGGAGGGTGTAAAGGCAGAAATTAAAAGCTTATAATTTAATAAAAGCACTTACATTCATTTTTCTCTTCAAACTTTTGTATTGTTTGAGCTGTAAAGTTAAAATCATGAAACCAATAAAAAAAAAAAATCACTGTTTTTATGGTCATTTTAGTGTTTGATGATATTACATTGTCATGGCAACACAGTAGTACAACTGGATATAACTTTACACAGAAAAGGTTAGAAACCAATTTTACCACACTAAAATCATGTTAATACACATAATATTTACGTCCTGTGGCTATACTTTTGAAACAGTGAGTATGTGTATGTATTGGACCCATTCACTTCCAGTGTAACCCATATATTTAATGTTTATAAAGGAAAGAAGGGGCAAGTCAAAACTCATTTTTTGTGGTAATCAAGATTATGCCACAAATGCTGTTTATTGAGCTTAACGTGTATTGAACATGGAATATTTTTGAAGTGCAAAGCATGGGTTTAGGTCATGGTCTAGAACAGGAACCTTGACACCTGCCACTATCCAGCTAAAGTTCTAATGGCTTATGATTGATTTAAATCGGACAAAACACAAACGCATACAAAGAAGGCAGCATTGAACATAATCGAATTACTATAAACTCTCTTGACGTGTCACTAGTCAAGCTTTAAAGAAGGACTAATTAAACTTTCACACTGTATAGCTCCAAAAACTAAAAGAACAGAGAGCCTTGTGCCACTAACAACCGGACATGAAGTGCCACTGAATTTAGTGTCATGTCCGGTTGTTGGTGGCATGTCTGGTTGTTAACGGCACAAGGCTGTCTGTTCTTTTAGTTCCTGGAGCCAGCCAAGCGGACATGCCACTAAATTGAGTGGCATTTGCCACTGAAAATTGTGGCACACGCCACTGAATTTAATGGTGTGCCCATTATTAATTAGTTATTTTTGTCTCTGGATCCTTACAGTTTGAAAGTTGTATTAGTCCTTCTTTAAAGCTCAAATAGTGACAAGTCAAGAGAGTTTATAGTTAAGAGATCTTGGTCAATGCAGCATTCTTTGCATGCATTTGTGTTTCAGTTGTGTTTAAAAAGTACATATGCCAATTTTCAGTAGCTTGTGCAAATGGCAGCAGAATGAAAGGTGCCATGCCACTAAATGCTGCAGTGGTTATAACATTAAACTGTATGGCATCTTGCGTTCTGGTGCCGCTTTATCTTGTGGCTCATCCAGTGGCATTTCAGGTCACTAGTGGCATGTGGCACTGTAAGTGCCACTGTAAATGGCACTAAAAGTTGTGGCATGTCTGGTAGCGACTGACACATCGTACTGGATTTTTAGGAACTTGGGTGACATTTGAAGTTGGTAGCTTAGACGGGTTGTTTCATGATGTCACTGGGTGTTAGGTTTAGGTGTTATGAGTGAGCTGTGTGTGTTTTTGTGTATGATGCTCCTAGAGGTTCATTTAAATGGTTTATGAAATTAATTATCATCAATTGAATCTTGTGTTTTGTATGTATTTTAATAAGTTGAGCCATTTCTAATTAATATGTTTTCTAGGGTATCACGGTGATACCTCTGCTGGCATGAACAAGATAGGATATTTTTGTCGTCTTGTAGAGAACACAGTATTTAATACCGAGTTCTTGGATTAGGCAGTGCCGGGGCGGATTGGGAAGAAAATTCGGCCCAGGATTTTACATAGAAACTGGCCCAAAAGTTGGTGGGGGGGGGGGGGTGCTGTCCTTTTCTAAATATTGCGGCGCCGTTTTGTGGCGCGTTCTGCATAATGCGGCGGCCCATGCAGCCGGCCCACCAGGAAAAGTCCCGGTTCTCCCAATGGCCAGTCCATGCCTGGGCAGTGCACACTGTTAGGAATAGGAAAGGTACAGTTTTGTATTTGTGAAGGCTCCATATGCAACCAAATGCCTCCCCAAATCAATGTTCACAAGTAAACTTTATATGTGCATTGCATGTTTTTGCAACAGTATGCATAAAACTGTGTAATTAAGCACTCTTTCTCTCTAAAGCCTTTGACAAATGCATTCATATAACATCTCTGTGCAAGAAGACACATAATCTCTCTATGTGTTATCTAATGAAGATAATTAAAAGCATGTGTATGGCGTCATTTTTATATCACCAGAACTTGAATTTGAAAAAGCCTCCGAATTCATGATCTTGAAAAAAGACTGGGAGTAATTTGATGTTATCGAATAATGTTGCTGTTC
This sequence comes from Myxocyprinus asiaticus, assembly GCF_019703515.2. Classification (NCBI taxonomy): domain Eukaryota; kingdom Metazoa; phylum Chordata; class Actinopteri; order Cypriniformes; family Catostomidae; genus Myxocyprinus; species Myxocyprinus asiaticus. Next base: position 44,320,601 of record NC_059355.1, read on the forward strand.
ATTTTGAATATTTGAAAATATTTTGTGTGAATTCACCTCCAAAAAATTCAGGTTGTGAATTCAAGTTTTTATTATTCAAGGTGTGGATGTCAGGTTGTGAAATTCAGGTCTCAATATTCAGGTTGTTGAATACGAGTTGAGAAATTCGAGGATGACATCCGGGAATGCAAGGAAGAGCAAACGAGCATCGATGTAATCCATCTCTCTCTTAGACAATCGCAAAGCGATGGAAACAGCTCAAAAAAGTAATTTTTAATGAATTAATGAATATATACAGTATATTATACATACAGTATATAGTAGTAAATATGTATAGCCTACATTTTTAATAATGTGCAAAACATCTTTTCTTTGTCCATTGGAAATTCACATTGAACGAATCTGCTGAAAAGGCCATTAAAATTATGCACGTGCATGCATACATGCCCAGATGACACAATCCACAGTTGATCCATAACACCGGCCAATCTTAGTGGTACATCACCATAAACATCTCTCATTCCGAAGTTTAAAATGTTTTTGTGTTGTTTTGTGGTCTGTTTAAAATACAAAACGTCTATGATGATCACGTCTGTATGAATGAAAGAGCTACTTTTAACTCATGAAGGACACACAGAAAGCGAAAGCAACCAAGGCATCATTTATGACTAATGTTTACACTGTAGTCTGGCGGTGTGAATAAAGTCTGTGATTCATAATCTTATGTGTTGTTTATTGACCAACATTAGTATGTACACATAAGAAATATACTGTAAATTGACATTATAGTGCTTTTTTATTATTATTATAATGTCTTACAATCATGACATATCATAGTCTGTGTGTTATGAACTTATATACTGTATTTGATATGTGCACATTTAACTGAAATGTCTAAATAAAGAAGAAACATACAAGTGTTACATCTCTGTTCTCCCCTTCATCGCTGCTTGACTTGGGTGAAATTAAGCTATGTCACCAGAAAGATAAAACTTTAATAAAAAAATAAAAATAAAATGTTGGCTCTGGTAAGTAAACAGCAGTAACACATTCAAAATGTATAAATAGAAACAAAAAATGCCCTGGATTTTGTCGCATCCCGCGCAGCACACCGTCTGAATGTAAATGGAATTTTGGTCACAAAGGCAGCGTGATCATACAGTGATGTCACATGTAACAGGTCAATATGCTCATGCATAACCGTAAATTATTATTTTTTGTTATATGCACGAATTGAGTGTATAGGAAATTAATATAACAATACCTGATTAATAAAAGCTACAGGAAATGACAAAGAATATTTTATAGGCCTCTGTATTATTATTATTATGTTTTTATGTGTGTGTGTGTGTGTGTGTGTGTGTGTGTGTGTGTGTGTGTGATTGTTAATACTTAAAAGAAAATGTGATGAAGAAAAAGGCTGACATTTAATGTTAAATGACACATGTAAAGATCACTTTTGATCTTTCACGCATGCATTACACGCAAAACGAAAGAAACTATAATGGAATACTGCTGTCTAATTTTAGTAAGGGGTACAATGCAAATGCACATATTACAGAGCACTTCTCTAAAGTATATAGATGGAGCCCAGATTTGTATTATCATGAAGGTACGTGGTCTGCCTGAAAATAAACATAATATATAAGTCACTGACAAATCATCAGTAGTCTACATATGTAATACATATAAGGTTAGACTATCCAGAATTTTGATAACAATATTATAAAGCACGATGGCTTGCTAACTCAAGCAATCCATACTGGTAGTGTAAACAATTAGGAACAGAATGTGTGTTGTACGTTCGAAGTTCACTATATTTTCATCCAGCACTAGTACAAATGTGCAAGAGAAAGTGAAATATAATTATAATAAATATAATAAATATTATCAAACAGCCAAGACATGCAACACACTCACAATACAGATAAAGACGGCTGTTGTTTCAGTCAACCATAAATCTGTATTATTTCACTTATTTACAGTAACAACAAGAGGTAGATATCTACCCGATTAATATTACCTTGGATGTAATGATTAAACACACTCTGTTGTTCTCTGAAGGCAGATAAATTAATAATAATAATAATAATAATAATAATAATATATATATATATATATATATATATATATATATATATATATATATATATATATATATATATATATATTATATTTTATATATATAATATTTTCAAATATTTAAAATAAACATAATTTTTTTTCAATAACATCAAATTACACCCAGTCTTTTTCCAAGATCACGAATTCTGAGGCTTTTTCAAATTCAAGTTCTGGTGCTATAAAAATGACGCCATACATGTGTATCCCAAACTTCGTCTCCCACTTTCTCTCTTCTCCTTGACCTCAACCTCGAGTATGAGAAAAAAATGGTACTCTATTCTTATTGACACACTACTGACACACCACAGGACCCAAATCCCTTTTACCAATAAAATATTTTACTTAGAGTTGTTAAGTCTATTTACTTTCAAGCCTGCTGGAGAGTTTTACAGTGTATTGCAATTGAAGTATTATTGGCTAAATGGGAAAGAGTCTCAATGCAGGAATGTCTTCAAGTTCATTACAAATACAGATAAATCAAAGATAATTAATAAGTAGGAAAAAATTCACATTGGTGGCTTTGATATATTTGAGTTATGTATGAGATATAACTATTTCTGTTCTGCATACATTAAATATATGCATTGATTTTAATAACTTTAGTAGACATGTGTAAACGAATGGATATTAATGTTTTTGGCATCCTGCTGTACAGTACATTCACATAATAATGGGAATCCTTTTGGTTTTAGATGGCATCTCTAGACTTATACTTACATTGAATTGTGAGGTATCAGTTCATAGATGCACAGGACACTTGTAATTTCTAATGCACAGTAGGTGCCTTTCATATGCCATTCCAGACAAAGGATGATAGGTGTCACTGTATAATCATACATGACTTTCCCACATTGCTAGATGTTAATAATGATCTAAGCCATTCCTGATTGTAAATTCTTGGTGGCACGTGACCTTTTTTACTCTTAAATTGTACACCTGCAGCCACCATTCCACATGGACTCTGAAAAACATGTTTATATATTGATCACAATGACATATTAACCATACAAATATGAGACATAAGGCCGTTAAAATAGTTAAGCTGTCAGTGCAGTGACAATGGCAATAGGTGTGTTAAACTTTTCAAAATAAAACAAAATATTTTTTAAGCAAAGTATTAAAAGACCAACATGTTGATGACAGAATGGCTTTATTAAAAGAAAATAAATACATTTCTTGCATACATGTATTACAACAGGACACGAGACACCTAAGCTACAGCGTAAAACAATCCTTTTTGGCTGTTCAATACAATTTAAGTATGGTTAGCATGATAAAAGCTAATGACTGGAAATTACCATGCTTAAAATGTCTGCGCACCATCACTACAGTTAAGTAAAGCGCTGCGTGTCACTCAAAATACAGTGGCATGTATCAGTCGACCAGACGTGCCACAAATGTCAGTGGCATATGCCACTAACAACCGGAACTAATGGAACATGTCGTTCCAGATGGCACTGATGAGAAAGGATATTTCCTAAGAGTATGCCAATTAGATAAACTTGCAATAAAAAAACATACAAATTCATTTCAAAAGGTTTGCTTTATTGTCATTATTATGACAGCAAGAATACTTTCCTCAGTCCTTGAAGGAACATGCATATTGTAGGAGTGAAATAAAGTACAGGATCAAAATGTTGGATCTCAAATTACCTTTATTAATATAGCTTTACATAATATGACAAGGTCGTAATACTATGACACTGCATGCTTTTTTACACGTTATATACGGCAGAGCCACAACGTCCTTACCGTATCAAAAAGCCTAAAAGGATGTAATATCACGCTAATATTAGGGAGCTAATATTTTTAATGTTACCACATTGCTACTACCACTACCATACCCTCAAGAACACATCAACCACAAAGGCAATATGACAAAAGATAGTGGCATGTGCCACTCGCAATCGCATATTCCACGAAATCCAGCGGCATGTGCAACAAATGTCAGTGGCACATGCCACTAACAACCGGATATGCCACCAGATGTGCTTCAAATTTCAGTGGCACATGCCACTAACAACCAGATATGCCACCGGATGTGCCACAACTTCAAATATTGAATCTTTGTGACACTGCGCTAAAAACAATCTAGACGCAGTGCAAAGAATGAAACAGAGCACAGGTGTCTCGACATACGTTTTTGAAAATGTGAAGTTCTTTTTAAATTGAAACGGTGTTTAAACAGTGCCGGTCCTGCACGAGACACTGAAGAAAAAGCAAGACATGGCGCAACAGTCAAAGACATTCGTCCAGCATGTGTTTGCATAGGAAAACAATTGGAAAACAGAACAGATGCGCGCAAAAATACGTTCGGTGTGAACGGCCCCTAACTCATCCGTTCGCATGTCTGTGAGTGAGAGAGTGTGCGCGAAACAAGTTCGGTAGGCTGTTTTTTTTTTTTATTTTTTTATTTGATTACAAACCCCCAACCCGACCCGAACCCGAAGTCCTACATGAAAAACTGGCCCGAACCTGGCCCGAAGCCCATCGGGTTCTTGGGTCCCGTCGGGCCCGGGTCGGGTTGCAGACCTCTAGCCTTACAGTCTCTTCAATGGCACGAATGGTATAAAGCTGTATAAAGCTCCTAGATCACATCTGATTTACTACAACTCATGTTGTCTGGAGTTCTTTGTATACTGAATGTTCTTGAACAGATATTTTATTTATTTTTATTTTAATGTTTTGATCCAAAAACACTTTAAACTGCAGTACAGCCCATTGAAGAGACTGCAAGTCTATCCCTCACAGCCTTGTTGTCATTCCCATTAAAAATCAAAGATGGCGTTAGCATGAATAAGGTCTGTAGGTTTAAGTCTTTTGTTACACCCTCTAAATCCAAAAATCAAATAAAGTGCTTGATTTTAAAACTTAAAGGGATAGTTCACCCAAAAATGTACATTTTCTCACATACACTCATGTTGTTCCAAACCCATATGACTTTAATTTCTTAAGTGTAACAAAAGGAGATGTTACGTAGTATGTTAGTCTCAGTCACCATTTTTTGCCCATTTTAATGTCTGACAGGTTTAAATCGTCAGTCTGATCGCTTAGAAAAGTGCTATAATAGCACATCCCTTGTCAATAAGCCACATGATTTGTATCATTCATTGTGCAAGTTACCTACTGAAGTTTAATACTTAAAGTTAGGGGTTGAGAACAAACCCCTAACCCTATAGCAATAGTGATGCTTGCCTTAGCAAACACCACTAACCAACTACAGCCAACACAGAGAGCAGAAATAGATGGCAGGCTTTACCCAGAAACATCACATTGGTTATATACATATGCTGCCTCCTTGTGGTGTCCATCAAAAAATAATAATAAAAATAAGCAAAAACTGTTCTTGTAGAAATACATTAGTGTCTAAGAGAGACCTTTTCTCTCTAAAACTCTCTAAAACTATTTCACATTAAATAACACCCGATAACAAATTGTGTACAACCTAATACTTGTATTACAGCTAAATACTTCCCAATCATTCCTCATTTATATTTATTACAGGCTCCATGTTTAACCACTAGAGGGCGATGACAAATTTTTAGGCATGTTACTGCTCCCATTTCAGCCTTTACTGGGTTAGAAATACATAAATGATCTCATGCTATGAACACAACCTGTCTGGTGCACGTTTCATTTGAACAGATGACTATATTTCCAAACATATGGTACTTTCCACATGTATCTTGTTTTTGAAGTCCTCTGGAGGGAGCAGATTTGACCCACCAATGGCTTGTTAGCAGAGAATGAGTACTTGCAACAGAAGATTCCAACAACAGATGCTGCAACTAGCAGCTGAAAGTTTAAATTAATTAGTTAATTTAGCTTGACTTCCATTTGCAGCATATGTACATGTAGATCATAGTAGTGTGATATAGTAAATATATCTCATAGTTACATGAGAAACAATCTGTCATTCTGATGTTCTCTTGGATTAAATGTATGATCCTATCCAGATCGCTTGTCACAATAAAAGCTATCTGTTCCACGTAAATCAGAGTTTTTGCAACTGGCCACGACTGGACATTTTGTCGATTGCTTGGGTTCTAGTTATACTGTGCCACGCTGGTTAGTCCCACTCACCATAAAATCTGATTGGCCAAAAGCCCTGCTCAACATAACTGTATATCAGACATTAAATATATTTTCTGAATAAAGATTGTGTTTTGTAATGCAGCTTTACTGCTTTCCATGTGGACTGAAAAATTCAGCCTGATTTCAAGAAAATTACCTGTGGTGAACATTTTTGCAAAATGATATTGCGCATTTCGAAACAGTTGAGAGGTGAAATGTCCTCTAAATGCTGCTAAGAGTGAGTTAAAATGTTTCCCAAACACATGAGGTGTGTAAGGTTGATGCTCTATAGAGTTGTAAATCAACAAGACCTACCTCCCTACCCTATACCTTTAACCTAAACCTAACCGATAGTGTCATAACAACAAATGTGAGATGAAAAACGCAATTGCTGAAGCAACAACATCATTTTGTGGTGCTTTTAAGACACTTTCGGCTCACATGCCGACTCGTGTGCTTTTCTGGACTGTCCTTTCCATTGCAAGTGCAACACTCAATCACTTGCAATGGAAAGGATGGTCTTGATCACGCTCAAATAAGCTTGTACTGTAAATGTAGTCGGTTATGTTATGCAAAATTTAAAATGTATCGTCTTACATCATGCACTATAGTAAAAGTGTTTAAATTTCATGAGATAGCATTGTGTGAGGAACAGAGCAAAAAGTAAGTGTTTATGAACTGATAGTCTGCCATTTTACTTGTGATTTAAAGTGAAAGTGATCAAAATTATGTATATTAAATATTTTATCGGAAAGTGCCTTGATACGCACAACGAGCAATTGTAAAAATTGTTTAGCAAAAATGTAGAGATAGTAATATGATTCTAAGAGGCCAGGCTGGACAAATTACTTGTTGCATTGCACCTGGTTAGAACATTGTAATGATTTCAATGCAAGAAACTTACAAAGCTTTGAAAATATTTATTGTTAATTATACTTAAATCTTCTAATAGCCTTTTGCACTGTTGCTCGACTTTGTCAGGGAATGGCACCTTTCAAATATGGCACCTTTTCAGCCATGTCCACACCAGTCTGTTATCATTTGAAAACATTTTCAGTTTCCTATCATCATTGTTTTCCATAGTATGCATGTTTCCTAACATCTTCATTTTCTGTGGAGGAAAACTACATTCCAGTGTGGATGAGAGGCATAAACGTAGCAAAATCAAATGCAATTTCAAACGAAAACATATAAGTGTGGACGTGGTCTTAGCTACAGAGTTTCTGGCTGTAGCACAACTAGTAAAACATGGAGCTAGCAATGTCAAGGCCATGGGTTCACTTTTCATGATGTGCATGGATTGATAAAATGTATAGCCCAAATGCACTGTAAATTACTTTAGATTATAGCATCTGCCAAATCCGTAAATGTATGTACATGTGAAATGAATGGGTAAGTTTACAAATAATTGAAATAGTCTGATAATTTCAGGGACAAATAATTGAAATGATAAATTATAAAACATGTTCTTTTTTTTCTCGATTTTTAGAGCATGCACTGCTCATTCATTCGTGAAATGGCGATATTACACTGTTGATACAGATGTTCTCTTCAATTAGACAAGATCAAACAGAATCACTAACAAAAGACTCAATTCGCACTACAAAAGGGCCAGCGCTGCTTTCAACTAGCGCTTTTCTATCAGAAAACAATCCCACTGTAACCCCACAATCCCTTCTAATGGTGATGAAAACAACACTCTGTATACTCTCGAGAATATGTGACACAGGTGTGATCGTGAGGGGTTTCACGTAACCCCTTATTTGTCCCAGCAACATGTGACCACACATGATCTTACAAGTTCACAGCACTAGGATATACCGCTCATCACAGTGGTAGCCTGCTTATGATAAGAATATTTATACCTCTCTTTAGCCCCTCATTCCCATCTGCACAGAGATTTTTCTCTCTTTCTAATAAATCACTGGGTTGAGGCAGTTGCACTGCACACAGGCACACTGGTATGGGATTTTACTGCAGGGAGGGGGGTTGTATAGGGGATGGAGAAGAAATGAGAATGCTCATTTGTTGCTCAAACAGTAGCATGTTAACATGCAGCAAAATTTGGATTTAGACTTGACACATTTAAAGCTCGATACACATGCATTTAAAGGGATAGTTCACCAGAATGTATCATTTCTGCCAATAACTTACCCTCATGTTGTTCCAAACTCATATTCAGTGGAACACAAAATGAGATATTCGGCTGTATTTTAGTTTCAGTCACCATTCACTTTCATTGCATCTTTTTTCCATACTATTAAAGTGTAATTGAAGATGCCATTCTGCCTAACATCTCCTTTTGTGTTTCACTAAAATAATTGGGGCTTGGTACAACATGAAGGTATGTATATGTATTGCATCTGTTGTTGATGTATCCATCAGTTTTTTGAATAACTGTATTTTATAGGATGCAGAGAGCTCATAGTGCTTCTTCCTCCTACTGATATGTAAAGAGTCATTTGTCAGGATCATTTTGTTGAGATTTGTAGACAATTTCCACCTCTCCAATCTTGGTGATGAACTCTGATGGTGTGCTGTGATGTCAGGCACTTAGATGGCGGTGTCACTTTCAATAAGGTCATTAGGATTCCCTTCAGTCCCTGACAGGGCTGTCCTCCCTTCCTCTCCTGCAATTCATCACTCAACCCCTTTAAAAGAAGAAAGCAATTCCAGACCCCAAATCAAGCAGCCAAGCAGTGTAGTTTGTAGTTTTCCTTTGCATTCAGTTTTGCTTTTAAATGTTTTTTGAAAACCTTTCATTTTTTAAACAAAGGTTTTTAACAAAGGTGTCGAATTAGAGGTAAAGTGTGTAATTTCAGCACCACTAGTGTCACTAAATGGAATTGCAAAAATTATGACTGTTTCTAAACAGGTTTCCCAGACACTCCCACTGTCTGCCATTGCGCTTATTATTTTCAAATGTTCCATTTCTAAAACAATTTAAGGTAAAAGTTTTGTTTTTTCTTAAGTTATTTATTTACAGTATTACAAATACCATTATTATTTTTTGTAATTTATTTTAAATTAATTGTATGTTTTTTATTTTTATTTGCAGGGGTGGGGGGGGGGGGGGGGTTATACCATTTGTCTGCTACTAATTATATTAACTAAGAAAAAGAAAGAAAGAAACAACAACAAAATATTATTCTAAACATCTTCATTATTTTTTCCCAAGAATTTCAGCCCTTTATTTACACCTTTTTATTTGGTACGATTTTAGGACAGTTACACCACCTTGACATTTTGGTTTTATGCCCCACAGAATATATTAAAATGTGTTTTAATTTAGAAATTGAAAATATGTTCATCATAGCAGAGATATATTCAAGTCATTATCTGTATGATATGCATTTTTAATGTTGAATGTAATTAAATAAATGTAGTCGATCTGAACACACACAAAAAGAGCATCATGCCATTGATTACTGTATGAAATACAATGAATTTTTTTGCTTTTAGAAAAACAAGAATATGCTGCACAGCTGAATTAACTTTTTTCTCCAAAGAACAAATTTTTAAAAGATCTTATGTTGCCTTCCTTGAGGGATATAATAACTATTAATAACTAATAACTATTCAAAAATTTCTGAATGGCAGATCCCTTTTGGTTACTTCCTGCCCATTTTTATGTTAATGACATTTCTGTGGCATTTAACAGACGGACCAAATTGACCTTTCAATGCCTGATGACTCTGAGGGTCAGGTGATGGCTCTTCTCTAACATTTAACAAATTTGATTCATGCGTCCTTCGCAAAGACGAATCTGCCCGATTCAAACCTTGCTGAAGCACCCCCAGATCATCCGAGCTAAGCTTCTTGAATTTTTGTGCCAGGAGTGGCATAAAATCACCCAGCAGCAATGTGAAAGACTGGTAGCAAGCATGCCAAGATGCATGAAAGATGTAATTGAAAATCAGGGTTATTCCATCAAATATTGATTTCTGAACTCTTCCAAAGTTAAAACATTAGTTTCCCTTACAATTCAGTTCACTTGACATTGCGTCACTAAGCTGACACTATGGGAGGTGTCCTTCAACACGACCTAGTTGAAACCCTTCTACAATAAAGCCAATTCTAAGATTGGCTATGGTGTTTAAGTCCTGGCCTTTTAGGCGCTGAGCTGTCCAGTATAAAAGTGGGCACGCAAACACCATTCCTCAGAATTTTCTTCCTTCAAGACAGCAATTCATCTCTTGTTTTAGAAGCCCTCTACATTCGTCGCCGTCTAAATACACTAGCCATCGGACGGAATCTTCGCAAGCTTAGAATACTCTCCGCTCCCCTGCAGTGTTCTGGCGGTCATTCTACACCTCGCTATTGACGCTTCGTTGGTGAACAGGTCCTTGCTTCAGCAACTCACCTACTCCACACAGTGCTTCAGCCTGAGTATCCTTTATTGCTATTGCTATATTATATATACCACTCTGGAAAAAATTAAGAGACCACTCCAAATATTTCTTAAATCAGCATCTCTACATGTATGGCTGCCATTCCATTCCAGTGTCTGTCCAAATACCTGCTTGAATTTTTGAGGCAGGTGTGGCATAAAATCACCCGTTTACGTTTAATAAAGAGCTGTTTACGTATTCGCGTCTTTTTAAAGATGTTGTACCGTAAGTCTTCCTTATGCAAGGGGCACATCCCACCATCAGATCAATATGAGAGCTGCATTCGCTGTCTGGGCCGCACCCACGCAGAGGCAGCTCTCATGGAGACAGACTGCCCTCAATGTGAGTGCATGAGTCTCAAGACGCTTCGCTCGCGAATTGCCCTTGTTCTGATGGATGATTCAGCCTCCCACGCGCTCCCAACTGCCTCTTCTGTGACTCCCTAGGGATCACACGAGGAGGCTTGGCGGGGCCGTAAGGTAGAGCAGGATGAAGTTGAGGTGGACCTCTTGCCGGCACATGCCCTGCGAGCCCCTCAATCTCTATGTAATGCGTCTGTGCCGATACAGTATGTGTGTGATGAGCTTCGGCTCTCTGCAGGAGCGCACAACCTCATCACGTTCGGCGGTTCTGACACTGGGGATGATGTTATGTCTCTCGCTGTATCTGGTGAGTGGTCAATGGTGGGCGTCGCCGCCCCTTCCCCCAGCGGGGGCGAGGAGTGTGCATGCACCACTGACAAGGAGATGCTTTGCATCCTTTCAAGGGCAGTCGAAGAGCTCGGTCGAAGAGTGATCTCCTCCAGAGGAATCGGAAAAATCTCACCTTGATGAGTGGTTCCTGTAGTCTGGACATCATCAAGCGGCTGCATTCTGCAGATCTGCCCCATTCTTCCCGGAGGTTCATATTGAACTGAAAAAATCTTGGCGTGCGCCCTATTCAGCTCGCTCACACAGCAATTCCACTCTCCTCACTAAAGTGGACCATGGGGAAGACTAAGGTTATGCCCAACTACCCCCTGTGGAGGAGGCAGTAGCGGAAATCATGCCCCATTCATCCTTCCAAGCCGTGTCGACAAACGTCCGCACTGGCTGGAAAATACAAGTTTTCCAAGCTAAGCTCCTCAAGCAAATGGATGAGCAAGGCTACGATTCAGAGACCTTCAAAGAGCTCCGAACTGCTACGGACTTAGTGCTGCAAGCCACTAAAGTCACTGCACAGGCCATTGGAAAGTCAATGGGCAACCTAGTGGTCTTGGATCATCACATCTGACTGACCCTCATGGAAATGTGTGACTCTGAAAAAGCCACTCTCTTTGATGCTCCAGTGTCTCCAGCCGGCCTATTTGGCAGCTTTGTGGATGGTTTTGCTGAGTGCTACGTCACGACTCAGCAACACTCGCAGGTTACTCATCAGCACTGTCAGTCGACAATTCATGTTTGGAGTTTGGTCCGGGTCTTTCAAAAGCCATTGTCAAACCAAGGAAAGGATATGTGCCTAAGGTTTTATCCATGCCTTTCAGAGCTTAGGTGGTTCACCTTCAGGCCTTTTTCCCTCATCCATTTAATTCGGATGAGGAACAGTCCTTGCATTTGTTATGCCCTGTGTGAGCGCTACACACATATTAGCAAAGTTTTACAACCTAATGTCTCTCTTTTTGCAAGTCCTCTCTGTCTAGAGTGCTTGCTATTTCATTGGCCAAACATATACTTATGCCCTTTTTTTAAGTATGGGCTCCCTGTCTTTTTACACTACCGCCTGCATTCAGACCATTGTATTTCCCAAAAGTCACAAGCACTTTCATTATAAATAAAATTTCCTTCCCGACTGGGTTCGTGAAGGGGTTAATTCATACTATATGACTATAGTTCATATATCCATTCTGAGTGTTCCCCTCCTGGCTCACCATGAGGGTACATTTACTTGCAGCATACTCATGTCGGTCGCCATCCCGCGGGACTGGGGCATCATGTTTCATCTCTGGGAGGATTATGTCGTGTAGTGCACCGTGATGGGACACTGTTCCCCATAGTTTCAGCTTAGTGACGCAATGTCAAGTGAACTGAATCGTTAGGGAACATCTCGGTTACGTACAGTATGTAACCTCGGTTCCCTGAGATGAAGGAAACAAGACATTGCGTAAGCTGGCAGCACTACAGACTCAGAGTTTTTTGAGGTGCAAGCGATGCGCTCTTTGTCCCTCAGTCAGAAAATTCTGTGGAATGGTGTTTGCGCACCCGCTTTTATACCGGACAGCTCGTGCCTAAAAGGACGGGGCTTAAACACCATAGTCAATCTTAGAATTGGTGTTATTGTAGAAGTGTTTCAACTAGGTCATGTAGAAGGACACTCCCCATAGCGTCAGCTTAGTGACGCAATGTCTCGTTCCATTCATCTCAGGGAACCGAGGTTACATACGTAACCAAGATGATTGTGTTGTTTAAAATGAATATCAACTTGTTTTCATTGCATTATTCAAGGTCTCAAAATACTGCATCTTTTTTTTTTATTATGACCAGTTGTCATTTTCTGCAAGCTCTAAATGACAATATTTTTATTTGGAATTTGGGAGAAATGTTGTCAGTACTTTATATAATAAAACAAAAAATGTCATTTTACTCAAACGCATACCTATAAATAGTAAATCCATAGAAACTGATAATTTTGCAGTGGTCTCTTAAATTTAGCTGTGTATATATATATATATATATATATATATATATACACACACTACCGGTCAAAAGTTTTGAAACACTTACTCATTCTTTATTATAATTTATTTATTTATTTATTTTTTTTTTCACATTTAGAATAATAGTAAAATCATAAAAACTATGGAATAACATAAATGGATCTATGGGAATTATGTTGTGACTAAACAAAATCCAAAATAAATCAAAACTGTGTTATATTTTAGCATCTTCAAAGTAGTCACCCTTTGCCTAGAATTTGCAGACATGAACTCCTGACATTTTCTCAACCAACTTCTTGAGGTATCACCCTGGGATGCATTTTAAACAGTATTGAAGGAGTTCCCATCTATGTTGGGCACTTATTGGCTGCTTTTCTTTATTATTTGGTCCAAGTCATCAATTTCAAAAACTTTTTTTATTTTTATTAAATTTTAGTTTTATAATGAAATAAATTAATATGGTGGCACAATTATATTTTTGTCTACAAAAATAATTTCAAACATTTAAGCCTTCAGATCAAAAGACTTTTAAGATCATGAGTAACATTTCAGTCAAGTGTTTCAAAACTTTTGACTGGTAGTGTGTACTGTATATATATATATATATATATATATATATATATATATATATATATATATATATATATATATAATTAGTATAGATAACATCGTTTAATGCTTGTTTATGCTTTCAAATAAGGAAGACAGGGCAGGTCTACTGATTCTACTTTCTATCTATATTACATTTTGATGTGACATAACACATGCATTTATAATGTATTACAAAGTCTACTGTACATAATAAATCAAAACTTAAATGCATTGTGACATGGGTTTGACATTGATGCTAATACTATCACAGTTTTATTTTCACCGAAAGATAAACATCTCGTAATACTTGCCATAAAAAGATCCATGTTGCTTCTAGAACACTGAGTTGACTCATGAGATCTAACCCACTTTTCACTCCACTTGAGAGAGATGCAGATGTGAACTGGATTAAGATAATTAAGATGTAATTTTTGGTGCTTGTATCAATTGCCTTTTCAGCAAAAAAGGAAAACATGGATTTGTGTTCCTTTTTGTGGAGGGTTAAGCATACAGTATCACTAACCATTCCATTCAAGGAAATCCTTTTTCAAGACAAGGATTTTTAGGGGTTGGACAATGCTCCACATAATCTCTTATACTGAATAAAAAATGATTGTATTTTGGCTTCATTCCCCAAGACAACTAAATGGAAAAAGGCTTCTTCATAGATATGACACTGAATTTTAAGCAGTTGTACCAGTGTCCTGTTTTCATGTCCCAGGGGTTGATTTTTATTAAAACTAACAGATTTTAACGTTTTTTTCTTTTTGTCATATGAAGGTCACATTAAAACTGACTTAGAAACTTTATACTGTACCAGGCCTTCATCATTTTCTTTCAGTATTAAACATTAAAAATCCATTTTACAAAAAAGAATACTATGTGTTTAAAATGATGATCATCTAAACAAAGAGTAAATTAAACATAAACATTTCAATATTTTGTGGGTGATAATTATTTCTATACATTTTTCAAAAATTAAGACTGTCCCACTTTAGTGGTCATTTCCACCACCCCAAATAATTTTCCACCTAATGAAGTTTTCTCAAAAGTAAGTGTATCAAGTGGACAAAAGTGTCAGTGAAGAGCATGCTTGAGACGAAATATGAGAGAAGTAGTGTTTGAAGAAAACAAAGAAAATTCAAGGTAAATATAAATTCTTTTGAGCAGAATCTTTTTGTTGGACATAATTTCCATACAAGTTGTAATTTTGCCAAATTATGCTAAAAGTGTCAAAATATTATTAGAATGTGTGATTTTAGGATTCATAAAATGAAACTAGCCTCGCCAAGACAAAGGAGTCTGACATTTTATTTTCAGAAGCATTACAAATGTCATGTCCATCACCGTCATTTCCAACTCAGAATCCTTTTAAACATAATACTGAATTTGAGATGTGGTGGAAATGACTCTGTGGTGGGAATTTTCATGACTTTCAGAAAAAAATGACAAAAAATGACATAAATCTCCTGTGGTGCATATACATACACTGTTGGACATTGCTAGTAGACAAATGAAATAAACTATAGAGAATGTGTAACATTTTTTAACAGGATTTTACTTTCTAGATATTCCCATGGCTAAAAGTGCCCGAAGTTGAAGAAACACCATAAATTCTTCTATAATTAGCTAAGCGGTTTTATGACCTCATATATCAATTTTTATTATTCAATGGCTCTCTGGAATACTCGATTCTGATAGGTCAATGGCGCCATCTAGCGGTCTGACATTTCTGAGTTACAACTGCACATCCACATATCAGACCGCTCACCCGGTTATCGCGAGTCATCTCTCCTGCTCCTCAGATCACCTAATAAAATAACTTCAACTCAAATCAATGTTTTAAGTGCATTTATGTATTTATTTGGCAAGTAGTCTTGTAATAGGCTGGATAATGAGCAGTCAGACAGTCAGTAATCACAAAATAAACACCAACAGAACACCATATTTTTTTTTGTTTTTTTTTGTTTAGTAGTCGTGTAATACGTGGGATAATTTACAGTCAGCCAATTGTTATCACAAAATAAACCCCTTAAGGCTGATACAAGACACCTCTGCTTCACGTCAGGGTCCTAATCATTCTGTTGGTTTTATTTTGCGATAACAACAGGCTGACTGTACATCATTCCTTACTTAATTTATTATAAAAGAATATTTATAGTTCTTATTTGTCGCACTGCAGGACCATTTAAAATGCAAAACCATTATTAAAAATAGAGAAAATTCAATTATAGTAAAATTTTACCTCTAATCTTGATGTTGACAAAACAAAACTTCATGGATGTTGACTACAGATAGACATTCTGTTTAACTGCACTAAATTATACTGTATGTTTCTCACATCATTCATAGCATATTTTTCTCTGTGCAGTCTCATTTCTGGCTCTGTTATGCTTTGTTTTGATGTTCAGATGGCTCCACAGCATGTAGATTACAGGTCTCGCACCGTGAGCTTTCATGCAGTAAATCAGGAAACACCCCAGCTTCAATCTTACACGTCACACACAGACACAAAAATAGAAATGGTGAACATATGTCTGTGTTTGTTGTCATCTGTGTGACCTAGTTAGGATCTGAGTGCTTGGATAAATTAAATAAAAAATTCTTACCTTCCTTTCAGAGGCAAATTGGTTCCTTCCACTCTATTAATAGGATTCACATGGACTTCTGTGCATGTATTCTGAATTAAATTGAGTAAAATCAGGCTTGTCTACTTTAACAGCAATATCAAAGATTAGTTTTTGAACATCACATTGAAATTCATATACAAGTAGAACTCTCTGTAGATGACAATGCAAATCATTTGATCAATGATGGCTGTATACACACACAACAGCTATGAATAATGTAATATATGATACAAGAATAGACAGAAACTATATTCTATATTGCCTTTTTTTAAGGCAATATCTTTCAACAGTCTACAGGAATACTTCACAATTCACATCTAGGTCAGATTTCTCCCCAAAAATCTAAAGTAAACAATGTCACAAGGCAAAAAATCTTAATGGTTCTAAAAATATTCTTCATTTTTTTATAAGCAAAATATAGTTGCCTGTTTTTGTTCTTTTGAATTTGAGGTGAAATATGATCAGGTTCTTGACATGCTTTGTGAGATTCACCCTCACCTGAAAGCTGAAGACTGATTAGAAATGGTGCTTTAGGTGCTTTAGTTCAGAAATTGTATCCAGTGGGAGTATAATTGGTTCACCTTGCCTCATTGATGCCAGCTGTGAGCTTTCATTAGTGCTGTTTACTAAGGCAAGCATCACTATTATTAATGCTCATATAGGGTTAGGGGTTTGGACAAACCTGTAACTAAGTATTACACTTCGGTACATAACTCGTCCTGCACTGTTTGTGATACAGATATGAATGATATCTCAAATCATTCGACTTGCCGAGGAGAGGTGTGTGCTATCACTTATTGAGGCAATCGGAATCAATTTTCATTTGGCAGACAATAAAACAAGTGAAAATTTATATATATATATATATATATATATATATATATATATATATATATATATATATATATATATAAACTTACTTTGGAGGAGGCTTGTAGAGACTTAGGGGTAGGCACTTTCGACTTGGAACAGTAAGCCTCAATCTATGAACAATCCAGAAAACTCTAGCAATGCCCTAGTAAACACCCAGAATACTCTGGCAACAGCATAGTAATGCCCTAGCAACCATCCAGAACACCCTAGCAACCACCTAGCAATGCCCTAGCAACAACCCACAACACCCTAGAATTGTGGTTGTGATTTTTGTACATATACATCTTTGTAAATAACCAGTTTCAGATTGCATTTTAAAGATATAGAAATTTCTCTCATCTTTTTTTGCTTTCTCATTTTCTCACTTTTTCTCTTCAGATCTCTTTAGCTCATGGCTTTGCTTTCTTTATGATAAACCTGCCCTGCTCTTTTTTGCAAAATTCACAATGATTTACCATACTTCTTGTAAAAACCATAAAGGGCATGTATTGTTTTTGTTGTTATGGCATGTCGCAGTTTCCCCTCCGTTATGTAACACACTTTTGATGTCACAATGAAAATTAAGGATTTAGAGGGTAATATATATTGGCTAAGCACACAAGGTGATAACAGAGCACACATACACATGCACACATACACATATACATACAGGGTATAAATTTGTCATGGAATGGCTTAAAGCCAGTAGGGAGAGTCCAAAGTAATCTCACTCTACATAATGAACACAGAGCATGTGATCGGGCTTTGTGAGGCGCTCAGCTGCCTGTGTTTCCTTGCTCTGAGGTATAGCCGGAGGTAACAGGAGGTGGTGGGGGGGGGGGGGTGCAAATTCTTTAATTCTGCACCAGGGGAAAACCCTTCTCAATTTCTGTGTGGGCGGACTATGGGTTATATGTGTGCAAGTGTGCGCCCATGTATAATGCAGGAGTGCACATGTGGATGTGTGTGCATGCATTTATGTTGCACGCAAATGGATGTTGGGGTACTGTATGTCAGTCAACTGCGAGAACTGGCACGAGTGTTTGTTTTTCCATTGGTTTGCGCTGTGTAAAAGCAATGCAAGTTGTCCACCTGGGTTTTTGTGTGTGTGTGTGTGTGTGTGTGTGTGTGTGTGTTTGTTTATTGGACGCCTGGTGTGATAAATGAGACACACTGTGCCCCTCTGTGCAGCAGATTGCATGGGAGCCTTTGCTTGCCTGTCTTTGACAGCTCCTGTAGAAAACATCAGGAGAATTGGGTGAGGGGGTGGGGGCGATACATTTATTTTGGAACACACTGATTAAGGTGCTTTTCTCCTGCTAAAGTGTTTTAAAGCTTTTCTGATATTGATTATTTGTTTGTTTGCTTGATTGACATATTCTGTTTTTATAGTAGTCTTATTTTGAAAGTACAGAGAACTGTTACCTACTGGCAGGAATATAAGTAATAGAAAAGAAAAGAGAGAATAATCCGATTAGATCCCCTGTTTAATTTGACATGAACAAAAATGAGGCTGTGAGAATGCTGAATTTATTATTTTATTTAATTTATTTTTTGAAGAGAAAAATAATGCAAAAATGCTACAGTAAAAAACATAATTGATTAACTAGTTGTCACCTTACCATGTACGGTAAAAATTGTAATTTTATTTATCACAAGACAATACATGTCATTTTACAGTAAAACATTGTCAAAAAAAGTATCTTTTCAGAAGTAAAAAGCTTGATTTACTGTACCTTAGTACCTTAATTTATATTATAAGACAATATTTTTAGAGTAAACTGTTTTTAGAACTCTGATTTTCAACTCAGTGAAAATAATAATCAACAATAAAACAATAATCTTGCTTTCTTCCTCTTGGAAGGGCCAATCTTGATTAAATTTAATTTGTGTTACTATGGCTGTTAACAGTACATTTTAAAGTGCAAAGCAGATTTTTTAGTTCAAGTAGGTTGGTAACATTATATAATTTAAAGATATATATGGTATATTTTAACAGGATTTGTTTTTTACAGTGTAGTGAAGTTTGTTCAATATGTAGTATTGGGATAGTTCTCCAAAAAAAATAAATAAATAAATACTGTTAACTGCTACTACAAAATGATCTATTCACACCCATGTTATGCCAATGTACTTTTTTGGAGACTGAGGCTGTTGAGCTCCAAAAAAGTACCACAAAAGTATCATAAAAGTAGTCTGTACAGTGTGACTAGTCTGCTCTATTCCAAATCTTCTGAAGCCATGCAATATTGTGTAAGGACCAGATTTAAGGGGTTATGTAAAGGATAATGTACAGTCAGTTGGTTGTTATCACAAAATAAGGTGATCAGGACCCCAATGCGAAGCGGGCCACTTATTACATGGCTACTAACCAAATAAATAAATACTGTAAATGGACATTAAATATTGATTTGCATTTAAATTATGTAATAATGTGAGATGTAATAAATAGCTGAACAGCTGAAATCCACCTCTGGTTTGCGTCAGAGTTCTGTTGGTGTTTATTTTGTGATTAATGAACATCTGACTCCTCATTATGCATCTTATTACAAGACTACTTGCCAAATAAATAAACAAATGCACATGAAACATTGATTTGAGCTGAAGTTATTTTATTAGCTCACTTGTAGAATTCGCACAGTGATCCGAGAAGCAGAAAAGATGACTTGCAACACCCAGATGAGCGGTCTGATATGTGGATGTGCAGTTGTTACTCAGAAATATCAGACCGCTAGATGGCGCCATTGACCAATCAGAATCAAGTATTCCAGAGTGCCATGTAATAACAGCTGAAAATCTCCCCCTTCAAATAGGGAGCATCAAGACGTGCCAGGTTTGACATCAATGATGATACAAGCGAGAATCGAGATGCAAGATGACGTTTGACATCGTTGATGTCAAACTGGGTAGGACGCACAATATTTACTATGGCAAAGGTGAATAATGACATAAAGATTATTTTCCTCGCACAAAACTGTCGCATAGCATCAGAATTACAGCATAGTAGTCGTATTGACCTCTTTTATGTTTTTTGGTTTTTTAATGGTAATTTTAAGAGCTTGACAGCCCCAGTACCCATTATGAGAAAAGAACACCTTGGATATTCAGCAAAATATGTTCTTTTCTTTTTTTCACAAAAGAAAGAAAGTCATACAGGTTTGGAACGACATATTGTAAGGATGAGTAAATTATGACAGAATTTTCATTTTTGGGTGAACTATTACTTTAAGGTCTTAGGTCAAATTTCGTAACCCATGATTTTTGTCCACTGGAAAAAAAATTTATAAAGTCATATTTTCAATGTTTCATTGACTGAAAGGCCGACACCCAGGAGCACAGCAATACAACATATTCATAAGATTGTACATCAGTCTGGCATGATGTGCAAGATTCATTAAAGGATCTTTTGATTGTTTGAAATGCCAAAAAACAGGTAAAACATTGCAAACAAATTGTAGAAAAAGAATAATATATTACCACTTAAGTGGCATGTTTGTCATGGAGCATTCAAAATGTTACTTATCTGTGATTGCCAAGTAAAAATATGCAGTTTATTATTGAAACTTATTTCTCCCATTGTCACTGTGAGTCATGGCAAAGCATCTGCCTGGCAAAGAGAGCTAAATGAACATTTATTTCAGCAACAGAGCATAGCAAAACTCATTCTTCTGTTTGTTTTTTATACTGATAAATGCAGAGCAGTCATCATTGGCATGTCTAATGCCAGACTTCCAAATGTATCGTCTGTCTCTCTCTCTCTCTCTGTCTCATCCACATGAGTCCATGTTCCCTGCTTGTATGTTGACTGATGTTAACTCCACGTCAGGCATTTGTCTAAGCCATCTGCAGCGGATGGATTGAACAGTTGACATCCTCTGGCAACAACAGTATGTAGATTACTCTCTCTGATTTTGTGGAAGAATGAATGAGGCACAGGCAGGCAATCTGTGGAGTGTGTCACACACAGAAGCCCCATGCCAGAATAATGTGATGGGAGGTGCATTAGTATCCATGTCTCATACACACATTGCCCCCCAAGGGCTTGTACGGATATATCCTAATAGCCAGAATGGCGCTTCACCAGTCTCAAACCATTCATTACACTGACAGAGACCTATAGGATTGGCACAGAGAAAGAAAGACAGGTGAGTTATGACCTTTAATCTTCATCTTGGATGGTAAGTTCTCCATCAGTTCTTAAAGGTGAACTGTGTAAATCTGCACCACTAGAATCACCAAACAGAAACATAAAAACAATGACAGCTTTCTAAAAGGTTTCTTGAACACTTCCCACACCTGCCATTGGTTGGACAAGCAAATAGTCCCACCCCAAAGCCATGCCATTGGTTGAGCCAATATTGCAACAGTATGTTGGGCTGTTCGGGATGCTTTAACCAGCAAACAAGCAGAGCAGTGTTTTGCTCATTGTTTAGCAATGCTTTTACATTGTAGTTTTCGTCATAGACAAGAACCATGAAATGGTATTAGGTGGACAAAAAATTGGAAATGCCCCTTAGTGCAAGATGAGACCAATATTTTGGTCCATTTTCCTGTAAGATAAAGACTTTTAAATGCGGATTTAAACTTTACACAGAAAAGGTTAGTAAGTGATTTTATCACAATAAAATCATTCTTACATGCATATTGTTTATGTCTTGTGACTATACTTTTTAAACTGTGAATATTTTCACATTTTTGGATTGGCCCCCATCACTTCCATTGTAAGTGCCTCACTGTAACCCAGATTTTTTTGGTAATAAACATCATGCCACAAATGCTGCTGATTGAGCTCAACTTGTATTAAACCCAGAATATTCTTTTAACTTCTTCAACATTCTACTGAATGCTAGGAGCGGTCGATGAGTGAATGAATTTGACACTGATTTTTTAGGTAATTGCATGCATAGGTGTGAGAAGTTTTCAAATCAACAATGGAATGATTGCGAGTTTGTGTTCATGCACGTCCTTACTGACATGTGGGTGTGTATCTGTTTGTGCATGATATTTTCCCATGGTTGAAATGGTTGGCAGGGTTGAGGAGGTGTCAACGACTATTCCCGTGGAAATAGGTGTCCATGTCATTTGTGTGTGTTTGTTTCTCTGATTTCCATGGCAGCAGCTGTGATTAGTAGCACTGCCTAATTAGTAGTGGTAAAAAAGTAGATGCCTGAGATACCATACATTCAATAATAATTTCAAAACATTTTGTGTTTATTCCCTACAAAGAGAGGATGAATGTGGAATGAATTTAAAAAGTGAAAAATTGATGCTAAGCTATTTCACTTATTAAAACACAATACAGGTTAATCTAACATAACCTGTCAAGAGCATATTTTACCTAAAAATCTAAAGAATTAAAAGATTATGGTGTTATTTTCATGATAAATAAGCCCCTATTTCTCCCTCCCCTACACCCTCACACACACAATTCTCATTTCCACAATGCACAAAAGCTTATCCTCAATAATGTAATGAAGAATAACAATAATATATTATTTAAATTTATTCTAATTCAAATGAAAAAATTAATTACAGTAATTTTTGCTGTAATATTTCATTAAGAAGAATGGGATATTAAGACAATAATATCAGGGCTGGAGCACAAAACCTTTTTCTAAACTTGGTCATATTTCCCCACAACATAAATAATTTTGAAATTATTTTCATGATAATTAAGCCCCACAGTACTCTATACCTTAATGCACAATATCTCATTCTCAACACTGTATTGCAGAAAATAAAATTATTTTTTTTAATTTTAAAGTAGACCTATTTATACATTATGAAAGTATTTGGTGTATACTATCTTTAATTTATGCTGATTTAATTAAAAAATAATTTAATTACAGTCATATGTACTGTATTATAGTATTGAGAATCTATTGAGAATCTCCATTAAAGTAATATTTCAGGTTCAGTGCTAATTAAGCTTAATCAGCCGCATTTGTGGCAAAATGTTGATTATCATAACAACAACAAAATCGAATAGTCCCTCCTTTAAAAAAAAAAAAAAAGAAAAGAAAAGAAAAACAAAAGAAGTCAAAATCGAGGTTACAGTGAGGCACTTACTATGGAAGTGAATGGGGCCAATTTTTGGAGGGTTTAAACAGAAATGTGAAGCTTATAATTTTACAAAAGCACTTACTTTAATTCTTCTGTCAAAACTTGTGTGTTATTTGAACTGTAAAGTTGTTTAAATTGTTGTTTTGGCAGGATTACAGGGTTTACGGCATTACGTAGTCATGGCAATGAAGTTGTAAAATTGGATATAACGTTGCAAAGAAAAGGTTAGTAAGTGATTTCATCACACTGAAATCATTTTAACACGCTACACGCATATTGTTTACATCTTGTGGCTTTATTTTTGAAACTGTGAGTATTTTAATGTTTACAAATTACAAATTTAATCTGTACGGAATGTTTACCCCATTGACTTTCATTGTAAGTGCCTCACTGTAATGCAGATTTTTGCTTTTTAACAAAAAGGAGGGACAAGTCTAAACTACTGTAATATTTGTGGTAATCAACATTATGCCACAAATGCTGTCGATTGAGCTTAACTTGATAATAAAACCCTTTTGAGTATCACAACTTGAATGCAGTGGTTCATTAGAGATTAAATCAGAGATTCAACAGATATCCGCACAGTTCTACTTAAGTCCTATACTTTAACCAAATAAAGACCCATTTTTTACTTTGTACAAGTTACCGTCAAATATCAATTGAAATCCTTTTCTTAGCAATAGTTCAGCCCTCTATCTGTTGGTAGTCCAGAAAATACAGTATTCCTATTCTCCTGCACTGGCTTTTGTAACATTGACCAATGTGAACCTTTAATGATCTCTAGCTTATGTGTTCACTGCTGATCAGTGACCCTAACCCCCATTGATTTCTGCTTGTACTCACCAGTGAGAACAGCAAATGACAGAGGCCTGGCATTCACCGAGCTAGTATTTGACCAACTGGGTAACACTTTATTTTGATGGTCCCCCTACAGATATTCAACTGACTATAATGACTTATCAACTGACTTGCTATAGCTAGTAAACAGTGTTTCAACAAACATTCAGTAGACTTTCAACAGCCTGTATAACAGCAAAATAACAGCTTATCAACTGACTTGCTATAGCTAGTAAACAGTGTATCAACAAACATTCAGTAGACTTTCAGTAGCCTGTATATAGATCTTTATTAATGACCTACTTACATTTCTTTGCTTAACTGCTCATTTTCTTATTTCACCTTTAGTTACCAAAAGTTTTCTGGAAATGCTCTGCTGACTGTTTGTTGCATATAAATTTCCTATCAGTACAGATTCACTTTACTTTAAGGTAGTATCAACTGTTCATCTATAGTTACCTAGGGACCATCAAATAAAGTGAGCATCTAAGGAATATGGCTACATGTCTCCTTTTTTGAAACAGACTATCAACAGATGGTAAATACCAATACTGATAATAACACACAGGAATAGCAGCACCACATTGCAACCAGCACATAGACTGTATGTAAAAGAAATATAAATGTTCAGAAGTCATTGTTTTGTCCAACAATTTTAATGAACTGATGTTCTCAACAATAATGTAAGTAGGTCATTAATAAATATCTATATACAGGCTTCTGAAAGTCTACTGAATGTTTTTTGAAACATTATTTACTAGCTATAGCAAGCCAGTTGATAAGTCACTTTTAGTCAGTTGAACATCTGTAGGGAGACCATCAAAATAAAGTGTTACCATGGATGGTCCAGACATCATATGTCAGAGTACTTTATTGTGCCTAAAATCTGTATTTTATTCTCCTTTACAGCTGTGCATGGTTTGGCACACTTCTGCTGTATGTTCAAGAATTCAGCACTAAAGCCGTCCGGCCAGTCAATTAAAGAATAGATTCCCTCAAATTAAATTCCAGTTAATAATGCAATACTCTTGACAGGCTCATACAGAGGGCATGACCAAAAATGCTCATAAATTTTTAAGTACTCAGAGCTCTTCTTCCACAAAGATGAATCACCTTAGTGGTCTCCTGTTTAATCTGTTGCTAGCCAATTCCCACTTGTGCAGTCCTTACAGAAATCAACAGATCACAGTGAAGAACAGATTTTATTATCAGAAGGGGGGTTGCTTAAAATGAACTCAGCAATTAGGACACACAAACATGAACATAATCACAGACACAAGTCTCCCTTTAAAGACCGCTACGTGCATGAATGAGAGACAGAAAAAGACAGAGATCTGGAAGCTGCTGTGGTAGGAGAGAGCTGCCAACTTAATTGCTTTAAGATGATGCTGCAAAGGCTGAATCTGAAGAAGAGTTTCTGTATTACTCTGTACAATGTTGTGCCTCTGCTGAATGTCTCAGAACGCTCCTTTATTGAAGTCAAGACTGAGTGCAAGCGAGACATTCAAGGTTCAGACATCATTCTTCTCAGATCTGAAAAGGTGCAGTTTTAGTAGCCTACTGTGAAGGATTTTTCTATGCCCTTGCAAATTATTTTTCATAACTGTCTATGCGTATTACATGTGCAGTGGTTGAGATTTTTTTTGTTGATCTCCAAAAGTATACAAGCAGAAATGTAGAGAGCTCTTCCTATCATTTGTAAGAGTTAGTTCAAAGAGATATTGTTTAATGTTCGTCAAAATCAGACTTTCATCTTTATGCTAAATAGTCTACTTAATACTAAACCATCTAATGCTGATTTTGTGGTTTCATAGGTTAGCTACTAGCTATTCTAGCACGAGCACAAATTTGAAAATCTCTTTTTGAACAGCCTTTCTTCCTAACTTTGAACAACCATTGATGCATTTAAAGAATAAAGTGATTGCCGACTGTCGCGCTTTCATTGGGTCCATTTATTATTATTTGTTTTTATTTTTTTTTTTATTTTTATTTTTTTTTATTTTTTACAAAATATCGCGGTACAAACGGCAAATTGCGAGGATGTGATTGCGTTCATCAAATACAGTCTAGTTACATGTTTTCCTCCTTCGCGCACTCTCTGAAACGCGCGCGCCACTTCAGCACCATGGAGAGCTCCAACGTCTTCATCGGAACGTTTCGCGAATTAACGCTTTCATTAGCTTAGGTCACACAAAATAATTTAAGCATTCATTAAGAAGCAATTTATAGTGTAAAAATTTAAAAACGCAATGTAAACTCGCTAATTTGTTTCTGTAAAAAAAAAAATAAAAAGCGACAATTGGGTCATCTAAACAAATAGGCTAATACAGACACCATGTGTTCTTGAAAACACTCTTCCTTCTGTCAAAAAATATGCACGTGTTATTTTATCGCTTAGAACGCGTTTCATGAGAACGCGCGTGTAGTTTAAATAGTAAATCTCAGTATCGATATATTATAGCCTAAGGTTGTGGAGGGGAAGCGCGCAACGTTGGTATTTTTGCAATTATGTCCTTTCACCTCATTCTTTTCAGTGGCGTTTGTATAGGCTGCTTTATGTGAATGGATTTGCGTCGAAAATTGCGCGCAACGAATGGCAAGGTGGCGCGCGCCGAGGATCGATCCCCATGTCTAGTTGTGTTCCGATTGGGCGAGTGGTGGAAATGTGTCGTGCATATGCTCGCCGTGGGCGGGAGTAGACATGTGTTTATAAAGCTCCATGGGGCGGAGACAGTATTTTAAAAGGTTGTCGAACGAGGTGGTCGCGTTATCGCCATCGCTTCACCCAAATGCGAGGTAGGGGAGGCGGGTCGCCCTCTGCCGTTTCGCGCTCTCACCTGTATGGATGACCACTACAACCTCATTGACTCGCCCTCAGCCAGTCACAGAGGGAACAACGCCGACAACCACGGATACTCGGAGACCGAGAAGGACATCATGACAGTTGTCGCCTGTGATAATATGCTGGAGGAGACCGCTGCGCTTCCCAGTCACCTGTCGCTGGATCGATACGAGCCGGATCACGAGTGTTGCGAGCGAGTGGTCATCAACATCTCGGGACTGCGCTTCGAGACCCAACTCAAAACTTTTAACCAGTTTCCGGACACGCTGCTGGGGGACCCGAAAAAGAGAATGCGCTACTTTGACCCGCTCAGAAACGAATATTTCTTCGACAGAAACCGACCGAGCTTCGATGCCATCCTATACTACTATCAGTCAGGCGGCCGTATTCGGAGACCAGTGAATGTTCCCATTGATATTTTCTCCGAGGAAATTCGATTCTATCAACTTGGCGAGGAGGCGATGGAGAAATTTCGCGAGGATGAGGGTTTCATCAAAGAAGAGGAGCGACCTTTGCCGAATCACGAATTTCAGAGACAGGTTTGGCTCTTGTTTGAGTACCCAGAGAGCTCAGGTCCTGCACGAGGCATCGCTATTGTGTCCGTTTTGGTCATTCTGATTTCCATTGTTATTTTCTGTCTGGAGACTTTGCCCGAGTTTAGGGACGACAGGGACCCGACCACTGTGTCGCCCATTGTGAATGGCACTGGCCCGTTTGTTTCCAGCCCTTTCACGGATCCTTTCTTTGTGATCGAGACACTTTGCATCATCTGGTTCTCCTTTGAACTGCTCGTCCGTTTTTTTGCGTGTCCCAGCAAGGCCACTTTTTCCAAAAACATCATGAACATCATTGATATCGTGGCCATTATCCCCTACTTTATCACTCTGGGCACGGAGTTGGCCGAGAGGCAAGGCAATGGACAGCAAGCCATGTCACTCGCCATCCTCCGCGTAATTCGTCTGGTGAGGGTCTTTCGCATCTTCAAGCTCTCCCGCCACTCCAAAGGCCTCCAAATTCTCGGACAGACCCTAAAAGCCAGCATGCGGGAGCTGGGACTTCTCATCTTCTTTCTCTTTATCGGCGTAATTTTGTTCTCCAGCGCCGTGTACTTTGCAGAGGCCGACGACCCGACGTCGAGTTTCAGCAGCATCCCAGATGCGTTCTGGTGGGCTGTGGTGACCATGACTACCGTGGGCTACGGAGACATGCACCCGGTAACCATCGGAGGCAAAATTGTCGGGTCTTTGTGCGCTATCGCCGGTGTATTGACAATTGCGCTGCCTGTACCGGTCATCGTTTCCAATTTCAATTACTTTTATCACCGGGAAACTGACGGGGAAGAGCACGCACAATACCTCCACGTTGGCAGCTGCCAACACATGAACTCCACGGAGGATCTCAAACGGACACAAAGCATGTCTTCCATCAGCAAATCGGAATATATGGTCATAGAGGAAGGAATAAATAGCGATTTCAAACAGCCAAACTACACAGACCAGAATAATCAAAACTGCGTGAATATTAAAAAGATCTTCACAGACGTGTAAATCATGTACAGTGACAATCAGGCCGACACATAATGTTTTACAATAACCACCACAAGCGCACCCTTTGAAATGCAAGGTAGTGCTTTGTTTTACACGTTACGGATAAGCCAGAATAGTTAGGCTCTTTTTTGGTCGAAAACGGTGCCAAACTCGCAACAATTCACATGTTGCATTTACAGAACAAATGATAAGGTTTAGGCCAGGGATTAAAATCATGCACCACAACTGCAAATATTGTGCTCCTAAATCTGCGTTTGTTATCAGTGTTAACATATAATCGTCAAAATACGTTAGTATTTTGTGACAAAGTGAAAAAACCTGTGTAAGTGAATAGCTTGCTCAGAGATTATGTGGTAATGTAATTTGTTGCATATATGGGGAACACTTTACTATAAGGTTAACATTAGTTTAACATGAACTAACAATGAACTCTACTTTTACAGAACATACTGATCTAATTTCAACATACTAATACATTTGTAAAATTAGAAGTTGTGTATGTTGACATTTGTAAATGCATTATAAACTAACCATGAACAGTTAAGTTAACAAGATTAATAAATGCTGAAAAAAGATATTATTCGTTGTTAGTTCATGATACCTAATGCATTTACTTATAGAACCTTATTGTAAAGTGTTGCCAATATAGGTGTATCTCAGTGCAAACTCCATTTGAACTCAGTGAATGTGGAAAAACCGATGCGTTGTTAATAATATAATCAAAATGTGTATGTCTACTGAATCTGAATTGCCTGTACCAATTGAAATCGGTCAATACTGAACGAAAGACAATAGAATATATCTTTACTTTGTGATCAAGTTAATCGGTGTGCACAAATGTAGTCATCTCCAGATTATGTAAAATCACGTTTAGCCTAAATATAGTAACTACGTTCCCTTAAAGTGAGACATCACAGTGGTTTTGTATTTGGAAAACAAGGAGAGATGCATATAAAAAGGTGGCTTGCATGGGGAAAACTAAGTTGGACTCATCGCCTCCATGGCATGGGAAAAACTAAGACGAGATCAGAGACTGAGAGACTGAGAGAGAGATCACGCCTTCATGTCAATGCCTTGTGATGCAGTCTCCATGGCGACCACAGTTTCCTGGGTAACCCCCGTTAATGTTACCTTGACATCCTCTCCCGTTGTCAGAGCAACGCTCCAGATGGTTCACAAAGCCTGACTGGCAAAATAGAGCGGGAGAATTGTGATTAAAAAAAAAATCTCAATTGGATTTTGCATCCTCGAACAAGTATTCCAAAAAAATATGTAAAACTGATTTTGCAAATATTTTGCATAACGCTGGGTTTGCAAACCATCAGAGCTGCAGTCCCACCCTGTTTCATATTTCCCTTTTAGTCATGCATTGGCTACAGATGACTGAATGCCTGGCATATGGAAAATTATTGATATTGACTGAACAGTTGATATTGACTATACAGTATGAATGGGATGATGCTGAATTTCAAAATTGGCATTATGCATGGCATGTGTGACTTGCACAAAGTAGGTTGTGGTGGATTGTTATTGTCGCCCATGGTTTGGCTAGCCTACTTTTCTTTTGTAACTCTCAAAGCGTGATTCTGTATAGGTCATTGGCTCAATCAAGCATTCCCTATTTGCTCTCCTGTGGTGAAGAAAACAGGACGCAAGGTGCAGCGCGAGCAGATTACCGGAGGTTTCACGCTGACACTCCCGTTGATGGGTGTGTGAGGCTGTGCGGCAGTGTGTCACATGCGTTCCAAGCTCTTAGTCAGAGAGAATGATTCTCAACCTGTAGAAGCGTGTGTTTTAGACACAGTCTTCCTCAACATGATCACACGGAAATCAACATGTTGCTTCTGATCCTGTACCCTGAAATCGACCTCAATCTGCCGAATTTCTGACAAGCGTCACAACCCATCAGACATTTTTGCATCAGATCAAACATGATCATCTTGTCATCATCGAAAGCATCTATTTCATACCACTACTTGGAATAAATTAGAGCAACCAGACAAGGCACATTTTGTATATTAACCTTTTTCGGTCCGTGCCTTTATTTTTAAGGAAAATATGTCATGTTTCTGATTTGTTCATGTTTCTGACTTTCATACCAATTCAGAGTTTTTTACATTTATTTATTTATTTATGTATTTATTTTAATGAAAATACATTTATCTTTCAATCATATCTAAATTTATCTTACTAGGTCCTAATGCCATCGATTCTACACATTTTGTATCAGTAGATTTGTAATGCTTCTATGATCTCGTGTAGCCAAATTTAAACAGGTTATTGCTGAATTGTTGCTTAGTGCTGCCATCATGTGCCCATTCAACAGAAAAAAAATATACTGCTCTGTTGACAAAATATACACAGTTTAAACCTTCAAAAACAAGTTTTAGGCCTCATCCATTTGGAAAATATATGTAAAAAAAAAAAAAAAAGTAGCTTGTTTTATATATATATATATACAGTATACTGTATGTATATATGTTGTCTGTATGTATATATATTTATATTCACATATACATTATACATACAGTGTGTGTGTGTGTGTGTGTGTGTGATATATATATATATATATATATATATATATATATATATATATATATAAATTACATAAATATATAATATACAGTATATCATTTGGCCACTGTGACAATTGCAGTATAAATTCTATTTTGTTCCAACTGTTTTATAGCCAAAAGATTGTATTTGTCTAATAAGTGTTATTGTAAATTCTGCTAGTTTAAAAATCAATTTAAATGTACTCGTGTATATATATATTTTTTTTATTTTTTTTTTAAATCAACCTTTCCTGCTAATCCACAAACATTTGGTCTCTCTAAAATATTTAGGCATCCCTGAAGGCTCAGAGGGATTAGTCTAGGATCAGCTGTGAAGGATAAGTTCTTATTAGAGTATGCGTGTCTGACTCTCATATTTTGTAGCTGTTATTTCTGTGGTGTAATCATAGAGAGCTTGCAAATCTTAGGCGTTGAGGCTTGCCTGACACCTCTCAGAACTCAAGTTGGCATCTTTATCCTTCTTGCAATCAGAGCTGTGAAACTCATAGGTCCATTCTTGTTTCAAAAGTGCTAATAACAAAGATTTATTTCTGGTGCATGGGACCATTCCTGATTTTTTTATATTGTGTTCTATTTTTCTTTCATCAAGGAGCAAGGAACTTTATCTACTGGAATTCTGGAGTTTGCTGATTGTGGATATTAGCCTATAAGACAAATCCAAACAAGCGTGTGATGTTCTCCTCCAAACTATTAAAGCAACAGGATTAAAAAGGTAAACCTCATATTATTTGCCACACATTATTGCTGTGTACAAAATTGCAACTAGGACCATGTCCAAATATGCTTACTTCCTAGTATGCCACATATAGCCTAAATAGTCAAATGTCATATGCCAAATGCAGATGAGTAGGGGAGAACAGGGCACAAACTAACGCAGGGCTAGTTGTATCACACGTTTTAAAAGTTTCCACACACACTGGTAAGACGAAACTTCATTTGTTTACTTGTTCAATACCAATACTGTGTGGAGATTAAAAATTGCTGCAAAATTAAAGCAAAAAACGTTGGAAGATATTGCAAAAAGTTAGCAAGAGTACAATTTTACATGAAAGTTAATGTTTGTTTGTTTGTTTTTGTTTTTTGTTGTTTTTTTAAACGAGGCAAACTTGGTGTAATTTTAAACTCCAATCTGTTAGTTTGCATCGCGCAGTCTTTTAATTTTTAGCTTGCCAGCAAAAGTGACGAGCCAGGTTTAAATCCCAGTTACACTTTTGGAACACGTTGTAACACTGTGTTAGTCAGAATATGTAATTGACATAATTCCCTCGTGTGTGTGTGTGTGTGTGTGGGTGTGTGGGTGGGTTTCAGTGGTTTACAAGGACATTTTTTTTAGGTTACAATCTGGTAATTACAAGGGTATCATGCTATAAATTTGGTTTATGAGGACTTTTCTAGTGTCCCCATAATTCAAATTGCTTAAAAAACATACTAAATGATTTTTCTTTTTTGAAAATGTAAAATGCAGAAAGCTTTTTGTGAGGGTTAGGTTTAGGGGTAGGGTTAGGGTATAGAATCTATAGTTCGTACAGAATAAAAATCATTATGTCTATGGAGAGTCCTCATAAGGATAGCCGCACCAACATGTGTGTTTGTGTGTGTGTTTGTGTGTGTTGTGTTGTGTCATCAATCCATGCATTATTTCTGCCAGAGCTGTCAAGCGTCAAAATTATTGCTATATTATATATGACAAAGTTAATAAATTGCTTCTGTTGAATTTTTTTTTTTTTTTTTTTTTATATATGTTTTAATTAGATCAGAGATAGTTGTTAGAGTTGTCATATGGTCATGTTACAATGTGCCCCTCACCTGTTACAACATGCCCCACCTATTGGGCACATTGTAAAATTTCACTTTCCTTCTTTCCAGGTAGATGGCGAAACTTAAAAAAAAAAAAAAAGTGTTAGTTTGTGCCCCGCTCTCCCCTAGAGCTGAAGATAACTCACTGTGTGACGCAGAAATAGAGATTAGGGACAATAACACTGAAACTCTTTTAAATTTCATTGCTTTTTACACCATTATACATAATAATAGAAAAGATAGAGTGCACAGAGATGGAAACTTCAAACTTAACTAAACCTGCATCCTCACAGGAGCAACAAATTGATTAGTTGGCATGAGATGTATTGTGATGAATGAAACATACTATGGGTCATATTGATTTTAGATAATGCAGATGAAATGCCTTTTGCTCTGTAGATCAAGGCGAAGTGTTTCCTTTTTCAGCCTTAAAGGGATAGTTCACCCAAAAATTTAAATTGTGTCATCATTTACTCACTCTCGTGATGTTCCAAACACATTTGACTTTCTTTTTGTACAGGGAACACAAAAAGCGATGTTAGGTAAAATGTTAGCCTCAGTCACCATTCACTTTAATTAAATGGAAAAAAGTGAAAAGTGACTGAGGCTAACTTTCTGCCTTATATCTCCTTTTGTGCTCCATGGTATAAAGTAAGTCATATGGGTTTGGATCAACATGAAGGTGAGTAAATGATGACAGAAGTTTCATTTTTAGAAGAACTATCCCTTTAAGGTAAATGAATATGTAAATAAGATTATTTTGCCAGCAAGAAAGATTAGCTCTGGCATGACATTAATAATATATATATATATATATATGTAGCATTTTTTATGGGAATATTTAGCAAGTTTACATTGTCATTTATGCATTTTGCAGATGCTTTTATCCATTATGACTTACATTGCATTCAAGGTTTGGGAATCGAACCCATCACCCTGGTGTTACTAGCGATATGCTCTACCAGTTGAACTGCAGGCGAACCCCGTTATGGACAACATTATGTACAGGTTATAGCATAAATTTCTTACAGAGGCATGTGAGATTGATGCTGGAACCAATTCCGGATCCAGCTTGTTCCAGCACAAATTAAGCCCTGCAAGTGCATGATTTTGCAACTTAAATTTTCTTATAATATGCACACATGTGTGAATTTCTACACTTGCTCTAAAGTTTTCAGTTTACTTTAACCCAGAGGGCCACGGTAAATAGAGTGCATTCTTTTGTGTTTGTGCTTTAATAACTTCTCTTTGATTTGGAAAGCTTTTGCCTTTGTTGGGTTAGTGGAGCAATTTACTGCAGTATTAATTCGAGCTGCGTATGTGTGTTTGTGCCCACAATGTGTTAATAATCTCCTCTTGTCATCTCATACTTACTCTGAGTGATATAACTGTTCTATGATTGTCACCAGAGGTGCTGTGTCTGCTGCACTTCATTAATTAGCCACAGACAGAGGTAGACTCAAAGAGAGAGAGAGAGACACTATAATGCAGAGCCATGATCAAGTAGGCGGTATATAGTCTAAAAGTCTTTCACCCTGAAAGATGTGTTTCCCTCTTACTTGAGTGTTTGAGTAAACTGCCTCATTTCATTTGTCATGTCGCAACTGCATAATATGTTTATGTGCATATCAGTGTGACTGAATGCATTTGTTGTCTCTGCAGGCATCGGGGGAGATCCACGCAGTGCCTAGGACTGACAACCATTCGAGATGGAGGCCATTAACATTTTTGCTACCAAAACAGAACTAGACTTACCTTCAAACGAATAGAAGATGCCTGCATATCTTTCTGTCACATCATCTTTATGTGCCCCTGAATGACAACGAACCACAACACTTAAGAAGTGGCCTTTTTTTAGTAAACTCTGCAGGAGCAAATCTAATAAGAAGAAAGCAATATGAAAAGAGCTGGACTGTTGGACATGAGCCGATCATCTGTGATCTCAACTACTGCCCTCTGCTATCTGGCAGATTTTAGTCAGACCATTTTTCTGGTGTACATCATGTGTTTACAGTTTAGCTGTTGTTGTGCCAGATGTGAAAACGAAATCTTTCTTGCTCTTTGACCATATAAAAAGTCTGAAGATTTTATTTGTCTCATTGGAGTTCTTGATGAATGTGCATGTTCATTTAATCATGATGCTACGAGTGAACTTGCCTTCTATAACAATTCCTCTAGTATCCCTCTTAAAGGAATAGTTTGCCCAGTAATGAAAATTACGTGAATTACTCACCATCATGTCATTCCAAACCCATACGACTTTCTTCTGTACATCACAAATAGAGAAATTTTGAAGAATGTTCCACACTGCTCTTTTCCATACGACACAAAAAGCGTGATAAAAGTGTCTTCTGAAGCAATATGATAGCTTTATGTGAGTGTAACGGGATCCACCTGTTACATGATAGCTGTGTGGTATGTGTAAACCTCACGCCCGTTTTACATCGCAAGCATGATCGGCACGTGAGCAGAGCATATTTTTTCCCCATCCATAATAACAGCTTAGAGCATTCACATTGGAAGCGTCAGCAGCGTGTCAGAGCGTAGCGTGAGTGTTGCGTGAGCTGCAGTGCAGCAGGGATTTCGGCTGTGAGTCAATTTTTGCAGCGCCGCTCGTGTTCAATCAAAATGACCATGCACTGTTGATGGATAAAATGAATATGATTTGACAAACAA
The DNA here is from genome assembly GCF_019703515.2 of Myxocyprinus asiaticus. Classification (NCBI taxonomy): domain Eukaryota; kingdom Metazoa; phylum Chordata; class Actinopteri; order Cypriniformes; family Catostomidae; genus Myxocyprinus; species Myxocyprinus asiaticus. Next base: position 44,356,272 of record NC_059355.1, read on the forward strand.
AAAAAGTACACAATGCACAGAATTAGCCTATATTAGTAGTCTAGTGTGTATGTATGCTGTATGAATTAGAGCACATCTGAAAAACAAAGAAAAAGAAAAAAAGAATTTCCAGGAGATTTAACCATTTAAAATATTTTAATTATAGATCTTAATCAGAAATAGAGTTTATCATTTAAAACTACAGTAAACTACAATTTATAAGCCTGAAAATATGGGACAAAAAAACTGTATGTACTATTAAACATAGAACAGGTCTATAGGCTTCAGCAATACCCAATCACAGCCGAGTTTGCTTTCACTTGTAAACAAATGCATGTGACAGACCGTGACATCAGTACATTTAGAACTTACCACATTCATGTTTAACAATGGATGATACAAGATTGATTGTGGAGGTGGTGAAGCACAAAGTGTTCTATTGTTTACCTTTTAGATGCAAATGTGGTCCTCCTCCTCATGTAAATAAGATTTCACGATGATCAAGTTTGTAATACTTATCATGACCCACTCCTGATAACCATTTTATAAGTTGTGGTTTTTATTAAAATAAATACTCACCATAGTAACATAGAAATCACAGTATTTTTCTGTATAGAGCCGCTGCTGTGACGCTATAAAAACGCTTCCAGTGTGAAAGCCCTGTTGAGTCTGCAGCTGCAGTTACGCTGTAGTTAAGCTGACGCTATGCTCACGTCTCGCTCAAGTTTGCGATGTGAAACAGGCATCACTCGCCTGACCTCAAGATGCGCACTAGCGACTGATGCTAGGGGCTGAAGCCTTTAGCCTCCTCATTAGCACGCCTGCCTCCCATGCCGCAGACGCCAGTTCGAATCCTCCTCGGAGCAGGTCCAGCAGGACCGGTTACATGAGGAACACTCCAAAATATAATTTATTATTTACTAAAATCTTGCCAAAATCTTGCCCTCTGTTGTACCTCTCAAATCTCATTTGTGTTTTCACGTATTCAAAATTGGCACATCCCGTTCAGTTAGAATAGAGAATGGCATTTAGCATCATTGACAATACTAATTTTGTGGTTACTGTTGTTTTTACTACAAATATATTACCATGGTTAAAGCATAATTATTCATAATTTTTGTAAGGTAATGCCACCCTAATTACATAACATTATATCATCCGATTGTCATATTTCTAAAATTACTCTCTTCCTTTAATTGCTTCAATGTATTTGGCTACCTTGTGTTAGTAGCTTGTAGTGTAGCTAACTACTTTTTTTAAAAGAGTAGCACGACTGTAGTTTAGCTACTTTAAGTTATGAGTAGCTTATAGCTTCATGAGAAGATTTTAAAGTAGCTTCGCCAACACTGGTGAGTACTAGAATATGATTTGACAGTTAAAGCAGAGGGGAAGATTGTGAGTTATTATTATTTTCTGCGCATTCTGCCCATTCTCGCCACAGTTGGGTCCAGTGTAGAGGTCTGCATCAAAGCTCAAACCCTGCCCGTTAAGAACACAATGATCCAACATGATCCAAATGATACAGTACATTTCGGAACTAAACCCAACTGAAACCTGAAATAGCTCACTTTTTTTATTTTCTCTCTGAGCGAAGAAACCCAGTCGCACAGATAAAATTTCACACAGGCTCAGAGGAGGAGATGATGAAATGAATGTTAAAAATGTATATTTAGAATAACAACTTTTCATTAATTACAAACCAGAACACAACACAAACCCAAAGTAAAACATGAAAAACTGACTCTAACCCATCCAGAAGCCCACCAGGTCCTGTCGGATATTCCAGAGCTCAATTCCAAATTCTAGATCCACTCCATTTCATTTCTCATGCATTATTTGAATATTCATTATTTTATCTTGCACTATTTAAATATCTAAGCTCATTAATGAAGCATTGGACAACTGTTGAAGATAAATGATTTCTTATTTATCTTCTTGATAAGCAAGAGAGTGCTATTCAGTTGCAATTCGGCCCCTAAAGAGTCACTGATTGAGTCTACCAGTTTAAAATCTACAGTAGTCCCATATGGTTGGGATTTTGCCAATACAATCCACAGAGCATCAGAGTGTCATGATCTCTATATATTTCATATGACACAGAGAACATATTCTGCTTTACACACATCACTTCATGGTGCACAATGTTGTTAATAAATGCTGTACTATTGTTTGATCTAAAGGTGCAGTAATAGTATTCTCAATATTTCAAACCGATGTCTTCAACTAAATAAACGTGTTAGTGGTGCTTGCTAATCAAGCATCACAATTACTATTGCTCATATTTAGAACAACCTAGCAACCCCATAGCAATGCTCCAGCAACATTCAGGACACAATAACAACCGCATAGCATTAGCAACATGCTAATTACCACTCAGAGCATCTTAGCAAACACAGACAATGCTCTAACAACCACTCGGAACACCCTAGCATCCACATGGCAACACCCTAGCAACCACTCAGAACACCCTAACAACCGCATAGCAACATGCTTGCAATCATTCAGAGTACCTTGTCAACTACATAGCTACACCCTGGCAACCATCCACAGCACTATAGCATCGTTGCAGTGACATTTGCATGGGAAACACCACTCATATTTTCTTCAGAAAATGTAAAATCTAGATATCCTAAATATTACAAATTATAGTTTCCTCTATTTATGTGCTAAGAAAGAGTTAGCAAGATAGCAGTCCATTTGTGTAATCATTTTATGTCCAGACATAGGTTTTCTTTAACATTTTGATGAATGTACAAAGAGCTCAGCAGGTGTATTCCCAATAGTTCCCAATGTGTGTGTGTAATAAGGGAGTCCTTCGCTGCTTGAGCATAACAGCTGAGCCCCTGCGCCCGTCCAGACGTGTTATTTGTGTGTGTTTTGTGCACACATGCAGGACTGTCCTCCTAAAGCTGTACCATGAAAGCTGGGGTCTTCCCCCTCTCTCTATCTCTCCAGCTCTGCCATGCACATCCCAGAATAGTGTCATTCTAGGACTGCAGTAAATCTCCCTGACAGGCCATTAAACCACTGGAGATTGGCCTATACGATAACCACTTTAGGTATAAAGACTCTGAGACATTAATACTCCCTCTGGGCATTTAAAAGAGTCATGTTTACACCATAATTTGACTGTTATCTTATTTCAAGCCTGTTATCATTATTTTATGGTTCATAAACTAAGCAGCATATTACTGCTTAGGTGGCTATAATCTCGCTCCAACACTGTGAATGTCACACAAACTTGTCCTGGTCATATGTCACCCCAAAAAATGAATAAATAAATAATGTTTTAAATAAATAAAATGAAGCCTTGTTTTAGGATTAAGTACATTTCCATCAAAATTATCATTACTGTAATATGTCCGGACATTTTACTTTTGAGTAATTGTTCTCAATGGTGATTCTCATTAGATTGTCTTTACTCTAATACAGTATTTTTACATAAAAAATACTGTGAAATAATGCTTTTTAAATTTTAAATTAACATACATTAAATGCAGTACAATTGCTAACATGATTTATAAAAACTTGCCAGTAATTAATAGAGAATTTGTTTTATTTTTACGGTAATGAGAATAATAATTTTTTTAAATTACGGTAATGAGAAGAATTGAAAAGGGTTGAGATTATCATGAAAATAATGTCACAATGACAAAAATCTTAATGATCCAAAAAAATCCTTCATTTTCTATATGCAAAATATCAAAATAGTCTCATGACAAATTATGAGTAATACAGTAATTCATGAACATGGCGAAATTGTAAGATATTGTATGACTTGGCTTGTATGAAAAGGTATGACATTTTTCACAAGGTGACTAACCAATCAACAAACAGAATTTCAAATCAATACAATACAGGCATCACATTTTAGCTAACCACCAATCCAACAATTTATTTTAAGAAAGGAAACATAAAATTAGGTTACTCATTACATATTTAATTCTGCAGTACAAATGACTGTTTTATGTCGATAATCTTTAATACTCTTCCCTTGTCTTGTTCCAAACCCCGATGTTTTCTTTCTTCTGTTGCACACAAAAGTTATACTCCTATTAAAATCATTGTTAGGTGATTGGAGTTTGGGTTAGGGGTTAATCTTAGGAAAAATCGTAATAATGTTTTTGTGTGTGTGTGTGTGTTTGTTTGTTTTTTTTGTTTTTGTTTTTTTCACTATGGGAGAAAAAGATTTATTTTTTTGTACATGCCAACTTGATACAAATTTATTATACAAATTCATTTGTCACGAGACCGGGTTAAAAAAATACTGTTTCTAATATTTATTTATTTATTTATTTATTTATTTTTCTGACATTGAGATGAAACATGGACATGTTTTTAAAAGGGTTTCATGAGATACATCCTACTAAACTCACTCTGGTGGTTAGACCTTTGGTCTCAGGTTAATATTATCTTCCTCTACATAAAGTCCCTTATTATGGTGCTACATCAAAGAGACATTTCTTTTGTTATCGTGGAATTTCATACTCAGTGGTGTCACGAACAGTTGTATTTATGGTTGGAAATGGAGTGTGAAATTGAAGGGAGACTCCAGCAGAACATTAGAGGGAACTGCCACTGATGACACACTGAGAGAACACAGTGCAATGGCGTCATGATCTATGGGACACAAAGATAAAAGAAGAGAAAAACTTTACTGGAAATAAAAAGGTTGCAGTATTTGTGGTACCACAGGAACAAAAGGTCAGTGCTGACCAATCAGATCAATCAATGATCCAATTTTTCTCTGAAATCAGAAGTGTTCTAAGATTTGTAACGGAAGCCTGTTTTCATTTTCCAGTCTACAGTGTTTTCAGTCGCATCGGCATGTTTTTAGCCGATAACGTGATGTTTAGCGTATACATTTTTTATTAAATGGCCAAATATAGAAACATGTGGCTCTATAGTGCAGATACTTTGCAGAGTCACAAAAAATGTTTTTTGATAGTGTCTCTCATGTGAAAGTTTAGGGAGTGGGTAGATGATATGAAGCGATGGCCAAAGGTTAATGATATCAATGCAACTAACTACTTTGAGTTATGACAGCCAACAGCTGCACAAGTTGATCCTAACCCTAACCCTACCCTAACCTATGATCACAAGGGAAGTCGGCATGTTGTTTCCGAGAGTTCCAGTACCGTAGTGTGGTAGAGCTCCATCTAATTCTTCTATTTCTTTGCACAACCGTGAATTGTGAGCATGAGTTGAACTTGAGTAACATCCAGTAGTCCAGTTACTTCTTTTAAGAATGTTAAATAAAACAAAAATTAACTAGAGAGAATGTTACACAGTCAAAAAACTGTCTTGCTCCAAGCTCACATCGTCAAATTAAAGGTCTTAGGGATATGACGTCACTAACATTATGCAACATTATGGAGCTTTCATTAATGTAACAGAAATAAACAGTTCGAAATATTCAAATATTATATTAAGTCAAGTAATTTTTATTTGTATAGCACTTTTCACAACACACATCGTTTCAAAGCAGCTTTACAGGAAATCATGCATTTACAAAAAAAAATAAAAAATATGAAACTGTATTATCTATAATGTCTTACAGTGATCTTTGTGTAGTTTGATTAAATATGATTGTAAAATGTGTATAGAAATTAAATAACAAAATAATAATTGTATTTAGAACCCCTGTGAGCAAACCGAAGGTGACTGTGGCAAGAAACACAAAACTCCATAAGATGATGGTTAATGGAGAAAAATAACACTGGGAGAAACCAGGCTCACTGTGGGGGCCTGTTCCCCTCTGGCTAAACAACATGAAGGTAATGCCAATATTAATTATTTATGTGCAGTGCAAGTCATGGTTTTAAATTTGTAAATTAAGTAAGCGTTAAGGTCCAGTGTTTTAAAAATAAAATATTTTTTATGAACTTTAAGATTAATGACTAATGTCTTTGAATTCCATCCTGGATTAACTGCAGAAGTTCACATAGATGCATTGTCCTTTGTTAGTTGACTGATGAAGGCTTTTCTTGGCAATTAAATGATAGTCTATGTATTCCATTTCAAGAGTGTAGTCCATCAATAAACAAAGGTGATGCAGGCAGAGATCAATTATGAGGTGGGGTCCATCCTAAATCCAAGGTTCAGGCAGTGGTATATGAAGTATCCGATGTCTTACAGTTGGAGTTGGCATCAGTTCATCATCTGAAGTCAAAAAACTGAAGTGATGTCTGGCTAGAACCAGCTGTAGTTTGTTGTCATCTCTCAGCAACATGTAGCAGTGGAGTCCGACACCAAGCAGGAATGGAGCTGGATCTGGCAGGCTCTGGTAACCTCGGGATGTATATCGAAATAGAATAATATTAGTGTAGATGCCATTCAATTTTATGCAGAGTTATAGATCATGAAGGATGTTTCTGGTTCCGGCAGACCTAACTAAAGCAGCCTAATTGTGAGTTGATGGAAAAATTAGGTGTATGCCTGGCTAAATAGATGAGTCTTTAGTCTAGACTTAAACTGAGTTAGTGTTTCTGCATCATGAACAGTGTTAGGGAGGCTATTCCATAGTTTAGGAGCCAAATGTGAAAAGGATCTACGTCCTTTTGTGGATTTTGATATTCTTGGAATTATTAACAAGCCAGAATTTTATGATCATAATGAACGTGATGGAATATAGCATGTCAGAAGGTCGCTTAAGTACTGCAGAGCTAGACTATTAAAAGCTTTGTATGTAGTTAACAGAATTTTCAAATTAATACGAAATTTAACAGGTAGCCAATGTAACAACGATAAAATTGGGCTAATATGATCATATTTCTTGGTTCTAGTCAGCACTCTGGCAGCTGCATTTTGAACCAATTGTTTATTTATTTATTTATTTTTATTGAACTTACTGGACATCCTGCCAGTAATTACAATAAATTAGTCTTGAGGTTATGAACGCATGAATACATTTTTTGGCATCAGCAACAGAGAGCCTGTGTCATAATTTAGCAATATTTCTCAGGTGGAAGAATGCTGTTCTACAAACATTGTAAATTTGATTCTCAAAGTACATACTGGTATCAGATATAACACCTAAGTTCTTTACAGAAGAAGATGACATAACAGTACATCCATCGAGAGTCAAATTATATTTTAGCGGCTTATTTTTAGAGGTTTTTGGTCCAATCATTAGTACCTCTGTTTTGTCGGAATTGAGTAGAAGGAAATTTCTGGCTATCTAATCTTTGATTTCATTGATACACTCTGCTAATTTGGAGAATTGTGAAATTTCATTGGGTTTAGAAGAAAAATAAAGTTGGGTATCATCGGCATAACAGTGTAAACTTATTCCATGATTCTTGATAATATCTCCCTGGTGAAGCATGTATAAGAAGAAAAGCAGAGGTCCTAAAACTGATCCCTGTGCCACTCTTAAATTTTGTTTGATTTGACAATTCCTCGTTTACACATACAAAGTGGTAGTGGTCTGATAAATAGGACCTAATCCATGCTAATGCAAGTCCACTAATGCCAACATAATTCTCCAGCCTATTCAAGAGAATGTCGTGATCTATCGTGTCGAAGGCAGCACTAAGATCTAAAAGCACTAGAAGAGAAATGCAGCTGTGATCAGATGATAAGAGCAAGTAATTTGTAACTCTGATAAACGCAGTCTCTGTACAGTGATGGGGCCTAAATCCTGACTGAAATTGTTCATATATTCCATTTCTCTGTAGAAATGAACATAGTTGGGAGGACACTACATTTTTTAGTATTTTCAACATAAATGGTAGGTTTGAAATCGGTCTGTAATTAGCCAATTCTCTAGGATCAAGCTGTGGATTCTTAATAAGCGGTCTGATAACTGCCATTTTAAAGTGTGTCCTAAGGGTAGCAAGGAGTTAATAATATTAAGAAGAGGTTCTGAGATTACTGGGAATATATCTTTTAAGAACTTAGTTGGTATTGGATCCAACATACATGTTGTGGCTTTTGATTTTTTGATAAGTTTTGTTAGCTCTTTATGACCTATGACAGCGAAGGATTGAAGTTGCTAGTGAGCAAAATTATGAGACACTGTTTTCTGAGGTGCTGTGACAGTTGATTGCATTGTTCCAATTTTATTTCTGATTATTTCAATTTTATCAGTAAAGAAATTCATGAAGTCATTATTATTGCGCTGCGATGGAATATCTGGTTCAGTCGATGATTTATTCCTAACCAATTCAGCCACAGTACTGAATAAACACCTAGGATTGTTGTGGTTATTTTCTATGAGTTTGCTAAAATATGCTGACCTGGCAGCTTTTAGTGCCTGTCTGTAGCTACAGTCACTATCCTTCCATGCACCGCGAAATACCTCTAATTTTGAATTCTTTCACTTGCGCTCCATTTTCCAAGCTGCTCTCTTGAGAGCATGAGTGTGACCATTTTACCACGGTGCGAGGCTTTTTTCTTTAATTTTCTTTAATCGAAGGGGGGCAACACTATCAGGAGTGCTAGCGAAGACTGTATTTATATTTTCTGTTATTTCATCAAGTTCTTCTAGACTTTTTGGCTTACTGAATATGTGAAACAATTCTGGAAGATTATTAGTGAAGCTAATATCTAGCGTATGATTATGGCAATGAGTTGGTCCTGTCACATTTTGTCTGACTCCAAGGGAGTTGAGAATATCAATAAATGTTAATCCCAATGTGTCATTTTCATTATCTATGTGAATGTTGAAGTCACCAACAATTAAAGCTCTATTTACATTAACTACTAGATCAGATAGAAAATTTGCAAATTCATCAAGAAAACCAGAGTATGGCCCAGGTGATCTATACACTGTAGCAAGGGCAAAAGATGACAGAGATTTTTTTATTTATATCTGATGGTGTCATGTTAAGCATTATTAGTTCAAAAGACTTAAACATATATCCTGTCCTTTGAGTAACACCAAAAACTTCACTGTAAATTGTAGCAACACCTCCTCCTCGACCCTTCAGACAAGGCTCATTTTTATAACAATAACCTGAGGGAGTAGTTTCAATTAAACTAATATATTCACCAGGTTTAATCCAGGTTTCAGTCAAACAGATCGCATCCAAACTATGATCTGTGATTTCATTTACAATTAGTGCTTTGGAAGAAAGAGGTCTAATGTTTAGTAGCCCTACCTTTATATGATGTTTATCTTCAATTTTTTTGTTTTTTTCAAGTTTGACCTTACTCAAATATTTTCTGAATGACTTAGTGGGAGTTTTGTTTTTGTTAGTTCAGGGAACAGACACAGTCTCTATGTGATATCTAAGTGATACTGTCTCTATATGTTGCAGTTTATGTGAGCTGTGTGGCATCTCAAGGCAGATTGCAGACATTCGGATTAACCAGTTTGTCTGCTTCCTGACCTGGGCCCCAGTTAGTCATATACTACCATTAAGACTATGAGCCAAATTACTAGAGAGGAGAGCGGTCCATCTCTTTTTAGCAGGCCAGGTCTACCCCAAAAACTCTTCCAATTATCTATAAATCCTATACTATTCTCCAGACACCACTCAGACATCCAGCCATTCAGTGACACTAATCTACTATAAACCTCATCACCACGACAAGTAGGGAGGGGGCCAGAGCATATTACAGTGTCTGTCATAGTTTTTGCATGTTCATACTCCTCTTTAACGTTATCTCTTGTGATCTCCGACTGGCGAAGCCGGACATCGTTAGTGCTGACATAATAACAATTTTAGAAAATCTACATTTAGCATTAGCCAGCACTTGTAAATTAGATCTGATGTCAGACGCCCGAGCCCCTGGAATGCATTTAACAATAGTGGCTGGAGTCTCTGTTTCCACGTCCCTTACAATAGAATCACCAATTATTAGGGCACTTTCAACATGATTCTCTGTGGGTGCATCACTGAGTGGGGAGAATCGATTAGAAACTCTAACAGGAATGGGAGAGTGGTGTCGCTTTGCTGAGCGAGTATGCTGCCGAGACGTCACCCAAACGCCCTGGTTTGTGTTCACTTGTTTACCCAACAGCTATTGCAAACATATAATTAAATTGGAATCACAGTTTCAAGGATAGAATTCTTACAATTTTTCTAATTTAAGACAATCTAGTCTTATGAAACCACCATACAAAACCACTGTTAGAGAAAACAAGCAATTATGCAATTGAACTTTTAACATTATAGTTAATGAAATATGTGAGAACTAGCCCTGGTCTCCACTACATACGTCTTTATCATTATTTGTAATAATAGATTATTATGCATAATTACATCATTTTCTAGTATGAGGATGGCCATTCAAATGCTGAGTCATGGCTCTTTCTCTCCACTGCATTTGTGAATCACTTAGAAAAGCCTGAAGGCATGACATCACATCTGTGTCTCAGTGATCCCTCAGTCTGTGTGATGTCGTCACAGCACTCATACCCTCTGCACTGCCTGTGGAGCGGCTCAAGGTGCCTGTCGCCATAGTAACAAGAGGAGCACCATCCAATGACTGCAGAATGTAGCAGTGGAGACTGTATCTATATACCTTGGCTTTTCAAAATACAGTTCTAATCAGAAATGAGTGTTCTGAGTGACTGAAGATCATATGAATGTTATTTTAAGGTGATATCATACTAGATCAGACATATTCTATCAGATCAGCCTATTTACATAGAATTTGTTTCTCTTCTTTTTGTCCCCATAGGTAAGGTAAACCTGACAATCGATTAATAAATAAACCAAATATGTGTTTGTTCTTTATTCAAAAAAATGCAAAAAAGGTTTCTTTTGGGGTAGGGTTAGGATGTACGTTAGTGTTATTCTATTGTAATTGTAATTAGCCTTATATAAAAACAACAGAAATCTAAGGTATCCCCATTTAGAGAAGTAAACATTTGTTTTTGTGTGTTGCATGTTAGAATGTATCTGCTGCAGTAAGTGACCTTGAACAGCTTCATGATCTTGGCTTCATGCCACTGTCTGCTGCTTCCTGGCTCAAAGTCAAACAGTGCTTAACAAATCTACAATCAAGACATTATAATGCTGATGTACAAGGCAAATTAAGCCAAACTGATTTTTTGATTTGGAGCTGGAAAACAAGTAGGTATTTACATGCAAAATCTATAAAACAAAGAAAAGTGTTGCATAACAATCAGTCGACCCATATTTTACTGATCCCTGTTTTGATAGAGCCAAATTAGTCATAAAAATCAGTGACAACAAATTTGGATGTACTTTGTTAAAGGGATTGTTCACTCAAAATGAAAATTCTGTCATCATTTACTCACCTTCATGCATGCTCCAAACCCATATGAAATTCTACGTTCTGTAGAACACAAAAGGAGATGTCTGGTAGAATGTTAGCCTCAGTCACCATTCACTTTCATTGTATGAAAAAAAGTGCAATGTAAACATTCTTCAACATTTCTTCTAAAAATTTAACAGAAGAAAAAAGTAATACATATTTGAAAAGACATGAGGATAAATCAAGACAGAATTCTCATTTTTGTGTGAATTGTAAATCGAAATGCTTTTCTCTACTACAAAGATAATAGTCAGCTTCATCAAATCGTTTTTCCCTCCATTACTCCATGGAAGATCAGAGCATGACTAGATTGTGAATCTGTCTCCACTCCGGTCCCCTCCTATTCCTTACTTCAATGCACCACTGCAGACAGGATTTCGGGCACAGGACAATCTTAATGACCTTAAAAGGTTTTCCTTACTAATACTATTAAATTGACTTAACTACCATACATTGACCACATTCTCCCTTGTGACTTAACTTGTATACTTGTGTGACCATGAGTGTTTTTCCAGATTGACCCAGGATCAATAGGGCTTGGCTCATGCTTCGGTTTTCTCTTTTTGGCCAGTCGTAAATACACATGTCACGCAAATATTGAATTACACTAACCTTTCTGTTTTAATTAGAGAGTGTGAGCTAGTACAAGGTGAAGTACATGGACACTCCTTTGCATTGGCATTTCTCTTGAATAATGGCTTGGATGTCAGATATTAAAGGCATGCACATGTGTGCATGATTGGCATGCAAGCTTTGGCTATAAAACTAACTGAAGGAGCCTGTCACAATCCCCTCTAAGTCCCTATTTGTTTTCAAAACCATTCACTGAAAGCACAGGGGATCTGATGAGCATAGCATATTTACATTCTAACAAATGAGCTAAGAAATCTAAGAATACCAAAGAAAACATGATAATAATGAATTTTTGACCAGATTTAGATATATAAAATATGGCATGAAACTAATTTAAATGGATTAATCAATGTCTTAAAGGAATAATTCACCCAAATATAAAATTCTGTCATCATTTATTCACCATGTTATCCAATTTGTGACCAACTCTAGTGGAACTATCGTGACTCACTGGTTATATTGGCAGTGAGCATTTAGGGACTGCCCTGCTGATTTACTGCATGTAACAAGTGGCCAATTCTGTGAATGAACCACTTGTTACAATTTATGAGACTTGTTTTTCTGTCTATGAATTTTCAGCTTGGGCCTTCAGATGCAATCAGTTTAAAATGGTCAGAGGGAAAGTTCAATAATTTACTGTACAGCTATAGTTTTATGTTCAGAACAGCATACTGCCATATCTTAGTATGTATACTGTGCATAATACACACAATTTCTGTATGAATGGAATACAAATGCAATGCACTCCACTTGAACTCCAATTTCCAGTGTGGCGAAATAATCGTAAAATCATCTGTAATTTTTTACATCTCTTTCTTGACTCACTATTTGATAGGATTACCAAGAGATAAGAACATTTTTATATAAAATTGGATTGAAAATGCAAAATAGCCCATTACAGTTCCAAGATGATAACTTGACATCACTTGCACAATTTAAACATTCACTTAACGAGGTCATGTGACAACAATGTATCATACTACTGTATAAAATGTTTATTGTAAAAGATATATATATATATATATATATATATATATAGATAGATAGATAGATAGATAGATAGATAGATAGATAGATAGATATAGTTGATAAAAATCACGTTGTGAAAATTATTTAACAAAAATATATTTTCAATAATAAGAATACATAATATTATAATATTAATAATAATTCATAAAATAATAATAATTACATTTAAAATATTATTAATAATACAAAATTATATTTTAATTGTTTTTTTACAATTTTAATATTATTAAAAATATTTACAAATTAATTATAAAAAATTACTTATTTAAAAAAATATTCACAAGGCTTGAGAATTATTTTATTCATTCTAAAAAAATGTCTTTGCAGTAGAAATAACTAAGGAAAGTTAACCCGTCGTGGAAACATCACTCAAGACGCGTCCCCTTTAAATTGCCCACTCTGCGGATAAAGTGAGGAGTGGTAGCGCAGACGGAACGCGTGTTCTGTAATCCAGCAGTCTTTAGGTGTGCAGAGCGATGACTGACTGCAGATTTAATTTAACTAACTGACTATTGGTTGAGTGCGTTCACATAATGCAACAACAACTGTACTAAGAAATCGCCAAGGTAGGTAGACAGACAGGTAGGAACAGATCGGAGACGGGTGCTGTCCAAGGTGCTGTAGCTTATTATGACTTATCAATGGTGTATTGCATCTGTTCCCATGTTCTAAATGAAAATGTGAAATTAATTTAGACTACATTGCAATAGTCTGTCAGGTTAGTGTCATTATACACACATTTAAATGATAGAAAATTAAGATGTCTTCAAGTGCACGTTTGAAGTTAACAGAATACCATCATAATTTGAAACTCTAAAGTTGTGCAATTATCAGCCACTTGAAAAGAGCTCGGTGCCATTACTGTAACAAATTGACAGTCCAATTAATAGACTAATACTTCATGGACAAGCTACTCCAGATGTTTCACATTCATCTTCTGCATTTGTTGCAACCTGTCTGACAGGGACTCTGGCGACCTGTGTAGAATGCTTAATGGCTCCTTAAATGTGCAACAGAAAAATCTTCCTTCATAGCATACGTTTTTATTATTAATATTATTATTATTCCTCTCTTTGTCCTTCTCAAAAACCTGCCGTAAAGAAGCCTTGGGGTAGGCGAGGACACACCCGCATACTGTACCTCTCCTCTGCGCCCCTCCTCCCCGCCCCGTTACGCACAATACGCCGGTGCGCTACGGCAGACAGTGGCAGCCGGGATTTAAGGAATGAGAGGTCTATTTGCCGTTTCCATCACGGCCACACGGACACTGGTGTGCTCTATCCTCACTTCGAGAAGGCAGACGTGACTTCTGGCAACTAGAGGAACCCTGGGGTGATTTGGAAGTTTATCCAAGTAGGTAGTTCACAATTATGTGTTCTGTATTAAACTGACTTTTAAATAGTCTATTGAATAGCTATGTGGATGTTTAAGTAATTATGTAATTTTTATGTTTCTCTATTAAATCTTAATTTATCTGCAATAATGTAACATGCATGTGGTTTTTAATATGTTAGAGGTATAATGTGAAGAAAAAAACAAAACAAAAACAAGACCACAAAGTCTTGAAATTTATTTTCCTGCAGTTTAATATTTCATTGGCTGCTTCTGCTGAATATTTTAGAGCACGCTGGTACCATTTGGGACAAGGAAGAATTTCATTGAAACCCGTTCAGCAATGTATGAGTAGCATTCCTTATGTGGTCCTTTGCATGTTAGGGTATTTTTTGGGAAAGGAAATATGTATTGGGAATGCATGCCTGCAGCACTGAACGGATGCAGCATGGTAATGTTGGATGTGTTGAATGTGTCTCATATAAATGGGCCTCTTTCACATGACTGCACTGAGAGAGATGCAATTTTATGTGAATGGATATTTCCCATTGCAGCACACACCAGACAGAAATGACAGGGGCTTGGCAAAGGGCTTTATTATGTGGTGTTTTCTTTCAGAAGACAGAAGATATAGCTAATATTTCTCAGATCATGTTTATTTGAAAGTCACATTGAAAGTCAATTTCTGCATAGCCACATACCTTAAAGTCTTGGCTACAAAAAACTATTGTACATTTTCACAAATATTGCCCAAGAAAAAAGATACAGTTCATTGAATGCATGTTGGCCTCTTGTCACAATTTGCTCCAGTAGTGGGGCATGTGTCACACTATATGGGGTAAGCTGGTACAATGGAACCTACCATTAAACCAGTGGTGCAGGTTTCATGTGAACATTGAGGGGGACACGTCCCCCTGTCTGACCGTGATCAACACCTACCAAAACAAAGTCTAAACCTCTTGTTAAATCCGCATTAAACAGCCTACAGTATATGCTTCTTAGCAAAATGTAAAAAATAAGCAATTTTGAGGCAAAAAATAATTCATGAAACAACAAAAATGGAAATGGTAATGTACAAAAATATCAAAACACTGTTTTGGCCACCTAATATTGTAGTCAATAAATTGTATACATCTATGACATTTAAAATGCATGTGTCAACATTCCACAACCTGACTTTTATGAAAAATCTCTTTGTCCAAAGAAAACATTTAAAGCTTTTGGTAAAAATGTTCCTTCTTAATATAGCTGACCCTGGTCTAAATCTATGACAGTGTCTTTATCTTGTAGGATTGTACTGTACAAGTGGTTTCTCTCAGGAATATTATGTTTGGAAATCTTGCATTATGATGGACTTTTTTTTAATTAAATATTACAGAAGATGTGGATCACTTAATGTTTTGAGTCAGAGAAACATAATAGTTAACATTTTATCTCTCATTGTCCCTTGGAAGGTTTTGTGTGTGTGTGTGTGTGTGTGTGTGTGTGTGTGTGTGTGTGTGTGTGCACTTTTTGTTGTAAAGATCCTTTAGACACTATAGAATACGAAGGTTATTTGCTGTCCTCAAAAATCTTTCTGCACACTCTCTTTCAGTCAACCCACCCAGTAACACGCTGTGGCCCTTAGCTCTCTACGGCGTCCAGCCCCATTCTGTGTGGATTCCCTCCCTCCATTTTACCACCCTGAGGTGCCCTACTTTTGTGAAAAGTGCAGGTCTCAACCTCCTGCATTATGACTGTGGCCACAGGCGACCCCTCGGACGAGGCCGCAGCACACCCTGGCTTTTCTCAGGACTACGACCCCGGGGCAGAACAGGAATGTTGCGAGAGAGTGGTCATCAATATCTCGGGTCTAAGATTCGAGACGCAACTCAAAACTCTCTCACAATTTCCAGAAACATTACTAGGGGACCCCAAGAAGCGGATGAGGTACTTTGACCCACTACGAAATGAATATTTTTTTGATAGAAACCGTCCCAGCTTTGATGCAATCCTCTACTACTACCAGTCCGGGGGAAGGTTGCGGCGACCTGTAAATGTCACTTTGGATGTCTTCTCAGAGGAGATCCGCTTCTATCAGCTTGGAGAAGAAGCAATTGAGATATTCAGGGAGGATGAGGGATTTATCAAGGAAGAGGAGCGACTGTTGCCTGACAACGAGTTTCAGAAGCAGGTCTGGTTGCTTTTTGAGTATCCCGAAAGTTCTGGGCCTGCCAGGATTATAGCGCTCATATCCGTTATGGTGATCCTCATCTCCATTGTCAGCTTCTGCCTGGAAACCTTGCCCATCTTTCGCAGCGATGAAGAGGAGATGCGAAAAGTCCCTATTGTTGTCACCAACATAACAAACAGTAGCACATCCACCTACTTTACAGATCCATTCTTCATTCTAGAGACACTATGCATCATCTGGTTCTCCTTCGAGTTCTTGGTGCGCTTCTTTGCATGCCCGAGTAAAGCCAGCTTTTTTGTGAACATAATGAACATGATTGACGTGGTGGCCATCATCCCCTACTTCATTACGTTAGGAACAGAGTTGGCGGAGAAGGCAGAGGATGGGCAGCAAGGGCAACAAGCCATGTCTCTTGCGATTCTGAGGGTCATCAGACTTGTACGAGTCTTTAGGATCTTCAAACTCTCTCGCCACTCCAAGGGACTTCAGATTCTAGGCCAGACCCTTAAGGCCAGTATGAGAGAATTAGGCTTGCTTATTTTCTTCCTCTTCATTGGGGTCATCCTCTTTTCCAGCGCTGTCTACTTTGCAGAGGCGGACGAACCCGAGTCACAGTTCTACAGCATCCCGGATGCCTTCTGGTGGGCTGTGGTTTCAATGACGACCGTCGGCTATGGAGATATGGTGCCAACAACCATCGGAGGTAAGATTGTGGGGTCCCTCTGTGCCATAGCTGGTGTGCTGACCATTGCCTTGCCCGTGCCTGTCATTGTTTCAAACTTCAACTACT
Source organism: Myxocyprinus asiaticus (assembly GCF_019703515.2). Classification (NCBI taxonomy): domain Eukaryota; kingdom Metazoa; phylum Chordata; class Actinopteri; order Cypriniformes; family Catostomidae; genus Myxocyprinus; species Myxocyprinus asiaticus. Next base: position 44,373,440 of record NC_059355.1, read on the forward strand.
TCTACCATCGTGAGACAGAAGGTGAAGAGCAGGCACAGTATCTGCAGGTCAACCCCTCAAAAGCTGATTCTCAAGAAGAGCTAAGGGGTAGTCGAAGTGGATCCACCATCAGCAAGTCTGACTACATGGAGATCCATGAAGGGGTAAACAACAGCAATGAGGACTTTCGAGGAGATGAAGAGAACATCAAGACAGCAAATTGCACTCTAGCCAATACAAATTATGTTAATATCAAAAAAATGTTGACAGATGTGTAGTCATTTGGGAGAAGCAGAAGGTCAGAAATGAATTATAAAAAGACCTTCAGATTGCCTAATCTCTGAAGCCATTAGGCCATGTTCGAAGGAGGATTGTGAAGTAAGAGCACCTCAGTTGTTGACATGAGATTTCTGATCTCTCTCCCATTTCTCATCGAAAGTCCAATCCAACATCTTTGGTCCGTCCACAATCCAGGTATTCATCAGTGTTTGCATGGAATTTGTGTCTGTGTCTCATCAAACACCTTATCCAGAGAAGTAGCCAAGTATCCATGTGGAACTAGAGAAAGATTAATCTTTGTTATCTCCGTCAAATATCTTACTCTAAAAGCCAAGCTTCGCCAAAGAAATGTAATTTGTTTGCTTCATCTGCTGTAAAAACATTTAGTCACATTCAATATATGATTCAATATATGATCCATTCTGCTGCTGATTGTTAAAAAACATTCAAGAAAATATTCAAAATGAATGCAGTTTTGTATTGTTTTAGAATTAGTGTAATTATCATCAGACTGAAAATGTCTTAGAAAACTGTCTGCTTCTGTGTTGTACTGTATGTGGATCCAAAATATGTATGTCTGGGAAACACTTGCAACTATTCCTTCACAAAAGTCTTACTGCAAAGCTTTTAAAGACAAACTGAATGTCTTTTCATGTCATATTTTACGTTATTTATAATCTGTTGTGTCCTAAACGTTTTATTTTTGGCTTAGGCCACATTCACACTAGTACGTTTTTGATCGAAAACCCTGGAATTGTGTTTTCCTTCACCAAAAACTGAAACTTTCAAAAACGCTCTTTAGTAATGCAAACTTTGGAAAAAAGGATGATGTTAGGAAACTGTAAACTGAGTTTTCAGCCAAAAACGTATAAGCCAAACATAGCGCAAGCTTGATTTTATGCATTGTTTCGTTACAAAATGCGTCAGACATCAATTCATAACTCAACGTAAGTATGCATTCTCAACGTTAGCGGACATTAGTGTGAACTGTCTGCTTCTATGCTGAATTTTCTCCTTCAAGTCAACTACTGTCATGGTGGACTAACCGGTTTAAAGAGAATTGCTGAGCAAGTAAGTTAGTCAATATATTTATAGCAACTTACCAGAATAATAACACATCTGGTTTTATGGCACAAACTTTTAAAGGTAACTTTATCACCCAATTGAGTACCCAGGTTTATTACTGCCACAGTAACACAAGAACACACGTTATCTGGTTGGGTCTGCATGTTTCTGACCTTAGTGTGGATGTGTCCTTTGTCTATGTCTTTCATTTCTAGATATAGTTTGAATATTACCTCTTTTGTTTAAATTTTTCTGGAGCATACAGGACATGTTAAAAGAAACGTGCAAAATAACACCCACAGAAAAAATTATTGCTTAATGTATTAAAAGCATACTGTCCAGTGTATATTCCATTGTTTCTGCCATAAGCTGCAGAGATAGTCCAAATGTAGTTGATATTCAAATTAATATTCAAATACCACCAAATGAGCCATATTGTAGTTCACACTGTAAAGTCCCCAAGCAAATTGTTTGCAAACCCATAAAACAGAGTTGTAGCAATGATGTCAGAATATTTTTAATGACTGGCTTTGCTTTTTCGGCTTTGGCTATCATCTTGAAATTATTTTCAGATGTTAGAACAACGTTTGTGAAGCTTGTTGGATATTATACTGTATCTCCCTTTTACTGCCTTTGATTGAGAAAGGCACTGATGATATAGTATTGCATGACCTCGAAACCAATCATGGCATGGATTTTCTGCTCAAGAGACAGTGATGTCCAGAAAATAGTTAGCTAGATATTATGACAACATGTATCTTGCCCTGTATATATTTACATATACATATATTTTTATCTGTATCATTTTATAATGATCCAAAAGGTGCTGCTTTCAGTTTTCAGGTTTTGATGTCGGAAGGCATAGGGAGAGAGAGACACAGCATACCTTCAGTGTTCGATTTGGAAGTACAGGTTAGCTTTAAATGGCGACAGTTGGCTTGTTTCAGCTGCAGTCGCAATGATACAGATGGTTTTAGCTTCGAGTGACCTTGAGATCTCTCACATCCATGATCTAAGCTTACATTTGTCTCTTGCGAATACAATGAATCAATAGAGAGTCGTGAGCTTATGAAACTAAGGAAGTCGATTATGGATTCTTTTTCACTGACTTCAATAAAGGTTTTAGCTCTAGTTGTTGACTCCTTATCATGTCCTCACCTTCAACTTACATCCGTTATCATGGCAATAAACATTTAAAAAATTATGTTCCTTGTTCTTTAGACACAATATCTTGAGACTGTTTTTGGGACATGACTGTGTACCTTAAGAAGGCCTCTCACACATACAGCTGGGTTGCAGGTGCCTTTGTATTCATCCCTATAATAGTATATTTTAGTGAACTTTATGTGCTGAAGCTGCTAATTTAGTAGCAGATTCTGCATTCACAGCTGCTGCTAAATGTGTTAGTCTTTTTTAAATTCATACAAGAACATAGACATCACTGCAATGGGTAGTTGAAATATAGTTAATAACTTTAATTTTATCCCTTTAACAAAAAGTCTAAGTAGGGATATAAACCAGACCTACCCAAACAGAAAGAACGTGCCTAAGAAATGTACTAAACTTACACTTGGTTGCTTTAGTGCAGCTAAACAGTAGGTTTTCTATGTATGATATTGGAGACTATGCTGTTGGTGAGACAGATGTATCATCCTAATCCTAAACTTTGTCACTGTAAATTTATACTTAATGTGTGGCCATATAAAGTATATTGTGTTTTTGTTTCAGGCAGCATCAAATGTCAGGGCTAACAGTACCTACTTTTTATAGTAGGCACATTAGTGGAATATTGGAAAACCTGAGTCATTGCTTTGGTTGCAGGTGCACCAACATCTCGTATCACATTTGTATTTTGTGTTAATTGTAAATATCATTTGAAAGGCTAAATGGCAGCACTGAATGTCACACTGCTCATTTGTAATCATCTATAATCAGTCCAACTGCTACGATTTAGAAAGATGCAAATCAACATATGCAATCTCCTTTTATTGATATGGTGTTCACAAATGTTGATAGGTTTTTATTTAAAGAATAAATGGCTGGAGAGAAAAGGCTTAAAGACGAAAGTCAATGAAACAACTGTTAATTTAGAGAATTTGCTAAAACAATAACAAAGATATCTCAATTTTAATGTAATGTTGACCTTAAGAACACACTGGCACTGTCATGTGATTTTAATATGGGTTTTAATTGCATTTAATTTGCAATAACTGTGGCACCATGGTTTGATTGCCTTTGTCCATCCTATAATGAATAAGATGAAATAATCCTTTGCTATTGCTTAATTATACAATACAGTGTGTGTGTGTGTGTGTGTGTGTGTGTGTGTGTATGTGTGTGTGTTGCTCTTCAGACCCTATACCGTAGCTTGTGCTCAACAGCCAGACTGGAGAAGTCTAGAGATAAACGACACCACAATAGGTAGAGTTGAGTTGAATTGGGTCTCTTTTTTTATCTGTTCTGGCTGCAGAGGACAAGGCTCCAACCCAAAGACATTCTATTAAACATTTTGTTGTCCCATTAGTGTGATCCTGGACCAGTCCAGTGATTTTCACTCTACGATGCAGCCATGGTTCTTAGTATGTATAAGACAACAGTTCAGAAAAGCAGGTAGTGTCTTCAGCATTACAGGATTTAAAAGATGCACTTTACGAGTACCACCAATGGACAATATGGACTGAGAAAATGCATATAACCCAGCTGATCAATACTGTCCTACAGCAACAACAAAATGAAGATGATAAATGAAAAAGAAAATGTGTGTTGCTTGTTCCTTTCAACTGGTATTTTCTGTCTCTGTTTGAGTCTGTGTGTATGGGTTTACTATTTAAGCTATAAGCTATACTTTTGAGACATATTTGTCCCAGAAGTTAGCTAAAATGACAAAACCTCCTTTTGGGTACAGTTTAGGAGGTCCCCATTTGGAAAATAATTTAAAAATTAGAGCAATATATATTTTTTGTAATTCATATAAAGTAAAACCTTTCTTTATTCTTTCGTTAAAAAATTATAAAAAATAAAATAAAATTACAAGTTGTAATGTTTTTTATTCTTTTGGAAAAATTATTTAAAAAACTAAAATAAATAAATAAATAAATAATTAAATTTATTAATTAATTAATTAAAAAAATAAAAAATAAATAATATATATATATATATATATATATATATATATATATATATATATATATATATATATATATATCTTTGTGTTATTCTTTCATAAAAATTGCTAAAATAAAACTAATAATGTTTTTTTTATTTTAATATTGATTCAAAAATAAAAGTAATGTTTTTATTATTTTGGAAAAATCATTCAAAAATAAAAGAAATTGTGTTTTTTCTTCTTTTGGGAAAATCATTCAAAAATAAAACAAAATGATTTTTTTTCTTTTCTATAAAAGTAAAAAATAAAAAAGTAATAATGATTTTATTATTTTTTGAAACAATCTATAAAAAATGTAATATTGTTTCTTATTCTTTTGTGAAAATGATTCAAAAATAAAATAAATGTTTGTTTTTTTTTGTTTTTGTTTTTGGGAAAAAGTATTAAAAATAGTAGTAATAATGTTTGAAAAATGATTTAAAAATAGAATGTTTTTTAATTCTTTTGGGAATTTTTTAAAATTAAAGTAATGCTTTTTTATTTTGGATACATGGTTCAAAAACAGAAATAATATTTTTTTTATTTATTTTTTTATTCTTCACGAAACATTGTTCAAAAACAAAAGTAGTAATTTTTTATTGTTTTAAAAAAACATTCAGTTAAGTTTTTTCAGTTAAGGGGTAAGTTTTCCTTTTTATAGCAGATATAAAGATTCATAAAACTGTTGTATAAAAGCAATATCACACTCACAATCATGCTGTTACTTATGTTCTTATGACTTAATCACAGCTGATATTCAGTACAAAAGCATTTCACTTGTATGTAACTGCTTAATTATATAAAAACAACAGACGTCAAACAATATATAAAACAATATGTCCTCACTTAGACCGCTAAGTAATTGTGCATGTGTGTGTCAAAATATTACAGTGATACATCTCTGGACCATGTTGTTGTGCACTGTCTAAATGTCACAGAGATGCTCAGAGCACGCTTTGAGCTAATATTTGGCAGATAATTTTTGAAAAGGAATAATGATGATACTGCACTGTTTCGAAACACTGGGAGACAATTCAAAGAGCTTTTTGATGTTGATATTATTAGCTCATCACGAGGAAAGGTTTGTGGCTTCAAACCATTCAAGGAGAGGTGCCTGATGGCATCTTTGATTTCACTCTAAGTGCACAGTGTATGGTCCTCTGCACTTTCCCAGGAGAGGAGGGTGGGCTAAGAATAGCCATTTCTTTGGGAGCAAAATAGATGGGGAAATGTTTGTGTTTAAGAGGAAGATATATACATACCCGGTGTTTAAAGACAGCCTATGTATATTGGAATAACCTCAAGAGATTTAGGAGAGAGGAGGCAAGACAAAGAATGTGTATGTGTGTATGTATGTGCAAGTGACAATGGGAGGAACAGAATGTTCAGAAGAGACAAGAATAGATGAGATGAAAGGGAGAGGGTGGTGCACAACAGAATATGACACCTTTGTGAAATTTGTATGCTCAGGTGAACTTAACAGGGCAAAGATTTTGTCTACAAGCAAATTCTTCCTAATCCTCACCATTCATTGAATATTGATTATATGTTTTGTGTCGTTCATCCACTTAGCAATGAATTATTCCTTTCTTATCAGGCAACCCCATTTATAAATCTGGATTGATTTTACTATTTATATGGATATGGATTGAAACTGGATAATAGACAGGTATATGTATACAGATTGCATGACTTAGCTAATAAAGAGAGATATTTTGGCTCGTTTTATTAAAACATTTTCGATCTGTTAAGCTGTAAGGGTACAAATAGAAGATCCCAGAAAATTCTACAAGCTTGATTTGAATCAACTCCTAGTGTGCTGGTGCTGCTCAAGGCATAATTTAATTGAAAAGGAGATCATAGATGCCCTCTAAAGGCAATGCCCTGAAATAAAATGTACATTTGTTTTCAGTGTTCAACCAAAGCACATTTTTTTGTGGCTGTAGGCTATGTATTGGGTTTTCAGTAACTGATGCCGATATAAAGCATGGTGGCCATTATAATGCTGATATGTATATACAGTATATAGTATGTACTGTATACAGTGTGCATTTATACATATATGCATACATATAAATACTGAATATATAGATTACACATATACACACCTACTGTATATATTGGTGTTTCTTTAACATTAGGCACTTTCATGTCCCAGGGGCTGATTTTTATTAAAACAAACAGACTTATTTTTTATTTTAATTTTATTTGTTTTCTTATTAAAACTCAATTGGAAACTTTTAACCAATTTTATTTTTTTATCATTTATTTTTTGGTACTTTTGTATGTGTAGACTTTATTTTTTTAGCCTTGTCCCAGACCCAGACTTTGAATATTAAACTATGAAAATCCATTATAAAAATACAAATTAATATGTTCAAAACTTTGATAAACAAAGAGTAAAATAAACAAACATTTCAATATTTATTGTGTAAAAATTACAAAAATGTCAGTAAAGAGCATGCTTGAGATAAAATATAATTTGTGAGCAGAATATTTTTTATTAGGCTGCATTTATATTCATGCTTTACTTTTGCCAAATTACGCAAAAAGTGTGAAAATTGTCAATAATTTCAAAATGGTAAAATATGTGCAGATCAGTCAGCAAGGCCTATATTTTGGTTAATCACTAGATTTATGGATTTTTTTTTTTTTTTTTTTTTTAACAGAATGCTTTACAAAATTCCTTTTCAATTCTGCAAAACCTTTTGACAAGCAAAGTCATTTACTATGTGCTATTATTATTAATGTCTCAAAAGATGTACTTTGACAGTTATATACAGTATACTGTGTCTTTAGTCTGGCACTAAGCATGTAAGTACCAACTTGCACTGTAAACAGCATGTTACATATTTTATTTTACAATGCAGTAGCGTACCAAGGACAGTGCTGTATTCCACCCTCAAAAATGTATTTTGTGTTCAGCTGCCATATGGCCTGGAATCAGATCCAAGAACACAGGCACTGAGCCACAACCTCCACCCCGAGAGAAGAGAAAACTAGTGAACAGGGACCAGAGGGAGGCCAGGGCACTCTTCATTACATGGCCCAAATGGAACAACTGTGTTTGTGCATCACTCACATGGCTTATACTGTTGGATTTATCCACTCAAGTCTGTTTTTTTTTTTTGTTTTTTTTTAACAAGTTAGGGTTGTTGATGTTGAGAGTCCATGGAGAACATTACATTAACATATACATTTTATAAAGTACAAACTCATAAGATGAGGTTTAAGGAATAGTTCACCCAAAAAGTCATTCTTTACTCACCCCCATGTCACTCCAAACCTGTATGGTGTTATTTTGTCAGTGAAACACAAAAGGAGAATCTTTTAAGAAAACAACTTTTGCAGTCATTTTCCATCCAATGATAGATCATAGTGACTACAGCTGTCAAGGTCATTAAAGGACAAAAATTAAACATCATAAATGATCCATAAAATATAGCCCATACAGCTATTATAAGTCCACTGAAATCTTCTGAAACTACACAATAGATTTATTACATGTATTCACTGAAAACTGAACTGCCATGTCAAGTTTGGTTATGACACATGGAAAAAAAAACTATGGCATTTTGACATCAACCAAGTCAAATCCAGTGGGAAACATCAATGCAGCATTTTTTAATCAGAACGTGAATAACATTTCAGAGCTTTAGTGGAGAGGAAGATTATCAGTGAATCATTATTCAACTGATCCTATCCTATGGCTTCAGAAGATGTGGACTTATATTCAGATGGAATAATAAGAGGGGAAGGTTTTCCAGACACAGACTGAGTCAGTGTTTAGCATCTATACATCCACATCACATCATTGTTATGTAATGAAATAACGAAAATGTACCATGGCAACCATAGTTTCCATCAAGATGAAATAAAGCTATTACAGTTATTGTAACTAAAATTAAACCTTAGGTAACATGGTATAAACCACCACTGTCATAAACAATTTATCAAAATTAACAAAAAGATTCACTTTGTTTTACACAGTTCAGTGGAATGGAAATTGCATACTAATTATTTATTACGAATTTAAACAAGCAAAAGTTACTGAAGTATAGAATAGTATTTTGGAGGAAATATGACCATAGTGATTATGGACAATGGTTTTGTATGGTACATCCTCATACAATACACTGGAGCTTGTAAACTCCTTAAGTCTAATTCTTATTAGATTTTCTTTCATTCTTTAATTACAAACATGGAACAAAGGTCTTCATAAATCTGTCTGGATATATGACTGTGTCTTCCGCTCCATATTAAGACTATACAATACTGATTTAAGGAATGGCACAGTTCTCGTTACCTACCAGAGAAATAAGAAGTCTTAAAATAATCTTCATGAGTTAATATTTCATCACTGACTGCAAACTCAGCAGTCCCTCCCTCTAGTACGGAATCTTTCTAATGATTTCATTAAATATGAAAAAATCCAGTTACGGTAAATCGAATTCTTTATTATATATATATATATATATATATATATATATATATATATATATATATATATATATATTTATTTATTTTTTATTTTTTTTCACATTTTAGAATAATAGTAAAGTCATCAAAACTATGGAATAACATAAATGGATCTATGGGAATTATGTTGTGACTAAACAAAATCCAAAATAAATCATAACTGTGTTATATTTTAGCATCTTCAAAGTAGTCACCCTTTGCCTAGAATTTGCAGACATGTACTCTTGACATTTTCTCAACCAACTTCTTGAGGTATCACCCTGGGATGCTTTTTAAATAGTATTGAAGGAGTTCCCATCTATGTTGGGCACTTATTGGCTGCTTTTCTTTATTATTTGGTCCAAGTCATCAATTTCAAAAACTTTTTTTTTTATTATTATATTTTAGTTTTATAATGAAATAAATTAATATGGTGGCACAATTATATTTTTGTCTACAAAACTAATTTCAAACATTTAAGCATACGCCTTCAGATCAAAAGATTTTTAAGATCATGAGAAACACCAAACAAAGAAGGGAAAGGAGATGCGTGTTTGACTCCCCTTAGTGTTCTGGCACACATTGCCACAGATTTCCATCAAACTTATATTTTCCCATGCAAATGAGAACTTTGTGTATAAATGTACACCACAAATTAACTGTGACTAAATAAAACTTCTAATAAAGTATTTTTGTAAGGGATAATGATATTTAACTTAGTATTTAAAATAAGCAGTTAAATTCTTTCATTTTTCTAACACTTTCACAAACAGCAGTGAGAGAGAGATTGTGAGTGAATAACAGTGATATTTCTGTTATTTTTCCATTCAGTGAAAGTGAACAGTGACTAAGGCTAACATTCTACCTAACATCTCCTTTTGTGTTCCACAAAAGAAAGAGATTCAAGTTTTGAACAACATCAGGGTGAGTAAATGATGACAGAATGTTCATTTTGGGGTGAGCTATTCCTTCAAAACACTGTTTCCTGTGAGCCCATGCTTCTGCTCTTGTCCACTAGGGGCAGTGTGCAACAACACAAGGACTCCTTAGCTCAAGTTTCAGCGCACTGTAACTGTACATGCACTTTGTCTAATTCAGAGCGAACTTCAACAGAGAAGTGCTTATAAAAGCACAAAAATACACAATACCAATATTATTACCTACAATATTACTAATACCTTTTACACACGGGAGTCTGGGGTTAGTGGCCACACAGGAGGTGGGTAACTATAAGGTTGTTATTCAAAAGTCTAATTGCTTGTTACCTGTAGAAATGGTTTTGTATGTTGGTTTTTTTAAAAAAAAAACAGTTTAAAACTGTCTTTAAATAATTTTTTATGAATTCTGTCCTCTAAACCACAATTCCAATATCATCAGAATTTTGTAATACGTAGCTGTCGGGTAAACAAGTCAATACCATTAATCCACACTGGTTTATATTCAGGCTATGGTCAACTATTTAATAAAGGTAGATTTTAACTGAAAGGCTGAACACCGTTCTCAAGACAAGGTTATTTACTCATAGATGTCAGGTTAAGGTAGATTGTCAATTTATCTAGGGGCATGTTGTCACATGTGTTTTAAACGTAACTTAATGCAGTTAATCTTGGTAAAAACAATGAAAATATATTTTTGTGTTACATTTTCCATTGTGGCTGTATCAAGAATAGTTTTGTTCTTCGTAATGGTTTTACTGTTTACATTTTGCTGAAACTTAAATTTAGCCATTAAAGGGATAGTTCACCCAAAAATGAAAATTCTCTCATCATTTACTCACCCTTATGCCATCCCAGATGTGTATGACTTTCCCGCTTCAGCAGAACACAAATGAAGATTTTTAGAAGAATATCTTAGCTCTGTAGGTCCATACAATGTAAGTGAATGGGTGTCAAAATATTGAAGCTCCAAAAATCACACAAGTCAGCATAAAAGTAATCCATATGATTCCAGTGGTTAAATCAATGTCTCCAGAATCGATTTGATAGGTGTGGGTGAGAAACAGAACAATATTTAAGTCCATTTTTACTATAAATTCTCCTCCCTGCTCAGTCAGTCTCCACTTTAACATTCACTTTCACATTCTTCTTGTGTTTTTGGTGATTCACATTCTTCGTGCATATGCCCTCTACTGGTAAGGAGAAGAATTTCTAGCAAAAAAAATTATATTGATATAAAACTTAAATATTGAGCAACTTAAATATTGATCTGTTTCTCACCCACACCTATCATATCACTTCAGAAGATATGGATTTAACCACTGGAGTCATATGGACAGAGGCGGACCGATGGGACAGGCAAGCCAGGCAATTGCCTGGGGCCCCAAGCTGGGGTCCCCCCGCGGGCGGTAATAACAGTAGTTCACTGCAACGACACCAGAAACCAGTGATTGGCAATGCTTAGCAGACTAAAATGGCATTTTCAAAAAAACCCATAGAGGGGCCCCCATCCATTTAGCTACAAATTCAAGTAAGTGCAGTATTTAAAATGTTGCGACAGTCACAAAATTGTCATGAGATCAGGCTGCATGTTTTGAATGTTCAAACTTCTGTGCTAACTCCCTAGAGGGGCCCCCATCCCTTTAGCCACTAATTCAAGTAAGAGCGGGATGCAGCAATCATGAAGAGGATGTCCAATCTGGGAGTCAGAAGAGGAAAAAAGAAAGAGGAGGTGGAGCAGAAAAATGACAGTGCTGACTGGTACAGAATCTGTAATGTTTAATTAATTATCCTAACAGCTGCGTGATTCCCAAACTGTATTGTTTACATTCACTTCACATTATTCTACATACAATTCTTCTTATTTAATCACAACAATCGGGACCTGCTTTTCTTTTTTTGCCTAGGGCCCCCAGAGTCCCTAGGATTGCCTCTGCATATGGATTACTTTTATGTTGCCCTTATGTGATTTTTGGAGTGTCAAAATGTTGGCACCCATTCACTTGTATTGTATGGACCTACAGAGCTGAAATATTCTTCTAAAAATCTTAATTTGTATTTTGCAGAAGAAAGAAAGTCATACACATCTGGGATGAGGTTGAGTAAATGATGAGAGTATTTTCATTTTTGGGTGAACTATTCTGTTAATAGGCTATTTTGTGCCATGTTCCCATAGTGACAACTTACCCCAAAAAGTGTAACAACATACCTCACTATGAGGAATGCTGTCACAAAAGGCCAATGTGTGTTAAAAGAAATGTATTTTTTTAAACACTCTTTTAAGCCAAGACATAAGGGTAATGTAGTTCCAAACAATATGAAATATGGAGTCTTCGTGTATGGAGTCTGAGAACACAATGAGAACCAAAGATTTGATTACAGTGCTTTACTTTTTTAATATTTTAAGAGTGAAAAGCATCTTCAACTTTGTTCACAAAGTTATCATATCGAAGATTTGGAATATAGTGCATGACTGCTTGATCGAATGGAGTCAGTATTCACTTTTATTATATGGCAAATAAACCCTGTAATGGCTTTTTAAAAACATAAACCATTTCAAGAACTATTTGTCGGTTTAAGGAAGTAAAGTCTTTGTTTCTTTAAAATTTCAAACTAGTTGTCATGCTTCATTCAGGTTTATAGGTTCTAACCCTAGAACGGGACGTCAACATAGCTGTTCCCTTGAGAAATGTGCTAAAACCCAGGTTACTCCAGAGAGATCGACTATATAGTAAACAAGATGTACTGCACTGTAAGTCTTCTAAGTAAAGAAATATGTAATAAAAGCCCTCCACCAAAAAGCAGCAGTTTCAATATTATGTTAAATTTACCACCTGATCTTATTTCATAACCAGAGTTCATAAACAAACTAATATTTAAAGAATCAATGCAATATAACTAACTAAAGACCCAAGAGTTGTAAACATTAAAAAACCCATTTGTTTATAGAGAGCATCGTTTCACTGTAAGTTAATTGGACTGCATAAAATCAATGGAGCCATTACATTACACTCATTCCTATTGATCGTGCTCAGCAGAAAACAGCAGCCTGGCCTGTGTCATAAGGAGAGTCCCTAAGCCCGTGAGAGTGTTGCTAAGGTGATAGACAGTCTGCCTCAAAGTGGACAAATCTGTGAGATACTATAGACAGACTCTAGACCTCAATAAGTCTCAAGTCTCATTTCACACATAAGACAACACAGGGGTGAGGCAGTTAACCACTGACATGCCACAGCATAGATGTCTTACAGTGGCTCAGAAAGTATTTGAACAGTTAAGCTGTACTTAAAAATGCATGAATGTCACTGCATTGGATAACAAAACATCAAACCAAGTGACATTTACTTAAAAGAAAGATCGCACAAGTGCACTTTTCAAGCAAAACATTTCACAAATGTTTGTTAGGTTTTAAATTATATATATATATATATATATATATATATATATATATATATATATATATATATATATAAAAGATATACTGTTCAAAATATAGGCTACTGTGCTAAAAAAAAAAAAAAAAAATAACAAAAAGTAATGATGAAGGCCTGGTAAAGTCAGTTGTCAAAGTCAGTTATCCTTATTTTAGCAAAAAGAAAAACATTGAAATCTGTTTGTTGGTTTGTTTGTTTGTTTGAATAAAAATCAACTCATGGGACATTAAATTGCCTGAAGTTAAATAAACCATTTATATACATACTGTATATTTAATTCAATAAAGTATCACTAAACAATAGGGCTGTCAATTAATTAAAATTTGTAATCGAATCAATTACATATTACATACAAATAATAATTCAGATAATAATATATATATATATATATATATATATATATATATATATATATATATATGAGCTATGTATTATTTATATTATATATATTTTAGGGTTGGGAAATTTAGCACGTTAATTTCTGCGATTAATCGAGTTTAACACGTTAAATAAAATTAAGGCAATAAATGTAGTATCTGGGGGTTTTTTTACTTCAGGAAACTTCACAAAGTTTTTCCCCACTTTCTGTGGCTAAAATTAATGTTGCAATACATGCAAGGTGTGAAACAGCTTGTTCTGAGAAATGTGCCCTAAAAATATCAGCCTATAATTCCCAGCTATAAATAAACCAACATGAGGGGCGGGGTTACCTTCAGCCCCCATTAGTTTCAGACAGAACCATGATTCTCCAATATACTTTTTTGCATGCTAACTTGGTTCTGTTTTACCAACTCAAAAAGCATGGGTGTTGAGGGCAGTACTGTTCTGTTGCACAATAGGCTGGCCAGATGGCTTCACAGCTTGAGACTGACATAAGCGTAAACGACTGGAGAGCCGGCCTGCACCTGTGAGAGCCATTGCGGAACTAATTAAGAGGGGTGGGTGGTGTGACTTTCGCTAACAGCCTCCTTCCAAAACTGGCAGGTATGGGCTGTATCACTTTTAGCCTCAGCCTCAGACAGCATACTCACGGATTCGACAACCATCTGATGCATACAGCACACAAAAATGGAAAGTACTTTCGCTAATCTGATTGGCTGGCTTACGGACACATGTTTTTTTTTATTTTTATTTTTTTTATCAGTCCACCTGAAAATGAGATTGTGTTTACAACGTTCATACAACAAGCACTTTTGAGGAAGAAAGAAACACTGGATTTGCCAAAGTTTGTGAGGTTAAGAAAGAGAAAGATATTCATAGGGAAATTAGCTAAGAATGAATTGCTTGACTACACTGCACAAGTTGATGTACAGTATACCTAACACTTCTCCATCATTTGAGTCTTGTTATTGCTGATTATAAGTTAATATAAGTTATGCCATGACCGATAGAAAATGTACACATCTCTTTTGAATAAAATTCAGTTAACCGCCTGCTTTCCTCGGGCGGTAATAGTTTTGTGAATAAAGTGCAATCTATTAGTCTGATTTACAATGAAAGGAGGCATTTTTGTGCAGAAAGGAAAGAAAATTAAATTAATTAATTTAAATACTCAAGAAGCAGCACTATTTCAGCGCTGATTGCACCTAATTAAACTAGATTGCGGTTGGTTAGTGAATAAGAAGCAGGTTTTTGCATTGAAATTCCACATGCAAAAGACTAAGTGGTGCAACTGTTTGGTAATTTGCCGCTTGAGAGTTTTTAAGAGGAACCTAGTAGCAAGAGTTATATTTGTTGAAATAGTCTGTATTAATACCTTGGGATGGGCAGAAATTCTGATCACAGAGTTAATACAGATTTCTCACTATTTTTCTAGTGTTTTCTGAACAACTGTTTGCGTAGACTGCAACTAATACAAATACTATAACTATATACTAGATAACTCTGTCCCTAAACAGCATTTAAAAATAAACAGTGGTTGCTCGCTTTACATTTCAGTCAGACAGTCTCTTCGGCGGTTCAGAATAAGCTGCAAAGTGCTACAGGAGACTGTATCACTTTCATAATAGGTGGGAATCTTTGTACAGCATAAGTAGATATGGTTTGTTTTATGGAGAAATCTTTAACCAAGGGGCTGGCACTGCTTTAACAGGTGAGTTGTCTCCCAGTATATTAGATGAGCAATCCTGCAATTGTAATAAATATACAGTATGTGTCTATATTTATAGGGGCTTCTGCCAATTTATAACATCTGAGTGATGCTCTGGACTACTTCCAAATTGTTTTATAGGCACGATTGCTCCGGGCGAGTGGATCATTACTGGCCCTCATCAGCAACCCGCAGCCCAGTTCTTTAATGGTTGTGATTCTGCAATACAAACAATGCATGAGGCCAGCTCCTCTCTACTTAGGACAATTCAAATGAAAGAGTTGTGTTTGCTCATCAGAACATCAAAATTACAAATTTCTGTATAAATCATTTATAAAACCATGTTTACATAAAATGTTGCACTGACTTGAATTATTTGATAGTTGATGCGACTGTTGTTATTGAAATGCAAGCTTGGCCAAATGTTTTGGAGATTTCAGACTTTCTCCATTCAAGTACCAATACATGGATGCCTAATACCTAGACGGCCTTAAAGTGGACAGACTTGCCTTAAAGGGACTTTGAGGTGGCCTAGTGATTGTTGCTACAACAATGGCTTTGCACCACAGAAAGGTATCTTTACAGTAAATGGGAGCTTTGACATTGTAGCTGTTGTAGTTGAGATGTATGTTCCCTAAGGCTATAGGATTACTTGAACAAGTATAGAATGTTGAGGAAATCAACAAATGTCAAATGTTTTGTGAGAGACATGTCCACTATCAAGTATACTTAGGTTTAGAGTTAGAGTTGGTGGGGGTGGTGAGGGGGGGGGGGATAATAGGGTTAAAAAAAAGTGTTACTATGAATGCAAACTTTAATACAGTGAAAAAGACACTCTATTAGTATAACAAATATATATAAATAAATTAAAATTTCCAACATTCTTTTGAATTTCCATGTACTAAAATAAAATATTTGATGCCATGAGTGTACCTTCATTTACTATTACTATTATTTTGAATGGCCATGGAAAATGAAGCAATGTGATAACAATTTTACCTGGTTGCAAAAAGTATTCTGTTAATTTACCTGATGAACTTTCACCATTTGCTGGCCCTTTATGCTTCGCAGAGTAATGTGTGCTTCTAAATCACTTGCACCTTTATTAGCAACTGACACATAAGTGCCAGCTTTGTCATACATTCTGCTTCCCACGGATCTCGACCTTGACGAAAGCATGGGAATTTTTTGTGAATCTTCTGTACATTTGCACTTTCGTTTGGGCATTGTTTCCACTCAGCTGTCATTTGCTGCTACTGTCAAGCAACTGTTGATACCGAACAAAACAGCGCTTCGCCCGTTAACGGAGAGATTGACAGGCAGGAATTTGGCCAATAGTTGCTGCAAGCCTCTTGGTGTGCGAGAAGGCAGGACTTACAAAGAGGGGTTAAAGCAATGCAAATATGCACAGTATTAGACCAGATGCACATCATAATGCAACTAAAGCCGAATCCCGGACATTTTCGCAAATTTAGAAATCCCGGCCGGACGCTTTTTTAAGGTCTGAAAATGAGGACATGTCCGGGAAAAAGAGGACGTATGGTCAGCCTAGAAACAAATGACAATAAAATGCAAAGTAATCTCTCCAGTAATCAAAATACTTTTTGAATGTAACTGTATTCTAAATACCAATTATTTAAATTGTAACTGTAGTGGAATACAGTTACTTATATTTTGTATTTTAAATACGTATTCCCATTACTTGTATTTCGTTACTCCCCAACCCTGTATGCATACATACAAACATATTTACATTTAAAATATTTACATATAGTGACATAAAAAAATAAGTTATAACAGATAAATAAAAAGATAAATATACAATAGAGCAATAATATTGTTCGAATATTTTTTATACAGATATACAGTTATGTGCAGGTGATGTAATGTATTGAAGTGAAGAAGAGGTAGGATATGTTAAAAAATATAAATGAAATATAGATATAAGTAGGAATGGATGGATTGAATATTGCTCATGGTTGTGTTGACAAAAAGGAAAGTATTTGGGGGCAGTTTTAATTGTTCATGAGGTGGATGACCTGAGGGAAAAAACTGTTCCTGTGCCTGGCTGTTCTGGTGCTCAGTGCTCTGTAGCACTGGCCAGCAGGCAACAGTTCGAAAAGGAAGTGTGCTGGGTGAAGAGGGTCAAGAGAGATTTTACCAGCCCTTTTTGTTACTCTGGGTGTGTACAGTTCAAGCAGGGTGGGTAGGGGAGCGTCAATAATCCTCTCAGCAGTCCAAACTATCCTTTGAAGTCTTTTGATGTCTGACTTGGTAGCTGCACCAAACCAGACAGTTATAGAAGTGCAGAGGACAGATTCAATGACTGCTGAGTAGAACTGTATCGGCAGCACCTGTGGCAGATTGAACTTCCTCAGCTGGCGAAGGAAGTACAACCTCTGCTGGGCCTTTTTCAAAATTGAGTCTATGTGGGTCTCCCAATTCAGGTCCTGTGAGATGGTAGCTCCCAGGAACCTGAAAGACTCCACTGCTGCCACAGTGCTGTTTAGAATGGTGAGGGGGGTTAATGCTGTGGTGTTCCTCTTAAAGTCCGCTATCATCTCCACTGTTTTGAGCATGTTCAGCTCCAGGTTGTTTTGACTGCACCAGATGGTCAGCTGTTCAACCTCCATTCTATATGCAGACTCATCATCATCAATGGGCAGTAGTGTCATCTGCAAACTTCAGGAGCTTAACAGAGGGGTCCTTGGCAGTACAGTCATTTGTGTACAGGGAGAAGAGTAGTGGGGAGAGTACACATCCCTGGGGGGCGCCAGTGTGATTGTACATGTGCTGGAGGTGAATTTCCCCATTCTCACTAGCTGCTGCCTGTCTGTCAGAAAGCTGGTGATCCACTGACAGATATAGGTGGGAACAGAGAGCTGGGTTAATTTAGTCCATAGGAGAGCGGGGTTAATGGCGTTGAAGGCCGAACTGAAGTCCACAAAAAGGATCCTTGCATATGTCCCTGGTCTGTCTAGATGTTGAAATATGTAATGCAGTCCCATATTGACTGCATCATCCACAGACCTGTTAGCTCGATAAGCAAACTGCAGGGGATCCCAGAAAGGGTTCAGTGATGTCCTTCAGGTGGGCTAACACCAGTCTTTCAAATGACTTCATGACCACAGATGTCAGAGCAACGGGTCTGTTGTCATTAAGTCCTGTGAATTTGGGTTTCTTTGGAACAGGGGTGATGGTGAAGCATTTGAAGCAGCAGGGAATTTCACACTGCTCCATTTATTTGTTGATGATCTGTGTGAAGATGGGGGCCAGCTGGTCAACACAGGATTTTAGACAAGTGGGTGAAACACCATCTAGGCACTGTGCTTTCCTTGTCTTCTGTTTCCGGAAGAACCGGTACACATCCTCTTTACAGCTCCTAAGTGCAGGTTGAGTAGCAGGAGAGGGGAGGAGGGGGTTGCAGAAGGTGTAAATGTGTGCGTGATGTGAAGATCAGAGTGGGTGTGGGGTGTGAGACTGGGCTTTTCAAATCTACAGTAAAACACATTCAGATCCTCAGCCAGTTGTTGATTCCTTACAGAGTTGAGGGATGGTGTCTTGTAGTCGGTAATGTCCTTCAGGCCTCTCCACACTGATGCAGGTTCATTAGCTGAGAACTTGTTTTTCAGCTTTTCAGAATAGCTTCTTTTAGCCACTCTAATCTACTTTGTCAGTCTGTTTTTGGCCTGATTGTTCAAGATTATATCCCCGCTTCTGTAAGCATCCTCTTTGGCCTGACAGAGCTGCCTGAGTCCTGCTGTAAACCATGGTTTGTCAATGTTGTATGTTAAATAAGTCCTTGTAGGAATGCACATATCCTCACAGAAACTGATATATGATGTCACAGTATCTGTGAGCTCATCCAGGTCGGTGGCTGCAGCCTCAAAAACACTCCAATCAGTGCAGTCAAAACAGGCTTGTAGTTTCAGCTCTGCATCACTGGTCCATCTTTTTTTTCTTCTTTACTACAGGTTTAGCTGATTTAGTTTCTGCCAGTAGATCGGAAGAAGATGAACCATACAGTGATCAGAGAGTCTCAAAGCTGCTCGAGGGACAGAGCAATATGCATCCTTTATTGTTGTGTAGAAGTGATCCAGTGTATTTCTGTCTCTGGTTGGGCATGTAATGTGTTGTCTGTATTTGGGTAGTTCACATGTTAGATTTGCCTTGTTAAAATCTCCAAGAATAATATTAAGTGAGTCCGGTTGTTGTTTCTCCATATCTGTGATCTAATCAGCCAGCTGTTGCAGCACTGCGCTCACACACGCTTGTGGAGGAATATAAACACTAACAAGAATAAATGAGGAAAACTCCCTCGGCGAGTAGAAAGATTTGCAGTTTATGAAGAGCGCCTCTAAATTAGGACAGCACATCTTCTTCAGCATTGTTACATCTGTACACCAACATTCGTTGATGTAAAAACACATTCCAACACTTCTCATTTTCCCCGTTAACTCCATGATGCAATCCGCTCCGAACAGCTGGATGCCCGGTAGATGTAATGCGCTGTCTGGAATGACTTCACTCAGCCAGGTTTCCGTGAAGCACAATGCAGCAGATTTGCAAAGTCCTTATTTTTGTGGGTGAGGAGAAGTAATTTGTGCATTTTGTTAGGAAGAGAGCGGAGATTTGCTAGATGGATGCTTGGCAGCACAGTTCGAATGCTTGACCAGCGCGCCGGCTTGCTTCCCTCGTTTGCGTCTTTTAGTGCACTTGTACAGTACTGCAGTCACAGGTTTGAATAGTTTTGATTTGCTTTTGTGTCTTTTCTATAATCTCCTGATTATTTTAGTGTTGTACTGCACCCAGAGCTAAAAAATAGGCTCAACACCAAAACTATCCGTTCATTCTGTCTGGGACGTTACCTCGCGACTCACGTTTGCAGTGTAATCTGTCAATATGGGCCCGAAACGAAAACGCGCCACTCACGCCTTGCTCACGCTCCGCTCACTCCCCGCTCATGCCCCGCTCAGGGAGGATGTGTGAAACCGGCATCATGCGCAGCGCACGCAAGACTCGACTCACAACTGATTTCAGGACAGGTGACGCGAGGGAAACGACACAATCCTCTAATGAGCATAAATACGCACAGCACACACACATTTTGGGTAAAATAGTCAGTTTGGTATCATATTAAACTGTTATTCATCGATACTTTTCAGTTTTGAATGGATTATAAGTATATGTCGTCCGCCATCTTGGATTTATTTTTCCACCAAGCTCATCACGGTGCATTCTGGGATCACCTACCCGGTTAGGATACATCCGTTGCTACCTTAGAATTTGTCCAAAACGAGATACCTTAAGAGGCAGCATAATAAAGATACATACCTTTTGGGACAGCCTTCACGTTGGGAGCACGCCTATGATGTCTTAGAATGCTGCCTCCGGAGGACGCTCACTAGGAACAGAGCCATAGTCTAAGCCATCAAGGAAGCAGGAAACGTAGGATGTAGAATGAGGGATTTTGCTCCTGCATGGAATCTGGCACTTCTCTAATTGCCTCTCACATTACTCTATATTCAATTATCATATGCGCAAACAAGCTGAAATTAATTCTCGGTAGCTACTTTAGTTGACACAAAAACTGATAAACTCTGTTTGAATCAGCTCAGACAAAATTTTACTCATGAGTGTATTTCCCAGGTGTGGTTATTGTTCAACAAACAAAAATCAAATGTTTTTTTAAAGCTTGTCAGAATGACATCGAGTAGAAATCAAAGCTTTGGAGTAAATCTCTCATTCCAATAGTCACACATAGCCTAAGGGAACGAGGATACTGAATCAGTTTTTGAGGTACGTAGTAATGCAAGTAAAATATCAGTTTACAAGCACACATAGTAAATACAAGCATGAGTTGTATATCTGTGGGTCAGGGGGACCGAAACACAGAAAATTTTATTTACAATAATGATTGTAATTTAGACAATTATATGTTTTCCTATTATTTGTGGAGACATAGCCTCATGTAGATGGACTTTTCATTATGTGCAAATCCACTTTGCATATTATTCTGGACAAGATCTGCCCAATTAAAAAGGAAGAGGCTCTCTAGGCCATTATGTAAAACAACATACCACAATAACTTTTCATGTGATGTTCAGGGGCAGTTAAATCTGGAATAGATTATACCACAATAATATAACGAAGTTTTAGCCTATTCAAATAATAGTATGCAAGATTCTACGAAAAGTTGTACAGACAAAACTGGGGGAAAAAATGAAAAACGTGTAGACCTCATGGTTAGAATTTCCATCCGTTTAAAATATATACACTGGTGGCCAAAAGTTTGGAATAATGTACAGATTTAGCTCTTATGTAAACAAAATTGGTACTTTTATTCACCAAAGTGGCATTCAACTGATCACAATGTTTGGTCAGGATAACATGAAAAATTACTAACTTCTAAAACTACTTCAAAGAGTTCTCATCAAAAAATCCTCCACGTGCAGCAATGACAGCTTTGCAGATCCTTGACATTCTAGCTGTCAGTTTGTCCAGATACTCAGGTGACATTTCACCCCACACTTCCTGTAACACTTTCCAGAGATGTGACTGTCTTGTCGGGCACTTCTCATGCACCTTACAGTCTAACTGATCCCACAAAAGCTCAATGGGGTTAAGATCCATAACACTCTTTTCCAATTATCTGTTGTCCAATGTCTGTGTTTCTTTGCCCACTCTAACACTTTATTTTTGTTTTTCAGTGTCAGAAGTGGCTTTTTCTTTTCAACTCTTCCCATAAGGCCTGCACCCCTGAGTCTTCTCTTTACTGTTGTACATGAAACTGGTGTTGAGCGGGTAGAATTCAATGAAGCTGTCAGCTGAGGACATGTGAGGCATCTACTTCTCAAACTAGAGACTCTGATGTACTTATCCTCTTGTTTAGTTGTACATCTGGCCTTCCACATCTCTTTCTGTCCTTGTTAGAGCCAGTTGTCCTTTGTCTTTGAAGACTGTAATGTACACCTTTGTATGAAATCTTCAGTTTTTTGGCAATTTCAAGCATTGTGTAGCCTTCAGCCCTCAAACCAATGATTGACTGATGAGTTTCTAGAGAAAGCTGTTTCTTTTTTGCCATTTTTAATCTAATATTAACCTTAAGACATGCCAGTCTATTGCATAATGTGGCAACTCAAAAACAAACACAAAGACAATGTTAAGCTTCATTTAACGAACCAAATAGCTTTCAACTGTGTTTGATATAATGGCAAGTGATTTTCTAGTACCAAATTAGCAATTTAGCATGATTACTCAAGGATAAGGTGTTGGAGTGATGGCTGCTGGAAATGGGGCCTTTCTAGATTTGATCAAAAATGACTTTTTTTCAGATAGTGATGGTGCTGTTTTTTACATCAGTAATGTCCTGACTATACTTTGTGATCAGCTGAATGCCACTTTGGTGAATTAAAGTACCAATTTCCTTCCGAAACAGCAAAATCCTTACATTTTTCCAAACTTTTAGCCGCCAGTGTATATATATTTCAATTATTCCAGAAATAAACACTCTGAAAACAAAGCAAATATATAGTTATGCTTGAGGATATACTGTTTACTCTCTTCAAACAAAAAATTTAAAGATTTCATGCTATTAACATGACAACATTTCATGAAAGACATTTCGTAAAACCAGTGTTGGGTGTAATCTGTTTACAAAGCAATTATTTACTGTAATCGATTTATTTTTAGTCAAAAAGTAGCATAACATTTTGAATTCTAGTAATCAAATTACTGTTAGTGACTTTCAATTAAGTAAATTACTTTTAAATATATTACTTGGGTTCCACATTTCTAAAATAGTATTATTTGCAGAATCGACAACAAGATTTATGTTCAAATCAGGGCTGTAACCACAATATAAATTGAGGGGGATCAGTATGTCATGTACAGTACGTGATTCGTACGTCATTCGTATTTTGAATGTGAAAACATTAACGGAGCAATTTTCACCATATCAGGTTTAAGACAAAGAGTGAATGTGTGTATATTGTAAAGGAATTGAATGAATGTGGTTAACTGGCAAGCTTTTGAAGTACGTAGCTTTTTAGAAAATTCACTCGACATTGTCTAAGAAAATGATCTGTAAAACACAAAGTAGAGCATTATCACCCACAGATTAGAACTAGAACATTTTTTAGGTTGTGGCATGGACAGTGTGTCATATATTTTTATATATTATTAGGTAATAAAGGTAATTTAAGATTTTCTAAATAATTTATGTATTTAGACATAAAGTCTTTTAAAAGAGACATTTTGAGGATGTCCTTGTCAAAAAATATAAGCCACCAGTTAAAGGAGAAGTTCACCTAAACATGAACAATTTACTTTTACTCATTCATTTACTTACCCTTATGTTGTTCAAAACCCATATGCTGTTACTTTTTCTTGGAACATAAAAATATACATTTTAAGCAGCTCTATTCCACAGGATAACAGTTTATAGTGAGCAGGAGCTGTCAAGCTTCAAAAAGGACAAATAATATAAAGCACTATTAAAGGTTCAATATAAAGACCTCATAAAAGTAGTCCATTTGACTTTCTGCTTTCAGGGGCCATACAACAGCTTTGTGTTGTATGGACTACTTTTATGGTATTTTTTATAAAGATTTCTTTTTTCTCTTTGGGCCTTGACAGCAGTGGTCAATATGAAGTGTTTTTGTATGGAAAAGAGCAGCGTTAAGATTCTTGAAGAAAAGATTGTGTTAAGATTCTACTGGGGGAAAAAACACAATGAGGGCAATAAATAATTTTATGTATATTCTTTTTGCTAGCCAGCTGACACAGTCATGTCGTTTTACAGATACATCAAATTAGATTAGTCTTTTCTTTGAGACAGCACAAAAAAGAGAGAAAAGTTGACTGAAACAGGCAAATTGCTAGCAATGCAGACACAGTGTTTGTCTTGTACTGTGTGAACTTAAAAAATTAAAAAAACCTAAAATTGTGGGCCTTTATTGCATTTAAAGCCTTTATTTAGAAAATTATTGCATTCATCCCCTTTACTATTTTAAAGGACCAAAGAGGACCAAATATATTTGTGACCTCAACACCCATGACCCCCCCCCCCAGTGTTCAAGACATGATTAAGGCCTTGGTTCAGATGTATGTCTTTTTGCATTTATGTCAATGCTGAAGGGTGTATGCCTCCTAAGGAGCCATTTTAAGTGCAAACGAGTGTACAACTTGAATGTGACAATGAACAAGGAGAAAATGTAGACATAATTTAGGATTTGTTGAGCAAAATAAGTGTTTTAGTAATTAGTAATGTTATTATTTTTCCCATGAAGTAGTCAGTAATCTGATTTCATTTTAGATAAGTAATTAGTAATTTGTAGTGGATTACTTTTTTTGAGTAACTTACCCAACACTGCGTAAAACAACTTCAGCAACAAACAACTTTGTTTCCAAACAGACTGCTAAAAACCAGTGCAACCTAATTTCCGGAAATTACACAAAGCTGGCCAGTAATATTTAGAGATTGCATTTTTGCCATTTTGGTGTGCAATATGCATCAGATCATGCATGAACCTTCAAGGGGCGATTCATGGGCATGCACTATTATGACATATCTATTCAAATGATACAGCAAACTCTCAGGCCACCAATGTCTCATGGTCCTCCGTCAGTCAATAATTGGATGACATTTAACCTCTTCTCACCTTTTGTAAAGTTTTATATTGGACCATTCAGCACTTTTGCGACTTAATTAAAGTCCTTACTCAGGCTCTCTTGAACATGGAGAGGGTCTGGACTCAAATCAACATCATCCAGTGCTGTAAATACATTCTTGCCTTTTGTATGTCTCACTTGCAGTTGCCAGACATCAGCAGAGAGGCTAAAAGAAGACTTGATGAATGGCCCCTTTCACTTCCTGCCTTTGGACCATAAACAGAATTGCACTGGATCTACTGTCTAAGCAGTTTAAAGTTCTGGACGGCGCTGTGTAGCTGAATCGCTGCTGAGCACTGCTGCAGATGTTTGTGTGTGTATGTGTGCGTTTGACAGTGATATTGGGTGCAGAGTCAGGTCCCCTGAGCTGATGCTTAAAAACAGGGGCTAAAACGTATATGTAATGTGATTTGTGTGTGAGTTAAAATGTGTGTGTTAACAGTGATATTGTGTGCCAAGTCAGGTCCCCTGAGCTGATATGATGAATAGGGGCTGAAACTTATGTGATGTGCATAATATGAATGTATGTGACTGTGTATATGTTCCCCGTATGTTAAAATGTGCATAATTGGCTATATTTGGAATGAAATACTAGTTACTTAATGAAAACAACACAGTATACTCTGTATACTGCCTACTAGTTTTTAGAAATAGTGAGTGAAACAGTATTATTCCACAATAAATGTTTCAAACAGTAGTATACAGTAGTGACATCCATTTATCATTTTTACTATATAAAATGTTTTTATTTGAAACTTTCAACCTCAATACCAATTTTTTAAAGGAAAAATGTTTTGGCAGCCCAATCAAATGAGTCAAGAAAGAGATTTTGGCTGATCAAAGCTGTATACTGCACTTCTATGCATTAATAAAATTTGCATACTTTATACTGCAGCAACAGTAATAGTATGGTAGTGTCTAAAAACCATAAACAAAAGATTTAGATCACGATGAAACAAAGAAAATGCAATCCAGGCCAGTACATTAAATATAGGGTCACCAGCAATGAAGATGCCGACCACAGTGTGCTGAAAGCATGAAAACATCTAAATTCAAGAAAACAAAATGTATAACCAAATTTGTCAATATTCCACTTCAGCCAAAGTCATGTCAAATGAAAACATATCAGTTACTCACACTCAAATTGTATGACTTCCTCAAAAGTTCTAAACACAAAAAGTTTACTTTCATTGTATGGAAAAAAGATGCAATTAATTAAATGGTGACTGAGACTAAAATTCTGCCTAACATCTGCTTTTAAGGCAGAAACATCCTTTACTCATAAAGGCATACGCAGATGCGAGCACTTGGCCACCGCATTGCCAACGTGTGGTTTGGTTAAACATGCTTGTGTGTTCTTGCATTACCATAGCTGGAAAATAAATATTTGGACTTCAATCTGATGTTCCGCCATGACAGTAGCTTGAAAAAGAAAACTTACTGTTCGCTATAGCGCCCCTTGTGGTAATGTTGAGAATGCAACCTGTACTTGCATTGTGTTATGAATTGCTGTTTGACACATTTTGGAATGTAACTACCCAAAAAGTGGGTCACAGGTCTATTCGAACTGGGTTGCGGCCAGCAAGAGAAGAACAATGCCATGGTTCCCTCAATGAAAATGTTTCGGTGAAATTCAAGTGAAATTTAGGGCTGCCGAGGAAAATGTAATGATAATGTCTTGTTCAGTGCTTTATACATGCTAAAGGCTTCTTGTGCAAAGCAATATTTTCGCAGTGCAATTAAAGCTTGGTTTTCACGAAAGTTTAACGGAACCACTCATGGCAATGATCTGCTCTGCATCTCTGCCACACGTATCAACCAGGCTTCCCTCGATATTTCGGTGCAGACCACAAAGCTCATGCAACCCCTTTGATCTCCAGTGAGAATTTTCATATTTAAATTCAATTTCTAAAGAATTTTCATTGTTTTTCATAGATACAATTATTTGTTGTTGTTGTTGTTGTTGTTGTTATTAAAAGGACTAGCTACTGACCTAACCATGGTAAGGAGGAGCCATCCATGGTCTCACCTGTGCTTATATGTCATTGCACCATAAATAAAAGGGCAAGTGCATAAAGGCCTTTAAAGTCTGAACCTCCCAGACTTGGGGACTAATTATGGACACAGTTTTCCTCCTGTCTAACATATGTTCTGTTTGAATGATGCTTGAAATTAGAAATTAACTGGAAAATAAATAGCCTATAATGTGTTCATATAAATAAATATGCATCAACTTTTAAAAGGGGGGAGAGAAAATTCCTGTATCTTGTTGTTGACATCAACAACAAAAATAATGTCACTTGCCTTTATACTTGAAAACCATGAACAAAACTATGCAAGATAGAAGAAAATGCAACCCAGGATACATTAAATACAGGTTATTTTTTTACTATGGTGGGTCGCCACTTGATGTCCAATGTAAAATCTGAATCCCAAAGTAAAACCAGCTGAGAACCACTGGCGTAGAGCATGTTTTGGCCTTTTTAGCTCCACGGAAGAAATAAAGATCAACATGAGGGTGAGTAAATGATGACAGAATTTAAATTTTGGGTAAACTATCACCTTTTTTAAAAATGAAACTTTGTTGTGCCTACGCAGTTCAACTTTTGATTTTAAGGACATTTTTGTTAACCTCTGTATAACCAATAATTTTGGTATGGTGTTGGGTCCCCACTCAACGTCCAATGTTAAATCTGGAATGTGATGCAAAACCAGCAGAGAACCACTGACTTCGGACATGTGTTTGAGAGTGTGCGAGTTCGAGTGAGATTTATTGTGAGTCTGCTCTCGCGGAGATGTTGCACTGTTTGCTTACTCTGCAAGAGCTCGGGTCCCAGCGTTCTTTACTCAGCACTGTTTGCCCCGCAGAGCTTCAGAGCTCCGCTGGCTCTGGCGTGGCGGGGGTCCTTTTTGATACCCCAACACTCCACCATCCCTGAAGAAACAGACAGAACACGAATGAGAGAGAGAGAGACAGACACCTGTGTGTGTGTGTGTGTGTGTGTGTGTGAGCGCCTCCCTGATGGCAGCTGTGGTCTCAAGTTACTCAGGAGGCATAAGATTACTGAAGGATAGAGAGCTTTAACAGAGCACAAGTGTGTGCGGGAATCTGATTGTAGCGGGCTAAGAAGGAGAGGTAAAGAACAAACTGGAAAGATACAGACAGAGACAAACAGATTGATAGTGGGAGAGATAATGGAGTATCACTCAATCTGGAACTGAGCACTCGGAGAAGGACAGTCCTGTCCCAGCTGTTCTTCCTGGTGAGTATTTCTTTTGAATTTGTCTATGTCTATATGATTTTATAGAAATGTGATTTCTGTTGTTTAGAGCAATTATTGAAAGGACTAATGGGGAGTTAATTTGGATTATTGTATGTGAATTACTGCATGGAGCTGTTCCAGAAGTTTTGGGAAGATTAAACTTGATGTTTTTTGGTCCTCTCTGTCAAGTCATCACATTTACATATACGGTCCACTTAAGTGTGAATAGGATATTATTTTGGTTGGTTATTGCATTTGAGTTGTTACAGAAGTTAGGAAAGACAATATTGTGCTTATTTGTTCTCTCTTTCAAGCAATCATATTTATAATATGGACCACTTATGAGTATAAAATCAGGTTTGACTGTATGTATATTGCAAGGATGAACTTATGAGAAATGAGAAAAGGAAACAATTAGAGAGTTTGATGCTTAATTTGATGTTGCATTTAACAAAGAAAATGTGAAGATCTGTATGGAATTGAAATCTAATCCAAAAAGTAACAATTATTTTCAAAACATCTATGAATTGTTCCCCCATAAACGTAATTATAATTAATAAACACTCGATTTTAAATTCAAATTGTTCAAGCTGACAATTTGTATGTGTCATTTTGAGCTGCCACAGACTGGCTGATATCGGTGACTTGATTGTTTCCAAAAAATGAGAAGCTAAAACATATAGCTACTGTATAAATATATATATATATATATATATATATATATATATATATATATAAATATACAGAATATACACAGCATGTACAGATAGAAAGACAAACAGATTGACAGAGAGATATAGAATATTGTCCAATAACCATTTCTGTGATTTGACCTGGGAGAATTGTTTGCAATGGTTTGGATGAGGATGTATGAAACCATATTTTTACGGAATTATGCATTGCTGTAATTCACAATCCAGTGCATATGATTCTTTATATAGTTTGCCTTTACATGTTCGGTTAGGGGCAGTGACCAGCCCCAGAGGTGCTTTGGATAAAACAATGGGTTTTGACCTGTGATACATGCAGGAAAGTTTTCCCATACGTTGGTGATCGATCTTCTAGACACACGCAGCGCACACACTTACACAGAGCTGAAGGATATAGATGTCATCTCTGTCCGTGGTGCATTTTCACATCTTCAGCATTTTCCCAGTCTAAGCACTACTTGTAACCTTTGTTCAACCCTCACTACACAACTGTACCCATATATGTACATCTCCTGCATAAACTGCAAATCCTACAACTGAATAGGTAATAAAGTAGGCTATATTTATAAATTACACTACAGTATACATGTATCAGTTTCAGATATACCTTAAAAGGTACAGCTCACCCAAAAATGAAAATTCTGTCATCAATTACTCACCCTCGTATTGTTCCAAAACCATATTAATTTCTTTCTTCTGTGGAATACAAAAGGATATTTTAGGCAGAATGTTAGCTTCAGTCACTATTCACTTTGATTGCATCTTTTATGCATACAATGATAGTGAATGGTGAATGAGGCTGTCATTCCCTAATATTCTGCTTCGAATCTCATATGGGTTTGAAACAACATAAGGGTGAGTAAATGATGACAGAGTTTTGGAACTATCCCTTTGATATTAAACTTAAAATTGAATATCGTTAACAATCTTTGTGCAAATATGACATGATATGGACATTATCACACAAGTCAAGTCAAGCTATTGTCATTGTACAGGTATAATGAGATTATTACTATTATAGTTTTTGCCATAACAGTTGGATAATGTAGGAAATAAATACAATAAATAAATAAACAAAATGTGCTGTGTGCATGGGACACGGTTAACAAAGGCAGTGCAAAATATAACAATTGTGTAAAATTAAGTGTAGGCAAATGGAGGCCGTGCAAAATATTTAAGATATATTTAATTGGGCTGTCAATCAATGAAACATTTTCATCAAATTAAGAACAAGAGATGTTGATTAATTAATTGAATTAATCACAATTAATCACATATATCAATATTTGTTGAGAAAGACTTCCAAATAAACATGGGTTTGCACCAACATCAGGGTCAGCAAATATAATAATATATTTAAATCACACAGACTCACACACACATGTTGTATACTGTGTGTGTGTGTGTGTGTGTGTGTGTGTGTGTGTATATATATATATATATATATATATATATATATATATATATATATATATATATATATATATGGTATATCTATATACAGTATATGTTAACTGCAGTATACAGATTTATATTTAAGTGCAAAATGGCAAAAACAGGAATTGTACAATGTCAGAGAAGAGGTTCTTTTTCTGGTGACTAATGCTGGATATATAGCAGTAACTTTACAATATGATGCATAACTTTCAGTATGAGGATGCTGTCAACATCACACATTTTTGTGCTGTCATTTGCAAATATTCATAATGCACCGTGACCTAAATGTTATTATTTCTCATATCTTGAACACTTAAAAGTCATTGTCTTATTCATGAAACAAGCAGATTGAATTTCTGAGTCATTTTTGAGTAACTTCCTAAATTCATTCTTACATAAATTGTCCCACTGAATTTAATACCCATTGTTATATTTCATTGTTTGTAATTACATAGTCTGTTTTGTTTAAACTTTTTCTGTGAAACTAAATGCCAGTACAGTAGACATCAGAATCAGTATCAGAATGAGCTTTATTGGCAAGTGTTCTCACGTCTCACGTTTTTTTTTTTTTTTTTTTTGGTGATAGGAGAAACAAGTGTACACAGAACATCACAGTGAGACAGAATATAAAACATGGTAAGAGTATAAATAGACATACAAATAATAGGACATATCACAGAATGGCATATGTACATGTGCAAATGGTGATGTATGTGCAAGGTAGGGGTATTTACAGTTATTGAATGAAATATGTGAATTTACATATGTACATGAGATATGTATTTACATTATTACACTATGGGGGAGTCTTGAGGCAGTTTAATTGTTCATGAGGAAAATGGCTTGAGAGTAAAAATTGTTCTTGTGCCTGGATGTCCTGGCGCTCAGTGCTCTGTTGCACCGGCCAGAGGGCAACAGTTCAAAGAGGGAGTGGGTAGGGTGTGTGGGGTCCAGAATGATCCTACCTGCACGTTTCCTCACTCTGAAAACATACGGGTCTTGGAGGGTGGGCAGGGGGCACCAATAATCCTCTCAGCAGTCCTGACTGTCCGTTGTAGTTTCCTTCTGTCTGATTTGGTGGCTGAACCAAACCAGACAGTTATAGATGTACACAGGACAGACTCAGTGATGGCCAAGAAGAACTGTGTCAGCAAATCCTGTGGCAGGTTGAATTTCCTCAGCTGGCGAAGGAAGTACAACCTCTGCTGAGCCTTCTTCACAATGGAGTCTATGTGGGTGTCCCACTTCAAGTTCTGAGAGATGGTAGAGCCCAGGAACCTGAATGACCCCACTGCTGCCACAGTTCTTTTCAGGATGGTGAGGGTCCACTATCATCTCCACTGTTTTTAGCGTGTTCAGCTCAAGGTTGTTGTGACCGCACCAGACAGCCAGATGATCAATCTCCCGTCTGTATGCAGACTCGTCACTGTCGCGGATGAGGCCGATGATTTCAGGAGCTTGACAGTGGGGTCTTTTGCAGTGCAGTCATTCGTGTACAGGAAGAAGAGACACGTATGCATACCCTGCAAGCAGGGAATAAACATTTTGTTAATGCTGTAAAAATTGTGGCCACATGAAACAGAATGCTCATGTAATGCACCCATCAAACAATACTCCTCTGACAATGGAAAAGATAGGCCCTGCTGCATACTAATAGGGTCAATGGAATATAACGCGGAGTGAAGGTGAGAGGTGTGTGTTACCTTCCAGTGTAGCCACACAAGTTGTCATGGAGCCAGAGGCTTTTCTCTTTGGCGGCTGTGGGCTTGATGGTGTCAAGTGGTACCAGGGGTAGCTGTTTAAATCCTCTGTTCAGCTTATGGTTACCTATCTCCATTAAACCCTCTGGAAAATAGAACGGTGTGGATAAGAGGCCAGACCTGGACCTCTGACCTGCACTTTCGACACTGGCAAAGGGGAACAATAAAGGAATTCGATTACTGCTTTAGTCAGATGTGGAATTTGATGTGATGGATGTGTACGTTAAAAGAATGTTCTGGTAAAATCTGTGACGTGCTGTTGATTACCACTGAAAATAATTTTCGGCCCTCCATTTGTGAAAACAAACAAAAAAATAATGTTTACAGTAATACACTTACACTGGAAATCTAAGGGGCAAGGCACCACATCAAAATAAACATCAAAGTACACTCTGTTTCAAAAGTATAGCCTCTTTTGAACAAAGTTTTAATAAAATAACGCTTCATGACCATGTGAAGCACCTAAACTCAGAAACTTTCACACAATTTGTGCAGAGATACCAGAAACCACTGGCGTAACTATCCGCAAAGTGCTGTTTACCTGGAGCTAAGTCCACCCTCACAAATCGGTAAAGCTTAACTAAAAGTTCATCCATCTACAATAGTTAGTAGTCCAATCACTGAAAGGATTATTTAGACAACTTCAATTTGACAAGCTCAAATAACACATTTGTGAACATAAGAATTAATATGTGATTTAACAAAATTACAAACTTCATATTTCTGCTTTTAAACCCTTCAAAATACCTCGGCCCTAGACTTCCACTCTAAGTGCATTAATGTCAACACAATAAATGTTTTAATTTGTTGTTTTTACAAACTGAGGAACGAGTCAATATTGTCTGTGGTAAATGAGAACATGTCAAAGATACTGTCGATAGAACTTTACTTTAACTGAATAGGTAACATCCCTTTAAGAAACTATTACTATATGTGTGTTTGTTTCTTGAGTCTCTAAATATTCCCTAACTAGTGGCAGAAAATTTTAACAAAATGTGTAATCAGACCAATCATTGTACCAAATGACTCTCTATGACCAAAGGATTGTGTCTGCTTGCAATTTTTCAGCAGTTTTCTAAATCTGTCAAAGGTCCCTTTTGTTGAGCAAGGAGTCTTATTAATTCCATATACCATATAGTAGTGTACGTTCAGCTCTTACTGCTGTTTCAAACTCTCGTAGTACACTACAAAAGATGTGAATTAAAGTGTGTATGTGCATGTGTGAACTGTCACACTAGCCCGCAAGGGAGAAATGATGATAAAGTGCAGTTCTCAGCTCTCGAGCACACTTGGCAGTAAACGGAGAGGACAGGAATGCATGTTCTCTTTGAATGATTATTTATATGTTTGGTTAGGCACATTCAAGGGGTTTTCAAGGAGAAATATAAAGCAATCTGTCAGTTGTAAATGTGGATCCTTAATTGATACTTGAATTGAACAGGCATCGTTTTAGGCAAGATTTCATTATTTGCTTTAAATATATCCTCTCAATTTGTTCCTTATTCATTGCCTTCCAGTAGTTTATATATAAGTTTATATTAATTTAGATTGATTTAATTGTTTCCTAGCCTGACTAAGGTGCAACCTTACCTTCATTGCAGTAACACAACTGTTTTGTTCCCTTTGTTTTTATCTGCAGATCAGGTGACAGTATCTTGGGATTCGGCTCTCAGCTGCAGAACAAGCCAGGGTAAGCCCGAATCTTCTACCGAGCTCTTCGCACTTTGCAGTGGATAGTGGGCTACCTGTGCTTTTGGCTGCCAATCAAACAATTCATCCTGGGTTAGGAGCTTGATCTGAGCCCCAGGGAGGGGAGAGAGGCCATGGAGGTTCCTCTAGTCAATTTCGAGAACCTGGATGACATCGGAATCAACCTGGGAGACCCAAGCGATTCAGGATATCCGACTTCGCCCATCTCAGATGCCCCAGAACCAAACCAGATGACCTGTGGGATAAACTCACCAACACACTCGCCCCAAAGAAGAAGACAGTCCAGACATACACCACCCTCTCCACCAACCCTTAGCAAGAAAGGAACATCAAGCTGCAACAGTCTGATCTCCAACTGGAAGGTCCTGATGAGTACAGAGGGCACTCCCAACGAGGCTCTCTTGGGAAAAATAGCCAAGGGTTGTTGTGACGACTATTTTGGGGAAAAGGAGAAACTTGAGGAGGGCGAACAAAAAGTGGTCATCAACGTCTCAGGGATGATGTATGAGACAACACTCAAAACCCTGAACCAGTTTCCAGACACCTTGCTTGGGGACCCGATGAGGCGGATTGATTATTTCGACCCCATGAGGAATGAATATTTCTTTGATCGTAATCGCCCCAGCTTTGATGGAATCCTGTATTTTTATCAGTCCGGGGGTAAGATTCGGAGGCCAGCGAATGTGCCATTGGATGTTTTTGCAGACGAGATTGTGTTCTATCGACTGGGGCATGAGGTGATGGAACAATTCAGGGAGGATGAAGGCTTTATCAAAGACCCTGAGCCTCAACTCCCAACCAGTGAGCTTCACCGACAATTCTGGCTTCTCTTTGAGTACCCAGAGAGCTCCAGCGCTGCCAGGTCAGTGGCCTTAGTGTCTGTTTTTGTCATCACTATATCTATTTGTATCTTCTGCCTGGAGACGCTCCCGGAATTCCGTGATGACCACGAGTTTCTGCCTGTGATTGTCAATTTAACTCGAGATGCCAACGGCACACTCTTGTCCCCTACTCCTTCTCCTAAGACTCATGTCTCTGCCTTTACTGACCCCTTCTTTGTGGTAGAGACCATCTGTATCATCTGGTTCTGTTTTGAGCTTGGAGTACGCTTTGTGGTGTGCCCCAGCAAGAGTGAGTTTTTTAGCAATATTATGAATGTCATTGACATTGTTTCGATTATGCCCTACTTCATTACCGTCATAACAGAACTGATGGCCTCCCACGAAGAGGATCCTACCGCCGGCCAGAATATGTCGCTGGCTACACTACGCGTCATCAGACTAGTCCGAGTTTTCAGGATCTTTAAGCTGTCTCGCCATTCCAAGGGCCTCCAGATTCTAGGCCAAACCCTGAAGGCCAGCATGAGGGAGCTAGGCTTGCTGATTTTCTTCCTCTTCATTGGCGTCATCCTCTTCTCCAGTGCCATTTACTTTGCTGAAGTTGACGAACCTGCTACTCAGTTTGTGAGCATCCCGGAGGGATTCTGGTGGGCTGTGGTCACCATGACGACAGTTGGTTATGGCGATATGTGCCCCATCACATTGGGTGGAAAGATGGTAGGGATCCTCTGTGCCATCGCTGGCGTGCTGACCATTGCACTTCCTGTTCCTGTCATCGTCTCCAACTTCAATTACTTCTACCATCGCGAAACAGAGCAGGCAGAGAAACTTATAATGGATGCTGCTGCTGAGGCTGCTGCAAACCAGAAAAGCAGTCTGGAGGAAAAGTATGAAAGCAATTTCTCACTGGACAAGAGCAATGGGAATTGGCAGACAGGGAAAAATGGCATTCCATAAGGATTGTTTTGTTTAGCATGACTAGCAATAATGACTCAAATAAAACTGAACAATAATGCACTTAGAAACTCTGTTTCCTTATGTATGGTTTGAGTTATGGTGTGGTTAGCATAGAGTTCTACAAATATACCTAATGCTATGCATATACCTACAGTATATTAGCAGAAAGTGCTGATTTGGTTGTAAACCTCAAACAGAAAGTTGTTTTAGCCAATGGCTGATAAAATAATCTACAAACCTCAGATGCAATAAAA
Organism: Myxocyprinus asiaticus; assembly: GCF_019703515.2. NCBI lineage: Eukaryota > Metazoa > Chordata > Actinopteri > Cypriniformes > Catostomidae > Myxocyprinus > Myxocyprinus asiaticus. Next base: position 44,409,426 of record NC_059355.1, read on the forward strand.
TAGAACCAAAAAGGAATACAAAATACTCAAGAGCATCCCTTTAAGGCTTTTCAGTGATACAAACTGAAATATACTGAACTGAGAAAAAGGAGTATGAGTCGCAGAGGAAAAAATACTCATGTCATCATTTGTGAAGCAAACGGCTGCATTTGGCTGAGGTCAAAATGAGCATTTAATTAATTGCGATTAAGTGCCTGTGTTGCCGAGTCCCTCAAATTAATGCCGAGGAATCATGAATCTGCACTCTGAGCATCCACCCAGCACCACCTTTTGCTGATGTTGTTGTTCCTTTAGAGTTCTGCACTGACATCACCTTTTGTCCCCGCTGCTTGTGAGAGAAAAACCTTATGCCAAACTGTTATCCATCTTTCAATGTCACCAAGTGTCTCCTCTATCATCCTGATAGTTGTCACATATCATCAGGCCTGTTTGGAATTTAAATACAGTATCCTACGCATGCAAGTATGTTATATTTGGATGACCCAGGGTGCTGCGGCAGCATCTGCTTGCTGTCCCATATTTCTACTGATGTTTCTATTCTTATCAGCGTTCACATAGAACGAGAAAGCATATACTAGAATTCTTTCTATAGAGTGAGATTTTTACCATGCTTGCAAGGCAGCACTGAATTAATGTTTCTCAAACATTCTGGTTAGGGTTTGTTCTAAACCCCTAACCCAAAGTTTCAAACTTCAGCAATGAACTTAGCTCAAACACCTCAGCATACAGACTCAATTCAAACTTTTTATAAAACATTTCAGCCTTAGCTGTGCTATTTCTGTTTTGGTAAACTTTATACTTTTTAAGAAATGTAAGGTTAAAGATTAAAGTTGACTTACATTGATTGACTGTTCAGCATTCAAAATGTAACCGTAGCGATGATGTCATCGTAATTGTTGTCTTCCTTGCATGTAACCATGCATAGCCATCTTTACACTGCAGAACGACTATGCATTGATTTTTGTGTGCAGCCATCTGAAAACTAGATACGTGCCGAGTGTCACAACAACGTTAAAGCGGCTCTGATGCATTTCATTTACATTGAAACTAAGCCTAAAACCTAAGCTTACATACATTTTTACAATCATCATTCATGTGCTGCCTTGCAGGCACTGATTTTTCCTTCTGGAAATGCAAATCTAGTTTTTATCCAAAGTCTTTTTAGGTTAAATAAGCAGAACATTTTTTTTATGCTCAACTCATTTGCTTGGTATCTCAAAAGTCAAAAGTCACAGTTTTCTCATCCAACTTTCTAACGTGTCTCTTGTTTTTCCAGTTGTATGGTCTTATCAGACATGTATAAAAGCACTCTGGGGACATACATAATATGATGATAGAGATTATGACAAACTAAAGATATAGATTGCAGCTAGTAGTGTACACAGCACATTTCATTAACTTAAGGCCACATTGGTCTCAGAACAGCCTTATTAATTATGCATATGTATGGCTGAATAACGCACAGTTTTAAAGTTATGCATGACTGAGTTGGTCAAAACAGTACCTACAGTACTTGTCGGTCAAACAGAGTACACATAAAATAATCTTGAATTTGATGTTTCTTTTGGTAGAGGCAACAAGTGTTAATAAGGAAAAGATTTCCATGTATCACTCTAATTAAGCTGACTTGACAAGCCATTAAGGTAGAGAGCATGACTGCACAGTGCATGTATATAAAGAAACCAATTAACTAATTAAATCAGCCGTTGCAAAAGATGGAGATTTCAGAACATATGTTGGATCATCTAATCCAGCCTAAATATTTACTGGTAAATGTTTGCAACATCAAGACTTTTTTGTGGACTTTAGCAATATAATGCATTCATCTTAGAAATAGATGAATCATTGTCTTACAAGCATAAAAGCATTTCAGCAACATTCTTGTTTCATTATTACATGTTATTTTGCAACCACACAAAGGAGCAAATATATGTCGTTGCACCCACTTGGGATAGATGATGTGTTTATTTATTTACAGTATAAGATATTTTTATCTTCCATAGAGTTAAACACCTGTCTTTAGAGTAAGATCTGCTACATCACATGATTTTTTTTCCTGTGATTTCAATATGCCTATATTACTGAGAAATCACTATCTTCATAACTATATGTTTCTCCCAGCAAGAATTCCTGTTCAGAAAATTTTACATTAAATAGATCAAGCATATGCATTTTTTTTTTTTTTTACAAAGCATTGAAAAAGTTTAAAGAATATTGTATACAGAGCATGCATTTATTTCCAAAGCAAATATTGATTGTAGCATTTCAGCACTGATTAAAGCAAAGCAATACAGCACTTTTCAGGGAAGCTGGAACATGTTTTCCAATATGCTTGAATATGAACAAATTTATGCCAGCAGGTAACATTGCATTTTTCAGGCACCTGTATAATTGCAGAATAGAGGTTAAAATGCTTTTTATCACACTGCAATAGATTTTAAAAGATGAGAAATGCATGAAAACACTGAGATTTATGACTTTGACAAAAGTCATATGTTTTGACTAGAAGTAGAAATCTAATATTTAAATCTATCCTCCATTGCGTCAATGGAAAATGTATATTCCCTTATGCATGCATATTTTATGTCATAGTATGGCACAATATCAAAATTAGAATATTCGAAAGTCATTGTTCAATAAATTGCAAATCCTGAGAGTTTTATTTTGATTTTATACAATTACCCCACTGACAAAGGTGATAATGCCAGTGTTATGTGGTCATAATGGCATTTAGCATCTCATGAATGTATGTTTTGTCTCTATGATATATATTTTTATTGTTTAAGGACATTTTATTTATGATATTCAGAGTGCCTTTAATTAAATATATATTCAATTTAATTGCTTGATTTTTGTGTATTTTGACAAGGGCTCATTCACACACTAAATATGTGATGACCCTGTCTCAAACATTTTTATCTTAAAGTAATGATGTCCTTAAAATTAAAACAATAATTCACCTCTAAAAGCACATTGTTGTTGACACAAACTATGTTTATCCGTATTTAAAGGAATAGTTCACCCAAAATTGAAAATTTGCTGATAATTTACTCACCCTCAGGCCATCCAAGATGTATCTGAGTTTCTTTCTTCATCAAAACAGAATTTAAGATTTTTAGGATTTCATTTCAGGCCTCCTCCTTTAAACAATGCAAGTGAATGTACTATATTTTTTGACGGTCCAAAATGTATATTTAGGGTGCATCAAATTAATCCACATGACGCGCTTCCTGCCTCCTCCTCCATGTGACGCGTGACCTTACTAACGAGCTTACTTCATCCCTCTCATGAGCGCGCATCACAGAGATGTACGTAAGCGAACATTTGTAGTTAAAAAGTATATAAATATTGTTTTGTTTCTAAAAATAATAAATCGTGTGGATTATTTTGATGCACCCAAAATATGCATTTTGGACAAATGGAGTACATTCACTTGCATTGTTTGAAGGAGGAGGCCTGAAATGAAATCCTAAAAATCTTAAATTCTGTTTTGATGGAGAAAGAAACTCAGATACATCTTGGATGGCCTGAGGGTGAGTAAATTATCAGCAAATTTTCATTTTTGGGTGAACTATTCCTTTAATGTCGTCTACGTTGTTTTGTCTTCACAGTTTTTTCATGGTTTTTGAAGAAGAGGATATGTCACGCAACCTGTTCTTGTTGGCATCTGCGTAATTTAGTTAGCTCTATCTGACACATTAATCTGCACCAAAATATGGTATATAATGTTGATGCATGACCTCTGGCCTCAATAACAAAAGATTTGTAAACCAGTTTCTTCTCTCTTTCAAAATTTGCAAAGCCTATTTATTTTATTAATTATTTGCATTTAGCAATGTTTTTCCCCTGCTGTCCACAATCCCATCAGACACATGACACATTTTTGCGTGACACACCAGCTGAGAACCACTTCTCTACGTAGTTACAAAATGTTCCCCCATCTTTGCTTTTGCAATTTTATTATTCATGTATCGCGAGATCAAGTCTCAGCATTAGAGTGGGTAGGTGGTATGTAGTTTATAAGGTACTTATAGAGTACTGGAGGAGAAGGGGTAAAGGTTTGTCTCAGGTCACTAAGGCTGGTGAGAGAGCAACAGTGATTTGTAGGAAGGACCTTTGGAGTTTTTCAGAGACAGAGACTAAACAGTGCGAGATCCCACAATGAGAGCACATTAAACTTTTAGTGCAGTTTTTTGTGTATGTGTGCACGCATTAATGATTCAAAGCTCATGGTTTATCTGGACAGAGAGTGCATGTCTATGCAGACGAAACTGGCTTTTCAATCTGTTCTTCTGAATTTCTCATTAAAGACCCCATGCATGAAATGCCGTGATGAGCGCAGTTTTCTGCCGTTTTGAAAGTTCCTTTTTAAAGTTTTGGTGGGATGTATGGAAGGGCTGGCTCATCCTTTAAAAAAATAGAATAGAATTTATTTTCCATAGTTAAAAAGGCTTTATTTGCTTTATTTAATTTACATTCTCATTCTAGAGATCATTTGATTGAAAATAAATCTGTGTGGTACCGCATGAGTATTCAGTATTTTTGTTCTGTTGTCCTGTTTTCATCTGTAATCATTGTTTGTTCATGTTAGTTCATATTGATTAACGGATGTTAATACTTTTAACTAGGGCTACACAACTAATCGAGTAAATAATCAAGATTACAATTACACCTGCCACAATTAACTAATCCTGAAAAGTTTCACTTATAACAGTTGATAGGTCTACCAATGTTGTAGTATTACTTTAACAGTCTTTTTGAGTTGAGTGAATGATTTTTACCCATGTTTTGATTTCAATTTAATAGCTTGAAATCTTTTTTAAGGGATATCAAGTATTCAACTTTCATAAAGACAACAGAAACCTTTCTTTTTTTGCAACTGTGCACAGTAACAACCCAGTAAGGTTACCATTCATCTACTTGTACTGACTGCATATCAAAATAGACTGAGTATTTTTCTTGAATCACTTCATTTAATCAGCTCTTACATATTTCATTATATCGCAATGTCTTTAATGGTTATTTTCAAGGGATAACTATTTCGATTATTTCGAAAGATAATTGATGTGGCAGTAATTTGACAGGCAGTCATAAGAAACACCCTTGTCTGGAGGTGAGAGTCCAACTGAGACGATGAAATATTGAGGAGTGAGACAGCAAAGTAACCGAATACTGAACTATGTATATAAGAGAACGCTGTTAGAGTTTTGTGGTTATATAAGACGAATGAAGGTATTATATGACCGTCATATGTGTGGTGGCATTTCTGAAGTATGATATCCCAGTATTTACTCTGTGTATTTTTGAGATGTACAAACAGACATTTCACAAGCTATCATTTAGTGTATGTAACTAGTCAAAATAGAAAATTAAATGATGAAAAAACCCTCATCCTCATTGGCTTTGCTCAAGTAAGACACTGTTCTTTGTAATGCTGCCTTGGAATGACCTGTATTGTGAAAACTGTTCAATAAATCTGAACTGAATTAAGACAAAAACACTCAACAGTTACACTGGTCATTCAACAGTCCCTTCTAGGTGCCGAATGATGTGTCCTTAATTTTATCTCCTTTTATCTGTAGAACCTGACACTGTGCTGATGACCCTTGTTTAGGACCAATTAGGAGATTGGGGAAAGAAAACTCACACAGAGGAGCCAGCAATCGCCTTAATACCCTGGAGATACCCTCTATCTCATATATACTTAACTGGTTAGGTACACGCTGAGGTCAGACAGGGTATGGAGAGAGACGTGGCTATCAACAATTAATGGCCAGCCACTTTGTTCTAGTCTTGCACTGTTTAGACTGTTAAGATCTCTCTAGCTCCGCGGCTGCAACACGTTGTGGTCAAGTTAAGGCTGGCTTAGACAGATTACATCTACAACAGGCAGAAAGTGAAAGAAACTGACCCCTATAACCCGATCATATTTCAATTTGTACTTTCACGCAATCCTGATTAGTGAGGTAACTGTAGTATGCAGACCAGACAATTTTTGAGGTGACTGTAGTTCCAATCAAAGAAATGTGACACTAGTAATTTAAAGAAAGCGTCTCCAGAATTTCCTGGATGTCTTAATTCATTTGAAGTAAGGTAAAGTATCAGCTCCATACTAATTTACTTATTTATTTAACCTTTTTTAGTGATATGTTTTGTTGCTGTGTCATATCCTAACTTACAACTTATTTCAAACAAATGTGCTTTTTTTTTATGTAATGACAACGTTCCTGTAGATAAACTGGTAGAGCATAGTGCTAGCAATGGCAAGATCATGAGTTTGATTCCCTGGGAACCTAAATAGATTACTACTTAAACCTGTCGCGATTATTAAATAATCATCAGATGGTGATTATTTGATCTAACCGTGATTATTTGAGATTATTTGTGCACTTAAAATTCCATTTACATTTTACTATTCAAGCAAGGTAATTATAAGCAAATAAAGGAATGCAATGAACGGTGCATTTTTGTCTCATTTCTCAGTGTTATTGCATTATGTGAGCACTCCAAAGACTTAAAGAAAATCATATATCCCTATTTTATTATTTGAAAATTAATCATCATAATCATGAATGCCCAATTAAAGACAATTAAAGCATCATAATTGCAATTATATGTTTGAAAATTAATCATCAGAAATCTGTGATAATCATGAGAGTCCTACTACTACTGTTAAAATGTATATCTTGAAAGCACTAAAAGTCACTTGGCATAAAACTGTCTGCCAAATACAGCAATGTATTTTGTCCTGTGTTTGGTTACCAAGGTTGGGTTTGGGTTGATTGAATCAAATGTATAATATCATATTATTGCATTACATTATTGCATATAGTCCAAGTCACGCTGTCCTTAGCTGCCTATGACATTGTTGGTAGCTTTGATAGTTTGTGTATTTATTATTCTATATGTCATATATATTGTCAGAGATTAAGCTACTGTGATGCATGAGCATGTGTTATGCATGCACATATGATTGGGGTTGTGCAACCTTGAGTGTCAAGTAATCTTTACACCTGAATTAATTTTGTAAGCGGAATAATTTTTTTTAAGGTCTTAAAAAGGTCATATCATAAAGAATCCAATTTTGCTTGCACTTTGGGTCAATGACGTGATGCTCATTTCTTTGTCCAGATCAATTGAATTACTCAAAAATACATAAAAAATGCAAGTCACAATTCACTCTTCATGACTTGAACGTTTTTGAATACACCTTAAAAATAAGAAGTGAAACAATTGTGTTTTAAAATATGATTCATATTTTTAAAAAGTTTGTCCACCAAATCAGAGTCATGTGATGCGACAAATGTGCAGGTAGCAATTTAGTTAAGTTAACAGCAACCCCTTTAGACCCTCAGGACTGAGTGTGACGTTTTAAAAAAATATATCTGATATTTTTACATTTTTACCTTTTGCAAATTTTTTTCAGGTCATGCCATGTAGCCCTGAGAAAACTTCTTGATGTTCTTAAGTCAAAAATTCAACATTTAGTTTTACCCTGAAAAATATGTCAGTGACACCTATTAAGTGATTGAAAATGTGGCCCACCTTTAAAAAGCAGAATAAATGCTAATATTCATAAACAAAGTGCTGTTACTCATTTAAATAAAAAAACAAACTAGAATAAGGGTCAGAGAAATGGACAAAAAATACTAAATTACCAATAATTTGGGCATAAAAACCTGGATTAACATTATAAATTGACCTATGGAAAAAAAATTGTTTTTTAAAAATGACCCTTTGACTAAGACAATGGTGGCACCATGGTATGCATGTATGTATGTATGTGTCCCAACTTGCAACAATACACTACAACAACACATAACAACAACACATAGTTTGGGCACTGAAGACACAAGTTTGTTAAGTTTACCCATTCATCCATTATGCAGGTCTTCATCTGCGCAATTGTACAATTTGCCGTATTTTGCCGTATTTTGTGCTTCATAATTCACCATACATTCTCACTGTAGGCAGGTTAGGACTGCAGGCAGGCCAATCTTGCACCCACACTCTCTGCTTATGCAGCCATGCTCTTGTAATTCGGGCAGGTGTCTGGATGGCAGCATATGTTGCTCCAAAATTTGTACAAATCTTTCTGCATTAATGGTGCCCTCACAGATGTGTAAGTTACCCATGCTATGGGCACTGACACACTCTGCTACCATGACAAACACTGGCTTTTGGACCTGACACTGATAACAGTTTAGATGGTCCTTTTACTCTTTGGCCCGTGGAACACAACAGCTATTTTTTCCAAATTTTAAATATGGACTCATTGGACCACAAAACATGATTCCACTATACATCTCAATTGAGAGCAAGCCCAGATAAGTCAGCGGTGCTTCTGGACAGTGTTGATGTAGGGCTTTTGTTTTGCACAGTGAAGCCTTAACTTGCATCTGTAGATGCAGCGGCCAATGGTGTAGACTGACAAAGTTTGCCCAAGTATTCCCAAGCCCATCTCATGATATCCATTAAAAAAACATGACGGTTTTTAAGACAGTGCCGTCTGAGGGATAGGAGATCATGCACATTCAGAAGTTGTTTTTTTTTTTTTGTTTTTTGGTCTGCCCTTTAAGTACTGAGATTTGACTGGTTTCCCTAAATCTTTTTGTGCACTGTAGAGGGTGAAATGCCTAAAATCCAATTTGTCTTTGGGAACATTGTTCTGAAGGACTAGGCTTTTTTTGGAGGCTCTTTATATACTTTAACACAATTGCCTTTACCTGTTCAACATCTCCTGTTTCACACCACCTTTTTATTTCAACTCATTAGATTGTTATTAGTCCCAAATTGCCCCTAAATTGATTTTAAATGAGTGTATGCTTTAAAAAAAACAACAACAAAAAAAAAAACATTTAATAAACAATAAATAAGTCCTTTGAACACAGTAAAATCCCATGATGGGAGACTGCGCCACAGGCTCACCATCACAAATGTTAAAACATCAAATAATGTGTTTTTCTAGTGCTTTCAGTATAGCACAAGTAGAATTGAATTTACAAATCACTCCTTTTGGTTTTTATTAGCATTTTCCATACTGTCCAGACTTTTTCAGAATTGGGGTTGTATGATTATTGAAGAAAAAAAAAAAAATAATATATATATATATATATATATATATATATATATATATATATATATATATATATATATATATATGTGCAAACCTTATATTCCTATTGACAGTCTGTCATTCCAGGGTGAAGGTTTAGATTAGGTATGTTCTATCTGACCATGTTTTTAACCAAAAATGTTTTTAACTATAGTACATGCTTGTTTTCTGTCTGACAAGTTGTGATGCTACCGGTACCTCTTCCTAAATAAAAGTGCATTCCCTCAGACAAACGTGACAATCTTACTTAACTACAGTAGGTGATCCTGAGCAGGTTGGTCAGTTATTTAGAACATCTGCTATAATTTTATTATAATCAATGTTTCTGTGTTCCATATTCTCCACATGCAAACATTGCATTGTCTCTGAAAATTATGAAACACGAACCATGGACTACTACACCTGAACTGTGTTCATGTGCTGAAATAAATTCTCAATCGCGCTCACCTCAATCAAGCTGTAAAATCAACTACAGAATGTTTCCTTATCCCAAGAGGGATTTCCCAAGAAGGATTTCCCAAGAGGGATTTCTCATCTGTCCCTCTAATTCTCCATTACTCAGTTACGACCTGTTAATTCATTATTTAGCTGACGTTTTGGTCTCACTCAATAATTCAATATGGTCACAGGATGGTCTAATAAGTGGTGTAAATTTATTTTTAAATAATTGCAATATAATGAAGATGCTCGCACATGGGTAGTTATGATTACATGTCAAGGAGTGACAGCCGTGTCCTGTAGTGGGACATTATGCTATACTATATGTCTTCTAAAATGATATTCTAAACAACATTTTGTATATTCAAAAATTAAAACAAAATTTTTGGACACTTTCTGGTTCTCAAACTTAGTGGAACATGTCCATACAATTATTTTACATGTGGTTACTCTGCTAGGAAACAAGAAGTGAAGTTAGTTCTGAGAAAAGGTCTATCATGTGTTTGCAGATGCCACTTGATTTGATATTTTGTTGCCTAATGCAGTTAAATTCATAAATTATAAGGTTGTAAAATGCCAATTTAAAGATACTATCTTTTGCAATCAATACACTTTAAGGTTGATTTGTACAATATATATATATATATATATCACATTCCAGAGGTTTTCAATGGGGCTCTGGTCTGGAGATTGGGCTGGCCATGACAGGGTCTTGATCCGGTGGTCCTCCATCCACACCTTGACTGACCTGGCTGTGTGGCATGGAGCATTGTCCTGCTGGAAAAACCAATCCTCAATGTCGGGGAACATTGTCAGAGCAGAAGGAAGCAAGTTTTCTTCCAGGATAACCTTGTATGTGGCTTGATACATGCGTCTTTCACAAAGATGAATCTGCCCGATTCCAGCCTTGCTGAAGCACCCCCAGATCATCAGCGACCCCTCACCAAATTACACAGTGGGTGCGAGACACCGTGGCTTGAAGGCCTCTCCATGTCTCCGTCTAACCATTAGATGACCAGGTGGAGGATTGGTGATGATCTGGGGGTGCTTCAGCAAGGCTGGAATCGGACAGATTCATATTTGCAAAAGGATGCATGAATCAAGCCACGTACAAGGTTATCCTGGAAGAAAACTTGCTTCCTTCTGCTAAAACATTAATCATCTGCCTAAAAACATATGTTTTTGTTTAAGAAGCTGAGTTTCTTGCCAGCTGTGCATTGTTAACCAGGAAGGAGATACTTTATCTTCCCTCCCTTTGTATGTCCCTGCATATCCTTGCCTGGACACTGATACAACAAAATCATACATTTACTCTGCTTTGAGCAAATGAGAATAGATGGGCTTCTCGCTACACACTCAAGCTCCATTTGGTTTGAGGCTACTTTTCCCCACCTGAAGGCCAGACTGACAATAGCATAGCAGTCTCGCACTCTGCACTGAAGTGTATATTTGCATGTATTTGCATTTGCGTGTCTGACCAAGAAGTGAAAGCATAGGCTATATTTAGTCATTGGACAAAAATTTTAATCACATCCTCATATAAAAATGTAAAGCTTGCCTCTTCAAATCATAAAAACAGGACACTGATTCTCGAGTAGTGACAAAACAAGCAACACAACTGCAGAACTGAAAAAAAATAAAAATAAAAATAATTCTTATGTGTTTGTTTTTTCTATTATTTTGCAATTATTTTTGATTATTTGGGTGTAACCTCCTGCCTATAAATTTTTTTTCTGATAAAATGTATGTTTTTCACACAATACATCAACACTATCAGATACAAAAATGTGTATTGTCAAATATTTTTATTAAAATATGTTAAGATATTTACAAATCAAGCATTCTTCGATTTATTTTCTGTTGTGACAAAATATAAGCACAATTACTCAGTTATATATAAGATAAAATAAAAACCTATAAAACTCACCAGAGACCTTGCTGAACTCATAGTAGATGAGATATGGAATAATAACCTTCGGGATGAATAAAAAAAATTAAAAATAATCTAGTGTCAGAAATTGAATTTTTTATAAAGCAGCCATATTTTCCCCTGGATTAGATTTTCAGGAGAATTTCTGGCCTTTATGAGAGCTTTTATATATATATATATATATATATATATATATATATATATATAACAAACTGTGTCTCATTTGTCAACTTCAGTTTAATAAGTTCATTAATACAAATTCTCAAGATTGATAATTTATTACCCCTTACCCCTTTATGCCATAATATGTATAACTAGGACTATAATAGAATATTAAGATCTTAAATCAGCTATTACAAATAAAAAACAATATTACGCTGATAAGGTTTCATTACTTGTTTTAAGGGCTTATTTGCTTTTTTTTATTTATTTATTTTTATTATTATTTCTGGGGCATTTTTTTCTTATTTATATTTAAATATACATTTATTTATTTATTTATATTTTATTTTATTTATATATATATATATAGGCTTTTTTTTTTTTTGCCATGAGCCCCCCTTAATTTCTGACCCTGTTTAAATCTTCATGATTAAAAGTATTGAGTTATGGTCTGATGACAGATAATTTAGATAAAATAAAGAGTAAAAGAAATGAAATAGTACAAATATGTTAGGAACATTCTAATGATCTCTTATTAATTTCAAAGTAGTAATGTTGCTATTTTAAACACTTACTGCAGTTGTGGAACATTTTTGTCAATCAACTTCCTTTTACAGAGTTCTGTTAACAAGGTGTGTTTCTCAAAAATCAGACAAACTGAAACACAGACATGTCACAGTTACTGTGTCTCTCAGTAATAAAATGTCAGTGAAAACACATGTGAAGAATCCATCCCTGGGATTCCATTATACGTTTGTCATAACTGCTGTTTCCAAGACTGAGTCACTTTACAGCTGTATAGTACTACAGAAGACATGCAGCATAATCAAGACTTCCTGGAAAGCGTCTTCATGATTCCAATAGTCAAGATCTGCCCCCACATTATATTCTTTAGGTGATCTCTAGTGGCCACAATTAGTGTAGATAGCCCACAACGAAAATGCACAAGTGAAGCCATGAAGTGAATTATCATAGTAAATTAACCGAGATTCACCTTACAATGAAAGGTAACCAAAAATTTACTTCATGTGGTAACATATAAATGGACTGGTTTTATTCAAGTCAAAAATATTATTTAATATAATTGAATCAATCTAAACTCATTAGGTTGCACCAATTTTAAACTTTTCTCTGCATACATAATTCATGCAACTTTCCCATAAGAAGCTTTGAAAGTCAAAAAGTGTCTTCTAAGAAAATACTAGTATATGCAATAGATTGATATTGCAATTATGTATCTTGACATGAAATATCATACTGTGTCCTACAGTGTGACATGCCATACTTAACCTAAAACTATTTTTTTTTTTTTTTATTATTTTTTTTAGCATTTCAGCAATTAGCTCAAAGCAAAAAGTCAATTTAAATTGGTGAAAAAATTGTGACTTGTGTAATGTGACCACTGACAGCACCTAAAATATACATTTACATATTGTTGCGTTGTGGGTGAGCGGAGACACAGAACTGGATACACACACACAGCTGCAGGTAAGTAACTGAACTTTATCTCTCAGTTGCCAGTAACAACATCCCGGCTTAGGGGCGTAGCTAAGTCAGTAGCGATCTCACCAACTAGATATCACTACATCTCCCCTTCCTCAAAACAATGATCTTACTGAACTAATGTATGTTCGTGTTATGGCATAATAAACATACCGTAAACATTCTTACCATTTCTCAGTCCTTCATTGAAATATTATTCTAACATTAACAAGGATTACTTCTTTGTTATGAAATAGTTCTGGAACCATTATACACTTACATTTTAAAGTCATTCTCATTTTAGCATAGGCATTCACATTTCTCTTTTTCCTCTTTTTTTTCTTCTTTTTTTCTTCTTCTTAACATTAATCTTATTTTTCTCTCTCTAGGGAGGTCAGGTTAGACTACCTGAGCACTCCTGGCACACTGAGAGGATCATTCTGCCTCTGTGGTCACTGGCCATTAACTAAAGGTCCATTCATCTTTGTGGGACAGACTGATGTCCTGAATTTGTATAGGTTCCATGTCGAGTAGGTATCTCAGACTGTGGATTTGGAACTGGATGGTGGACTGTGGGTGACTCTGTGTCAGGTATGTGATCTTCTTCTAAAAAATCTGGCCACTCTACTGCTTGCCCAGTTTCTTTCGCAGGATTGTGGAGACGAACCAGAGCTTGTCTGTTGCGTCTGATTTTTCCATGTGAGGTCTTAATGACAAATGACCTTGGAGCATGCTGTTGGGTCACCTTCCCGGTGACAGCTTGGTCCCTAATCCAAACGGAGTCCCCAGGTTTGAGTGGTGAAAGAGATCTGGCTCTGTGTCTCTTGTCATGTGTATGTTTCACAAGAGCACGCTGAGTGGATTTAAACTGCCTCACTTTTTTGGTGGCTGGGAGTTTTGGTATAAGAAGTGTTGGCAACATTGGTAGGCTTGTTCTCAGTCTTCTGCCCATTGACAGTTCGGCTGGACTGTAGCCATTTGCAAGTTGTGTGGAGCGGTAGACAAGCAAAGCTTAAAATGGATCTGTTGCTTTTCACAAGAACTTTTTGACTCTTTGTATGGCTCTTTCAGCTTCTCTGTTTCCTTGTGGATACCGTGGGCTGCTTGTCAAGTGCTTGAAGTCAAATTCTTTGGAAAACTCACGAAAGTCTGCGCTGCTGTACTGCGGCCCGTTGTCCGCGATCAGTACCTCGAGCACACCATTCCTTGAAAACACAGCTTTGAGATGTTCTATTATGGCTGCGGGGGACGTTGATGATAACTTAACATCAACATCTCTTGAATAGTAGTCAACTGTGAAAAGGTATTTTAGTCCTTTTAGATCAAAAAGGTCTGTAGCAGCTCTCTGCCAAGGATATGAAGGGAAGTCTGTAGGCTGTAATGGTTCAGTGCCATTTATGGAGGCCTTTCTGCATTTATCACATTGTTGCATCACAGCTCGCAACTGAGTACTTACTTAGACCTGGCCACCACCTGTAGAAGCAGTCCATCAAGGATGGAAATCATGTTTCTTTCCAGCCAGTAAGCCTCAGTTTGTCTTTGGCATCTGGTGTTCTCGGTCATCCGTATTCATGGAATCTCATTACCTGGCTGCAAATGGGGTCTTTCTTTAGCTCCTGGTGGAGGTTGTCTAACCGGCTTTGGGATACAGGGAAGCTTTTCCCTATTTGGGCAAGGTAGATATTGGTGTCTTCCATGAGAGCTGTGTCAGCATCAGTCAAATCACTTACACAGGGCATCCTGGACAATGTGTCTGGCATTGTGAACTGTTTCCCTGGAACATGGCTGATCTCATAGAAATATCTCATGAGTCTCATTCGGAACGTCTGCAGCCTTGGAGGTATGTCATCCAGATGTTTTGTGCTCAGCAAATTCAGAAGTGGCTTATGGTCTGTTTGAAGAAGGAAATGCTTTCCTTTGAGATAACAGCTGAACCGCTCGCATACCCAGACAAGAGCGAGTGTCTCCTTCTCTATCTGAGCATATCTCTGTTCAGTTGGTGTTAGTGCTCTGGAAGCATATGCTATGGATTTCCATGAAGCATCACAATTTTGGTAGATCACTCCTCCGAGACCAAAGGATGACACGTCAGCTGCAACCTTGGTTTCTCTGCTTGGATCAAAGAAAGCTAATGTTGGGGTTGTGGTTAGCTCATTCTTTAGCAGTGCATATGACTTTTGCTGTTGAGCATCCCATGTCCAGATGTTTCTCTGTGAAAGGAGGTCACGCAATGGCTTTGTTTTTTCTGCGAGGTCTGAAATGAACTTGCCCAGTTGGTTCATCATTCCCAAAAAAACATCGTACCTCTGATACATTGGTTGGCTCATGCATGTTTTGAACAGCTGCCAATTTGTCTGCATCTGGCTGTAATATGTCTGAAGAAAGCTTGTGGCCCAGTAACTTGACTTCTGTCTCGGCGAATTCACATTTCTTTTTGTTCAGTGTTACACCAGCCATTTTCAGCTTCTTCAGTGCCGCGTCTACTCTGATGTTGTGTTCCTCATGAGACCTTCCGTAGATGAGGATGTCATCCATATGACACACAACTCCATCTAGTCCCTCCAAAATCTGACACATTCTCATCTGGAACAACTCTGCGGCACTGGAAATTCCAAAAGGAAGCCTCTTAAAAGAGTAATGCCCAAACGGTGTAACGAAGGTAGTCAGCTGTTGTGACTCGGCAGCCAAGCGGATCTGCCAGAATCCTGAGTTGGCGTCTAACTTGGTGAAGATTTTTGCTCTGCCAAGCTGACCCATTGTGCGGTCAACTGAGGGTAAAATGAATTTCTCTCGTCTAACAACCTTGTTCAATTTTGTCAACACAAATTCTCACCGTGTTGTCTGGCTTGAGAACTGGAACCATGCCAGAACACTAGTCACTTGGACCCTAAACCTTCTTAATGATGTTGAGCTTCTCCATCCTGGATAACTCATCCCGTCTTGCCGCATTCACTGAGTAAGGTGTTGTACTGGGCTGTAGCTTGATACAGTATACCTCTTTTAGTTCACCTAAGCCTGTGAAGAGTTATGGGTATTTCTCTTGCCACTGATTTTCTGTGATACTATCAAGTCTTGCAATGAGGTTTAGCTTTTCAATAGCATGTCTTCCCAAGAGTGGTGTGAAGAGATTTCTGACCACTTAGATGTCTTCCTCTACATGTTTCTTGTTTATAGTGATAGTGGTGGAAAACACTCCTTTAACATCCAGTATATTTTTTCCAGGTCCCATCAGCACTTTCCTTGTTTTCTTTAGACTGATGTTTCGGATTGATAGATTCGGATATGGCTGTGTCATCCGCCCTGGTGTCCATCTTCATTTTCACTTGTTGATTTAGCACCTGAACGGTTGTGCACCAATATTGAGTACTTGAAGCAAGAGCTCCTAAAAATGCTGTTCTCTCGTCTGAATCACAATCTTCATGGACCTCATGAAGCACTGTCTTTGAGAAGCATTGGCTCATGTAGTGGCCTTTCCTGCTGCACTGGTGGCATACAGCACCTTTGGCTGGGCAGAGATCCTTTCCATGATATGGTGCTTTTCCACGTCTTGAGCAGCTGGATAATTTCTTTGATTTTGCCTTATTGTTTTTCTGCTGTCTGGGCTGAGCTCTGCCTTTTTCTGATTTAATTGGCTTTTTGAATGACTCCTGTCTGTACTTCTCTTTGTGTACAGCATCTAACTTTAAATCTTCATCCTCTTCCTGCCTGAGTTCAGCCTGCTGTTAGCCAGCCATAGTAATAGCTTTCTCCGAAGTTAGGTTTGCATGCAGCCGAAGGCACTCTGACAGTTTGGTGTCTTTTATGGTATATTTTTTAAGAAGTAAAGTATTAAGTATTTAAGAAGTATTAACAAACATTATATAAACAAGATTTGTACATGTGAGGAAAGCACACGTGTGGAACATGCTCAGCCAACATACAGAGCAAAAACAGACACTCATAATGCACAGTACAGTCATTAAGCTAGAAGCTCATTATGATTAATGACATAAGACTAATTGTGTTATTTTGACATTATGTTGTTTGTTTAGAATGTATACTTTCTAGAAATAAACAATCTTTTTAAAAATTAGATAGGATGCTAGGTTTTCACCATTAGAAAGAAGCCAGATGGTCTAAGAAATAATGGTGGTCCATTGGTTAGAGATAACCAGGTTAAGTAATTTATGGACTCAGAAGAGTTAGCAGTAGTGTATAAAGATGGAAGTAGGGAACAGTGAAGGCAGAACAGACAGCTGGCCTTCTCAGGTTTATTGGTTGCTCAATAAACTATTACCTTTATCTTCTGGAACCCCTGACTCTGAGAGTTTTCTTGCAAAGAGGGAAAGAATCTTCAACAGTTCTCCACAACACTTTCAATCCAACAACAATTCTGTGCCTTATGTGTTCGTCTCTCAGTGCTCCAAAAGCACAGCACTCAGAGAGTGAATATAGTGCTGTAATAAATTCACTGACAGGCTCATCCAGCTCTTGTTTTCTGGAGTTGAACTTCGCTCTCTCATAGATCATATTTATTTTTCCTGTGAAGTATTCTTTGAATTTGTTCTGCACAGTGTCATAGTTTGCACGTTCATCTTTGGTCATTGTCAGTCCACACAAATGTCATCAGCTTTGTCTCCCATGCAATAAATCAGTGTGTTAACTTGATGCAAATCTGATGCTTGAGCAAGGTTACTTACAACTCTGAACCTTTCAAAGCGTCTGAGCCATCTTTCAAAGTCGTTCGGTTTTGTAAAATCAAACGGTTCAGGAGGTCTGATTTGATATGAAGACACAGGTGCAGGTGAATCATTCATTTTCTCTTCCAAGGTTTTATTTTTTTTATTTATTTATTTTTGGTGCCATTATGCACAGCAGAGTGAACGACAACTGTGTATATGTGTGCTTCATGGCGTAACTCATCAGATGTCTAGGGGAAGGCAGCTTGCTGCTGCTCGCAAATGGCGTTTTTTGAGGAGACAGC